>NC_092824.1:89012506-89677506 GCF_023375885.2 Dermacentor andersoni | reverse complement strand
AACACGCTATTCAAGAGCCGGGCTCTATTCAAGGCTTATCGCGTGGACATTCAATGGCGAGCACTTTCAAGGACGTTTCGAAAGAAACACGCCATCGTGGGTTGGGAGAGGTGGAAAAATTTGTGCAGGATGGTGGTCCCTTCGAACCGACCAAATCTTAAGCGGTCTCTGTTACCCGTGGAAGCCCTGTTGAGATCGCGAACTCCGTGTAGCATTCGTGTTCTGTATGAGGTCGTACATCGCACGAGCTTACATCGGCTATTTCATCGCTGCTTCATTTGAAAGGTTCGAACCGTACGATCTCGTGGGGTATTTTTGGTGCGTTCAGTATACTGTGGTTATCGCGCTTATGGCTCTCTATCTTTCTTTCTCAGCGCGTCGGGTTTGGCGATAAAGTCTTGGTGGTTTAACGGTTGTTTCACAAACAAGACCAGTCTGTTGCTTTTCATTCAAAATTAATAGGTGCCTTTGTGTGTGTGTGTGTGTGTGTGTGTGTGTGTGTGTGTGTGTGTGTGTGTGTGTGTGTGTGTGTGTGTGTGTGTGTGTGTGTGTGTGTGTGTGTGTGTGTGTGTGTGTGTGTGTGTGTGTGTGTGTGTGTGTGTGTGTGTGTGTGTGTGTGTGTGTGTGTGTGTGTGTGTGTGTGTGTGTGTGTGTGTGTGTGTGTGTGTGTGTGTGTGTGTGTGTGTGTGTGTGTGTGTGTGTGTGTGTGTGTGTGTGTGTGTGTGTGTGTGTGTGTGTGTGTGTGTGTGTGTGTGTGTGTGTGTGTGTGTGTGTGTGTGTGTGTGTGTGTGTGTGTGTGTGTGTGTGTGTGTGTGTGTGTGTGTGTGTGTGTGTGTGTGTGTGTGTGTGTGTGTGTGTGTGTGTGTGTGTGTGTGTGTGTGTGTGTGTGTGTGTGTGTGTGTGTGTGTGTGCAGGTTTGAAGGAAATAAAGGAAATCTGTGCGCTTATACTGCAACGCTTTTGCAGTTTTTTTTTCATTTATTGCTTACTGTGTATTCTCACATTGCTGTCGTGAGCGATCGTAGCAGAAGTCGGAATGGTCGCCGTTTATCCAGCCTTCATTGCGACGTCACTCGTTGGAAAGGAACTACATACAGGACCGCAACTATATGGAACGCAGTCTCACGCGCCAGCGAGTCCTGCAGGCGAGCCCTGCGAGCTACGGCAAATCCCAGCCACCTCCGCATAGTTCGAAGCCCCGTTTAGTACACCAGCAACCCGTAAAGTGCGGTCGCTGTGCGACGATGTCCAGTCTTGGCGCGCAAAAAAAAAAGAAACAAAAAAAAAAAAAACAGCCTGAATCACGTCCGCGCGACCCGGATGGCGACGGGGCTGCAGACATACGCTGAGCTAAACGCGGGCGAGTGCACGAAAAAAAAAAAAAAAGAGTGCGGCCTGAAAGGGGCAGTTGCGTGTCCGCGAAGCCACGTCGGTTGATGCGTAGCTCGTGTTACTATATCGAGGTTTGGCTACCGTTGCCGAAGTAACCTTGTACAGATTCGCGGTCGTATATGGCGCGCGCCTTGGCTATAGCGACGCTGCACCTATAGAGCGGACCATGTGAAAGACTTCTCTTTTTACAAGGGACACCTTCTTTTAAACGAAACTGTCTGTAGCTATAGGCCCCATGCCGCTTTTGCATGGGGGGTGTAGGTGGCTAGGCGGACGTTAGTAGCAAGAAAAGAATTCGGCCCTAATTTCGCGAATGACCCAAGATGTGCTTATTAATCTTTCTAATTAATACTTGTGAATGCGAAGCCGAAGCCGAGGAGTAGTAAGTCATGCATGCTTTCCAAGATCTGCTACAGGACGTCTCGGCGTTCCCGTTAACATCGTCCTGAACTATCAGATCACGCTTTTGGAAAACTTAACTGGAATGCCAATGTATTTCGTAGCACATCTTAAGGTTGCATTTATCGAAAGTGGTGCTATATACTGTTAGGATGTATAAGCAGGCATGACTTCCCTTGAACGGGCCTAGATAGATTTCTTTCTCAAGAGAAAATAGTAGTCGAATTAGCCGAAGCGGCATGCTTTCGCGTTCAGACTAAACGAGCTTTCATACCATAGCAATGTATGGTATCTCGCTGGGACCTTCCAGTGCGTTCGAATTATCCGAGGTCGAATAAACGGGAATCCGCTGTATGTGGCGGCATTTAGTTGCCATTAGCAAGCACTCCAGACTCTATTGACGGAAACTACATGCACCCGCTTATTCTCACAATGCAGCTTTAAATATGTCTCGCGCGATTCCCGTAGCGCTACCAGAATGCTCTGAAACGAATAGACGAATGCGCCAGTGCTACAGTCGGTTGAACACTTAATGAACGAGCATGGGAATCGTGGGTACTCTTTTAATCTCGTTCCACTTAGGCTGCAGCTATAAGTGGAAAGCCCTTGCAGACGTTTTCCACTTACGTAATGAAACAGCGTTCCAATCTCTCTCTCTCTTTCTCTCTCTCTCTTATATATATATATATATATATATATATATATATAATATGTATGTATATATATAGTCATATCATGAGAAGCCATCAAACACTGACACCAACGACAACATAGGGGAAATTACTTGTGTTTAATAAATGAAATAAAGAAACGATAAATTAATGGAAATTAAAGTGGATGAAAAAACAACTTGCCGCAGGTGGGAACCGAACCCACAACCTTCGCATTGTGGGTTCGGTTCCCACCTGCGGCAAGTTGTTTTTTGTGGTGGCGCTGGCTAACACTCCCAGGGTTCTACTAGTACACATAAATACCCAAGAAAGTGGATGGGGAAACGCCGCCGCGGTAGCTCAATTGGTAGAGCATCGCACGCGAAATGCGAAGGTTGTGGGTTCGGCTCCCACCTGCGGCAAGTTGTTTTTTCATCCACTTTAATTTCCACTAATTTATCATTTGCTTATTTCATTTATTCAGCACAAGTAATTTCCCCTATGTTGTCCTTGGTGTCAGTGTTTGTTGGCTTCTCATGATATGACTAATAAAAATCGGGCCCCTCGGTTAACCCCCTTTCTTCTCGTTTATATATATATATATATATGTGTGTGTAAAAATCTGCGTTTCATATTTATTATTTTTCTTTTGCTCTTTAACTTCGCCGAACACTAAGCACGTAGAACTGTGCTCCGGTGAAATATGTTTGCTGTCATCCCCGGCGCAGTGTCGCACTTGCCTGTGCCTGTATTATCCTGAACATTGCTTCACTGCACCTCTACACGGAACCATGCTTAAACTTGCCGCACATCGGCCCTGGGCTGTCGCAGTATACATGAATTTTCCGGGTCCCGTCCGTCGCGCGTGCCGTCTTTTTCCCAGCAGACTGCTTTATAGCGGCGGCCGCGGTGTTGTCTTCGCCGCAATCGCTCGTTTTGGCAGGCAGCGCGGAGAAGAGGAAGCTGATTTGCGATTCGGCGGCGCGTCGATTGTGAGATTGAGTAATGGCGCCGCGTGTGCGTTGTTGTTGTCGCTCGCTCTCTCTCTCTCTCTCCACATTTCCAATCTTCGGCGATGTGTTGTTTTTACCCTTGCCCGTCGATTCTTGCTGGCCAACCCGTTTGCCCAAACTTGGCCGCCACGCCGCCCGTCGCGTGCCAAGTATGTATAATTGCTATTCCGAGCGCATCTCCTTTTGCATCGAACTAATAGCAGCACGTTTTCGCATACCTCCGTCTCTGCCTTCTCAAACCGTGAATGCGCGTTCCATTCTCACGCGTGCTTTGGAAGCAAACAACATTCCTCTTTCTCTCAGAACAGCTGGCGCTATAGTGCTCCTCAGAATTAGGTTTCGAGGAAAAAGCAGTGCATGAGGAGACATTTCGTGTGTGTGTGTGTGTGTGTGTGTGTGTGTGTGTGTGTGTGTGTGTGTGTGTGTGTGTGTGCGCGTGTGTGCGCGCGTGTGTGTGTGTGCGCGTGTGTGTGTGTGCGCGTGTGTGTGCGCGTGTGTGTGTGTGCGCGTGTGCGTGTGTGCGCGTGCGTGTGCGCGCGCGCGCACAGGCACTGATGCGCGCCTATCTGCGTTTGAAACATTGACGATCGAGGAAAGCAAAGCAAGCTTGAACGAAGTCCTCGCGGACCTGGCAGTTCGTCATTTATTGCATACCAATTATAGGCTATATATATTCACGCTGCTGCGTTGGCCAGTCGTGTCGTTCGCGAAGGCGCTAGTCATTGTTGACGAAGGGATGCATTCGGAAATTGCTGTGGGTAATGTACGTATTTTTTTATTGGCACCATATACGCGCCATGCTGGGGTTCTGGGTTGTTTCCCGCCAGCGATGAAGCTGGATTTCACAACTTAAGCCGCGAATACGTTAGTGTCTTTCGACCTCGTCCGCGGGTCAACCACCCATCCTACCGAGCCGACACCTCCAATCACTCGCGCACGGAATTAATGAAAATGAACATATGTAGGCTTTCGTAGGCTGCTGTTCCGTAGGCTGCTGTTGTACACACATGAAAATTATTTACGAGTGTGTTTTCATCAGTGCCATTTAGTACATAGAATCAGAAACATTTGCTTTCTTGTGAGCAGTCTGTATCGGCAATAGCTGAGGAAAAGTGTAAGGATTCTTGCGCAAAATAGTGTCTTACCGCGCTTAATGGTGTGCCGTCCTTCTAGCTGTTGCTGACACTGCTTCGAATTTCAGCGATACCAGCCTGCTGTTTCCACCACATAAATGCTAATGCAGTGGTGAAAGTGTACTTCACAGATCAATCATGACATCAGGAGTGCTGCGGCACGGTAGTTGCAAAAGTTATTGTAACTCGAAAGCTGCCGACGGAACACGAAATAGTTGCGCTCAAAGCAACCCATTGGCAGTGGAGCTCATGTAAGCGTCATTAAAAAACGAACGTGTAAGGTTTGCTAACACGTGGAAAAGGTGGACAGCCATCGTTTAGAATATATCACCTGTACCGGCCATTATTAACGACATTGGCGCGACAATAAGACAAAGACAATTCATAACAACACAATGTTGTCCGACATCATATCGTCGGCTGTCCAGTATTGGAGAGCAGTTCGTGACATTTTGACTGGGCATTGTGTGCTGCCAAGCACCATTTCAAAACCAACATTGGCAGAGCGGCCGATAGAATGGTTCACTAAAGTTAGGCGTGCGGCGCGTAGGGCCAGCGACTGTTATTGCACGATGCCCGGGCACCTGCGCAAGATGGCTCGACCAATATTGTGATATTGCTTGCAACCATGAGCCAGAGTATATGGCCATGGGGTGCCATCATAATGGCAATATTGGCCCGACTTTCCGTACTGTCTAGGCAGTGTCCCTTTGAGCAGCAAAGTTGTGTTTATTTATTTTTTTTTTTTGTAGGCAACGCGAATAAATCTCGTCTGTTCGATGGCGGTCGAGAATGAGACGATCTGCCTGCCTGGCTGCCAGCTAGTGTGATCGCGCGTTCCGTACGCTTTCCTCCCTTCACGTGACGTTCTCTTTTTATACGCGTCCCCACGCGCCACATCTACCGTATAATGTCGCAAGAGGAGCTTTTTGTTTCCCGGCGATTGCTTACCGCGATGCAAGCGGGGTCTGCGGAGGCGTACGTTAGTGTCTGCTATCCTCGCCGAAGAGGAAGGTATGTTAAGCCCTGTTCCTTTTTTTTTTATGCTTCCCTTCCTTTGTCGGCTTTGCGCGCCGTAAGAGCTTGAAGGTCAGAAGCGAAAATGGGCAGCAGAATCAGCTTCCGGAGGTCGCATAGCATTAGGCAGCGTCGCATGTCAAGGCGCGACGTCGTAATACGCCAGCCATCGCACAACACCGCTCGACTGTACGGAGTTTCGGATTGTCTGTACGTGTAGTAGTACCATTATAATGTCACCGGATTTTTTCCCAGTGGCTTTATACTGATTGTGATTATTATGAGTGGAATTCCGCTTTGAAACGGGGCTGTCGCATGTGCCTCCGTGTACTCCAGCATATGCTATATTTAAGTTCATGTGCAACTTTATTATCGTTAGATATATGTTTTAATTCGAACTTGTTGATGTCTTGTAATAAACGCGTAAATACATTGCATCAAATTTCGTAAGTTAGTATGCAGAATGTCTTAGGTTTACCGTTAGACTGCATCAGAACGGCAAGTTGGGCCAGTTGGTTGGGATTCATGGTATGGGTTGTAACAGCGCACACAAGACAGGGACAGGGACATCGTCGTTTTATTCTTTCTGTTGTCCCTGTCTTGTGTGCGCTGTTACAACCCATACCATGTACCGTTAGACAAGTTCTTAAAGAAAATGAGACGAGGATAAGACTGAGTCATTTGTGTTGGTAGTCACAATACGCATACGTGAATGTCTTCTGGATTCCAGTCAGTTGTCTTTAATTAACAGTATCGTTAACAATAGTCCTTCTTTTCCGGTTATATGTTCGAATGAGGAAGTCTTGCAGCGCCCTTCAGTTGTCTTCAGTCGTCTCACGCTTCCGTTGTTCGCACTTTCGGTTGTCTATTACCGTGTGTGTTTTCGATTGTGTGTATCACGCATGAGTGGGGTCGTTTCATGCTTCATCCTCGTCATCTGATGTAGCAAGCTAGACGGAAGGCGAAACCGACATCTCCAGCATGCATTAAATAATCTCTCTCGCTCTTAATAGAGCGTCGTCGAACACTCTTATCGCATGTTTGTATACAGCGCTGCCTCTCGACTTTTTCGTCTACAAAAACGGACAGCTACGTCACAGTGCTCCCTGAAAATTATCAGTGCCCACTGCTTGCTGCGAAGCTAGGGGACAGACCCAGAAAGCGGAGTTTTTTTCTTTTTTTAGCCTGAACATGTTACACATTAACAGGGCGCTCCCTCTGACGCAGCCTTTGTTTACAAACATGCAGCGTGTCTACTATTACATGCGAGTCGGTACATTTTCAGTGTTCGCGGTCCCTTGGATGCAAGTCGCGTGCGATGAGCCACGTTGCCACTCCTCTCATGTTGTCTGACCCCTCCCTGTTCTGTTTTCTCAGGTAAGGCCACGAGCCATCCTCTGAATTAAATTCATTCATTCATTCATTCATTCATTCATTCATTCATTCATTCATTCATTCATTCATTCATTCATTCATTCATTAAAAAACGCCGGAAACCAGGACTGTTTATCTGAACTATGTCAAGATGTCTGGAGAAATATCTGGGTATATAAAGATCTAGATAAGCAGACATGTATATTAGATGAATATAGATAGATAGATTAGCTTTTAGATGTACTGTGCGAAATTTAACACAAGGGCGTAGTGAGGGACACGGACAAGCCTTACTACGTCCTTGTTTGCGCGGTACTTTGCGCGGTAATGTTGCGCGGTACCCATCGTGGTTCCTTAGTGACTATGGTGTTGGGCTGCTGAGCATGAGGTCGCGGTATCGAATCCCGGCCGCGGCGGCCGCATTTCGATGGGGGTGAAATGCGGAAACACCCGTATAGTCAGATTTAGGTGCACGTTTAATAACCCCAGGTGGTCCACATTTCCGCAGTGTCCCACTACAGCGTGACTCATGATCAGATCGTGGTCTTGGCACGTAAAACTCCATAACTTTTTTTTTTAATTTTGCGAGGTACATTTATTTCCTCGCAGTATATATGAACCAACTCTCCAAACAAGTTTTATTGAACCGTGATCAGATTTAGTACGCTAAAATCGGTGATGGTGTGCGGAGTGGAGTCCCTGCATCCAGAGCCCGTTTGGCATCCCAGCGTGACGAAGTGCCTAGGTGTCACCGCCGGCAGGCGAAGAAGGAGTTTCTCTTGGGCAGTTTCACATGGCGCGATACTTGAAAGCCGTCCCGATGCCCGTCGAGAAGCGAAGCAGCCGTGCCGTGCAGGAAAGCGGTGACGTCAGAGCTTATAGCGTCTGGTGGCCTGACGCACGGTTCTTGGAAATAGCCATCGCTGTGCCGCTTCGGTGCGACGCGTGGGAATATTTTATTCCCCCAGTGCAACACTCGGCTTTCCCCTGCGAGCTCTCACCGTTACGAAAAGTTATAGCGCATGTCATATTTAAATATTGCAGTTTCCTCTAAGCTTAGGCGCTCAAGCGTTTTTTATCGCTCACGGGAACCATGAAGACATAACAGCAATAGAACGGGCAAGACTTGCCGGAAGGAAAATGTGCGACCGCCTCTACGTGCCCGATGTGCGCACTCTCTCCCCTCCTCTTTCTTCCCGCTATGCCCCTGATTTTGCTTAATCATATGGAGTACAGATTAGTAGGACCACGAAACATAGTATATTTGCAACTCGCCTATCATGCATTATCGCGTACGTTTGTCCCTACCTCGAGCCAATATTGCCTCAGTGAGCTGTTTGGAAAACAACGTTGACCACCCCCGAGCAGCTTGCTCTGCTGGTCCTGTTTCTGAGTAAGGCTCCCCTTAGGGCATATATCTGTGCTAGCTGCAACTTAGACATTTTATATTTTCAGCGCTTAAGGTGCTCGGCGTTTAACGCGCGGCACTCGACCTGGGGAGATGGACGGTGCAGTGCAAGCGGGTGTTGTCGCACGTCGTTTTTGTGAAGTATCCCTGGTACACACAAATTTCAAGGAAAGGGGGGCCGTGCTCGCTGCCCCCCCCCCCCCCCCCCCTTCTACTTTTCCCGACGTCACGTCAGTGCATGCTGGCATCGCGGCAGTGACTTGCGCCCATTAGGGACTCCACGGCTGTGCGGACCACAGTCATTCGAACCTTTGGTTTGGGCTGATTGGCTAGCCGTTTAATATGGAAATGTAAACCACATTTGAAACCGGGAATGTGGTCGTGCAATCACTTCGAAACGCAAATTACCGCGATGCGGAGATCTTATTTCCCAATATCTGGGAGCCAGAGCGTCCTGCTCAGAGTGGTGTAGCGAACTAGGGTGGTTGCTTGAGCTAGTTGGTATTTCATGATCAAAAATAACGTACAGCGCGAAGGACAAGGACTGCGATAGACGACATACACAGCGCGGTGTAGCGGTTCTGAAAAACCCCACGCAACGGAGGAGGGGGCACTGGGTCGGAACTTCTGCACAACAGATCCGTCGTCGACTCGCTCGGACCTTGACCAAGACACCATCTTGAGATGGTGTACGCTGTGTCGTCTATCTTCGTTAGCACGTCGCGCGTTCATTGCGCCCCTATAATGCGTGCACAAGCTGGCGCGCCTCGGTGGGCTTCTTCGGTTCGTCGTCCCGGACTGCCCAGGATTGCCCGAAGATGCTGCGTACGCAACGCTCACTGGCTGGAAGCACCGCCTCGTAAAGTCCGTTACTGTCGGAGACGTGTAATAGAAGAGGCCGAATAGAGAGTTTTAGATTAGGGGACGCAAGCGGCTTGCGTACATGCACAAGAGCTAGGCGCCACGATACCGCGCATGCGCAGAGCACTACGTCTGTTTGTGCTCATGCGCAGTACCGTCGCCCCTAGTTCTTGCGTACCCTAACCTAAAGAATGTGTCATCATGCAAGACTGCGGCAGCGTCCTCCGTTTGCGGCGTGTCGCTGTGTCTGCGACCGCGATGAACTGTGTTACGCATCACCCTCCCGAAAGCAAGTTTTCTAGAATGTAAGCGGGCAACCTCTGTTAGCGTGTACAGCGGAAGGGTGAAACAAGAAGGCTGGGCGGATCGCCCGTTGCGTCTCTTCATTCTTTCCTTCCTTTTCTCTTTTCTTAAGTGGGGCAGGCGTTTCCAGAGCGCGGTTTCGCCAGCGAGAAACGCGCGGGCGAAATTCCAGGCCAGGCGTGTTACCGACTCCGCGCTTTCTCGGTTCCCGGAATTGAAGGGCGTATTCTTTCCAAGTCCCGTCAATTAGCCCCCGAGTGGGCCGCGCTCTTATACGGCTCCGCGACATTTAGAGAAAAAAAAAGTATTGAGTAATAAAAAGTGACACATTTTAATCAGACTCGAACTGTGGGCAGGTAGAGGGCGCTGACCGCGCATATCTCCGCGCGTGAGACGTCCTTCACCGTGCGGATTTCAGCCCAACTTGTTCGCCCGAAGCTTTGTTTCGAGCTTCCAGCGTTCGAGTTTGCGAATCGTTCGTCCTCGCACCTCGATCTGCCAGCTTATAGACCCTTTTCATGCTTACAAACACGCTTACCAGAAGACTTCCGGTCAAGCCCGCTGGAACATCACAAGTTACAATAGCCTATAAATTTACAGAACCCTCCAGCTGGCATCAGTTTTGCTGTGAAGTTGCGATGTTCTACAAGTGAATTTTATTGTTCAATGCAACAAGAAAAGCCCATACATGAGATCGACACATGCTGCGCTTTCTTTATATCTGAACACATCAAGAATGTGTGTCTACAGTAAACTATGCGCAACATACTTCCGTTTTCTTGGCTAACTTGACTGTCAGAAATGCATGACCGGAAGTTTTCTGTGGTCATGAATGCACTGCTACCACAGCGTGGACGAAAAAGGTCTATTGATAAGGCCAGGTGGTAGAGCCAGTGCCCGGTAAGGCGTTGCTACTATTTTCGAGCGCTGGACTAGAACAAAATTTTGCTGAACATTTAAGTTTTTTTTTTTCCAGGACACCAAAAGTGGGTCGTGGGTACTGTGTACTATATCACGCCGAAATGAGACCCTAAAAGAAAGAAACGTAGTAGTTAATTACTCGCACTTGCGGTGCGGGAAGGCGGCCCAACGGGTTCAAGAGTCTGTGGAGGAATTACTCCGGTCTTTCACTCACTGCTGAATGTGGAAAGGGGAAAGTGCATATACAACATATCGAGTAATATCGTCTGATCATATGAGAACACGCATAAACCATGCATGCGCTCATGTGAGATTCTTGGATATATGCAGCGTGTGTATGTCATACATTTATAGGGGTCGACTGTAAGGATTTCGAACTCTTACGAATTTTCCGACTTAATAGAAAATTTGGATAATGATTTCGAATAAAACGGTTGATGCGAGTTTTTGGTAGTACGACTCGTTCGTATTATCGCGAATATCGTATCAACCGGGTTTCGGTCGCTAATGGCTTCGCGTCATACAAGTGAAACCTGCACTCGCGCGCAAATTCAGACACTGTTGTTTCAACCGTGTTCTCATCCCGACGTCGCTGCAGGAGGAACCAGAGGAGCCCGAGAAGGCGACCGTCGACGGCGACGTGGCGGCCAAGGCCGACGACGCCGAGCTGCCCGAGGACGCCCCGCAGCCGCGCCTCTGTCACATGACCAAGTGGCGCGACTTCGAGGGCTATGGCTTCAACCTGCACGCCGAGAAGGACCGGCGGGGCCAGTACGTGGGCAAGATCGACGCCGGCAGCCCCGCCGAGTACGCGGGACTGCGCGAGGGTGACCGCATCGTCGAGGTGAACGGCGTCAATGTCCAGCAGGAGGCGCACCGCGACATTGTCGAGCGCATCCGCGCCGTGCCCGACGAGACGCGGCTGCTCGTGCTCACGGCCGAGGGCGAGCAGTGGTACCGCGACCGGGACATCGAGGTACGTCAACCGTTGCGGTAACTGTGAAAGAAATCCGGTATAAACTGTTGATAATAGAGACTTTTAGCGTGCCCGCTATTCCTGCAAACTGGGGCGGTTTGGGCGGATTACCGGATGGTCGGGGGCGTAAACGCGAGCGGCCGGAGCGGTGAAGCCGCCTGGTGGTGTAGAGCTCAACCAGACAAATACAGAGCTAAAATTGCAGTAACCCACTTTTTTGTGCTTCGCTGCTGGTGCAAAGTTTCGCAGCGGCGTAATTGTGAACACAATTACGCCGCTGTTGAAAGCTTACACCCCAGCTAAGAAGAATATAGTAATTGGCTCTGTGTTCGGGTGGTTGAGCTTTGCACCACCAGCTGGCGCCACCAATCTGGCCACTCACGTTTACGCCCCCGACCATCCGGTAATCCGCCCAAACCGCCCCGGTTTGCCGGAATAGCGCACACGCTAAAAGTCTCCAATGATTTTTCGAGATAGTGCTTAGCTTCTTTGAATTCTGCTGGAGTTCCGCGTAGTTGTGGCGTCAGAACGCAATTTTACCTTGCCCTCGCTACACTCGCACTGCGAACTTCCTCTCACTTTCCTCACCACATCCACTATGATTCCTTTGTGTGGCATCAGCCCGGTTTTCATTGAGTTGTCTTCGAAATCGGCCCAGTTTACTATTAGACTGTTTCTGGGATTGGCCCATGTTTATTGGTGAGAAACTAACTGAGCAGACACATCCAAACCCGGGGATGTAGCCAGAGAAGTCCGCGGTGAGCAGGTGTGAGTGCGCATCTCCTCCCGTATTGGCAACTCTAAAACTTAGCAAAATTACTTTCTCATTAAAATTTTATTTTTCCGATTGCCCATTATGTCGCAAAATCTTGCATCCCTTTCCATGCAAAAAAATATCCTTAGGTGAGTGTATTCAATTGCATAAAACGTAAAATTTCAATAGAGTGAAATTTTGTTATAACCAAGTAAAATGCTGAATTTACTGGCTTCGATATATTGAGGTTTAATTGTATCTTCACCGCTAACCAATAAACAAATGTCCTTTCAATAAATGAACGTCCTCAATCTTCTCATCTGGCCCTATGCCCTGTTTGCCATGCTATTCCACTGCCATCCGCATGTGGAGTGCTTCCAGTGAGAGCTGTTAAATTGTGTCTGCACTTGAAGACCAAATGGTACTATGCGCTTAAGATGCTAAAACTGCATCTCAACCTGCATGCAGGTACGGGGCGACCAAGCCAATGTGTTGCGGCTCCGCAACCCGGAGCTCAACCCTGCTACCAGTGGAGAAGGGCAAGGTGATGGAGCTGCGGCTGCCGTAGCCGATGGAAGCGAAGGTTCCCAGGAGGACGAGGCAGCCCAGTCAGCTCCCACACCTGTCCTGGTATGGAGTGCATTGCCACGCCAGTGTCGCCTACTATTGCTGGCTTCCGTCAGCCGACGACAAACTGTATCATTGGCGTTGAGCTAACAGCGCTCAAGAAGGGCAACTTAGGAAAGCTTTCCCTAGTGTACCTTCGCCCTTGTTTTTCTTTAGGGCTGCCAGCTCAGCTTTAATGGCATACGCCTTTACAGCAACTCAGGTGGAGTTGTGTGAAATTGCAGAAGTAAAGATGAGCGAGTTGTAATTGCACATTATAGATATGAACAGGACAGCCTCAAGAAGCCTGTGAACATGCACGCTATTCCGTCAGTTCCTTTAGCAGTGCTGTGCTGTTTGCTCAACCACATTCCGTTGCGAAATTCACCAACTAGTGCAGTTCCAAGCGCAGCTGAGAGAGCTCTATTTGCATTTGTGGTTGCCTTATGACATTACTTTTGTGTGTTTTGGCCAAGGATTGAACTAGTTCGCTTTAAGTGAGAACTTGAGACTAGACTTTACTTCATATGAGGAAAACCACAAAACCAAAAAAAGAAGGCAGTTGTGACTCTTGCACGTGTTTATGAAGTTTGCAAAACATTGGCAAATAATGGCTGCCTGTTTATTACAGTCGTTTTCTGTATTGTTGGCGACACTATTACCATGGTTAGGTCACCGAGTGAGAGCGGCCATGTCTATAGTGGCATCAGCAAAGAACAGCTGAATAGTGGCAATAAAGAACTTATGTTTTTTTGTTGACAAGCAATGAGAGAAATGCAGATGGGCATGTGGATGTTTATCTATTGGATTCTTCTTGTTCTCTTGATCGAAGCGCTGAGTGAAATGGGTTTTCCCCTACCAGTACATGTGCATTGCAGAACCCTCTTCCTTCACGTAATAGGTCTTCAAATTTTTTAGCTTACCACCATGTTCCCCCATGCTCCCTGGAAAGACTACAAATAGCACCTGTGTGCTTCCGCAAGTTTTTAAGATTCTCCACATTAAAGAAAGCATTGGTTGTGGGTGACATGCCACAGTGATTCTGTGGCTGTAATGTTCTATCTTTAAGCACGAGGTCATTGGTTCAATTCCCAGCTCCGGCAAGTGCATTTTGTAGAAGACAGAATGCTAAAAGACTCATATGATTACATTTAGGTGCAAAGGAAATAATGGCTGACCATCTTAATCCAGGGCCCTCCAGAACAGAGCGCTGAATTAAGCTCAAAGGCAGCGTCGTTAGATAATACAGTAATATGTTGCTTAGAGGCATCGCTGCATGATAACAGCACAGGTGCAATGCAATTGACTTTGTGGACAAAGTAAAACCTTAAATGCTCAAGTATTGGTCTTGTGATAAATGCTGGAATGATCCTGACATCTTACTTTTTATACCATGGGCAGAGAAAGTGAGAAAGCTGAGATCATGTTGCAGGGCCCTATTGATTTTGATCGTTCGTCTTGACGTGCCCACTAACAGATGTGTCTGGCTGTAGCAACCAGTCTGATGATTTAATTATGAGCCTATTTTTAAAACCATTTTATACTACTACTTTGCTGATAATGAGACTCTCCATATCAGATGAAATGTTGGTGTCTGCTACTGGAGAGGAATTCTTGAAGTTTGCCTCAGAAAGAGCAAGTTACTCCAGTCTCTCTTAGCTGAGTAAGAACTCGCAACCGAGAAAGCGATTGTGCTGGTTTGTAGACATAACTGTTTCCCTTGTCCTCAATCGTGCAGAGGCGGCAGAGTGGCTTGGAAGGAAAGGAGGATGCAGAAGAGGAGGAAAGCCGTTCCTCGGAGCCTGAAGCTGTACCAGCAAAAGCAGAGGTGGGTAGAACAAAAAAGGCATCCTCTGCATCCTTTAACATACAATTAGTCCTTATTGCCATCATAGAACTTAGCATATTGAACTCAGCAATAGGCCACCTGGTAAAGGTATTCACTGTTTCAAGTCTTCTGCGCTTTGACGCAATAGTTCTGCGGAAACCTGCAAGGTGGAGAGAAGTAAAGTAGCTAATAAAGCGAAAATGAGGCATCCACCCAAACATAGCCAAGTACTACAAGGGAAACTTCGCCGACCCTGACATATACATCTGCCTTTTGTTTCATACAGGGTTGGTACGCATTCTTCAAAACAAAGTACACAGAGTGCACCAGGTGACAAAACTTAGGGAAACATGTCGGATAGATAATGAGAAAAATAAAAAGCATGTGGGAAGTTGAAGGTGAGTAAAAGAGGAATAGCAAGAGTGAAATTGTGGGATTGTGGGGCATGGCTTTTTTTGTGGCTGCTTATGGTTCATGATGCCATGCCACCGTAGGCACTGCTGTAAGGGTTGCAAATTTATCGCAGCACATCTTAAGCACTGTGCAGCTTAGCTGAAGGACAAATGTATTAATTACTGCCACACAGCTCCGGAAAATGGGAGGTGTGGTTTCTCCATTCAAGTGGTAGTGCCTCTGGACTAGTATTTCTCAGCAGACAATTTCTGTACACCACATGGTCATGTAAAATTCATGTCGAATTTAATGCATGTTAGCTAATACTTGGATCAACCTCTCTATATGGCTTTCATAGATTATGAAAGGCATTTGATTCACTAGGGATACCAGCAGTCATGGAGGCTTTGTGTAATCAAGGAGTACAGGAAGCATACCTTATTACCTTAGGAACTATCTATAGAGATTCCACAGATACTTTGCTTCTCCACAAGGAAAGCAGAAAATTACCTATCAATAAAGGAGACACAATCTCTCCAATGTAATTAACTGCATTTTTAGAAATATTCAAGCTATTAGATTGGGAAGAAGTAGGAGTGGGTATCAATGGTGAATATCTCAACAACTTTCGGTTTGCAGATGGAAACGTCCTGCTCAACAACACTGGGGATAAATTGCAACATATGATTGAGGACCTTAATCGAGAACGTTTGTGTCGGGTTGAAGATTAATATGCTGAAGGTATAGGTAATGTTCAATAGCTTGGTAAGGGAACAAGAATTTATGACCGCCAGTCAGCTTCTAGCTCAGTACCACTATTCGTCACTCGTTGACGGCGACTGCCCATTTACGCGTGGACATGTCATTCCTTGCAAAGTAAAACATTTTTTTCAATTCACGAAAGAATTCAAGCACGCAATCACTAGGCAGTCGATCATAATCGTGTTCTGGAAGCGTGCATTGTTCCTCCGCAGTTACACTGAACAGCAGGAATCATAGAGCAGCGAAAACCTAGACCTGGAACCAGAAGTGGCTTAGAGGACAACACAGCATTTTGCTATCCACCTATATCAGTTGATACCTGTTTTATGTATGTATGGGAGCCATAATTCATGATTATTTTCTGTCACATCTATTCTCTTTGTGTCATGTGGCATTCTGAGCCTTGCGACAACAGCAATATGGTAGCATGCAAGTCAGTTGTGGAGATTGCAAAGATTGAATAATGAAAACAATCATTAAGAAACCTGTTCCAGGTGTCTTTCCTTCTGAGGCTGAGGTACAATTACCCGCTAAAGGTTTAATTGACTGTTAAGTGAATTTCAGACCATTTGGCATTGTTATTCAATGCTAGAGTGCTTTGCAGTTCATTTATCATTTCTCAAGGTTTGATGCCTAATAAGAAATTGGCATTTTAGATACATTATTCTTCAGCATTCCTTCTCTAAAATTTGTAAGGTTGAGGATGACACAGGTGGCCAGTAGAGTGCAAGTGATTTGGTCAACTGTCAAGGTTTGTAGGTACTGCCAATTAGAGGTCATAACATTGGCATTGCAGAACGTGTGCAAGAAGCGTCAATGATGCTTCTGACATGGATGCCAGTAGAGCACACAATGCATATTTTCATGGTTGCAAGACAAAAACAATATGCATATGCGCATTCTTTCATTCATTGCCTCCTGGCTTTTGATTCCCTGACCTCAGTGCGACTGTAAAGCTATGCAGTATGGGGCAGCGGTAATTGAAAACCATGCATTTTCACCCAAGTATAGTGTTGACCAGTATGTTTTTCTAGTGGGTGCTTAGAACAAGGCTGTGAGCTTCACAATTAGAAATTTCACATGCAGTAGTACGTATTGCTTTGATCTTGCACAGCAGTGTTCAACATAGCATCATTTTGCCATGAAGTAGCCTTGGTTGCAATTATTTGCATACCGTATTTAAAGGCTATACTAATTTTCCCACCTGCACATATAATTGAATCTTACTACAGAAAACATGTATATGTCGAATCAGTGGTTATATGCGACTTTGCTATAACAATTATAACAAGTTTGTATGGGCACATGCAGCAGGCTTCCCTGCAGAACATAGGAAGCCAGTTATGTTTGTAACAGTTAAACTGTTGACAGCATGGGTTGGCGTCCTACCATTTCTGCTGGGTTCGAGTGTCTTGATAGTCTGCAAGCTTAACTAAACATGTTCTCACATTTTATGGGTGATGTGCCTGAAGCTATAACGAACACCATCTTTGTTCGCAATGGCGTTGTGAAAGGGACCGTTGCGGCTATACTGACCCACATGAAAATTGCAGCAGAGGTGGCGCATAAGCAGCCTGTGCACATAGCCAACTTCTGGCGATGCCCACAATCGAAGGCAGTGGACTTAGGTTCATGAAGTGCCTTGAGACTATTGAGCAGACATGCTATGAATACACACCTATAACAGAAAAAGGCAATGCTGCTGCTGTTTTTCATGCCTCAATCAATGGTTGGCTTGGTTCAAGTAAGCATTAAGTCCAGGCTGTTTGTCAATTTACATGATTTTGTATACAGTAGTTTGGCTATGTCACACTATTTCTTGAAACTTGCAGCGTTCATTATGATGAGGCTCAGCTGCGCACAGTTTAGTGTTGGCTACAATCCTCTGCATACCTGTACTTGATTATAATGTTTATATGTGTCTCCAATACAACATGAGAAAATGATGTATATTTTTCTGGACATCTGAACATACCCAACAAATAGTGTTGGGTACGTGGTCACGATCACCTGTGCTAGGTAATACTGTTAGATCCATTATTTGGGTAAGGTGTGTGACCGAGCTCATTGGCATGTGCAGATCCAGAGGTCCGGATGTCCTGACCCTCCCCATAAAATTTGTGTGCACAATGCTGGCGTATGGGAAGTGACAAACTCGTGAAGTCCTTCCCAGTTGTTACTGTTCTTTTGCTCTGGAGGGACAAAGGTTTAATGATTATTGAAGAGAACCTGCGAGCATGTAGGAAACTAATCGTCATTACCAACATAAATCACCATCTTAGTCTGACCCAAAACCTGGATCTGTGCCTGCTTGTTGGTAATCCATGATGATGTACAGCATACCAGTGGAAAAAAGTATTTCGTCCGCTGGTGTTTTGTGCAACATTATCTGTTTCTGAGAGCATGCAGATTGAAACAAGACCCTGCATTCTACGAGGCAGGAAAATGCTTATGAGTCACAACGCTTCACTCCCTTAATCCTAGGCTGTAAGAAACTCTGACAGTTATAAGCTCCGTGAACAAACAAAAGGGCCAGTAGAAGCAGTGCACAAAGGCACAATTGTGGCACAGATGTATATTGCAAAAGGGGAGAAAAATCTGTAACAGTAATAGCTAGTAAAAGCTTGGAGAGTGTTTGCTTGTCGTACTGTCTCATTTGTTTCCTTGGTCTCCCTTCATGCTTCGAGAGGTGCTTTAGAAATGGTGCTTAATATCCGCATTTCGACCATGCCTCCCTTTTTTCTAACTTAACATAACTGCTGCACATAGTCTACTTTAATTTCTTGCCTAAAACTAATCTTTTCACCTGGCCAGATGAAAATGTGATCAGTTAGTCTACTTTTATTTCTTGCTTAAAACCAATCTTTTCACATAGCCAGATAAAAATCCAACCAGTTAATTTCATTTTTCAAACAGATCTTCAGTTGCAAAATTCATAGCAAGAGCAAGTATCTGTGTGGAGGGTTGTCAAATGACAGCGAAAGAAGTGGGATTTCGGCTTGAAAAAACTTGTGTTCAAATCTAACAGTCACCACTTGAACAGCTTTTGTGAATTGGCATCATGCTAGAGTTTAGAAGGGTGCCAGATAATTTACATCTATTCCAAGCATCGGGAAAGTTGGTTTAGCCATTTTTATCATTGGCTTCGGTGGGGGATAATATAGCTTGTCACAGAATGGCATGCCCTCTCTCCAGGCGCCTGCAAGAGAGGAGCCAAATAGTGCTGGGGACAAGGTGACAGAGAGCCTCGCCACCGGAATGAATCAAGCAGACTCAAGCCCTGAAGCCAAGCCCGCGCCACCGACAGAGCCTGCACCGTCAGAATCGACCAATGCCACGAGCAACGGTTCTCTCAACATGCTCAACATGAGTGCCTCTGAGATGCGGCAGCTGCTGGCGCAGCGCAAGAAGCACGATCCGAAAAAGATCCAGATGGACCTGAAGAAAAAGTATGAGCTCATTGAGCAGATGTGAGCCGGTTGTGTCTTCTGTCAAACGACACCATTAGTTATGTGTGGCTGGTCCCAGCACACATTTTGTGTGCGAGCGTAATAGGTATTTTATATCTCTCCTTTTTATCTGGGAGCTGGGAGGGTTGTGTGCCTGGGCGAATGTGCAACTCTGGATTCACTGTTTCCTGGATTCAGCTCTGGATTTACGAGGCACCGATTGCATTCTTTTTTTAGACAATGCTGATTTCGGTGCTGTCTACTAAGGAATGGGGCAACCATATGTGAGAGAAGAGTTTGGGAATTTGGCAGCATTGGTGTGGTGCTGATATAGGTGCTGTCAGTAAAAAAAATTATCACCTTCTCTGCATGCCTGGCGAGATAACTGTTCATGTTGGCAATAGGTTTTGCTTTTTTACACCATATGGCTATTCAGCAATTTGGCAAGAATTGTTTTCTGATAACAATGTTGTTAAGCTATTGTTTCAGGTGGAACAGCAGTTGACTCGGTGTTGAGGGGACTGTATTGACAACTGTCTGTTCAGCTAATTAACCACGCTGTAATTAGTTGCAGAATACTGATATATATCGCTGGTAAAGTAAATATTTTCCTGCTGATCACTTTTGCTGTGTAAATGGGCTATTGCCAGGGACTTTTCTGTGTCAAATGTGATCCTGTGCTTCTTTAAAGGACAATTAATTTTTTTAGTGCATCTTCTGTTCTCTGATGCTGCCTTTGACTTGAGATTGAAGGCTGTGCTTGGCATGGGCATTCCTCCGGACTTTTGAAACAAAACTAATTGTGCCCTCACGAGATCCTTGTTGCATGGGTCCTTAAAATTTTTGCTATCACCTTAAGCTGTTGAGATAATCATTGTGTTTCGAGGGCACATCATTTTAGGAGGCGAAAAATGTTATTGGTACGTTTGTGCCATTGTGTGTTGAACATGTTGCCACATTCCAGACGTTACGTCAAATATGTTAGACTAGATGTGGGTAGATAGCGAAACTGATTGCTATTGCTGAGTTGTTCCTAATGTAAGCAGCTTGATTAAAGAACAATATTGCGCATGTTCTTGAATATGTAAAAAGTTGACTCGGTGAACAATCTGTGGATGAAAATTCACCTTGGAATGAAGCTCAGATCAAATATTTACATTTTTGCACATTTCTGCATGCACTTGTGTGTTGACTGTAGACAGCCATTCCTGGTGAACTTTCATTCTCACTATGGAGGCTGGGCTCCAACTACAACAACAAAAGGCTAACTTTGGCATTTTGTCTTTTGAAGCTGTAGAGATGCAATAATAAAATGTTGATCACATTTCCAGGACAGGCACTCTATTTGTGATGCCTGTTGGACATGGTGAATTAGCATAAAACTTAAGAAATAAGGCTTTTTAAATATTCTATGCAAGTTTAGATTAAAGATTGTGTCAATGGAAACGTACCACTTGCGAAGGCACTGTTATGCCACATACAAACTTACCTTTGTACTTTAAGGTTAACTGTGTAAAGGTTGCTTATATTTGATTTCTATGAAGCCAAAACTTCAACGTTTCAGGAATAGTTGGTGTACAGTTGGCGTAAAAAGATTGCGGGATCCAGGACACTCTAAAATGCAATTTCATTCCAGTTTTTGGTGGTGTACATTAGTGCATACAGCAAATCTGAAGTCCAGGCTGCTTGCTTGGGCTTGGGAAATACTTAGCTTTTTCTTAGTTTCTGCATCTGACAAAACTGACAAACGCTGTACTTGTTGGGCGACATATTGATCAGCCTTCCATTGCTCATTATCACTATGATGCGCAGCCAGAAATTCGACACAGCCATCTCCGATTTTTCCAATCTAGGTGTTGTAGGTGATCTTGCTAATTCACGAGCAAGTTTGGTACCGAAAGGCATTGGGTGGTTTCGATTGAAAGCATTCGATGAAGTAGAAAGTGCATTGACGCTTGTAATATCAGAACCTTCCTTGTGCCTTAGGATGTATTTCACAGCACATAAGTGCCATTGCATCTAGTTCCAAATAAGTGCTTTCAAATATTGCCAGATGTAGTACCATCACAGGGTCTTGTAGCCAACGCATAAAACTGTTGAAGCCTCTGGGGGCTGCCTCATTTTGATGAGACGCAAAGATTGTGTGTGGTTGTTACACATTTATGATTGTGAAAGATTTTCATAATTTGCATTTATATCTACTGTGTGTGAAAGGTTTGACATTCATGCAAGGTACCAACGTGGAGGAAAACACCTGATTTGAATTCACGACTGTCTGTTGTAGTCTTCTGTCCGAAATCAAAATGGTACCATGACCGAGCTCTTCAGCAAGTGTCTAATAACAATGTTCGAGCCTGCATGCCTGCTGTAGTCATTACTTGAATACTGGATTGGGTGTTTCCTTTTACATTGGCGCACCCTGTAGGTGCATAATGTTATGGATGATGTGTTGTGTAGGATGACACTTAAAGTTCTAGCATGTACTATTGCTGGATTGAAGTGGTGAAAAAAGTAGTAGTATTAGTTTCTGCGCTCAAGAACTACGGTGACCATCATTTTCAATGCGGGCCTTTTATTTCTGTATAAAAGCTGTTTATCTGCATGGATGTACGAACTATCAATTTCTACAAGTTCTCTGTGCACGTTGAGCATTGTGTGCGCAAAAATAAGATCAAAACTGAACAATATCTGCACATTCCTTTTTCTCTATGTGCGTTGTATAACTGGACCAAGTACATTGCATATGTATTTTATCTGTAGCAGCGTTGAAGCTTTGGACCTGGTTTCCTAAATATTTTCTGTTTTTATACCTGATTGTCTTTGGAGCATTTTTTTGATGCCTGGTGCTGCATTTTTATGCACTTTTTTTTTTTTTTTTTTTTACAGAAGCCTTGTTGGACATTGTTTTTCTGTCCAACCTATTTTCAATGCAGCAGCCACTTATGGAAGTGCTATTTTTGACTGCACGCCAACATTCTTGTTGTTTGGTTCAACAGAAGGGTTTTCATTGTTTTTGTGGTGTATGTGTGTGCGAGTGTACTGAAACAGTCGCTTGATTTTGTGGTGAAATGCACGTCGTCTTCTGCAGTTGCACCATCTCATCATATATTTGTGAGATGAACGTTACTCGGAGTTTGATCTAGTTTTGTTTAATATGTGTTTATACCATGAAAACTCAACTTCTCACAAGGTGTTTGAGCTGTCTAGAATGTAATTTTGGTCCAGCTACAGTGCACCAAAATTACTGCCAGCTCAACATATTTTGATGGCACCCTGTATTTGCCTAAAGGTCGTTTTTTTTTTAACATTTGCTTTCATGAGGTGGTCACAGCTCTCATTGTGGCCAGGGTTGGGGCACGTCAGTGCACTGTTTTTATGCACTCTGCTCTGCATAAGTGCCTGAACAAAGTTTGTGGCATCTCGCTGCCAAGATATATCCCCTCCTTGTGGGGCATCACCAAGTGCCTTTATCTAATCCCGAATCTGATTGACCTCTTTTGTCGCTGTCTGTGAAATGGAAGACTTAATTTTGCTGGCTGTGTCTTTTCAAATACCAGCAATAAAAGTTTATTGAACAATTTGTTTGTCAAATTTTTTTTCACTTGCACTGCTTCGGAAGCTACGAGTTCGCTTCCTATAGTTCTCTTGTGCAGCCTAACGATCCGCGAGAACCAGAGCCACCCTGTTGTGGAGCGACTCTCGATTAATTCTGACCACCTGGGGCTTTTTAACGTGCACCTAAATCTACTACACAAGCGTGCTTTGAATTCCGCCGCCGTTGAAATGTGGCCGCAGCGGCCGGGATCGACCCCGCGACCTTGAACTCAACAGTGCAACACCATATCCACTGGTGACTAGGGCTGCCGGTCTGTCCTCAATTGCCAAGAGTATTGTTTGCATGTAGCCGCAAATCACTGAAATAAATTTCACGCTATCTCATCCTAAACTGCATTGTCTACACTGTCTACTCATGCACAGATAGGAGGGGGCGATGTCCACCTTTGATGTTCGTGTTTGGGGAAATCATTTAACGACGTGGTTTGGGCAATATTCACGTTCTTTTTTTTTTTCTTTGTTTGGGGTGCTGTGGGGGCAGGTTATTAGCGATGTAGTTAAGTCGATTTTTACATGCTAGGGGGAGGCGGGGGGGGGGGGGGTACTTCTGTGGTCTTGGCGATGTTCACGTTTGACGCGTTGGGGAAAACCAAATAACGACGTGGCCAGTCCACCTTTCCGAACCCCGCCCATATATTCCATTCAGAAGAAGGCTATTTGGCATGTGGAGGTGGAATCAGTCGATATCGACAGCCACCTTAATTGCTTATGCAAGGCTGCCTCTCTTGTAAATATTGTAAATACATATTTATATGTGACTTCCGCAATGTAACAAATTAGTGAGAGGTGTGAGGTATCCACGAGAAACAACCGAGTTCCGCAGCGGTCGTCTTCTCCGACTAGACAGCATGACGGACGAAAGAGGACCCGAAATGGCGCGGCCCACATCAACGTCTACAACCCCAACGGTTGTGCTGAATCAGCCGCGGGATCCAGGAACGTTTTGGGGCACCGACCACCTCGACGTGGAAGACGGGATCGCCACGAATGAGCGCGTAAGTGCCCACAACAAATGGTATCTGACGATTGCGTTGGCTAACTTCGTCTTCTGCTTACAAGGCGCGAATAAGGTGTGGTATGGCAACTACAAAGAAGAGCTTAAATAGTAGCAAGAAAATAACACTAAATAGCTTATTTCTAAAGCAATATGTGGCTCACGAGGCGGAAAATGCGGCGTTGTCATGACTACCGGTGGTCCGAAAGGTGTTCGAACCCATATGACCAGTGGTGGGAGTCGAACCCAGAACCTTTGGTTTAAGGTGAAGTTAAAGCCCTCGAGATCACGACCATTGGGGCAGTCCACCTTACTGTAATTTCTGTCAACCTTAATCGATTTTAATCCTGCTCAATCCGCATTCCTCTGATTTCTACCAACATTAATTACCTTAATTCCCTTTATTACACCTTAATCCACCTTGCTATAATTTGTACCAACGTTATTCTACTTTACTGTAATTTGTATCAACCTTAACCCAGATTAATCCACATTAACCTCTTTAATGCAGCTTAGTCACCTGCGCTTTAATTTGTACCAACCTTAATGTACCCTAATTCACTTAAATCCACCTTGAACTAAATTGCAACAACCTTTCTCTGCCTTAATCCTCTGTAATCCACCTTAATCCACGTTGCTATAATTTGTGCCAAACTTGATCCACGTTAATATACTTTAATCCACCGTGATCCCCATGAATACACCTTAATTCACTTTCATTCACCTTCATTGATTTTACTTCCCCCTAATTCATTTCATTTAACCTTAAGACACCTTCCTTAGTTTGTTCTAACTTCGATTTACTCTGCTTCACTGTAATTCACTTTATTTCGCTTTAATTCTGAGAATTGCCCATAGTAACAACTAATTAACGCTGTTATACCATTTGCAGTCTTCTACATTACTATCCAGGTCATAAGCTGATGACGTCGCATTGATTTTTCGGATCACTCGTGGAGAACGTCGGTTTTTCGGGCACATGGGAGCTATGTTGCTTTAATTCGCATTCAAAGGCACTACCTTATTTCTATAATTAAATAGCAAGAAAATATCAACATACAGTTTATTTTACCTTCATCAGGTGATGCTACAATCAGCAGGCAGCATATCCAGTGTCCCAGCGAAAAGAGGCAATATTGAGCGGATTGTCTACGAAATTAAATCTTAGTAGCGAGAAAATACCAATGTATCGTTTATTGCACCACCATCAGGAGATGCTACAATCAGCAGACAGCAAACAAAGGGCCCCAGCGAAAATCGGTGTTACTGAGCGCATATTTTACGAAATAACAGTTTAGAAAGAAGAAAATACCAATATATAGCTCATTTCACCGCCATCAGGTGCTGCTACAATCAGCAGACAGCATATCCAAGGCCCCAGCCAAAATAGGTACTGCCGAGCGCAATGTCTCCGAAATTACAATTTAGTTGCGAGAAAATACCAACAAATACTTTCTTTTTCACCAAAAGGGGACGCCACAATCAGTAAACCCTTTACGATAGGTGCTACTAAGTGCATTTTTAGGAAAGTGCAATTTCGTAACAAAGAAATGTCAAAAAATAGTGTATTTCTGCACCAACAGATGACGCTACAATCTGCAATTCCGTATTTCGGGCCCACACGGAAAAAAGGTGCTACAGGTCGCATCATTCTGAACGCTCCTTTTTTCAACGGGGCCCCCAAATATCGGATTTGCCGATTGTTGCGTCATCTGTTGGTGAAGAAATACACTATTTACCGGTATTTTCTGGCTTCTAAATTTTGCTTTCCTATAAATAAGCTCAGTAGCGCTTATTTTACAGTGTTTGCTGATTTTAGCGTCATCTATTAGCAAAAACAAAAAACAATTTGTTGCTATTGTCTTGCCATTGCTCTGCATTTTTCTAAATTATACGCTCAGTAGTCCCTATTTTAGTTCGAAACCTGATTACGGGGCTCTGCTGATCGTAGCTTTACCTGTTAACGAAAAAATAAGCTGTTTATTGTATTTTCTTCCTACTAAATTGCATTAATTTATGCAACGGCCTTTAGTACGAAAGTATTACGTGTCCCATGAGGCAGAAAAGCCGGCGTTGTCCGCAACGAATAGTACCAAAAATCAATGCGACGTCATTACTGTCTTGTAGGACGTCAGTAGTAATATAGAAGATTACAAATTGTATAACAATGTTAATTAGTTGATATTATGGCTACTTAAGGTGAATTACAATGAAGTAAAGTGAATTCAAAGTAGAACACGTTGAGCTGACTTAAGGTGGAACAAAGTGGATTAAAGTGGATTAAGGTTCTTACGAATGACAATAAGGTCGATTCACGTGAATTCATTTGGATTAAGGCGGATTCAGGTTCGTACAAATTGTTGAAAGGCGGATTATTGTGGATTAAGGTGTATTGATGTTGATACAAACTAGAGCAATGTAGATTGTGTAGAAATAAAGTGAATTAAGCTGAAATAAAGAGGATTAGGGTTGTTACAAATTACAGTAAATTGGATTAAGGTGGATTAACGTAAATTACCGTTGGTAAGGATAAGAGCAAGATGGATTAAGGTTGCTACAAATTAGATCAAGGGGATTAAGTTGGAATAAAGTGGATTAAGGTTGGTACAAATTACAGTTAGGTGGAATAGCGCGGTACAAATTGGAGCAAGATGGATTAAAGTCTGTGAAGGTAAATAAGGTGTATTAAAGTGGATTAAGGTTGGTACGAATTACGGTAAAGTAGATTAAAGTGGATTATCGTAAATTAACATAGATTAAGGTTGGTACTGATTAGAGTCAAGTGTATTAAGGTGGAATAATGTGGATTAAGGTTGATACTAATTAGAGTAAGGTGGATTACGGTGGATTAAGGTAGATTTGTGATGGTTTCAATGGTGATAACTTACGGAAGTGCCATTCCTTTCGCATTCAAATCACGCAAGAATACTGAAGTGACTGACAATTATTTACCTAGTATTATGCGTAGGTAGCATTTTTTTTGCGTGCTCGGCTTAAATGCCACAGAGCAATTTCATGACACACTATTTCTCACACAGCACTAATGTCTTCGATTTCTTTTAATTTCCAGCGTATCCGCGATATACTTAACGCGCACACATGCTTCCTCAATGTCACGTTTATATACTGAGCGCGTTTCCTTTTCTTTTTTTTTGGGGGGGGGGGCGGAAAGAGCAATTTAGCAGCAGCAAAAGACCAATAAATAGTTGATTTCTTCGCCAGCAGGCAGTTACAGTGATCAAACCCCGTATTCAGGGCACGAAAGCTTTAATCCATCTTAGGTAATTTGGCTATAATTTGGAACTACCTTAATCCACGTTATTAAACCTTAATTCACTTTAATACCCATAAATTCACATTAATCTGCCCTAATTAACTTTAATTCACTTTCATTGATTTTACTTCACCCTTATACACTGTACACCACCTTAAACACCTTAATTTAACTTTTTCTAACTACAGTTCATTGTAATTTCATTTAATTCACTTCATTACACATAATAACTAATTAACATTGTTATACAATTTGTAATCTTCTATATTACTACTGACGTCCTACAAGACACTAATGACGTCGCATTGATTTTTGGTACTATTCGTTGCGGACAACGCCGGCTTTTCTGCCTCATGGGACACGTAATACTTTCGTACTAAAGGCCGTTGCATAAATTAATGCAATTTAGTAGGAAGAAAATACAATAAATAGCTTATTTTTTCGTTAACAGGTAAAGCTACGATCAGCAGAGCCCCGTAATCAGGTTTCGAACGAAAATAGGGACTACTGAGCGTATAATTTAGAAAAATGCAGAGCAATGGCAAGACAATAGCAACAAATTGTTTTTATTTTTGCTAACAGATGACGCTAAAATCAGCAAACACTGTAAAATAAGCGCTACTGAGCTTATTTTTAGGAAAGTGAAATTTAGAAGATATAAAATACTGGTAAATAGTGTATTTGTTCACCAACAGATGACGCAGCAATCGGCAAATCCGATATTTGGGGCCCCATTGAAGAAAGGAGCGTTCAAAATGATGCGACCTGTAACACCTTTTTTTCCTTGTGGGCCGAAATACGGGATTGCAGATTGTAGCGCCATCTGCTGGCGAAGAAAGACACTATTTATTGACATTTCTTTGTTACGAAATTGCACTTTCCTAAAAAATGCATTCAGTAGCGCCCATCGAAAGGGTTTACTTATTGTGGCGTGCCCTTTTGGAAAAAAAGAAAGTATTTCATGGTATTTTCTCCCAACTAAATTGTAATTTCGGAGACATAGCGCTCGGTAGTACCTATTTTCGCTGGGGCCCTGGATATGCTGTCTGCTGATTGTAGCAGCACCTGATGGCGGTGAAATAAGCTATATATTGGTATTTTCTTCTTTCTAAACCGTTATTTCGTAAAATATGCGCTCAGTAACACCTATTTTCTCTGGGGCCCTTTGTTTGCTATCTGCCGGTTATAGCATCACCTGATGTCGGTGAAATTAGCCCTATATTGGTATTTTCTTGATACGAAACTGCTATTTCGTAAACAATGCGCTCAATAGTGCCTCTTTTCGCTGGGGCTCTGGATATGCTGTCTGCTGATTGTAGCAGCACATGATGGAGGTAAAATAAACTACATATTGGTATTTTCTTGCTACTAAATTAGAAAATAAGGCAGTGCCTTTTATTGCGAAAGCAATATATGTCCCATGTGGCAGAAAAACCTGCGTTGTCCACAACGAGTGGCACGAAAAATCACTAACGTCGTCATCGTATGACCTGAGTAGTCATATAGAAGCTTGCACATGGTATAACAACGTTAATTAGTTGTTATGGGTAATCATAACGGCGAAAAGCTTAAATGTTGGTGATTTAAGGTCACGTTGTCACATACAGAAAATGTCACGTGGCCCAAGGAAGGCCAGAAGCGAACCAAAGCATGTCGAGCCGTGTATAAAAGATTATTAGCGAAGTTAATTAATGATTGATTGGTGGCGATTAAGATGGATTAGGATGAATTATGGCGTATAAGATGTATTAAGGAGGATTAAGGTGGATTCGTTTAGATTAAGGAGAGTTGACGTCGATTATGGTGGATTAGGGTAGATTAAGACGAATAAAGTTGTATTAAGGAGGATGAAAGTTAATTAATGTGGGTTAAGGATAATTAAGGTAGATTAAGATAGATTAAGGTGGGATAGGTGAATTAAGGTCGATTCACGCGAATAAAGGTGTATTAAGTTCGATTAAGAAGATTTAATGTCGATTAAGGGTAATTATGGTGGATTAATTTAGATTAAGGGGGTCAAAAGTGGATTAAGATGGAATAAAGTAGGCTTTACAAGGCTGTCGCCTTCTTGTCACTTAGGTGATACCTAAAGGCACCCGGAAATCTTGTGAATTAGAGTGAATTACAGTGAAGCGAACTGAAGCTAGAACAAGTTAATGTAAGCGGTCCTAATGTGAAACAAAGTGAATTATTGCGAATTAAGGTGAATTTAATGGCGTAAGGGTAGAATAAAGTGAATTAACGTGAATTAAGGTTGGTACACAATATAGCAACGTGGATTAAGGTGGATTAAAGTGAATTAAGGTGGATTAAGGTTGGCAAAGTTAGAGCACGGTGGACAAAGTTGAATTAAAGTGGAACAATGTGGATTAAACTGGATTAAGGTTGATGCAAATTCCGGTAAGGTGGATTAAGGTTGGTAGAAATTAGAGCAAGTTGGATTGAGCTAAATTAATGTGTATTAAGGTGGAATTATGTGGATTGTAACGTAGCATGTTGGGGGTCAAGAAATAGACTATGTATTGGTATTATCTTGCTGCTAAATTGTACTTTCCTAAGTAATGCGCTCAGTAGTGCCTATTTTCACTGGGGCCCGGGATATGGCGTTTTCTGATTGAATCGTTACCTGTTGGCGAAGAAATACACCATTTATTGGTATTTTGTTGCTGCTGAATTGTACTTTATTATATAAGCTTTCTTTCCCCTTTCGTGCCCTGAATACGGGGTTTGTTAACTTTAACTGCCTGTTGGCGAAAGAATAAACTATTTTTTCCTATTTTGCAGCTGCTTAAATTGCTCTTCCCCCCCCCCCCCCCCCCCACTGGGAAAAAAATACGCGCTCAGTAACATCTAAAAAAAAAAAGGTAACGCTACAATCATCAAACCACTTATTCAGGGCCCATATGGAATAAAGGCACTACTGAAATGATTATGTAGGAAAGAGCGAATTAGTAGCAAGAAAATACCACTAAATATTTCAATCAATCCAAAGCGTTATATGGTTTATGAAGTGGGAAATCCAGCGTTATCGAGACCACCGATGGTCCGAAAAGTATTTGAACGCACGACCATTGGTGGGCGTGAAACTGACGGCATTTGGTGTTCATTGAGGCGAAGTTATTTAAGGCACTCGAAGCAACTATTGGTGGGAGGTTGTCCTTTGAGTATGATGAACCGTGAGATTGAGGAAGCATGTGTGCGCGTTAAGTATATCGCGGGCACGATGGAAATGAAAAGAAATCGATGACATTAGTGCTGTGTGAGAAATAGTGTGTCATGAAATTGCTCTGTGGCATTTAAGCCGAGCACGCAAAAAAATGCTACCTACGCATAATTCTAGGTAAATAATTGTCAGTCACTTCAGTATTCTTGGGTGATTTGAATGCGAAAGGAATGGCACTTCCGTAAGTTATCACCATTAAAACCATCACAAATCTACCTTAATTCGCCGTAATCCACCTTACTCTAATTAGTATCAACCTTAATCCACATTATTCCACCTTAATACACTTGACTCTAATCATTACCAACCTTAATCTATGTTAATTCACGATAATCCACTTTGATCTACTTTACCGTAATTCGTACCAACCGTAATCCACTTTAATACACCTTATTTACCTTCACAGACTTTAATCCATCTTGCTCCAATTTGTACCGCGCTATTCCACCTAACTGTAATGTGTACCAACGTTAATCCACTTTATTCCGACTTAATCCCCTTGATCTAATTTGTAGCAACCTTAATCCATCTTGCTCTTATTCATGCCAACGGTAATTTACTTTAATCCACCTTAATCCATCTTAGTGTAATTTGTGGCAACCCTAATCCTCTTTATTCCAGCTTAATTCACTTTAATTCTACATAATCTACATTGCTCTAGTTTGTATCAACATCAATACACCTTAATCCACGATAATCCGCCTTTCAACAGTTTGTACGAACCTGAATCCGCCTTAATCCAAATGAATTCACGTGAATCGACCTTATTGTCATTCGTAAGAACCTTAATCCACTTTAATCCACTTTGCTCCACCTTAAGTCAGCTCAACGTGTTCTACCTTGAATTCACTTTACTTCACTGTAATTCACCTTAAGTAGCCATAATATCAACTAATTATCATTGTTATACAATTTGTAATCTTCTATATTACTACTGACGTCCTAAAGACACTTTTGACGTCGCATTGATTTTTGGTACTATTCGTTGCGGACAACGCCGGCTTTTCTGCCTCATGGGACACGTAATACTCTCGTACTAAAAGCCGCTGCATTTAATGCAATTTAGTAGGAAGAAAATGCAATAAATAGTTTATTTCTTCGTTAACAGGTAAAGCTACGATCAGCAGAGCCCCGTAATCAGGTTTCGAACGAAAATAGCGACTACTGAGCGTATAATTTAGAAAAATGCGGAGCAATGGCAAAACAATAGCAACAAATTGTTTTTGTTTTTGCTAACAGATGACGCTAAAATCAGCAAACACTGTAAAATAAGTGCTACTGAGCTTATTTTTAGGAAAGTGAAGTTTAGAAGCCATAAAATACCGGTAAATAGTGTATTTGCTCACCAACAGATGACGCAACAATCGGCAAATCCGATATTTGGGGCCCCGTTGAAAGGAGCGTTCAGAATGATGCGACCTGTAGCAGCTTTTCTGTGTGGGCCCGAAATAAGGGATTGCAGATTGTAGCGCCATCTGTTGGTGCAGAAATACACTATTTTTTGACATTTCTTTGTTACGAAATTGCACTTTCCTAAATATTGCACTCAGTAGCACCCATCCTAAAGGGTTTACTGATTGTGGCGTCCCCTTTTGGTGAAAAAGAAAGTATTTGTTGGTATTTTCTCGCTACTAAATTGTAATTTCGGAGACATTGCGCTCGGTAGTACTTATTTTCGCTGGGGCGCTGGATATGCTGTCTGCTAATTGTAGCAGCACCTGATGGCGGTGAAATAAGCTATATTTTGGTATTTTCTTCTACTAAACTGTTATTTCGTAAAATATGCGCTCAGTAACACGTATTTTCGCTGGGGCCGTTGTATGCTGTATGCTGGTTATAGCATCACCTGATGGCAATGAAATTAGCCATATATTGGTATTCTCTTGCTACGAAACTCTTATTTCGTAAACAATGCGCTCAGTAACACTGATTTTCGCTGGGGCCCTTAAGTATATCATGGATACGCTGGACATGAAAAGAAATCGATGACATTAGTGCTGCGTGAGAAATCCTGTGTCATGAATGTGTGTGAAAGCGCTCTGTGGCATTTAAGCCGAGTACGCAAAAAAAGAAAAACGCTACCTATGCATAATACTAGGTAAATAATTGTCATTCACTTCAGCAGTCTTGCGTGATTTGAATGCGAAAGGAATATCACTTCCGTAAGTTATCACCATTAAAACGATCACAAATCTACCTTAATCCACCGTAATCCACCTTGCTCTAATCAGTGTCAACCTTAATCGACATTATGCCACCTTAAATCACCTCAACGTGTTCTACCTTGAATTCACTTTACTTCACTGTAATTCACCTTAATAAGCCATAATATCAACTAATTCACATTGTTATACAATTTGTAATCTTTTATAATACTACTGACGTAATCAGAGTTCGAACGAAAATAGGGACTACTGAGCGTATAATTTAGAAAAATGCAGAGCAATGGCAAAACAATAGCAACAAATTCTTTTTGTTTTTGCTAACAGATGACGCTAAAATCAGCAAACACTGTAAAATAAGCGCTACTGAGCTTATTTTTAGGAAAGTGAAATTTAAAAGCCATAAAATACCGGTAAATAGTGTACTTGTTCACCAACAGATGACGCAACAATCGGCGAATCCGATATTTGGGGCCCCGTTGAAAAAAGGAGCGTTCAGAATGATGCGACCTGTAGCACCTTTTTTTCCATGTGGGCCCGAAATACGGAATTGCAGATTGTAGCGTCATCTGTTGGTGCAGAAATACACTATTTTTTGACATTTGTTTGTTACGAAATTGCACTTTCTTAAATATGCACTTAGTAGCGCCTATCGTAAAGGGTTTACTGATTGTGGCGTCCCCTTTTGGTGAAAAATAAAGTATTTGTTGGTATTTTCTCGCAACTAAATTGTAATTTCGGAGACATAGCGCTCGGTAGCACCTATTTTCGCTGGGGCCCTGGATATGCTGTCTGCTGATTGTAGCAGCACCTGATGGCGGTGAAATAAGCTATATGTTGGTATTTTAATCTTACTAAACTGTTATTTCGTAAAATAGGCGCTCAGTAACACCGATTTTCGCTGGGGCCCTTTGTATGCTGTCTGCTGGTTATAGCATCACCTGATGGCGGTGAAATGAACCATATATTGGTATTTTCCTCTTACTAAACTGTTATTTCGTAAACAATGCGCTCATTAACACCGATTTTCGCTGTGGCCCTGGATATGCTGTCTGCTCATTGTAGCATCACTTGATGGCGGTGAAATAAACCATATATTGGTATTTTCTTGCTACTAAACTGTAACTTCGCCATCAATGCGCTCTATAGTGCCTCTTCTCGCTGGGATCCTGGATATGCTGTGTGCTGATTGTAGCATCACCTGATGGAGGTAAAATAAACTATATATTGATATTTTCTTGCTACTTTATTATACAACTAAGGTAGTGCTTTTGAATGCGAAAGCAACATACCACCAACGTACCTCGAGGACATACGTAGAGTAATTGCGCTACCTACGTCCACGTCCTGTCCTTCCCTTAAAATCGTCAGTGCAACACTAAGCGCAATATAATCATGGATATATTGAAATCACGTAAGGACGTTTAAGTGACGTTTAAGTTGAGTTTAAGTGAAGGGAAGCTACTATCGTCGCACATGCGCACAGCGATTCTGAAGGTCTGCTAAATTCATTTGATTGCGCGCACTGAATCCCACACACTCCCGTGTTCACACTCACAAAGGATCAACATAGTACATCGACTGACCTGAACACAGTTACATTTTAAAAGAATAAAAAAATATGGGCAATATTATTTGCGCACCACTTGGAACGAGGACAGGGGAACGACAGACACAAGTGCAAACTTTCAACTGGTTTTAATGGTAGGAAGTCAAGTGGTTTATATACATACACGAATGTGTACTTACCTATACACGTTGTACTTACCTTAACGGGTATTTACATACACCCTGTACTTACCAATTTATTCTGAAGATCTTCAGTGTTTGCATGCAGTGTTTTCAGAGTGTTTATTTATATTTTTTTCAGATGCAGCGTTTCAAATGCATTTGAGTCGCTGCGTTCGTGCAAAATCGAAGCTCCTGCCTATACAGATCTTCGTCAACAACAAGGTGCTCGAACCGGCTGACGCCAGTGAGTGTAGAAGTGTCGGCTGGAACGTGAAGCGTACTGTACACAAATGCTAGGGTAAACATTTAAGTATATCCTTGAAACAGTGGGGATAGGAAATGCATTGGAACACAGATGCAGAAGCCATGGCAGGCAATGTCTTCGATATGCAGCTGGCGGTGACGCAATTCAGCAGAGATGCCGAATGAGCTAGAAAATAAAGGCGTCTCAATATTGTCCCATGGATACTTACAGCACACCTGTTTCTTGAAGGACTGTCCAATGAAGGCGAGGGGCACGTAAGCATGTGTGGTTTAACAGTCCGATGAGCACACAGGGTACAAGGGGCAGCATGAGCACAGAGGGTAATACCTTGGGCAGTGTTAGCGTCTCGAAATTTCACAGGGCTACAATAAGCATGCGCAGTGGGACAGTTCGATGAGCACACATGGCAAAGCAGGGAACCGCATCGCAACTGTCCAAGGAACACCCGGAGTGTAGGCCTTCTGTGGCAAAGCTGCTAGATGCATGCACAAAGAGCCGCAAGCTTTTGTCCGGTAAACAGCAAACAGTCCGCTGAACACGTTGGGCACAATCCGTGGCACAGTCGTCCGATGAACAGGAAAGGTCGTAAAGATCGGTGGCAACACTGCCTGGTGAATAACACAAGGCACGGCAAGCGAGTGAGGTCGAGCAGTCCCACGAAGATACGGAGCACGAAAAAGCAGCTGTGGTAGAAATAGCCTGCCTGCTGAACACGGCACAGCAACACATCGTAGTCGTGCAGCATCCAACGACACCCGGCCATACCACGGGTTCCTGGGTCACAGAATGAGCACACAGCCTGGCTATAGTTCACGCTCAGATCACGACTATAAGACACAAGTAAACATTATCGACCCATTTCGCAGCTCGCAATTCTTGTTAGCAGTAAAGAAAACTCCGGAGTGTCACTGCAGCAACAACTTCATGAGCTATGGAAAGCGCTTAGCCTTTACCCCCCCCCCCCCCCCTTCCCCCCGCGCACTCACCCACTTCCATTAAAAGTGTATCTCTCACAGTATGGCACTGCATCGGAACATCTCTGCCTTTGACACGATCCGAGAAAGAGCACTACACTCCCTGGGCGGGAACCGACCTGGCACCCAGCAGGAATGGCTCGACCCGCCATCGCACATCGGGCCCAAGGACTCAGTCCAGCTTTCGTGTGCTTTTTCGGACTTTTTCAGGGAAAAGGAAGGGCCTGGCCGCCTCTTTGCAGAGCCGACCTCGGGAACACTCAACCTCGAGGAAGAAGAGAGCACCGGTCCCCCTTCCCCTCCCCCATAGAGCACCCCTTTACTGCTGCAAGGCTTCGCCTATTAAATGCAGAAATAAAGACGTTAAAAAAATCTAAAGACTCTATTACTTGTTTGCTCATTTATACGTTTATTGACCCGTTAACGAGTATCTCAACGAGTAACTCAGTCCACTGAATACATATTTATAAATTTAATTTTCTTTGTACGCTATGGGATAAACGAGTACGGTTAACCTTTCAGCATAACCTGTCACTTTACCGCACGGAGTGCACCAGTACTTGCATATTCGCACGAAAGGCGTTAGAAGGCAACTGGGCACCAAATGCCTTCTAACTTGTCTCTTTCTTTTTTTAATGCGGAAATCTGTCGTTGTCGGTGGCGGCGCGACCTAAAGGTGGTACCAAAAGTGGCCGACGGCGCGAATTTTAGAAACACGTAAAAAATGCTTGAATTGAATTTAAATTTGTCCGGTACGTTTCTGTAAACAAGGAAAATTAATGCATTCGAAAAGAAATTAGGTAAATTTCAGTTGGGGCGCGAAACGAGCACGTTACTCCGACGCCACGGTGACCCCGTGGTTACGGCTGATTAAATTTGTGCCTAGTCTGATGGCACGTGGTTATAACGGCACGTTTTGAGGACGGGACACAGAAAGAATGCAGAGAGGACAGACGCCGAGAAAGAACGCACAGAAGACGTCGGCGTCTGTTCTCCATGCATTCTTTTTGTGTCCCGCTCTAAAAACGTGCCGTTACAACCATTTTCCATCGAGCCAGCAACCAACTAGCCCATGTAAGTCTCTTAATTGTGCCCAGTGAGTGCGTCACTGCACACGTCACGACAATGTCTACGTCACTGCCTCCCACGTGTCACTTGCTCTTCAGATTTCATCGGTGCTGTGTCTACTGCGATGCCCTGCGAAGCGTCCACCTCAGCAGCAGCTGTGAAACGTGGTCGCCCACGGAAGCCCGCCTCAGAAGACGAAGCAAGGGAACGCAAAAGAAGACGACACAGTGGCAACAGACCTACCACTAGGCATAAAAATAAAATTCATTGTTCCGCAGCAAAAATGGTCCGAATGCTTCCAGCCTGGGGCCGACCTATACGCAAACACACACGCCGATTCAGCAGAAGGAACTTTATGCATGTCGAAAACATCAAAGACATTTCGCCTAAGCGATTGTAATACTTTCGCATACCCACACGTAAGCAGTATTAAGTGTCTCTGTTGAACTTTTTGAAGCTCTATAAACAATATTTTAGTACACTTCGCTAAGCACACTTAACTACTTTTTGGCGCATAGCGACGCTTAAACCAAGGGTAAACAGTCACTAGAACGCCTAAATGGGCGCGGCTTCTTTCAACCGCGTCTGTGACACAGCGGCTACGCCGTGCCCTCAGGGACCACAATGTCGCGGGTTCGATTCTCAACCGCATTGCACATGGGTTCAGCATGCAAAAAGACAAAAAAAAAGTACGCCTGGCGTTGCAAGAATGCCAAACAGCGTTACGCTGCGAAAACCCAGCCTCAACGCTCTACAACGACACATATGAAAGCCAGATAGGGGCTGGACCAGGATATATATATATATATTTTAACACGAAGCAAAGCTCCCGTACATATCAGCAATGGTAAAGGCTTTAGCGGCGTTCGCTTTTATGGCTCAGCGGAAAAGTTTCAGGCTGGTATTTCGCATGGCCGTGGTTCCAGCCCTAGCAGAACCTAAAATGTTCTTCTTTTTTTCCTTTTTTAATTTCACATGGTGCATCTGATTAAAAATGATATATTATTTTATTCAAAGCCCGTTTTCTGTACATAGAGACACGCCCCCTGGCGATTTAATGATACCGTCTGTCTGACGTACCGTAGCGATTTATGTTTAAGATGACACTAAATTTAGACAAACGTCAAAATAAGCTTAGACGAATACACCACTGGTTAAAAACTATATTTTCTTTAAGATTTCTTTAATAGGTTGATTTTTAGAAGAGAAAATGGTGCTCGAAGACTTCCTTTTTTTTTTCAAATTTTGCACTAAAACTTCAGGGCCGCCCTTAAGTGTGACGTCACATATTTCAAAATATTGTTTCGCTATTTGGACTGTCTTGGCTCACTGAAAGTTGCTAAAGCTTGCTGAGTTCACTCTTTCGCTATTTTAGAATGCGATATAACCATCATTACCGATGGAAAGTCGTCTTGGCCCATGCATCACACTCGTCTTTCGTCTTCGCGTCTTTTCTGGCTTAGCAGGCTGCCTCTCACATAGATAGTGTTTCTTTCTTTATACATCGTAGCTGTCTGTGGCTGGGGTGTGGAAAAAAAATGCGTCCGAGATGTTGACAAAAACAAATAATCATGTGGGCCGGTCCTGGTGACAGTGCGGAGAGGGCCCAAGCTCAATGGCACATATCCCTGTGGGCTCGGGGACCTGTAACGCGCCCTTGAACTGCCCTTGTCAGGTCTGGGACCCAAAGAGGTCCCAGATGTTTCCGAAAAAAGCCTTTTGTAGAACTTTTTCAAAAAGTACTTTAAAAATTATCGGCACCAACCGCGCAAAAGCGCTGGTGCCACACTGCTCGTACGTTCGTCGTCGCGGTCTTCTTCCACAGCTGGCTCCGTTACCACTCATCCTTCCAGAGTAGAATTTCGCTTCTGTCGTGATGGGGAGGCAACGTTTACGGGGATATGAGCCATTGCTTAAGGGAGTATGAGCATTTCATTGTCTTACGGAATGGAGAGAGAAAGAGAGAGAGAGAGAGGGAACTCTATTTGACTTAGGGATTCGGGGCCGCAGGTCCCGGGATCCCTGCACGACCCCACTGCACTACTTACGTGACGGACACATTTAATAACATAGGTGATAGGCGAATGTATGTGCGTACCTATATCGCCACGATGACCCCAGATTAGGACAATAAATTTGTTCGTACCCTCGTTGAACATTATCTGTGTCGTGCGCCAAACAGCTTCGCTGGTCATCGACCTTCACAGAGCGGAATGGCTCATGAATTTCACAGCGAGGCTGTTCAGCGCTAGTTTCGCCACTGTCGTGTTCGCGTGTAGAAAAAAAATACCAAAGATAGTACAATGCCGGGCCAACCCGCGGCAGAGGTGAAGCAGGCGTTGAGCACTTCCCGCACGTGGGCCAATCCCGAAGATAATGCAATGCCTGGCCGGCCCGAGGCAGAGGTGCAGTTCACCATTAAGGGGTCCACATACACAACTTCGCTGGTCATCCTTCTTCACAGAGTGGAAGGGCAAAAAGCTTTTCTTCTTTCTTTGCTATTGCGGAAGGGTAATTTACTAACAGTGCACAAATTGCGCGGGATATGGTGTCATTAATACGGCCTCGGGGCACGTTTGCAAGCGTACGTGTGCGCCTTGTTAGCTTCTACGCCATAATGAAAGCAATTAATACGCTTTACTAATCACCCAAACAGAAAAGTCTTAAGGAATGCTTTTCCCGGCAAATAAAACACGTGGCGCAACAGTGGCTTTAGCGCAGTTCTCGTTTTTTTTTCTTATTTTAGTTAAGATTCTGCTCCCATGCAATAACAAACAAAAAAGTGGAGTTAGCGCAGCGGTTAAGGTGTTACGCTGCTGTGCACAAGGTCGTGGGTTCGATCCCGCCTGCAGAGACTGCATTTCAGTGGGGGGGGCGTGCATCAGTGGAGGGCGTGTACCTCTGCTACGGCGTGCATCATAACCAGGTGGTGTTTTGGCGCGAAAAATTCTCGGATTTTTTTTTTTTTTTTCAGTAAGCTTGCCGGAAGTTGGGTTCATCTGACAACTTCCGTCCACTCAGTTTGCAAATGGCGCTCGAACAGCGGAGGGCGTTGGTCCGCAACCTGGCCTTCAGGGATCTAAGCACTTTTTTGCGTCTTTGTTTCAACGGTGTTTTGCGAGAAGATAAATTGGCAGCATCAGCGTAAGACGAAACGAGCTTTGGAAAAGCTGCGGATTCCAGCTGGCGTTTGTTTAAGGGCCTAAGCACTACCGGCCATGGGCGGAACCAGATGTCGACGGCGAGTACCATTCCGACCTTTTCCCATTTTTGTGGTGTTTCACTTTTTATAATGCAGTTGCTAAGATTTGCCAGTTGTTAATCTATTCGACGCAGGAATATGAGCCCGGTGCAATCTACGCCTGTCAGTTTCGGGGTGCCCTGTGGTTGCAAGCATTTGCAAACTTGTTGAACGTACTGGGTATGTATACTCAGAGTTTGAGGACTGCTCAAACGAGCCTGGAGTGAAATGCGAGGCAGAAGTGACAGTACGGTAGTTAAAAACAAAACAAAAACAAACGAAAGAAACTGCTTAGTGTATGTGTCAACAAAAATTGCTGGCTGTCTTATTTCCGTGTTGTTCGGTGACGTCTGCCTCAGATTCATGATAGTGATCAGAAATAAATAGAGAAACGGCGGTTCCTGACATCTAACTCCTAACTTCACATCTTCTTAACTTCACATCTTCACATCTAACTCATAACTTCACAGAAGTGATGGAAATACTAATTTAGGCAATTATTGTTGACACCAAAACTACACTGTAATTCAAAGCAATGGAAGCATGTTCCATGAGTAGTATTAGAGTAAGTAATAATATTAATTTCATAATGCCTGTTATAACTTCAGAGTTGGTGTCAGCTACGAGTGAAAGCGCTATCCTCTGCCAGAAATTATGTGGTCCACGCCAGCTTCGAGAATTGGTACGTGCAGAGAAATACTTTCCTCTTGCAGTGAATGCGTTCCCGCATCTAGCGTAAATGCACACTACGGAAAAGTTGCTGGGGCAGCAATGCATGTCGACGCGTATCTTAACGTCCGCATTTCGCGAAACATTGCAAGACAGAATGCCTCTAATAAACAGTTACACTTTAAGCACTGGCCTCTCTCTATTGTGAAATCACAACTTCCCCTTACAGCCACTTAAACAGCAATTATATACTGAGTAAATTAGATTTTGAGAATGAGTTGTATGAGTTTGTTACTCCCTAAAAACGTATTATATACAAGCAATGTCCTGCCGTTTAATTAACCCCATAGTGCTGAAACACATATTAAGGAAAATAAAAGCAACTTGATTTCTTTCTGGCCATGGAGGGTACAGAAAGACAGAAAAAGACCGATTAAATTGTTTTAGTGAACGTCTTAGTAATGATTTATTTAGTAATTATTGTTTTACACTATCCACGGCTGACACGTCGCTCCAGCGTACTAAAGACGCTAGTATAGGCGATAGGTCAGGTTCATTTGCTTGAATTTGATTTCTGAGCTCTGCAACTGAGCGCCTAGTATATACGAAGGATACGTTGGGCGTTACAGGGTTAATTAAGGCTCATCTTTACGAGATAACAACTTCACAGTCAAGTATTATGAGCTACGACACGCACGAACGTACAACTGCGGGACGCATTGACTCGATTGATAAGAACAGTTAACCGCGCGAATTGCGTCAGACGGATATAAAGTTGGCTGCGGCTGACACGCAAGCGATGAGCGCGAGCATGCCTTCCTTTTTAATTCTTTTGTGAACTCGAAGCGCGGGAACGCTTTAAGTTCGATTGCGCTCTTCAGATGACGCTGACGGAAATAATCGCGTAACCCGGATTAACCTCGTTGTCTTCGAGAAAGCTCGAGAACTATATAGTAGCCACTCCCGAAGCGCGACGGGGGCAGCAAAAATCGCGAGCGACTCGGTATTATGGCGGCAGGAAAATGCGCTCCTTTCGGACGTATTACGTCCCAGTGTGGACTACAGGCCGTAAAAGACGTCATTGCAGAAACGCTTCAGTGAATGCTCTTAAGACCAACCAGCTAGCAAGGGCATCCACGGAAACGTCGTGAAAGGCGCACCTCGGAGGTAATGCGTTTTTATTCTTCGAGCGTGCCTATTAAAAAGTAGAAGAAATGTGGCGCTTCGAGAAATCTGCTTGAATAGGGACTGCACTTCGCTGCAGTTGCCCGACGAATCTAACGTCTGGCAAGGTTGGTGTAATTGGTGGGTGGTTTCAAATTTCCGCTCGGGAAGAGCAACCCGCGCTATCTTACAAACCTGTATGACCAAGCTTGAACCTGCAGGCGCACATCAACACAGGCGCTAGCAAGATGAAAAAATATTGAAAACACTTTTAAAGCTTTATTTTGCTACATATTAGCGCGCATGTATTGTTTGTTCACGTAATTATGCCAGCAGTCGCTGTAGAGGCTAGCCAGTCCCATATATTGGGAGTGCAGTATCTTGCAGAGAGCATAGACAGCAGGCAGTACTGTCCATTTGTCTCGCTTCCAGCTACATTGCACTTTCCTTTGTATAGCAATATTCATGGCCACCTAAAAGGCGGTAATTTAGCACATAACTTAATTAACTCTTGCGGCAAAATTAGGGTGTCATATGTGCCACATTAGAAGCTTTTACACCAGACCTTAAGTCTCCTTCCCGCAATTCGAACGTCTTCGCTGGACTTCCCGGCCTGTAAACTATACTAACTTAAAAATGGCAAGACGCGGGCAAAGTTTGCGGAAGCACCAGTTTCTTGAATTCTTCATGCTTTAGTTATCTTAAATAAGGTCGTTAATATATATTGAACTAAGTATAGTGCAAGTACTTACTGAAATATACAAATAAGGCCTATGTCTTTAGTTCTGCTAGTAATCAGGAGGTAACGCGCACGCTAAAGAATCACAGGTGGCAAAAGATTGTTCCCCCGCTTTCTAGCTTTCTATCTGAAGCAGCAGAAGCTTGATGTGGGCGAGTTGGTTTTGCATACTTGATGAAAAGAGCGCTACGAAGACGAGGACTCCATCGTACATGTTGTTCTTTTAGTCCTCGTCTTCGTAGCGCTATTTTTATCAAGTAGCTTTCTATCGAAATTTCTTTTTCAAAACGGCAAGCTTGCTGACTTGGTAGGCTACCATCGTCCAAATCAGCGTGTTTTTTTTTTTTTTTTCATTGCGTCGGCGTTGTTTGATTTTCGCAATTTCTTTGCACTGGACGTTGCCCGCACTGATATCGCGGCTTGCGTTGACCTTGAATGCCGTTTTACCATATGTCGGTGCATGTGGTTGCGTGCGGGAGTGATCACCTGATCTCGTGAATACATTCAGCTTGTGGCTTCAAGCTACAATTCACGCCGCTTTTTCGAAGGCACCACAGAGTGACTGAAAGAATGCTGGCTGCTCATTTTCGCACGACATTCCAGGGGCTTGTGGTTCGAACAACTCGGGGATGGACAGCCGGATCAAGCTACGTTTCCCAGCAGACGAGGTGAGTCCAATTCTCGCAAATGTTTTGAAATAATTCCACACAATCAGCATTTCACGTAACAGGTATGCGAAGTGCCTCGCACCCTTTTTTTTTGCTGTAAAACGCTTTCTTTTGCCGGCTCGCGAAGTAGGCATATCAACCGTTAGACAAATGCATTACAGTTGCCAGTACAGTGCAGAGCGCCATTGAGTTTGATGTCAATGTGCGGAAAAAAATAAGTTCGTTGCTATGACGCTGTATAACTTCGGCCACTTCCTCGTACTTAAACGTGGCCTTTGCCGCAGTAGCAGGCGAGGTAGTCCGCACTGATAATGCTGCTTGGTTAAGCGTTGGCTGCCATTTTGACATTAGTTGATGCAAGTGACTGAGCGCAAGAGGGTTTACCTGTTTTCGTGAATAATATTAGCTCGTGCCTTCAGGTCGCAACCTTTTTGAAGGCGCCACAATTTGACAGAAAGAATGCTGGCTGCTCGTGCATGTAGGACTTCCCCGTGGCTCATGGTTCGAACAATGGGGTTGAGGAACAGCCGGGCCAAGTCCCGCTTCCTAGGTGACAAGGTGAGCGCCATCCTTTCTATTGATTTGAAGTGAAGTAATGGCGCTGAACTTTTTTGTGTAGCAGCTATGCGATATGTGCCTTTTTCTGTAAAACGCGTTATTTTTCCTGCTAGCGAAGCGTACGCGTATCAACTGTTAGACAAGAGCACTACAGCTGCCAGTTCAGTGCAGCACGTCGCCGAATTTGATGTCGGCGCGCTGAAAACGTAACCTGTTCGTTCCATATTCCGAAATGCAATTCAAAATTTGCTAAAGGCGCATTCAAGGGCTATTGTAGGCAGCTTTACGTTTGCCGACGTGTTGTCATTGTTTTTGCTGGCTTCTGCCGCGGCACCATCGGCGGCAAACATTCCGAATCAGGCGCATGCAAAGAATTGCAAATAATTAAAAAAAATTGCGTTGAAAAAAAAAAGTTATGCAGGTCCAAGGCACATGCTAGAATCTATTTGAAGCGAAGCCTTATATATAGATACCATACAACCCTACAACTTCATCCTATGCACCGAGTAAATTTATGCACTGTTTATGCACAACCTTCACCTCGGACAATTTTTTATAATTGTGCGTTACAGAGTTCAGAAGTTATCCCGGAATGCAAATAGCCAATCACGCGGATACACAGTGTAATACATCTGCGTAGTGACGTCACGGAGGCGACGTGCGATGCTTGTCGAGGCAAGAATACTGATGACAGGTGTACCCACAGAGAACTAGAACACATTTGCAGTCACGCGTATACTCGAAGCAGCTCTAATCTTGAAAGAAAACATGGTTAGGCAGTTCTGCGTGGTCGGTCACAGACGGCCATCTACTCCCTGCTGTTGCCGCTACGTGCTTATGTCCCTGAGTGTCTTTTATCTTATAATTATTAGAAAGAGTTTCTTAAGTGTTCGCGAATGCACTAGTTTAAAATTAGGAGCAAGCGAGTTTACGTTGCCCATGCTGCATTAAGGGTAAATCCAGGGTAATTTATACCGCATTGTTTATGCCTGTTCCTGCTTTCCTTGAGAATGATCCTTGAAGCTTTGCTTTGTGTGCAGTACGGGCTTTCTGTTATTAGTTTTCGGGAACTCTGTTTTCACTTCTATTCTCGCATCCTTGTTTAGGAGTTATTTGTGGATTCCCGGCATTTCTTTTACATTCAATTAAGAACCTCTTAATATATCAGCATGCCTCTCATCAGTGATACGCTGAGCGTGACAACAAGGGTATACGATACAAATACGTTGACATGACGACGTGATGATCACTATGTCCCACGGCCATTTAACTGCTGTGACAGGAAAAAGTTCGTGTGGGGTGTTTAATGTTTACGGTTGCAACATTTAAGCGAATAGCTTTTTTTTGCATCTTTAGGCAGTTTTTGTGGGTGGTCTGTGGTCTGTGGTCGGAAGAAAAAGGCTCGTTGGTTTGTCCATTAGTTTGTTAGTTTGCTCGATCAGTTCATTAGTTCGCTCGTTCAGTGGACCGTTCATTAGTGCCCTTGTTCAGTCATTTGTTTGTTGGTTAGTTCAGGCTATTAGCTCACACTGGCGATCACCGCCGATGGTTTTTTCGGCACTATCCTCCTGCCACATCACTTAAGTAGTTATGCCACCGGCGTCATATTCCCCATCGTATATTCGTCATACATCCGTCGTTTTTTTAAATCTCATGGTTCTCGGGCTCAGCATGTTGGTGTCGTAGTCATCTACGTGTCATTGTCACTACGCCATCGTCGTTTCCGCATCTCATTGTCCTCGTTATTGTGCTGTCCCCACACTCCTGTAGTGATGTAATCGCCGTCATGTCGGCGTCATAGTCAAGCTTCATCGCAGTCGTCACCGCCTTTGCGGCCGTGTCGTCATGTTGGCGCAGTCGTATTCGTGCTATCGCCGATCACCATTACGTCCTCAACACTTTTTTTTCGTCCTTCAACCCTGTTTTGATCGACGTTGCGAGCTGGTCGTCGTACCACTTCCTTCTCATTTTCTCCATCTTTCGCAAACTCACGCGCACTCCCACAGTTGTTCGCCTTCACAAAGAGGAGGATGAATAGTTTGGTAACATGGCCAGAGCGTAAGGTGTTACATACGTAGACAGGCAGGTGGTTACAGCGCAGCGGAGGGTAGCGTAACCATAACGTTGTAGACGTTGTATATGTATTTCAATACTTAAGCAGGAAATGTTAGAAATATTGCGCACTTCGCACACACACAATGCAGTTCGCGTTTTCATCCCTCTCTCCACCTGGACAGACTTCTAGTCTAGAAAGATATTGTATACAAGTGATGTCTTGTCGCTTAAATAACCGTCAAGGAAAATGAAGCCAACTTGTGTAGATTTATATGTGGCCATGGAGAGTACAGGTGCGGACAAAAGTAATTGGAACAAGGAACCTGGATGACGTATGCAACACTCGTCGCGAATGAACAAAACTAACACTGGCACAACAAACTGAAACAAAACAGAGACAGTGATTATTACGGTGCTCGATATAACTTAGAGCGCAATCTCTCTTTTTGGAAGCTCGCTTTAGCGGATGCAAGTACGGACGTCGCGACACTCTTTTTCAGTAATGCGTAAGCGTAAGAAAGGATAATATAATACATTAATAAAAAAACCTAAAGAAAGTCAAAAGAAATTTGGTGAATATTGAATTCTATCATAAAGTCAACAGTGCAGTATACTTACCGACAGTGACGCATTAGGAGCTACTGTCGTAGATCTTGCTGAATCATTTAATGACTGCTTTGTTAATGTGGGCACCACTACAAAATGCAACCAGGTTCCCACGATACAGAGTATGTTTCATTTTTTACATTCATCTGAAATAAACACATTTGTTTTCTCTGAAATAACAGAGGAAATCATGGATACTGTAAAGCTTGTGCCATCGAATGAGGCCGCGGGTTACGATGGTCCACCTGTAAGCTTACTAAAAAGCATCGACATCTTGGGTCCAGTACTTGCAAACTTCTTCAATGAATCCATTCTGTCGAGTGCATATCGGGAACAGCTCAAAATTGAGAGTGATATCAATATACGAAGCAGATAGCGCGAATGATTCACTAAACTATCATCCAATAACTATTTCATCATGTATTAATGCGCCCTTCGAAAAACTGATTGCAAAGCGCATCACAAGTTATCTTACAAAAATACCGCATGCTTTCAAACGAACAACACGGTTTTCAAACTGGTCACTCTGTTACAACTGCCGTAAGCTCCCTGACAGAAATTACAAAGCATGCACATAACGAGAAATACTTAGCATTCGGCGTATTCTTGGACATTAGCAAATCGTTTGACTCAGTGTATCACAGCATAATATCACGAAAATTAGAACATTATGGTTTTGAGGCCAAACACTTGGCTTTTTTGCAGCTATTTAACAGATCGTATACGTAATACATAGTAATTAGAGCCATAGAAACTTCGATAAAAGCAGCGAAAACGGGCATTCCGCGAGGGTCTGTACTGGGTTCAATACTATTCTCTTTATTCATTAATGATTGTCCTGGATCCCTCAGATTTTCTCATTCTATGTTGTACGCGGATAATACAGCTTTAATAATTCTGCGACAGTCACTATAGGATGCAAAAGAAACAGCTCAAGGTGACCTGCCGAATACTTTAGCATGATTTTAAACTAACGATACTTTTGAAACTTCAAACATTCCAAGTATGTAGTATTTGCTTCTAATCGAAAAACTACTCCTACTAAGTGCAACTTGTACCTGGGAGACACACAAATCCAACAAATTACTACTCATAAATATCTAGGAATAAGTATTGACTTGTCACTGCACACGGCTCCACATATTGAACAAGTAACAAAAAAAAATGTTCTTGATTGCTATACCTTAATTAAGGCGCGCAAACATTTTGTTCTCGAAGACTGCGTCTAATTTATTTCACGATATTTTGTTGCTATTTAACATATTGCATGAAATCTCGGGGTTTCACCTACGCCTCGTACATTGATCCATTAATCGATAATCAGAAATGTGCAGTGAGAATAATTGCGTCGGCTGCTAAGGACGCGTCCTATGCACAACTGTTTGCACAGTGAAGTATAATGCCACTTATCCAAGCTCGGGTCTATAACAAAGGCATACTAATCCACAGAATACTAACCACGAACAAGCCAGATCTCCCATAAATATTTCTCACGCCTACAAAAGACACTAAAAAAGCTGAGGATAATAAATTGAACTTTCCGGAAACTTATGTGTGCGGTCAAAGTTCGCTATCATTTGTCGGTGCAAAAATCTGGAATAAGATACCCAGCTTCATTAGAAAGCTTCCAGATGCTGTTCCATCACTAAAATATCACTTTAAATCATATATGTAAGATTGGGCACTTTTGCTTTTTGCTTTGGATTACAGTTTATGCTGGCTTTCATGGTATGGATCCAAAACTAGCTACACAGGATAACGATCCAGTTGATATTGTCAATCACTATGCCGGAATAAATATCTTTCTTTCTTTCTTTCTTTTTTTCTTCCTTTCTTTCCTTCTTTCTTTCTTTCTTTCTTTACTTCACAGTCGCACAAAGAAAGCGCTTATTAATACTAATGTTTACATTTTTATTCTATTATGGACGAAATGTGTTATGTCCAGTGTTTTTTTTTCAGCTGTTTTACGTAGACACAATAAAATATATATTGAACTTGGTTCTAACTGCAGTCCACATTTAGGCTAGTTTTAGCGAAGTTTGGGGGGCTCATATCATGGTTTAGAGTTTATTTGGGGCTCGACTAGCGTGTTTCTTTAATTTCTGGTTGGCAACACTGATGGGAATAGGGGAGCAAAAGGGACTGGCAGAGAGGATAGTATAGTATAGTAAGAGAAAGGGACTGTATACATATTTACAGCAGAGCCACTAGGTAAATGTTTGTCCACAGTTCACCTGTGGAGTGGCTTCCTCAAGGGAGGTCGTCACCCGGCACCGCACACCCGTAGTTTTAGTTCGCGTAGACTCAGTCCTTTGGCACCGATGAGCATCACTACTATGAGCGTCGCGGGGACGCTTATCACGTGTGCGCGGTCACTGTACCGCACATTTGGTTTTCCTTTTTTTTCTCGTTTTGTGTAAGGGGAATCGCCAAGGGTAATTGACTGCACGTATCTATTCCCGCATCTGAAAGGAGTCGTACCGTTCTTTACGAAGGAACATTATTTGCAAACTGGCTTCCGAAGTTTCAAGTTTTGATGTTTGGAAAGCGTCCATATTCAGAAACATTCTGCGCAATAAAGTTGACTTTTTGGACTAACTATTGTGCGTATGGGAAAGTTGTAGGGATTATGCGAACTTGACTGAATGCGCTTTCACCTCACTGCATAGCTACACAAGAAACGGCGAAACAGTTATGAGTTCTTTATTGCGCATCATTCAATTTGACGGGGTAGGAATAATCGGCGTGGATCCATAGCCTAAGGCTAGTCCGGGAACCATTTTCAATATACATCAGGAAAACTATCGGTACAAATTGCAGCGAATACACAAAATAACAGTTAAAACTGAGGAGATACGAGAACATGTCTTACAGCATCAATATCAAAGAAGAAAGAGAAAGATAGAAGACATGCATTAGAAGTTGGGGTGAGGCTCTCCGACTGATAAATATAGTGGAATTGGAATATATAACACACGAGTATACGCACAGTCAAACAGAATTACGCAGGAACTGCAAAAATAAAAGCGCAATGACCCGTCAGTTACCGCACGTGTACGGGAGTGCAAGCCAAATACGGAACGGCGTCCTCCTCTGTTGCTTTTGAGTTTCGCACCTGCCCGTGGCACAGCGCAACACGTGACCCGCGAGACTTGTCATGCGCTCGCATGTTTCCTAAAGATTACGGTTGTACTTACTGCAAGCTACAGATAAGGCCCACGTCTTTCGTTCTGATCGTGATCACAAGGTCACGCAGAAGCTAAAGAATCGCAGGTGGCAAAAGCTTGCTTCCCTCCTTCTCTCTCGGTTTCTACAGATGGAAATTTCCGCATCGAAACGGCAAATTGGCCGAGTTGGTAGGCTAACGTCGTCCATATCAGTGTCTTTTGTCATCGTTTATTTCCCGCCGTTTGATTTCGGCGGATTCTCGGCATTTGAACGTTGCCTTGGTCGCAATAGGAAGCAATATAGCCTGCACTGATATCGCGGCTTGCTTTGTCTTTGGCTGCCATTTTGCAATATGTCGGTGCATGTGCTTGCCTGCAAGAGACCTCACCTGCTTTCGTGAATAGCGCAGGCTTCTGGCGTCACACGCAACTTTTTGGGAAGGACCACACGGTGACTGAAAGAATGCTGGCTGCTCATTTATGTAGGGTATTCCGGCGGCTCGTGGTTCGAACAAAGCAAGAATGGACAGCCGGGTCAAGCACACGAGGTGAGACCAATTCTTGCAACTGTTTTGAAATAATTCCGCACAATCAACGTTTCGCGTAACAGCTATATATGACAGCAAAAAGCTATAACAGCCTTCTGCTCTAAAATGTTCTCTTTTTCCCGCTCGCGAAGTAAGCTAGTCAACCGTTATGCAAATGCGCTACAGTTACCAGTTCACTGCCGCACGCCACTGAATGTGATGTCGACGTGTCGGAAAAATGAATTCGTTCCTTCCACGCTGTATAAATTCGACCATTTACCCGTGCTTAAGCGTTGCCTTTGTCGCACTAGCAGGCGATGTAGCCTACACTGATAACGCGGCTTGCTTTCGCGTTGGCTGCCATTTTGCCGTTAGTTGGTGCATGTGACTGAGCGCAAGATAATTCACCCGCTTTCGTGAATAACTTTAGGTAGTGCCGTGGGGCCGCAACCTTTTGGAAGGCGCCACAGTTTGACTGAAAGAATGTTGGCTGCTCGTGCATGTAGGACTTCCCCCTGGCCCAAAGTTCGAACAACGGGGATTACGTACAGACGGGCCGAGTTCCGCTTCCAAAGAGACAAGGTGAGCACAATTATTTCTATTGCTTTGAAGTGAAGTAATTAGGCTGAACTTTTTTTGTTTAGTAGCTATGCGATATGTATCGTTTTGATGTAGAACGTGTTCTTTTTCCTGCTAGCGAAGTATACGCGTATCTACTGCGAGCAAAATGCACTACAGCTGTTAGTTGAGTGCTTGCACGTCGCCGAATTTGTTGTCGGTGCGCTGAGAACATAACCTGTTCGTTACACATTCCGAAACGCAATTCAAAACTTGCTGAAGTGAATTTAAGGTCTATTGCTGGCATCTTTGTATCATTATGTTTTTTCTGATTTCTGTCGTGGCACCATCGGTGGAAACCTTGCCGAATAAGGGATACGTCAACAACGAAAAATTGTGCAGAAAGATAAATTACAATCCTATACAACTAATCGTGAAGCGTGCCGTTTAATGACATCCTATGAAATGAGTCAATTCACGCAATGTTTATGCACAAATTTCATTTCGTGCAATTTCCACACTCGTGCTCTACACCGTTCAGAAACTATTCCGAAATGCAAACACCAAATCGGCCGGATGCACACTGTGACCCATCTGCAAAGCGTTGCCACGAGTGTGACGGTGATGTGTGGCGCTCGTCGGGAGAAGAGTGCTGATCACCGTTGTGTGCATTGAGAAGCAGGAGGCATTTTTATTCACACGTATTCGGAACGTATTCGAGGCAGTTATAATCTTGAAAGAAAGCGCGGTCTAGCAGCTCCTTGTAGACGGTCACAGACGACCATGTGCACTCACAATGTTTTTGAGAGTGAACATGCGAACACGTGGATTTCCGTATTGTCAGTAAAGTTTAGCACCGAGAAGCTGTGCACATGCGCCGCGTGTCATTGCGTAACCCAAGCCCGTGCGTGTCATCTGTACTACACGCGTACCGAAATAAGGTACGCTTAAAGAGCGGTAACAATGTTGAACTAGCAAATGCGTTCCGCACGACGTATGAATAAACTTGAAACTATGTTAACGTTTGTCGACGTTCCCAAGATCATTCCTTGTTCAATTCCTAAAATTTTCGCTACGAATCTTCACAATGGGATCAGTTTTTCTGACGGTTGGGCCATTTCAGTTACGTACAAGATCGGATAAAGCCAGAAAAATGCTTTAGATTGTTTCGAAACGGCTTCGCTTACACTTATCGAAACACAAAACTTTCAACCGCGAGTTTATGCGTGTAACGCGCAAGTATTACTCTCATATTTCCCTACTCCCTGAACAAAACAAACAATAGCAGTAGTAGATCCTTTTCATGACATGGGTTTCGCTACTACAAGTAAACTTGATTTATCTTGAAAACAACGAGAAATTAGAAGCTAATATATATTACCTACATTGATGAGGCGAAATCTTCCTTTACATCCGTGCCTTTATGTTGTTCTGCCTACCTAGCTAAAAACAAGCCTGCGAAATTTACATACTTAAAATCTTGAATTTGCCTCCACAATATGAAGCTCACATCAGTTACTTAAACTCACTGCAAAGCTTTTGGCAGAGAGCCATTGCACAGTTTTCCACGCCATGATCCCAAGACAAAGCCTGCATTATATACCGTTCTTTATTTTTAATTTTTTACACCACGGGAAACTTCTGATACCATAGCTCGGTTGATGTCACGCATGCGTATTATACTTGAGGGCACATTGTAACATTAACCTCCTGTCTTCGAGGATGTATACGTATATACATCACATTACCACGTTGATTAGATCAGCTGTTGAACCTCAGCATGACCCGTGCATCTTAAGAGAGGCGGGACATAGACTTTCGCACATGGGATATTCTCAACCCTCCTTCGGTGCCCTTGTGCAGGGGCCACTAAAGATAGTGAATAGAATTATCCAAGCATTCAGCAAGGAAGGCCGCACTTCTGACACCCAACATAGGCGTCGAACAAGTGCAACGACAGATGAAGAGGACGCGCTTGTGATAGGTGCAGTCGTGGATATAGCCCGATTCAGCGCGGGAGGGAAGTTCGGGAGCTGCTGAATGTGGACGCCTCCGTTGATGCCAAACGGGGGCGCCTCAAGGGTGCTGGAATTCGAAGTTCTGTGGCTGCGCGAAAGCCCATCTTCACTGCTTCGAGCAAGGCGTCAGGACTGCAATTTGCCTAAGCGCACGCCTCGTGGACTTCTGATGACTGGGGTCGAGTAATCTTCTCGGACGAGTCGACTTTTTCAACGCGCCAACGCGTGCCAGTATGGCAAGCAAGAGGGACACGGTAAGAACTTTTTCCGAACTGTCTGCATTTTTCCGCGAAGGACTGAACTTAACATTCTTTCCATGCAGTTACGAGCCAGCAAATGTGCAGGGAGTCGCCGCGAGCCGACGCACCTGCGTGGACGTGTGGGGCGCGGCGTTCAAGACATCGCCTCGGGCGACCACACCACATCGAGGGCGCTCTTACTTCGCAGGGCTACTGTAGCGAAATCTTGGATGACAGCCTCCCCACTTACGCCCACACCGCTTTCCCCGATGCTGATTTTGCGTTCCAGCATGACCATGCGCCGGTGCACACTTCGAACATTGTGAAAGAGCACTTAAAGGAATCTCCTGGCCGGCCGAGGACGCTGACGAGAACATCTGCGAAAATGTACGAAGGCGACACCCGATTTATGCACCCGATGGTGCGATGGCACCCGATGGTGCGACACCCGATTTATTCGGCGACTGAGGACGAGATATGGGTAGCTGTTTGCCAAGAGTGGGGCACATCTCACGGCAAGTAACCCTGTGCCTGCCCTGTACTCTTCAATGCCGTCTGGAATGGCCGCAGTTGTTGCTGAGAAAGGAGATATGACAAAATATTAAAGAATCAAGCAGCGAGTTATTGCAGTTTACATGTTTCGCTTCTCTAAGTGTTTCAACATTTCTTCATAAGTGTGCAAAATAAAAGTTTAGATGTCTATGTTTATTTGCTTCTTTTCTGCATTGTGTGACTAAAAGAACCCTGGAGGACAGAAAAAGGTAACTGGGTAACGATTTCCTGGTAATTAAGGAGGAAGCAGGAATAGATGGAAAGACCGGGAGCCTAGTAATTAGTGTAACGCTAACGAGTAGGAATACCGTTAACTGGAAGCAACCCAATTCTGTTTAGTCAACATGGTCACCGCCGAGGAAAAAACCTGCTAGCAGACGACAAACAAGCGCTCCGATGACGATGTGCTTGAAGTCATGGTGCCGGGCAAGGGCACGGATATTGTCATATACTGGATTGCTGCGTTTGCAGTACAGAAAGCCACTTGCTCCCGTGCTCACGTTCAAAAAGATCGCGACTGTACAGATGGCTTTACTGTCGGAGGGAAACACGCGAGCGCTTGGCTCAAGTTCCGCGCAGCGCCCTGTACAGGAAGCGGCGAAAACCATGCGCGAAACAAAGCAGGAGTGTATGCCGCGCGTCGTCTGCTACTGAACCAACCCTTCGCTTTTCTAGCACGCAGTCACTCTGCACTGCAATCGCGTAAAGAGCCCACCCAGCCCAAACGCTTAACGGATAAACATTGCGTGTACTGCGACACGTGAGACATAGGAAGCACAAAAATACTCGCTTCTACTGCAGCAGTGGAAAATCCGAATAAGCAGCAGGAGAGCTATGTTGTTTCTTACGGTATTTTCGGAGAAACCAGATGACCTCGCTATGCTGCGTCTCGAGCGAGCATTACGCGGATGGAAACGTCCACAACACCGTATACGTTAGTGTCTACCCCAAAATACCTCACTTGCATTTCGGCAGAGCGACTAGTCTTCGAAGGTATCACGTTTCTGATTAAAAAGTGTTACCTGTGCACGGCGTTTCCTAGCTTCGACCAACTCGACAGACTGAGTGCGACACAGCCAGACATCACTGAAACTTGCCGTGCACAACGGTGCCGGAAAAGAAGCTGTAGCGCTACTCGTTTCGTTGAGTCATACGCCATGCCCCATCCACGAAACGAACGCGTGTTTCCGTCTGTCGCGCGATAACGTCCGAATGCGGAGCTTCCTACAGAAAAACGGGGCTTCGTGACGCCAAGACTGTTCTGAAAGCTCGATTATTTTCACGCCCTTACCGTCCAGATGGCTAGCAAGTCAAGCGCGACTTTTATCCTTCAAATCAGGTTCATCGCAACGGCGGCCCGAGAAGTGAGGGCGAACGCCGCGAGCTGGCGAAGCAAAGGGGTGGTGCGGAAGCAGACGACGTGCGGCATGTGCCGTTTGGCGCGTGCGCTGGGCTTTGGCCGCTTCCTGTACCTGATGCTGCGTTGAGCATGAGTCAAGCGCTCGCGTCTACACTCCAACAGTTCACCCACCTGTGCCCTCCGCTGTTGCTGCTGCGTGCTTACGTGCGTGAGTACCTTTGAATAACGATCTTATCAGTATGACAAAGAACAATTACCTTGCCTTTGTTAATAAATTGGAGTGCTGGGCGCATACTGGTACGTAATAGGGGCTTGACGAACTGTAGTTTTGCATTTCAGTCTAGTATATTATATTACTTGCTGTGCTACGCATACTGTTAATTGCTTGCTTTTTTTGAACCCTCTATATAATGTCTGTAAAAGCAACTTTAGGTTACGTGAATAATAAAGAAAAACTATCATTGATGCGCGCACGGTCAGTGGTTCGGGAGCAGCATCTAGGGCGATGACTTTCGCAGGCGATCCCGCTGGGTCTGTGACACTATACCGAGTATATGGTGGAAAGCGTTTCTCGCATCGTGCTGTGGTTGCTGTCTGGTGGTGTACAGAATAGTTTAAGGTTTCGTATCGTCATAACCTTTCACCGTGGTTCTCACATACGCGCGCGATGTCTTTTCTCTTTTCATTGGTGCCGAGAACGAACGGAACGAAATCGGCATGTTCGTGTCGTGCACGCATCTGTCGGGCAAAGGCGATGCTGGCCTTTGGTGCGTCATTACCGGGTCAAGTGTGGGAGCCAGCACGGTTGCCGACTGTACGAGTCAAGCCAGCAAGGTGAGCGCATCGAAGACGTGACGTGTTGCGTCGTAATCTTTCCATTGCCTTTCGCTTTGCCAATTCCCTATAAAACGATTTCAAACACACTAAGCTATACGAAGGTTAGTCGTTGTAATGGTCGCATAAACTTCTGTGAACATTAGCTTACCATCTGAATTAACAAGCACGTTATCATGCGCGCGCAGGCAAACACGAAGGCGTCCTTCTTAATGGCCGCGGACGTTCACTCTGTAGCTTCGAATTATTGAAGTTGCTGTTCCTTCTGAACTTCACTCGGTTTGCGATATGTCTGCCTGGATACTGGTTTGTTTGTTTATCCGATTCTAACCTATTCCACGCCGACTTGGCTCACAGTGTAGTCCGTGGTCTAATGGGTAGAAGATCGGGCTGCTGTACTGTGGGAAGGGGGTTCGAAACCATCCTTCAGACCAGCTTGGGTAACTGGTTATGCGTTGGTATGTGCCGCTCCTCAATGAACTGCTTTCGCGCCATTCTCGGTCAGTGTGTATGTTCAGCACATTAGTGAATCTCTTTTGCACCAACTTTGGTCACTGGTTATGGACCATCAGCCGCCCTTGTGGCCTGGTGGATTTGGCGTTTTCCTACTAATCCCGAAGGCGCGGGATAAAACCCAAGTAGTGGTGTCCGCATTTCGATGGGAAGCGAAATGAAAGAACGGCCACGTACCGTGCCTTGGGCGCACTTTAAAGAACCCTTGGTGGTCAAAATGATTCCGGAGTGCGCCACTGCGGCGTGCCTCATAATGCTGTCGTGGATCTGGCCCGTAAATGCCCGGAAAAATTTCGTTATGTGCCATTGGCTACGTAGTGCCTGGGTATACCTGGTAGTGCTATGCGAAAAGCAAAATTTTGGGGGCGAAGCAAATTCGAATATTAGAGCTTGAGCGCGAATCCAATCAAATATTTATCGAATACTTCCAAGTACCGAGGCAGTGGTATGGAAACAGATATATAAAAAAAGCAAATTTATTGCACAACCTGTGTACTCTCACATGGTTGTTCCTAGAATGGATCGATACTACCGCACCAACAGGTGCTGCGAATTAAGGCGCTGACGGCACTGGCCCACTAACCCCGAGATAGCGACGGTGGCTCCGCGGAGCAGTGCGGCTTTTGCGCTGTCCGGTGCGCTCCTGTTGGTCCTTAAATATACGAGGGTGCAGGAGGAGGAGGAGGAGGAGGGGGAGGAGGAAAAACATTAAACAAGAAAGAACAAGCAGGTGTCTTTCTGCTTGTGCGGGAGGGGCCCTTAGTCCAGGGCTCCTGCGGCTCTTGCTGTCTCCCGGGCCCGCCGCACCAGTTGCTGCTGGTTACGAGGGTCCGAACTAGTCAGCACGGCCTCCCACTGCTGTGTGATTTTCGTGCCAGACGTCACCCACATCCGTAGCAGGTCTCCAAGGTGAACATTCTCTAGTCGATAGACCATTGTAGCTTAGGGAAGTCGGCAAAGTGGATTCGTAACCTTGGGAAAACGATTGGCTTTGAGGGCTGAGCTGGGCTGGGGTCCAGAAGCAGGCACGGCACTGCATTGGTATTGCGCTTGGCTCGCCGCCGTAAAAAAGCGGTGCGGCCGAGCCCGTACCAGCGTCGGAACCTTCCTGTGGAAAACCGCAGCTGTGAATTTTCTGTGGGCTTAGCGCCTGAGGTTTTTGCTTCAGTCGGCAAAAAACAGCCAACTCTGAACTGTCACAGACCGGGGGAATCCGACTGTCTAATTAAAACAAAGCATTTCGAGGGCCGTTGACTGTGCTGACGAAATGTGAGTTCTGCCCAGTGCTCCGAATGTCAACGTAACAAAATTCAAGGAGGTGCACGTGAACGGCAGGAGTATCCCTGACTCTTTTGTACCGTCTTAATCAGTTACGTGAAGGTAGTCCTCTACGGGATACTTTCCCGCAGGGGCGTCTGCGTAAGGAGGCGTTTGGTGTATTGTGACACCACGTATCCGATTACACGAGGTTTAGACCCTCCCGCGTTTAACCGTGCGCGGCTTAGCCTTGTCCGGGGAAAGGGGGATCCTAGGGGTTGAGCCGATGCTGAGTATCAGGACCTTAAGGGCCGATTTACGCTCGAGCCGCCCGTCGCCGCAAGCCGCACCGCACGCTTGCGGTCGCGCGAAAGATTGCACATATAAAAAACTTGTGCACAAATTTCAGTTTACAATGTGTAAGGTATACACTGTGCACACAGTGTAAATGGTAATTTGCGCACAAGTGCTGGATACGTGCAGTTTTTCGCGCGACCGCAAGCGTGCGGTGCGGCTTGCGGCGATGGGCGGCTCGAGCGTAAATCGGCCCTTAAGGCCCCTCGGCGGAGACAACACACCCCTTTGGCCTCGGCTTCACGTAGACGGCACCCCCGGACTGACCCTTCCGGGGGAAATCGGTAGTTACCTTTTCCTGTCTCTCTCTCCCTTCAACCTTCGTCTTTCTCTCACTTTACGTATTTCCTGTCTTCTCCTGGCTTCCCTTTACTAACAAGTTTTCCAGGCAGCAAGGTTTAACCTTGTGTGATTAGCCAACCTAGATTATTTTATATTTGGTTACAGTGGTAATGTACAGCTGGCGTTTGCAGGCTGTGTTTCACAGGTCTGACAACGTCCCCTTGTAGGACTCCACGGTGGGTGGCTGGCGTTACTGTCGAAATGACACTATTTTATGGCTACTTCCTTCCCCCCACTACCTGATCGCTCCGTGAAAAGGGGGCGCACCAATGATGTCTTCGAGTTTTTTGCCCGCCAAAAAAAAAAACTTTTCCTCGTTTCCATGTAGTCCACTCTGAATAGCCAGACAAACGCGTGCGAACAATCTCACCATTCCTCGTGTCTAAGTCTCTCATCCAAGTTTTTGGTACAGGTTAGAAAGCATCCAGGATGGCAAGCGGTGATCTCCTCCTGGAGCTCCGCAACCAGAAACAATATGAAAAGCTACCCAACCTAGTATCATTTGGGGATGCCCAAGTAACAGTAACTCCTCATCGTACTATAAATATCACCCGTGGCGTAGTCTCCGATGATGATCTCTTGCAGCTGACTGAAGCTGAACTCCTGGAGGGCTTCAGTGAGCCCTCCAGGAGTTCAACGTCATCAACGTCAGACGAATTAAGATGAGGCGTGACAATAAGGAAATACAGACCAAACGCCTGATACTTACTTTTGGCACAAGTGTTCTGCCCGAGTCCACCGAGGGCGGGTATATCAAGCTTCGTGTTCGGCCATACGTTCATAATACCCTGCGATGCTTCAAATGCCAGCGTTTCGGCCACAGTTCACAGAGCTGCCGAGGCCGCCAAACCTGCGCGAAATGCACTCATGAGCACACTTCTGAATCTTGTGAAAACTCTCTCTACTGTGTAAACTGTGATGGGGAGCACGCTGCATACTCGCGGTTGTGCCCATCTTGGAAGTAAGAAAAGGAAATTGTTACAATTAAAGTAAAAGAAAACATAAGTTTCAAGGAGGCACGCAGGCGGGTATCCTTCCTGCCAAATAACACCTTTGCCGATGTGACGCGTCAGGGGGCAGCGACACAACGGCTTCAGGCGGCTGTTCCCCCCACAAGCAGTGAGTCGGCAGTTACGCCATCTGCCCCCGCGGCGGTTGCAGCTAGCGCTGCTCCGCCATCCCGGCAGAAGGGGCCATCTACCTCCGGGCAGGTGGCCTCAATGGTCTCGTCCAACCTCCCGAGGCCTTCACGTCAAACAAAGCGCTCGGAAGAGTGCGTGTCCAGCGCCTCGCATGAGGCGATGGACACAACGACCAGCCAGACGGCACCACCAGCGCCTAAGGAGTGGCCAGCCTCTCTCGACCGCTCCAAAAAAAGACAAAACTCGCGTCACGGCGCCTCCAAAGGGCCCGTGAACTAATATCACTATCTTAAACATACATCACCAAACACATTTATCATAACGGAAACACAAATACTACAGTGGAATGTACGAGGACTTCTACATAACCTTGACGACAATAAATAACTACTGCACAAACACAATCCCAAGTTGCTGTGTGTTCAAGAGACGCATCTGAAACCTACAAACACAAACTTTCTTCGCAATTAATTAATCTTCCGAAAGGACCGCGACTAGGCTAACGACTCTGGCGGAGCAACAATAACAGTCGACAAGTCTGTAGCTTGCCGACCCGTCGCCCTTTAGACGCCCCTTGAAGCAGTGTTAGCTCGGGCCATTTTTTTCAATAAATAATCACTGTTTTATTTATATACACCCGAACCATCATCTCGAAAAAGCAGACTTTTATAACCTTATTATCCAGCTTCCCGAGCCTTACATACTCGTGGGAGATAGTACTGCTCACCACACGATGTGGGAAGACTCACGATGCGACGCGAGAGGATTGGTAGAGAACATATTAGTAAACACGGGTGCATGTCTGTTCAATAAAAACAAACCGACCTATTATAAGATGTATCACAATTCACATTCTTTATTGACTTATCTATTGGCTCGGCAGCTCTTATCACTTAGAATGGAGCGTTATTAAATATCCTTGTGGGAGTGACCATTTTCCTGTACTTTTAAACTTTGCTGTACCACATGAATGCCCTCCACATGCGCCTCAGTGGAAGCTAGCTTCTGCCGACTAGGACCGTCTTAAGGAGTCGACCAACCTATCACGAGATTTTATCACAGATTTTAGTATTGATGACACGGTAGCGTATTTTACGGCTTTTATCATCGAAGCAGCGAATAGCTTCATTCCACAATCAAGCGGTAGCTCATCCAAAAGACGAGTTCCGTGGTGGAATGACGAGTGCAAGGAGGCGCAGAAAAAACAAAATTAGGCGTGGGCCATACTGCGCCGATCCCCAACTGAAGAAAATTTGATAGAATTTAAATACATTAAGTCGCAGGGAAGACGAACGCGACGGCAAGCTAAGAAGACAGGCTGGGAAAGGTTCTTGTGCGGCATTAACTGATACACACAGGATGCAAAAGTATGGAATGGGCTAAGGAGACTTAAGGGACAACAAATTCATCCGTTGCCCCTTGTTCATACATAGGGAAACAAGTTGGAAGACCATGCAGGCCGACGCTCTTGGTGAACACTTCGAGCGCGTGTATAGCTCCACTCACTATTCGGGGAACTTTTTGAAACATAAAGCAATAGAAGAACCTAAGCCACTGAATCGAAAATGTATCCCAAACGATCCTTATAACCATCCTTTTACCATGGCCGAACTTAAAGCTTCCTTATCACCTTGTCAAAGCTCTGTACCGGGCCCCGATAGAATTATGTACGCAATGCTTAAGCACCTGCACTCCGACACACAAATCACGCTACTCACACTTTTCAATACTATCTGGGCTGCTCGTAACTTCCCACCCAAGTGGAAAGAAGCTATTGTGATCCCGGTTTTGAAGCATGATAGCGCTTACGAGCTGCCTTCGTAAGCTTTTTGAAGAAATGATAAATCGCCGTCTCGTACATTTCCTAGTCTGGCAAAATCCTTGACCCATTTCAATGTGGCTTTAGGGAAGGGCGATCTACAACTGACCATCTCGTGCGCATCGAAGTAAGCATTCGCGATTCCTTCGTGCACAAACAATCCTTCTTATCCGTATTTCTTGATATGGAAAAAGCGTACGACATAACTTGGCGGTACGGAATCCTGCGCGACCTTTCGCCGTTGGGAATCCGCGGCAATATGTTAAACATTATAGAGAACCGTACATTTCGGGTGAAAATAGGTCACGCACTGCCGCGTACGTTCAAACAGGAAACTGGGGTGCCCCAGGGTGGCGTGCTCAGCTGCATGCTCTTTGTCGTAAAGAAGAGCACAATTCGCGCATCATTACCACCAGTTATTTTTTATTCCGTCTACGTAGACGACACACAAATAGGCTTCAAATCCTGCAACCTCACAGTGTGTGAGAGACAGATACAGCAGGGCCTAAACAAGGTGTCCAAGAGGGCAGACCAAAATGGATTTAAAATCAACCCCAACAAAAGCTCTTGTGTTCTCTTCACAAGAAAGAGAGGCCTGGTCCCAGATCCTTTAGTAGAACTGGGCGCACAACAAATTCCTCTTAACGAAGAGCACAAATTTCTAGGTGTTATACTTGACTCCAGGCTTACTCTCATTTCACACATAAAATGTCTTAAAGCAAATGTCTAAAACAATGAACTTACTTAAAATCCTATCCCACACAACGTGGGGTAACGACAGGAAGTGTCTGTTGAATCTTTAAAGGAGCCTAGTTCGATCACGAATAGACTATGGTGCCGTAGTATATCACTCTACCGCCCCGAGCGCGCTAAAGATGTTAGACCCCGTTCACCACCTGGGTATCCGCCTGGCCACTGGCGCATTTAGAACAATCCCTGTCGAAAGTATATACGTAGAGTCAGATGAGTGGTCACTCCAATTTCAGAGAACATACATTAGCTTCACCTATTTTCTCAAAGTTCACTCTAATAAGGCACATCCGTGTTTCACAACCGCTAACAACTTGACATGTGAAACACTTTTTCGTAATAGACCCACTTGAGAGTATCTTTGTCACTGCGCGTAAGAAAGCTTAGTGAAGAAATAAATGTCCCATTACTCGAACATCGCCTAATGCCTCCAGCTATGCTACTACCGCCCTGGGAGTGGCAGGTGATAGACTGTGATGTATCCTTTGTAGAGGTCACAAAGCAGGCTCCTCACCTCGAAATCACTATGCATTTATGTGAACTTCAATCGAAGTACTGCTGCTCCGGATTCTTCACAGACGCGTCAAAATCACATGCTGGCGTATTTTATGCTGCTGCTGGTCCCTCTTTTTCTAAATCTGACGTATTGAACACCTAACAAGCATCTTCACTGCAGAAGCCTATGCTGTACTGTCTGCAGTAAAGCATATAAAGAAATTAAAACTTGACAGAACAATAATATTCGCAGACTCTTTAAGTCTTGTAGGAGCGCTGATCTCTTTACAATGGTTTACAAATCCTGTTTTAATTGAACTTTACTCACTCTTATGCATAATTTATTTATCGTGTAGACATGCAGTAATATACTGGGTACCTGGCCATAGAGGCATCGATGGTAATGTACTAGCTGACAAAATGGCCACAACACTCACATCAATAGCTATTACTCCTACGGCTACTGTCCCTGTCACAGATCTGAAGCCTTTCTTACGTAAGAAACTGCGAAACTACGGGCAACGCATGTGGGACGCATAAATAAACAATAAACTGCACTGTATAAAGCCACAGTTCGGTTATTGGCCCTCCGCAACAAAATGACGGCGAATAGATGTCCTATTCTGTCGTCTGAGAATAGGACACACATTTGCCACTCATAATTTTCTACTTACTGGAAATCAACCTCCAACCTGTGGTAGATGTGGTGAGAGGCTGACCGTCCTTCAGGTCCTCGTGGAGTGTCGGGAGGCCGAAGCTGATAGAAAGAAATATTTTCCTCAGGCATAACATTATTACAGCGCTCTTCACCCGGCAATGTTTCTTGGCCAAGAACCGCTATTTAACACCAAAGCAGTCCTCAGTTTCCTAAATGACGTTATCTTACATGTTATAAGTCCATTAAATTCGTAGAGCATCCTCGTTGCAGAGGATGCCGCTGCGATAATTGTTTTGCATAGCACATGCCTCCAGGCCCTTGTGTTTCAACGACTCTAAGGAGGCAGTAGTGCTCTAGCCAATTTTAGGATCTGATATATATTATACATCGCATCAATCTTTGGAAATGCATCTTAAAGTTCATAGTACACGTCATATGTCATCGCCATAATCTTATTATACAGATTTTACGCACTTTAGAGCGACTATTTTTAAGGCCCCTTTACAGCCACGTCCCACCAATTTCATAGAACTCATAACTACACTGCGAACTCATTACCACGGGCATGGCGCTCTTTGGCCATACTTGGCCCTTGCGCCCTTAAGCATCAAACATTCATTCATTCTACTGGATACTTCCATGTCAGCACTGACATATGTCGATGACTTGCTTCATTTAATGTCAGATACCCCTGAAAAGCTTCAACTATTGGTGGATGAAACTGTTTCCTTTCTCAAGAATGTTGCTTTTAAGATTAATCCTCTAAAGTCTCGGTATTCTAGATGGCGTCCTAACCATTCCAATAAAGGTTTTGTTTACAATATTCGCCAGTTATCTATGTTAAGTCAGGATATCCTACTAAAGCGCAGAAATGAGCCGATTCGGTTTTGTTTTTCAATTTATATGATCTCATTACTTCGGAATCTTAAGTGTAGCTCTTATGACGTATTCAGTTAGGTGGATGGTCATAGCACTCAAGGCAAGTAATTTACATAATAGACGATAGCGTTTCCCTAGATGCAATGTCAGTCCGTCGTGGGATTAGCCGGGTGCGCGATTTATCGCGTTTTGCTGGACCAAATAAAAAGTTTATTCACTCACTCACTTTCCCTAGATCCAATACTTTCAATGTCATGAGGAGGCCTCTAAAGTTTCAGTATTCTAGATGGCGTCCTAACCATTCTAGTAAAGGTTTTGATTATGATATTTGTCCCTTATCTATATTAGGTCATGACATCCTACCAAAGCGCAGAAATGAGCCGATCCGATATCTCAGTTTAGACACCTTCATTAACAAAAATCCAATTGTTAATTAAGCCAAAAATTTGAAACCACTTGATCTTATTACTAGAGCGTCACTAAAATCATTCCAGAAGGTTAATTGCCCGAGACAGCTGGTTATTCCAATGTTCTTGTACAGTCCTTTAATACATTAGATGTTTCTTCAGAAATATGGAGGTTAGACGAGATTATCCGCAGACGGATCAAGAAAGTTCTTCACCTTCTTCCGGACTTCCCTAATATTCAGATTTGGTTACTTCCAGAAAGCAGGAATTCGGAGGTTATCCAGTTGCAAAGAGTGCCAGAAGTTGTTCAATTTACAAGCCTTGCGCGTCTTCTTAGACTAAGAGACACATTCGTTGACTATTTTTTCGACAACATGATAAATAAGAACTTCCTAAGAATTTCTGAACTTAACCAAGTTTCTTCTGAAATCACTTCAACGAAAGCAGTTGAAGTGGCAATAAAGAGAGGATCACACAAGTGGTGGTCCGACCTTGTCTAAGTATACCAATAAGGATCTTCTGGCACATCATGACCAGGTCGTTGCTAACACTTGGCTTTATCATGACTCCAAGTTATTGAAGGAGGGCGATCGTGTAAAGGCACTACGCCTCAGCACGAATCTTTATCCCATGAGGTCTCTGACTAGCAAACAAAGTAGCGATCCCACATCACGGCTTTGCCATAGATGCCATGAAAAACCTGATACAACTTTCCACATGCTGTAAGAATGCGAGTCCGTTCCCCTTGCACGAACCGAGCGCCACAACTTCGTCGTTGTGCAGATGGCTCGCCTAGTCAGGGAAAAGAATCGGAGCGTCGTGGTTCGTGAAGAGTCTCGCCTGACGACTATCGAAAGAACTAGGTTGAAGCCTCATCTCTTCCTTGAAACTGATGACGAGGTTCTTGTAGTCGACTTGGCCGCCGTTTTGGACTCTTATGGAAGGGCTTATAAAAGACAAAGCGCGTGAAAAGGCATCTAAGGATGCTGCTCTGAAGAGCCACTTCGACGCATGTAAGAGTTTTTCCTCGCGGGGTATGGTTCTTGGGGCTAGGAGCATGGTCTGCCGAGAAACCTTGCAGTTAGGTGGGACCCTGGGTTTGTCTAGAACGGATTTGTCATGGTTCAGTGCTTGTGTCCTTCCAGGTAGCCTAGTTTTTGTGGATAGATTTGGGAAACGAGTGTATACTAAGGTTCCCGTTATAGTTCTATATCGCGTTCCTTTTAGATTTCTTTGCGGGTTTAATGTGTTATTTCAATTTGCTGTCCTTTGTTGGTTCCCTTTTTTGTTCTACAATTTACGTGATGTCATTAATTTGGAATCCTTCGGGTTCCTCTTATGACGTATTCAGTTAGGCGGATGGCTATCGCATTAAATGCAAGTAATTGACATGATACACAATAGCTTTTCCTTAGAAAGTTCGAATACTTTGGATGTCTTGGGGAGGCTAGTGTCGGACTGTAAGGGCCAACATGAGGTGGGATTTTTCCGCCGGTTCTGGTCCTTCCCAAACGTCCTTCACATTAGGCCTTGCTGTGGCCACCGGCATGCGATGACAGGCCAGGAGAACCAGGTGGGAGAGGTTTCTGTCGGGAATAAATTTTATACACAAGAAAAAAAGTGTGGAATGTGCTCAGAAAACTAAAGGGCAGGAACTGCATCCGCTACCTTCGGTAAATAACCAAGGTAACATGTTGAAAGAACAGGCAGACACTCTTGGAAAACATTTTAAGCATGTATATAGTTCCGCGCACAATACACAGACATATGCTTCCTCCGCATGGAACCCATACAAACAATGTGAAATAATTGTATTGAATCGGTCCAGAGGAAGGCTATTCCTTTTGTTTACCATCCTTTCAACCGCGAATTTTCCTCGTCAGCTGCTCTTGCTGAATTAAACCTCCAGTTTCTTTTTAGACGGCGGCACATAGAATCTCTGAAGATTTTCTATTCCTATAAGAACTCTCTTTGTCACCTATCAGATTCCTCCCTTTTAACGTCTGCTTGCCCGGCTTCAACTAGAGCTGATCATGCCTCTAATATCAGACCACTCCATCTACGCACTAACACTTTCAAATACAATTTTTCCCCGCATGCTCGAACAGTGGAATTTTTTACCTGCCGAAGTTCCTTTTGTTACACATTTCTCAATTTTTAAATGCTATTGCTGATGTATAGTTCTCTTACATATTTCTATTTCTGTGTTCCTGTTTCTGCATATCATAATTAGTTTTACTCGCATGTACACCCACTCCTGCCATAGCCCTAACGGGCTGCAGTATGTATAAATGAATAAAAATAAAATTCCAAAAAAAGATAGAAAAACGAAACAGGCTGGACCACAAACGCATAAGCGACGATTTATATAACTGTCCATTCGACGTTGCTAAGCATTGAACGCCTGCAAAGGCTCTGCGCCGGGACCAGACAGTATCATGTATGACGTGATCAAGAACATGCACACGGACACACACATTACATTGCTCGCACTTCTTTACTTGGGCAGCGGGCACCTTCCAGTGGCATGGAAAGAAGCTATCGTTGATGCAGTTTTAAAACAGGATAAAGGCCCACTCTCGGCAACAATGTACCGTCCCATAGCACTTCAAACTGCCTATGTAAGTTTTTAGAACAAGCGATAAACCGCCGTCTCTTACGTTTCTTAAAATCAAACAACATGCTTGATCCCTATCAATGCGGTTTTCGAGAAGGTTGGTCCAAAACCCACCATCATGGGCACATTGAAGCAAACATGCGCGACGCATTTGCCCATAAACATTATTTCTTGTCAGTTTTTCTAGACATGGAAAAAAAAAAAACCTTATGGCACTACATGGTGCTGCAGCATTATCAGAGATCTATCGGAAATGAGTATCAGTGGCAACATGCTTAGCATAACAGAAAGCTATCTCTCACACCGTACTTTCCGTGTTAGAATTGGTAATGCTCTGTGTAGGTCATTTATACAGGAACCTGGGGTGCCGCAGGGCAACGTACTTAACTGTACCATATTTATTGTTAAAATGAACTCTTTACGATCGTATACTCCACAAAGTATATTTTATTCAGCATAGGTCGATGATGTACAGATTGGATTTAAGTCGTGTAACATCGCAGTCCACGAGCGACACGTTCAATTTGGCCTGAACAACGTTTCAGCATGGGCACATCAGAATGGCTTCAAGCTGAATCCGCAGAAAAGCTCCTCTCTCCTCACAACAAGAAAGAGGGGCCTTGTTCCCAAGCATTGTATCCAGCTGCATGGCCAGCGCTTATCGTTGAACACACAGCACAAGTTTTTTGGTGTCATACTTGAATTTACACTCACATTCATACCACATATAAAGTATCTGAAAGCCTAATCCTTGAAAACAATGAATATTATTAAAATTCTGGCACGCGCGACATGGGGCAGTGGCAGGGGCTGCTTAATGAATTTGCACAGGAGCCTCATACGGACATGTCTGGACTATGGTTCCATGGTGTATCAAGCTGCCGCTCCGAAAGCATTAACAATTTTGGATATCGTTCCCCATTTAGGTATTCGTCTGCCCACAGGCGTCTTCAGAACAAGTCCTCTACAGAGTTTATACGTAGAATCTAATGAGTAGTCACTCGACCTGCAAAGAACATATATAAGCATCGCGTACTTTTTCAAAGTGAGGTCTAATCCTGAACACCCTTGTTATAAAAGCGTTAATGAATTGACGTCTGCCACACCATTTTAAAACTGACCTTCAATGAGAAAACCTTTCTCACTACACTTGAGAAAGCTGAGCGAGGAAATGAACGTCCCGCTACATGTGCATCCACTGATGGCTCCAACAACGCTGTTGCCGCAGTGGCTGTGGCAACTGATAGAATGCGACACGTCCTTTGTCGAAATCACAAAGTATGCTCCAGAGAGTATGCATCCGTACATCCGTACGCACTTTCTTGAGCTCCAGTCGATTTACTTCTGTGCACAATTTCATACCGACGCATTAAAGTCAGCTAATGGCGTATCTTATGTTGCAGTCTGACCGTCGTTTTCGGAATGCAATATTCTGCACGCAGAAGCGAGCATATTTATGGCAGAGGCTTATGCATTACTCCCGGCTGTACAACACATAAAGGCTTCGAAACTACAAAAGCTGTCATGTTAACAGACTCCGTAAGTTTAGTAAGAGCTATAGCGTCTTTACGGAAACAAAAGTACAGGTCATTGACTACTGGATTCTTTTGTTTCCGTAAAGACGCTATAGCTCTTACTAAACTTAGGGAGTCTGTTAACATGACAGCTTTTGTAGTTTCAAAGCCTTTATGTGTTGTACAGCCGGGAGTAATGCATAAGCCTCTGCCATAAATATGCTCGCTTCTGCGTGCAGAATATTGCATTCCGAAAACGACGGTCAGACTGCAACATAAGATACGCCATTAGCTGACTTTAATGCGTCGGTATGAAATTGTGCACAGAAGTAAATCGATTGGAGCTCAAGAAAGTGCGTACGGATGTACGGATGCATACTCTCTGGAGCATACTTTGTGATTTCGACAAAGGACGTGTCGCATTCTATGTACTTATGTCTGTGTACTAGGTGTGCATCTAACCAACATATCTTAGTATGTTGGATGCCAGGCCAGAGAGGCATGCTGGGCAATATGCTTGCAGACGAATTGGCTACATTAGTAACAACGAGAGCCTGCAGCACCACCATAGCTATCCCTCACACAGACTCGAAGCATTTCCTGCGCAGAACGCTGAGAAACTATTGGCAATCCATCTGGGACCGCGAAACCTCTAATAAACTTCCTGTAATTAAGCCACACGTACCGAATTGGCCTTCACTAACTAAAGCGCGACAAACTGATGTCACGTTCTGTTGACTCAGAATAGGACACGCATACGGTACTCATTCTTACTTGTTGACTGGTAATGAACCTCCCCTCTGCAACAGGTGTGCTGAGAGGCTGACCGTTCTGCACTTCTGTGGTGGAGCGTCGGGAAGCAGAAGCTGAACGAAAAAAAGCACTTTCCTCTAGCATGCCGATGTCACATTCCCATTCATCCGGTATTGTTTCTTGGAGCAGACCCGATTTTTGATCATAAATCAGTTAAAAATTTTTAACAAGATAACTTATTGCGCGTTATAAGCCCACGATATTCGCAGCTCATGCTCTGACGAGCAGCTGATGCTGCGATAGTAGCGACATGCATGGCACATGCCTCCGAGCCCTTGGTGAGGCAGTAGTGCAACTTGTAGCGGCATATTTTAGGACATCACCTCTTCGCAATACGTAGTTTTCCATAGCATACGTCATGTATTATTGCCTAGTTTTATTACGACATCATTTACGCACGTTCCAGAGAATATTTTTTTAGACCTCTATACAGCCGTGTTTCATCCACATCTCGATATTAATTATTCTTTCACCAATGGCAGTTTATTATCATAGCCTTGCCACTGTTTGGCCACTTCTGGCACTTGCGCCAATAAACACCAATCATCATCATCAAGTCTTGGCAATACTCCAGAATGGGTATGTGCCCCTCTGACAAAGAGGTACAGAATCCCTAATGCATCTAGGCATGTGTCATACTTCTTTGTGCATACACCTGTCATCGACATTCTTGCATAGACACGCATCTATAAGTCGCCTTTGTCCTCGTCACATCGCTGCGTAGATGTCTGATACTGTGCGTCTGCCTGATTCAGTGTTAGAATATCGCATGGCTTCTGAAAGGTATAGTCTAGAAAACATAAAAACAATTCCGAGAGATTAGAAGTGTAACATTGTAACATAGAAGTGGTGCATAGTCAGATATTGTGCGACATTGCACGAAGTACGCGATTTAAGTTTACAGAAATGCGTGGATCGCCGTTGGTTGCGTAGGATTTCATTACGCACATTCATAAACTTCAGTGGATACTTAGGATCCTCATAATTTTGCTTTCATGTGGCATGCAACAGACATTCCGAAATGACAAATTGGGCCAACTGGTACATTGCTGGCTGGTTTTATAACATTGTGACAGTGCAGGAATGAACTTTACTCCGGATCATCTATTCAGATTTTGTACTTAATTACTTTTATTTTGCATTGTTGGTCATCGATAAGTCAGTTATGTATATGCTGCACCCGTCTGGACAATACCTTCTGTTGATATGCAGCGCAAGCACTTATTCTCTGTTCTTCGCCTTGCGACTCCAGAAACTACGTTATTACCTACTTAATTCTTGCCTGCGCCTTCTTGCAATGAGAGAAGCTGAGCGAGAGCAGTCGCAACAGTGACATGGCCTACGCATAAAAGTGTGTCAGGCGAATAAAGCACGAGTAAAAATGCGCCTTTCACTTTTTGGGATAATGGAACAAGAAAGGATTTTTTCTTAAGAGCGGTTTTTGTATTAGCTTGATGTCATTCAATACTGGGCTTTATTACCCGAAATTTTATTGCGGTCCTATCACTTTAAGGTTGCCTTTGAAAAGGTTACGACTTCGATTCGTTGGTAATCAAGCCAAAAAGAGCGCCATCTTCTGACAAATAAACTCAATAATAGGAGAAATATAATGCTACGTCATCCGTTTCGAGATACTACGGATCCTTATGCAAGAGCGCAACTAATGTCATGCTCGCGCACGACTGAACCAACCGGTCGAACACCTGCTCAAGTATTTGTCGCTTTAGTTATTTATTGCCCAAACTGACCAACTCGATTCATCTGGTCACCCATTGCACGTCACAGTCAGCCCCAAGGGAAAGAATGCAGCCGTCATCACCATCAGCCTACGTATATCCTCTCTCGGCGATTTCCATGACCATTGACGTGTGCCTGCTGATTCAATCTTATGCCTGCCAACTTTGTACCACCCAATTCCTCGTCGTCCTCGATTGTGCTTCACTTCCCTTGGCACCCGTTATGCAACTCTAATGCACCTCCTTTTATCGGCGCTCTGCCTTACACGGCCTGCTCAGCTCCATCTTTTCTTCTTAATGTCAACCGGAATATCGGCCAACCTGTGTTTGCTCTCTAGTCCACATCGCTGTCTTCCTGTCTCTGACCGTTACTCATTACGTTTTTTTTCTTCTAAAGGTTATTTGTTACTCCGCAAGCGTCTGCTGCATATATAGGTACCTGTAGAATACAATGATTTTACACTTTTTAAGGTTCGAGGCAAGCTGCCGGTTATGATTTCACAACACCTGCTGTATGATGGGGAACCGTTTTTATTTTCCTGGTAATTTGCTTGCCATGGGGATCAGTCACCTTAGCTAGGATATAAAACAGTACCTCAATGTTATGCATATTGTTCTACAAGAGAGAGAGAGAGAGAGAGAGAGAGAGAGAGAGAGAGAGAGAGAGAGAGGAATATAGGAAGGCAGAGATGTTAACCAGTCAAGGGTCTGGTTGGCTACCCTACGCTGGGGGAAGGGAGAAGGGGAAGAGAGAAAGGGGAGAGAGAAGGCGTAGACACGTGTACGGACAGTACTTGAGTTAAAGCCGCTCTCGCAAACCAAACGTTCTGAGAAAGCACAAAAGTGCCTTCACTGCCTTCTGAGCCGATGATCGGTGGGGACGGTGCTCTAGTAATGTCTGTTCACTCAGAGGACGATCATCGAATTTGGTGAATGCGTTGGACAAACCTTACTTGTGAACTTTGTCGGCTCAGTCATATAATAGCAGTTACATTTACGTTACTTAGGAATTCCCATAATCTAAAAAAAAAAAAAAATTTCCGATGCAATGATGCGCACGTTATAATTGCTGCACGAATACTCTAGTAGGGTTATAACCAAGAATTCAACCTTCTAGCAAAATTCATCACAAGCACCGCTGTCCTTATCTGGCAGGGGTGGAAGGTCAACTCTGACAGTCGGCAGTCAGTCATTAGGCATCACGTTGACAAATCTTTTTTAAAACACTTATAGTGCGCAAAACAAACACGGACGAAAAAAAAGGAGCAGAGCAAGGAAGCGCTCGTCCTTGTGTTGCTCCTTTTCTTCGTGCCTGTTTCTTTTGCACAATATAAGTGTTTTATAAATGAATCTCTTCCAACTAAGCCGACTCGCAGTTATGCTGTAGACAAATCTGCACGCTGCGTTAAGCAGAGGTCGAATAAGGATAAGTCAAATGGCAGAAGAATATGCTGTTGGCGTCCAGCTTCCAGGCATACAACCCTCGCCAAAAGTTGAAAAAAAACCCGTATGTTGCATATTCGTAATAATCAAATAAAATGAGAGAGATAATTGAGGTAAAAGACTATGACGGTTGCGTTTGCCATGTGTTATCTGCGCATGGCTTCCATTTTTTACCGTCAAGAATAGCGGAATCATGGCCTAGGCTCTTCTACACAACCTTCTATGGTGCCCTCTGATTTTTTTTTCTCTCTCAGATAAGACATAGTATTTATCTTCTACTCTTCCAGTATGGTTCATTTGTTTACAGTTGGCGTTTTGTGTGTGTGCTTCACATGCGTTCGCCTCTTTTTTCCTTTTTTTTTTGTATATGACCTAGAGCGTTTCTGGCGCTGTGATGAGTTCGCTCTCGTTGAGTCCGGTGCCATGTCTCGCGAAATCTCGCGAAAGTTAGACTATGCCTGTGAGTGGTCGCCCCAGAATACCCGCCTACGTTTAGAAAACGACGAAAAAAAAATAGACATACTACCAATGGCGGGCACAAGCGGGCACAGTTGTCCTGTCGTTTTTTTTTTTTTTTTTACTTCGACCTGACGCAATCCCAGGCGAGGGAAACGCCCATACAAGTGTCGACGTGTTTCCCTTCCGCACAAAAATACGACGTATTTTATAATGAGTTATACTTCTTGGAGTACTCGAGACTGTTGATAAATTACAATTTTCGATAGATCATGGTGGCGTTTGACGGGGTCCACAATAGAACTACAAGGCTTCGCGTCCACATCTCTATTTCCGTGCTTCTCACATACGCGTGGGATGTTTTTTTTTTCTTTTTCAACGGCGCCGGGAACGAGTTGCGCGAGATCGACTTCGTCACGTCGGACATCCATCTGTCAAGCAGAGACGATGCTGGCCTTTCGTGCATCGTCACCAGGACCAGATTGGGAGGCGGCACGTCGGCCGACTATAGTAGCCAGACCGGCAGGGTGGGTGCATTGAAATTGTGACTTATTGCATCTTAATATTTCCACTGCCTCTCGCTCTGCAACGGTTATTGCGTGAAAACAATTTCCCTCTCTAAACTCGAGTATGTCGACGTTTCTTATAACGATTAGCAATCAAGCATGAAGAAGACGCTGTTATAGGTAAAAAAAAAGTATAATTAGCGCAGCCACAATTATGCTACGTGACCAATGCTATCACTACAACAAATTTAAACTGGGCAAATTAGAATTCATCCACTGGTGGTTCCACTTGTATTTGTGTTCTACACCGTTCAAAAAGCCATTCTGAAATGGAAACGCCAAATTAGGGGGATGCACGGTGCGAGCCGTCTGCGTAGCGACGTCGCGAGTACGCAGGCGATGAGGGGGGCTTTTCGTGGGACTAGTGACGACAGGAGTCTGCGCGGAGATGAAGGATACATTTCTTGTGAAATGAATGCAAGGGCTATACGAGACAGTTGTAATCTTGAGAAAGCGTGGTTCGGCAGCTTTGCCTAGACGGTCACCGAGGGCCATGTACCGTCTGCTGTGGTGACTACAGACTTATGACCCTGAGTACATCAAGAGTGACTGTAGCATTATGGGACAGAATTTCTTCAGCGTTGGTCAATACGCGTGGTTAAAATGAGAAGCAATCACGGTCCCCTTGCCCATATTGCATTATCGGTCGGAGAAGTATATGGTATAACGTTCTTTTTCTACCAGTTCTTTGTGTTTTTTTCCCTTTTTTCTTTCTTTTCGTTTTGTGGGCGATACTCGAGTGCTTTCTCTGTGGGCAATATGTATGTCTTTCTTTTTGTTCACTTCTCTGTGTAGCTTTTAGGAAATTTGCTTTCACTCCTTTTGTCCCGTCCAACTTAAGGAGTTCATTCTGGACCGCAGTAATTTTGTCATATGTTAACATATATTTTCAATAACAATAATCGACAGCGGCATTGTAAGGACGACAAGATTATGATACAACGACGAAGACATTGCGTCGTCACGATGATTGTGTCATCGGTGGCGGGATTACCTAACTGGTGTGGCCGAAAAAAGTTGTAACTATAAACATGCTCCACGCGTGCGCCTTCATTAGCGTTGTTGCTTAAGCACTGTGCACTGTTTATGATTGTGAAGTCCTAAGCGAATAATTTTTTTTATCTCTTTCACTTGTTGTGATTGGTTGGTGGTCGGCCTCGGCAAGGAAAGAATCGTTCGTTCGTTCGTTAATTCGTAATTTCTTTGGTTAATACTACTTTCGTTCGCATGTTCGGTCATTCGTTGGCTCGTTAAATCATTCGTTTAATGTATGGTTGGTGCGTTCTTTTGTTGATTGTTTAGTTTTCCTGTTCGCTCTTTCGTTCGTTCGTTTGTGCTATTGACTTACACAGGCAATTATCGTCGATTGTTACTGCAAAATTTTTTCTTGCCAAAGCAGTTAAGTAGTGATGCCACAGACGTCACAAACACTGTCACATAGTTGTCATATCACCTTCGTCTTGTAATCTAATGCTCGTCGTGCTCAACACGTCGGTGTCATCATCTACATGTCATTGTCGCCATGCCGTCCGTCGTCGTTGTTTCCGTATTTCTTCGTCGTCGTTATTCTTCAGACCACTGTAGTGGTCTTGTAATCGTAGTCATGTTCGTGTCTGACTCTAGCTTCGTCACAGCCATAACAATTGCGGCGGCGTCATCGTTCTGTGAGTGTCATCTTCGTGGCATCATCGCAGTGTCCATGTAACGGCTGTCAAAATGACGGCCTCGTTTCTTTTCATGCTTCAACGTCATTCGTATCCTTGACCTTGTGTAATCATCGTCTTCTCATTGTCCACTTCTAACGTACACGCACACACACAGCACGCGCGCGCGCACGCGCTCTCACTCACTCACTCACTCACTCACTCACTCACTCACTCACTCACTCACTCGCTCACTCGCTCGCTCACTCACTCACTCACTCACTCACTCACTCACTCACTCACTCACTCACTCACTCACTCACTCACTCACTCACTCACTCACTCACTCACTCACTCACTCACTCACTCACTCACTCACTCACTCACTCACTCACTCACTCACTCACTCACTCACTCACTCACTCACTCACTCACTCACTCACTCACGCTCGCACGCACGCACGCAGGCACGCTGTTTCTCCTTGGAAAGAGGATGAAGTATCCGGTATTACGCTGTGGAGCTATTAATTAGGGTGCAAGATGGGTAGGCATACAGATGGCTACACACATAATGGAGGATAGCGTAACCACAACGTAGGCCCCCTAGAAAGTGTAGTAACAGCCTTGATATTTACACACCACATGTCGCGCAATGATATATATATATATATATAAACGAGAAGAAAGGGGGTTAACCGAGGGCCCCGATTTTTATTAGTCATATCATAAGAAGCCAACACTGACACCAAGGACAACATAGGGGAAATTACTTGTGCTTCGTAAATGAAATAAAGAAACGATAAATTAACGGAAATTAAAGTGGATGATAAACCCACAACCTTCGCGAAATGCGAAGGTTGTGGGTTCGGTTCCCATCTTGTTTTTTCATCCACTTTAACTTCCATTAATTTACCGTTTCTTTATTTCATTTATTAAGCACAAGTAATTTCCCATATGTTGTCCTTGGTGTCAGTGTTTGTTGGCCTCTTATGATATGACGATATATATGTGACAAAAATGTATGGGATTACACGATGCACAAGTTCAAAGTAAGCAGAATTGTGCACATCGCCTTACTTTGTATACCGTTTGATTACACGCCTCAATTAGGCTTCGCTTGATATAAATTCCAACTTGGGCTTAGTAAACGTATAATCTTGATGTCGCGTGACATGCATGAGACATTTCGAGGTGACAATGTGGGCCGCCTTGTACATCGCTGGCCCTACAATAATGTGACAATGCAGGAAACAAAGCACTACTCCGGACCATCTATTCAGATATTATACTTTATTACTTTTCCTATGCCCTGTTGGTTATTGATGAGTCATATATGTATATGTCGCACCGTCTTTGACGAAAGTATCAGATGATAGGCAGCGCAAGCATTTATTTTCTTCTCTTCGCCTCACTACTCCAGAAACCACGTTATCCTACCTAATGTTTCACTCGTTCTGAAGAGTGAGCGAAGCCAAGCGAGAGGAGGCCTCGACAATGAGACAGCCGAACGCGTAGAATCGTATCAGGTGAATAACGCACGAGTTTAAATGGGCCTTTGACCTTTCAGGATAATGAAACAAGACGCGTTTATTGCATTTAACAATTTACAGAATCTTGATGTCTTGTAATACTGGGCTCTCCTATTACTCAACATTTTAAGACAGCTCCGTCACTTTAGAGCTGTTCATGAAAACGTCAAGAGTTTTATTCGTTGGTAATAAGATAGATATACTCATAGCGCAGAAATGGACGAATACAAACAAAAATCGCAGGGAAGCGGAATATTCTCACAAGTTAATTCAAGAATAGGTGAAATAGAATCCTATGTCATCCATTCCGAAGTGCCATAACTCGTTACTTGATACAGCAGCTAACTTCGCGTTCGAGCACGACAAAACGAACCGGCATATCTCCTTTCTTTTCGAGTACTGATCCTTTTTTGTAGGCTTTTGTCCAAACTGACCACGTCGGTTCGTCTCGTTGGCCATTGCCACTCATAGTGTCGGTCGGTGAAGGTGAACATGAAAAAGTCCCCATGGTAGTTGTCACCATGAGCCAATTTTTTTTTATCTCCCAGCGATTTGCCTAACCCTTGACTTGCGCCAGCTGACTCAATCTTACGCCTGCGCACTTCCTAATTCTATGACACCACCTAATTGCCGGCCGTCCTGGCTGCGCTTCCCTTCACGTGGCACCCATTCTGTAACTGTAACGCACTTCCCTTATCTGCCCTAAGCATTACTTAGCCCAGGGGAGGTATTCTGTAGCAGTCCACCTTGTGGACTGTCCATTTCGGCCACTGCCGATTGGCTGGGACGGCTCGTCTCCTCCTCGCTCGTACAGTTGCATCCAATCAGCGGCGGCCGAAATGCACAGTCCACTAGGTGGACTCTTACAGAATACCCCACCTCCAGCTCCATCTTTTCCTCTTCATGGCGTCTAGACTATCGTCTACCTTTGAATGCTCTCTAATCCACACCGCTGCCTCCCTATCTGTGAATGTTACTCCTAACATTTTTCTTCTCTATGTTATTTGTTAATCACAAAGTGTCTGTTCCATACATTGGTACCCGCAGAATGCAATGATTACTCACTCAAAGATAGCGGTAACGTGCCAGTCATGATGTAATGCGCACCGTATACGATGCAACCAATTTTATTTGCCTTAACATTGCTTGCCATGATCAGTCACCATAGCTAGGCTATCAAACACTACCTTAATGTTATGCATATTAATCTTCAACTTTACTCTTACTCTGCCGGCTCAGTCGTACCATAGCAGTCATAATTTACGTTACTTACGAATCCCCATAATCGGAAAAAAATACAATTGCACAGGGCAATGATGTAGGCGTTATAATTTCGGAGCAACTAATCTGGTTAGGTTATAACCAAGAACTGGTCCTTCTAGCAAAACTCGTCACAAGCACCGCATTCCCGACATGGCATGAGCGGAAGACGAAATCTCACATTAGACAATCTGTCACCAGGCATCACGGAGGCAAGGCTGCAGACTACATGTTAAGCAAAGGTCGAATAAGCATCAGCTAAATGTCAGAGCAATATTATGCTGTCGCCCGACTTCCAGGCATACAGTCATCGCCGAAAGTTCAAAGAAACTAACATGTTGCATATTCATAACAATCAAATAAGGTGAGAGAGATAACTGAGGTAAGGCCACTGCGGTTGCGTTTGTCACGGGCTAGCATCGCATGGATTCGGTTGTTGTCTCACGTCAGGAATTGCGGTACCATGGCCTTTGCGAAATCATGGCCTTGTCCCTTCCGCACAACCTACTAATTGCGATGTGTTCCTGCATTTTTCTCTTTCTCTCAGATGAGATATATTAGTTATCTTAGCGTTTCCATGAATGATTCTTTTGTTGGGGGTTGGCGCTATGTTTGTGTGCTTCGCATGCATTCGCCTGTTTTTTGTACACGATGGGGAACGTTTTTGGCGCTGTGTCAAGCTCGCTCACGGCGCAGTGTGAACAGGACTGTGGGCCGTGTACTTCACTGAGTCCGGTGCTGAGTCTGGCGGAATCTCGCGAAAGTAGTGAAACTATCCCAGTAGGGGACCTCCCCTCAATACCCGCCTATTTTTGCAAAAGGACGAAAGCGGAAAACTAAAGGCATACTGTAAATCGTGGCCCAAGCGGGGTTGCTTGCACTGCCTTTTCCTTTACTAGATTGCACCTGACGGTGTCATACACGAGGGAGACGCCAGTAGAAGTGTCGATGTCTTTCTCTCCCGAACAAAAATGCGTCGGATATTAAGGTATACATCTCGGAGAACTGAAGACTGTTGATAAACTGCAATTTTCGACAGGTCATGGCGGCGTTTGACGCTTTTCAATATAGAACTCCAAGGCTTCGCGTCCACATCTCTGTGTCCGTGTTTCTCACATACACGTGCCATGTTTTTCTTTCTTTTTCGGCGGCGCCGCGAATGAGTGACACGAGATCGACCTCATCATGTCGGACACCCGTCTGTCAAGCAAAGACGATGCTGTCCTTTCCTGCATCTCCACCAGGACCAGCGTGGGAGGCAGCACGGTGGCCGACTATAATAGCCATGCCAGCAAGGTGAGCTTATCGAAGACGTGACTTATTGCATATTAATATTTCTATTGCCTTTCGCTCTGCAAACGTAATTGCGTAAAAACTCCGCTCACTAAACTCCAGTGCACCAACGTTTCTTATAACGCTTGGCATTCATGCGTGAGGACGACGCTATTGTAAGGAAACGTTACAATTAGCGCAGCCACAATTATGCTACCTTCAACCCCAATCAATTATGCTATCAATTATGCTACCTTCAGCCACAATCATGCTACCTGACAACAAGTGCAGACTGGGTAAATTAGAGCTTATCCAGTGAAGCATCGCATGAGGAACATGGTACGAATAAAATGGCAGACGTGCATTGACTCACAATTGAAGGTAGTCGAAAAATAGCGCGAAAGCATCTGCGTTGTTCACAGCGTGCGTGCGCTTTCGAGGGTGCTTTCCAGCGAACTTTCTATTATCACGGACGAATCGTGTGCGCTGCTTCAATGGCAGCGTTTTCACTGCAGTATACCAGCAGTTAAATCTGGCTTCTCTCCGTGTTTCGCTTTCTTCCAATGTAATCGCTGGTTAAAATGTCTGCAGCTACCCATTATGGCGCCCCTCTTATTCCCGGAGTGGCTTTCGATTATTACATCCAATAATTTAAAGCTGCTGCAAAAACGAAGCACATTAGAGTTTTCGGTGCTTCTTCTTTATCGATAGCGACGCTACCCTATTCGGCGTAAAGGTGCTGCCCGTGCTTGCCATTGGTCATTATTTAATTGAAGCCGCACATTTTCAAATGAGACGATAACGATTAGAGAGACGTGACTAGGTTGGGCCCAGATCCGTTTTGGGTTAACGAATCAAATTTACCCCACAGTCTCAAAATTCAGAACATTTTAAAAGATTACGAGACAACTCAAAGCCTACAACGATAATATTATACATAATTCTGCGCACTGTAGTGTGGAAAGAGCGTGGCTTCCAATTACTGCGCTTAGCATTCTTTAAAAATTTCACCCACTTTGCGGTATGTTTGTTTGTCTGTTGTTGTTTTTGCACGTACTTGGTCTCTTTCACTCTAATGTGGGCCATGGGGTAGACCAAGGTCTTATGTGCACAACTTGGGCTGCTGTGTTGAGCGAACGAGGTTTCTTACCGACCTTCAAGCCAGCTTGTGTAGTTGAGTTTGTGACGGTAGATATCACTCTTCAACGAACATATTTCGCCACAGCTAAGCTGACTTGGTGGTTCTAGTGGCTCAGTGTCTTGTTATCTACCCTGCAGTCCTGGTGGCCTGAAATTCTTACGTACTATCTACTGCTGGCCCTGCGGACCTGGTGGCCACCTGTTCTCTTGCAGCCTGGTGCACTTTCATCCGCGCTGTGGACCTTGTGGCCAGCTCTCACAACAGTTTGGTGCCTTGCTTCCCGCAAGGCAGAACTGCCGGGCAGCTTTTATAAAGGTCTGGCAACTTGACCGCCCCGTGGACCAGGTGGCCAGCTGTTCTAGAGACCTGCTAGTATGCTGGCCACTCTGTGCACTTGGTGGCAAGATCTTCTAGCTGCCTGATGTGTTGCTGCCCAACGTGCGGATCTTGTTGCTGGCTGTTCTAACGGCCTGGTATGTTCTTTCCCGCCTTACAGACGTGATCGCCAGTTGTATTAGAGCCCTGCTGACTCTCCACCCACCCTGTGATCGTGGTTGCAAGGTCTTCTAACGGCCTGGTGTCTTGCTGCCTGCCTTGCGGAGCATGTGGATGGCAGTTCTTGCGGCTTGGTGTCTTGCTGCTTGCCCTGCGGACCAGTATGTAGCAGTTCCGGCAGCCTGGTGTCTTGCTGCTTGCCCTGTGGACCAAGTGGGTGGCAGTTCTGGCGGACTGGTGTCTTGCTGCCTGCCCGGCCGACCTGGTGGCCAGCTGTTCTAGCGACCTGGTATGCTGCCGATCAAAAGATCGGCGGCACGGTGCAAAATCACAGGAGGCAAAATTTTTTCTTTCTATACCAATTTCTTTATACAAACAGCTAGTTTCGCGAAGTCATGCACAAACTTCACTACTTATAATTTTTGTATTGTACTACAACGTTATGAAGGTTTTTAGAAATGCAACCACAAAATCAGGCGCATGCACATTGTGGCACATCTGCGTAGCGATGTCACGAGGACGAAGGCAACGTGTGATGCTCGTCGAGGAAAGAGTGCTGATGACAGGTGTGTGCACAGAGAAGTAGGACACATTACTCATCACACGTATTGGGGACATATTCGAGGCAGTTGTAAACTTGAGGTAGTGCGGTTCGACAGCTTTGCCTTGGCGGTCACATAGGGCGCTTTTCTGTTGCAGCTACGTGCTCATGTCCCTGAGAATATGTGAAGCCTTTACGGGAGAGAATGTTTCTGGCGTAGGTCAACGCAACCGCGTGAATTGAGAAACAGTCGCAATTCACTTGCTTTTTCTGCATTATTAGCGAGACCCAATGCATCGTATAATATTGTTTCTGCCCGTGCCTCCTTTTCCTGTGCACGATCCATGAAATTTGTTTTTGTGCAGTATGGATATTGTCTTCTGTTCACTTCTGAACTTCTCTTGTCACGGGGGTAATTATACTACTACTACTACTACTACTACTACTACTACTACTACTACTACTACTACTACTACTACTACTACTACTACTACTACTACTACTAGTAATAATAATAACATTAATAATAATCAGCGCCAGCGACATTCTGAGCACAACGACAATGTTGCGACACAACGACGTTGACATGACAGCGTTATGGTGGCTATGTCGTCGGTGGCATGACCCCTTCACTGTCGTGGCAGGAAAAATCAGCAACTCAACATGAATCGCGCGTGCGTCGTCATTGACAATGATGCTTAAACAGCGGCGGCGGCGACAGCAGCAGCGCGCTCTGTAAAATATTGATGGCTCAATTTCTAAGTGAATATCTCTTTTGCCTCTTTAGTTCGTTTTCGTAGATGGTCGGTGGTCGGACTCGACAAGGAAAACGTTGGTTGATTGGTTGTTGGTTCATTCGTTAATAAGTGTGTTGGTTTGATTCGTTAGTTCAGTTCATTAGTTTGTACTTTCGTTCGTTGGTTCGCTCTCTCAGTAGTTCGTATATTGGCTCGTTGAATCATTCGTTTGGCCACTTGTTAGTCTATTCCTTCATTCATTGGTTATATTCCTTCTTTCATTGGTTAGTTCGTTCGTTTATTCGTTTGCTTGTTTGAGCTATTGGCTTGCTTCGACAATCATGGTCGATGGTTTCTGCGCAATTTTTTTTTCCTGCCAAAGAACCTAAGTAGTCAAGCCATCGACGTCATAGCCACCATCGCATAGTGTTCATGTCGCCGTCTTCTTGTAAACTTGCGGCTGTCATGCTCAGCATGTCGATAGGCTTAGCTCACATTGAAGTTAACCTTATCCCCGTTTAGAACAATAAACTTGGTTTAAAATAGTTTTCTCGGGTTATTGACAAGCATAGCTGATAACGGCAGTATGCCACTTTTGAGCACTTGCTCAATTTTTAGCAAAGGCAGTAGTTATTTCACGTGCATCTAACTTCGCACAAACATTTGCCATAGCCTTTCCCTTCTTTTCATGAAGTTTCATTATGGTGGCGTTTGTTGTTCTACGAAGGAAACGGAATGAATTCCGCGCTTTCGCAAAACACTCCTAACACTCCGGAGCGCTTGCATATGTAACTTATTGTAAAACCCACAACAAACGCGCCAACTTTGAACTTTGCCTACACATTACCCACTACTTCGCCCTTAATTTCACCAAACAGAAATATGGTGCCCCTTTATGTTTACGGAGGACAGTGGGCGAACGTCTTATCACGGATCGAGAATACTGCAAGAAAGAGGATTGAATACTTCTTCTAATGTACCTAACTACATCAGTAAGGGAACATTGCAGGTAAGGCATCATTTGTGATAAATATGATTGTCAGACGCAGTTCTTCCCGGGCATTCCGAAACGTAGCCAACAATGACAGCATGACATGTGTAAACACCTTGTACAGATTCTGTTTTGCGAAAGTTGTATGTGATTCACACGCATTCAACTTCGCACACCAATTTTTGCATAGTAGTCCGCCTGTTTTTGTTAATGTTCATGTTGGTGACATTTTCATTTATGCAACGGCTGGGTGAAAAATTTTGCTCTGCTTGTAGAAGTTATACATGTTCTGGAGCGCTATATAAGGCAATTTATTTCAAACGTCGCGATAAACCCACATATTTCGAACTTTGCGTACGCGTTAACCATAGCCTGCTCCTTATTTTAACAAAAACCTGAATAATTCGCCTCGTCTAGTTTACCAAGGATACAAGAGAAACCGACTGCAAGCTTGGTAGAACGCATGAAAATGAGAAAAAAAAACGAAGGTTCAGTAGTCCATTCAAATTCTTCTTTTAAAACTAGGAAAACGAAAGTTTCTCCACACACCGTACTTAGCAACGGAACTAATTTAACTGAATTTGAATTTGGTGTCTTGTGGAGTCAGCGAATTGCGGCCATATAAAGCTCCGGAACGCTTCAATAAGTAACATTCTACATATGTTGTAGTTAAGCTATGGACATTCGTCGCGCACAACAAAAAAATTTTTTTTTTTGCTTCAACGAAACGTAATAGCTGTGCTTCGCACAGTTCGCTAAACAGGCACGGCAGCGTGTGGCTTTAAGTATGCGCTGTCAGCCGAGTCTAGCGGCCCCTCAGAAGCGCTGTGCGCATGCGCGGCGATAGTAGCTCCCCCTCGTGCGCAACGCGTGAACGGATCGCTCGCACGTCGTCTGCTAGGCGCTTTCTCTTACCTTCAAAGGAGTTTGCAGTTAGCTTATCCAGTGGGCGGGCAGTGGGGATAGTTTCGGTATCGGCAATAAAGCGCTCCCGTGCCACTGGTAACCACAGGAAACTTCAGTGCCTTTTGCATAAGCTGCTTTGTTCTCTTCAACCTACGTGGTGATAAAGTGAAGCAATTATGCGCAAGAATGTGTTTTCAGCTGTGTTCTCTTTCGGCGACCTGTATTTTTGTTTAGTCGCCTTCATTTGTTGAGGCAGAGGGTGGCGCTTCCGTTCTTATTGCTTCTGCTGTCACTGTGTTCGTCTGCTCCTGCACTGCTCCTCTTTGCACGTGCACATCTTTTTTTTTTCTCGTATGTTCTGCAGTTAAACATTTTCGTTCTGCTCACTCGAACGTTCCGGCAGCGTCGGAAAAAAGCTGAGGAAAGAACAAAAGGCGAGCTGCGCTGCAGTGTGGCCTGGCAACTCTGGGAGCAAGACAAGGGCGAGATCTCTCCATTCCATGGCGGACGAGAGGTAAACACACTTTCTCTGCAGTATTATTACCAAACAGCTACAGGACAAAACGAAAGTTCTTTTGCGGTTGCTCCTCAATGTCTAATCTTTTCGGTTTAGCGCGGCACATTTTTTTCCGAGGTGTTCTGCGAAACTGAAGCCACCTGTTTACTGTTGCTCATGTATTGACGTGACAAGTTGGGTGAGGTGGTATAGATTCATAATAGGGACAGCGCCAACAAGACGAAGACGGAGACCGTCATCGTCTTGTTCGCGCTGTTCTTATTATGAATGTATACCAACTCGCCCAAATTTCCACGTTAATACAGCATTCTCCCATTCTGTTCCCATTATGAGTGTTGCTCATGAGCCGATTGATGCCAGATGACACGCAGCCAGAGATTTTTTCTACGAGTAGAGAGCTTGCGATTTACATTTTCTGAAGCTATTTGAATGCTTGCTGCACAAAAACTGGTAACGCTGGAGAACATTCCGCTGACCAGTTTTTTGATTGTGACATCATCACCTTTAAATATTCGTGAGCATTGCCGAAGAAAAAAAACGATAAATTATATAGCAGTCATCGTTTGTGTTTTGAATTGCAAAAAAGATAGAGTTACATTCCAGGTGCGCTTCGGTTTTCAACTTGTGCCTAGGACAGAAATGTTTTCGTCGCTTCGTCGCACTCTCAACTTCTGTTTCGCTTCTATTTGTCATTTAATGATGACCATGCAGTATTCTAACAGGCTACTGGCTTACTTTCTTTCCAAGAAAAGCAATTTTCGAAAATTCGTGTATTCATCGCTCAAGTGGGTGTCACTATACATGCATTCCCAAAAGTAATGTTATGTGCATCCAATTAAGGGTCTTGATAAAAGTGAGAACAGGGCTGTGCGGACATTCTAACTGTTCTGTTCTTTTCGCGAAAACTAATTTTCGTAAATTCGTGTATCCTTCGGTAAAATGAGTGTTACTAGACGCTTATTGGAGAGGTTGTGATATGTGCGTCTAGTTACAGCCTTTTAGAGAAGGAAGAATAGGGCTACGCGGACCTGCTAACGGGCAGTAGGATTATGGTTTCTCAAGGAAAAGCGGCCAATTAAAGTTATCTATGTAGAAGTGCGAGCAGGGTTGTGGAGACATTCTAGCGGGCTAAAGTCATGTTTTTTCGCGAAAATCAGTTTTTCCAAATGCGTGCATAGTTCGCATAAATTAGGGCTTCCATATGTTTATTTGCAGGCGTAGTGATAAGATCCGGCAGGTAAAGCTTTTTATAGATGTATGAACAGGGCTGCGAACACATTATAGTGGGCTGTAGTCTTATGTCATTACTGCGAAAAGCAATTTACGGAAATTGTTGTATAGTTCGCCTAAATTAGGGCTTCTATATGTTCATTTGCAGGCTTAGTGATAAAAATGGCCAGATAAAGCTTTTTAGAGATGTGTGATCAGGCCAGTGGAGACATTCTAGCGATCCATAGTCTCAGGTTTTTTCCGCGCAAATTAATTTTCCCAAATTCGTGTAATGTTTGCCTAAATTAAGGCTTCTGTATGTTCATTTGCAGGCGTAGTGATAAGAACGAACCGTTAAAGCTTTTTGTAGATGTGTGAACAGGGCTTTGGAGACATTCTAGTGGGCTGTAGTCTTATGTTTCTTCCGCGAAGAACAATTTTCCCAAATGCGTGTATATGTGCGTTTGCAGAGAGGTAGTGATAGGTGCGTCCAGTTACATATTTTAAAGAAGTAAGAACAGGGCTGGGCAGACATTCTAACGGGCCATAGGCTTATGTTTTTTTCTATACAGGATTTTTCGTTATTTCATGTATTTTTCGCCTAAATAAGTGTCACGCTATGTGCGTTGGCTAAGGGAGTGATAGGAGCGTCCAATTACAGCTTTTTGAAGAAATAGGAACATGGCTGGGAAGACATTCTAATCGTCTATAAGCTCATCTTTATTCCTGTACAGCAATATTTGTTAACTTATATATTTCTCGCCTAAATAAGTGTCACTATATGTGAGTTTGCAGAGGTAATGATAGGTGCATCCAGTTACACCTTATTAGAGAATTAAGAACAGGGTTGGGCAGACATTCTAATGGTCTATAAGCCTATGTTTCTTCCTATTCAGGATTTCTCGTTAATTTATCTATTCTTCTCCTAAATAAGTGTAAGTATATGTTCGTTTGCAGAGGTAGTAACAGGCCCGTCCAGTTACATCTTTTTAAAGGAGGAACAGGGCAGGGCAGACATTCTAAAGGGCCTGGTGTTATTTTTTTTCCTATACAGCATTTTTAGTTAATTATGTATTCTTCGTATGAATAATCATCACTATATGTGCGTTTGCAGAGGTAGCCATAGGTGCATCAAATTGCAGCGTTCTGGAGAAAAAGGAGCACGGCTGGGAAGGCATTTTATTGGTAAATAGGATTATGTCTTCTTTCTATACAGGGTTTTTTGTTAATTATGTATTTTTCGTCTAAATAAGCGTCACTATATGTGCATATGCAGAGGTAGCGATAGGTGCATGCAGTTACAGCTTATTAGAGAAGTAAGAACGGGGCACGGCAGACATTTTAACGGGCCATAGGCCTTTGCTTTTCCTATACAGGCTTTTTGGTTAATTTATGTATTCTTCGCCTAAATAAGTGTCAATATATGCGGGTTTTTTAGAGCTAGTGATATGTCCGTCCAGTTACAGCTTCTAGAGAAGTAAATACATGGCTCGGCAGACATTCTTATGGTCTATAGGCTTATGTTGTATCCCATACGGAATTTTTCGTTATTGTATGTGTTCTTCGCCAAAATAAGTGTCACTGCATGTGCCTTTGCAAAGGTAGTGATAGATGCGTCCAAATACAAGTTTAAGAGAAGTAAGAACAGGGCTGCGCCTACATTCTAACGGACAATAGGCTTATGTTTTTTCATATACTGAACCTTTCGTTATCATATATGTTTTCTTCGCCTAAATAAGTGTAAATCTGTGTGCGTTTGCATAGGTAGTGGTAGATGCGTCCAATTACAGCTTTTTAAGAAGTAGGAACAGAGCCAGGAAGACATTCTAATGGTCTATACGCTTGCGTTTCGTCCTATGCAGGATTTTTCGTTAACTTATGTAGTCTCGCGTATAATAAGTGTCACTATAGGTGCGTTTACATAGGTAGTGATAGAATGCGTCCAGTTACACCTGTTTAAAGAAGTAGTAACAGGGCTGGGCAGACATTCGAATGGTCTATACGCTTATGCTTTTTCATATAAGGGATTTCTCGTTAATTTATGTATTCTCCGCCTGAATAAGTGTCACTGTATGTGCCTTTGCAGAGGTAGTGATAGATGCGTCAAATTAGAAATTTAAGAGTAGTAGGAACAGGGCTGGGCAGGCATTATATTCTAACGGGCAATAAGCTTATGTTTTTTCATATACTGGATTTTTCGTTAATATATGGTTTCTTCGCCTAAATAAGTGTCTCTGTGTTTGCATAAGTAGTGGTAGATGTGTCCAATTACAGCTTTTTAAGAAGTAGGAACAGGGCTGGGCAGACATGCTAATGGGCTATAGGCTTACGTTTTTTTCTATACCGGATTTTTCTTTACTTATGTATTCTTCGCCTAAATAATTAAGTGTCAGTATATGCGGGTTTTTTAGAGCTAGTGATAGGGCCGTCCAGTTACAGCTTATTAGAGAGTAAATACATGGCTGGGCAGACATTCTTATGGTCTATAGGCTTTATTTTTACCTATACAGAATAGTTCGTTAATTTATGTATTCTTCGCTTAAATATGTGTCAGTCTTTGTGCGTTTGCAGAGGAAGTGACAGGTGCGTGGAATTACAGACTTTATAGAAGTAAGAACAGGACTGGGCAGACATTCTAACGGGCTATAAGCCTATGTTTATTCCTATACAGGATTTCTCGCTAATTTATGTATTGTTCGTCAAAATAAGCATCACTATATGTGCGTTTGCACAGGTAGCGATAGGTGCGTCCAGTCACAGCTTTTTAGATAAGTAGGAGCAGGGCTGGGAAGACATTGTAATGGTCTACAGGCTTATGTTTTTTTCCTATACAGGATTTTTTGTTATATTTAGGTGTTCTTCGCCTCAATAAGTGTCACTGTTTCTACATTTGTTGAGGTAGTGGTAGGTGCGTCCAGCGACAGCTTATTAGAGAAGTAAAAACAGGGCTGGGCAGACATTTTACAGGCCATAGGGTTATGTTTTTTTCTATGCAGGATCTTTCGTTTATTTATGCATTCTTGGCTTAAATAAGTCTCACGATATGTCCCTTTGCAGTGGTATAGTGACAGATGTGTCAAGGTACAGATCTTTAAAGTAGAGACAGGGCTGGGAAGATATTCTGATGGTGTAAAGGCTTATCTTTTATACCATACAGGATTTTTCATTAACTTATGTATTCTTTGGCGAAATAAGTGTCATAATATGTGCGTTTGTAGAGGTAGTAACAAATGCGTCCAGTTACAGCTTTTTAGAGAAGTAGCAACAGGTGTGAAAAGACATTCTAATGGTTAATGGGCCTATGTTTTTTTCTAAACAGGACGTTTCGTTAATTTATGTATTCTTCGCCTAGATAGGTGTCTTTTATGTGCATTTGCAAAGGTAGTGATAGGTGCGTCCAAATACAGATTTTACAGAAGTAGGAACGGGGCTAGGAAGACATTCTAATTGTCTACAGACCTATGTTTTTTGCTATACAGGATTTTTCGTTATTCTTTATATTCTTCGCCTAAATAAGTGTCCCTACATGTGCGGTTACAGAGGAAGTGATAGGTGCGGCCACTTACAGATTTTAGGAAAGTAAGAACAGCGCTGAGCAGACATTCTAACGGGCTATACACTTGTGTTTTTTTCATATACAGAATTTTTGTTAATTTATGTGTTCGCCTAAATAAGTGTCACTAAATGTGCGTTAGAGAGGTAGTGATAGGTGCGTTCACTTACAGCTTTTTAGATGATAGGAGGGTTACGAAGACATAGTAACGGGCCACAGGCTTGTTTTTCCCTATACAGGATTTTTGGTAAATTTATGTATTCTTCACCTATATAGGTGTTAATCTATGCGTTTGCAGAGGCAGAGATAGGTGCGTGCAATTACAGACTTTGTAGAAGTAACGACAAGACTGGGCAGACATTCTAACGGGCTATACGCTTATGTTTTTCCTATACAGGATTTTTCGTTAATATATGTATTCTTCGTCTAAATAAGCGTCACTATCTGTGCGTTTGCATAGGTAGGGATAGGTGCGTCCAGTCACAGATTTTAGAGAAATGAGAAGAGGGCTGGACAGACATTATACCGGGCGATAGGCTTTCTTTTTCCTATACAGGATTTTTCGTTAATATATGTATTCTTCGCCTAAATAGGTGTCACTTTATGTTCGTTTGCAGAGGTACTGATAGGTGCGTCCAGTTACATATTTTAGAAAAGTAAAAACAGGGCTGGGCAGACATTATAATGGGCTATAGGCTTGTTCGATCCTATACGGGAGGGTGTTTTGACGTATTCTTCACCTAAATGAGTGTCAATGTATGAGCGTTTGCAGCAGTATTGATAGGTGCGCCTACTTATAGCTTTTTAGATAAGTAAGAACAGGGCTGGGCAGACATTCTAACGGGCTAGACGCTTAAAGTTTTTTTCCAATACAGGATTTTTCGTTAATTTATGTATTCTTCGGCTAAGTGTCATCCTACGTGCGTTTGCAGAGGTAGCGATAGGTGCGTCCAGTTATAGCTTATTCGAGAAGTGAGAACAGGGCTGGGCAGACATTTTAACGGGCCATGGGCCGTTGCTTTTTCCTGTACAGGAGTTTCATTAGTTTATGTATTCTTCGCCTAAATAAAGGTCAGTATATGCGGGTTTTTTAGAGCTAGTGATAGGTCAGTCCAGTTACAGATTATTAAAGAAGTAAATACATGGCTGGACAGACATTCGTATGGTCTATAGGCTTATGTTTTATCCGCTACTGGATTTTTCGTTAGTATATGTCTTCTTCGCCTAAGTAAGTATCACTGTATGTGACTTTGGAGAGGTAAACGTGAACAAGGTGAATGCAGGAGCCAACGTTTCGACAAGTGGACTTGTCTTCTTCAAGGCGACATATGCTTCCCTCGCCACAGTATATATAGCTGGGGTTCTTCTAAAGGGGAGGGGGTGTGAGGCGGGAGGACGCCGAAAAGAGGGAAAATGTGTTAGCGTGTCGAATTGAGAGTAAAAAAACGCTGTGTACAAGGTCAAAGCCAGCCCCCCCCCCAGTCTGTCAACACACGTGCGTTAGCCGGAGTGTCAAGGGCGTGTGACACGCCGGGTGAAAAAAAAAAGAAAAAAGAAAGGGGAAAAGAAAAAGGGGGGGGGGGGGAGACGCCAAGAAATCAAACTAAGTGTTGTTGCCTATAGCTTGAGGGTTAGCATAGCGAATAGATTCTAAAGCTCCCTTTGAAATGTTTATGCCTATTGGTTGCAATGTCTTGAACTTATGGATAAGGTATGATTCTCTGTATTTTCTTTCTCGTTCAGAACGGAAATTTGACTGTAAGATGTAGAGTTTAAGTTCATCAAAGTTATGACCTGGTTGGTTGAAATGCTCGGCGACGGCTTTGGGAAGCTTTTTAGCTGTGTCCGCGCGATGTCCGTTTAATCTGACGTTCATTGATTGTCCTGTTTCACCGATATATTGTTTCTTACAGAAGGAGCATTCAAGCATATAAATCACATCCGAACTTGTGCAAGTGAAGCTAGATTTGACTTCATGCGTATAACTATTTGCGGTGCTTTCAATTTTAATGTCACTTTGAAGGTGCCTGTAGGTTTTGCACCTAGGGCGACAACATGCTTTTATTACGGGGGAATGCTGCTGGCTGACTTTTGCGTGCACTAACATGCCTTTAAAGTTCTTGTTTCGGCGATAGGTAACTCTGGGTACATCCGGGAACGCTTTTCGCAGACGCTCGTTACTTGATAATATTGGGTGGTATTTTCTTAGGATGTTAATTGTTTATGTTTGGGAGTGCATTAGAATATTTTGTTATAAAGGCCAGCGGTCTGTCACATTCTAATGAGGGCTGTCTCTTCGCCAATTCCGACTCTCTCTCCAATCTTGACGTGGTATCATAAGCTCTATCGAGAGCAACTTGGGAATAGTTCCTTTCTGCTAGCGTTGATTTAGTACTAATACTAATTGGAGACAGTCACTACAAGTACATATACGAACACTTCCCACCATGCCAACACTCACCATACATTAGCTTTTAGAGCGGCGCCACAACACACACCATCCGAGACCTCATTGCTGCGGCACCACAGCACATCACACATTTCTTCATTCACTGCGGGACTAATGACCTTAACCACGACACCGGTGACAGCACAGTTGAGGCCATGAAAACGCTCATAAACGATTTGCACACCAACAGACCAAACGCAGAAATCACCTTGACAACAGCACTTCCCAGGATCGCAAACAAACACAGGCCGCTTATTCAACAATCAGCGAAACTCCTAGCTCACGCACTAGGGACACGTAAGCTCAATGATTTTCTTCTTGACATTGGAAACCAACACGAAAACGTCGATGTCATCCACCACGCTGAAATACACCAGGACCCCGACGTTCTGCTCGCCCGGGACGGACTTCACCCCAATTTTTTTGGCGTCAAGGTAATGGCTAACAACATCAAGTACAGGCTCAGGAACTCTTTTAAATCGACGCAACCTACAACACCAATAAATCCTGCGTCCCAGTTAGCTTCAACACAGGAACACACGCCTGAAATTTTCAACACCAGCTCGCACGCACGTTCCACAGAAGCTAGAACCCAAGAAGCATCTACGCAAACGGTGGACGCGGAACCAACACCACCTTTACAATATCCGCGCATACGGCAGCCCACAACCACCCGCGAAGCCTTCACGCAAACAGCTACATAGACTAACAAGCAAACCGATACGCAGACAGACATCGGTGCAGGCCTCGACAAGAAAATTAGGCGTAAGAAGACACCACCTAAAGATTTTTCGCCCCGGAGGTCTGCCCGAACCAAACAGAAATGACTACCACGCACTAGGGATAGCACACGCAACAACAAATCTCGCCCTTTCCTCCAATCCCGCAAACTCGTCACCAAACAAACAAACTACAGATTTCACCTAAAAACTTACACTAGCTGCATTAAACAGAGGAAAATCCCAAGAGGTCTCAGAATTAAGGTTAGATGCGCCCTCGGTTCTTTACCCTCCAGGCTATTATTAAAGTGGAATGCTGTCCTAGAAAATGCATCGCTCTCCCTTATCGACATTCTCGAACACTGCAAAGAACAACTTATGATAATCTCTGATCAACTCGACAGCATAAAGTTAACTGAAACGGAAAGAAGAGAACGTAAACAATTCGTCCAAACTAAGGAGGAAAAATTACTAGATAAATACCAGCGCAAAGATATTAGAGCTGCAGTTCCACCCAAAGAAACTAATGTAACCCCTGCAGCACGTAGCTCCACTGACAGTCCTACAGGCGAGCATCCAGAGCACTGCAGCAATGTAGTAGACATATCCCAGAGTCTAAGCCCCGAAGAAGTTGATCTCCTGAAACGTGGTCTAACGTTCTGTCCGACGAACAACGCAGTAAACGAATACGAACTCCACAAAGATATAACAGAGTTTTCACGACGCATGCGCATCAAGGAGTTCTTTTTCGGTAGACCAGGTGTGGGAAAAGAAGATAGAGACACTCTTAGACCACCTAGCACGTGGACACCGGAAACCGAACAGTGCCCAGACCTCGATTTATACTTAAAACTGATATCAAAGGAAATTCTAGAGTCAACGCGGCATTGCCGAAAACGCAAAAATTTGACCCCCGCTCAACACGAAATCCTTAAAGAACTTGCGAAAAGGAATGATATTGTAATAAAACCAGCAGACAAAGGCGGCAGTATCGTAATCTGGCCTATAGAAAAGTACAAGAATGAGGCCTCTAAACAGCTGAGCAACCACACGCATTACAGAAAACTTGACTCTAACCCAACTTCAGATTACAGCAATATTGTGTTAAGCACAAGAGCGGAGCTTCCGTCCAGGGAACTAATCACGCAATCTGAATATCGCTTCATGATGCCCAAGAACAAAACAGCAGGCCGCTTTTATCTTCCTGAAATACATAAAGTTCCGGTCGAAGAAATATTTACGGCAGAAATCCCAGGCCGGCCTATTGTGTCTAATAACAACACACCTACTGAGTCACTATCTAAATTCTTAAATCACCACCTGTCAAACATACCCACCACCCTCCCATCTTTCGTTCAAGACACGCCGCACTTCCTTCGAATTATTGACGGCATCAACGCCAACCAAATCCTTTCCGACCGCGCTATTCTAGTCACTTTGGATGTTTCTGCCCTTTACACCAACATCCCCATGAGTGAAGGAATTGAAGCCGTTTCTAGATCCCTCGCAATCAATCCCCAAGCGCACGCTCCTGAAGTTTACTTATCGCTCCTTAGGTTAGTTCTCACGCTCAACTATTTCGAATTCGATTCTATACACTACCTGCAAATTTTCGGCACTAGCATGGGTACGCCATTCGCTGCTACGTATGCTAACATTTTCATGGGACAGCTTGAAGCAGACCTGCTGAAATCCTACCTTTTAAAACTACCCACACCTATCTTCGTTACATTGACGACATATTTATAATATGGGAACACGGCACAAGCGCCTTAACCGACTTAATTAGCCATTTCAATCGCTTTCACCCGAGTATTATATTTACTGCTCACCACTCTCCTAGTCAGATCAACTTCCTGGACACGACGGTCTACATAGAAAACAGAAATCTGAGAACAACACTTTACCGGAAGCCTACAGATAGCCAGCAATATTTAGACTACAACAGTCATCACCCGCGACATTGCAAGCAAGGAATTTTTGTCGGACAAGCGAAACGTATAAGAAGAATCTGCAGCTAAGACCACGATTATATCCACCACCTAAATGAGCTTAAATCAACGCTAGCAGAAATAAACTATCCCCAAGTTGCTCTCGATAGAGCTTATGATACCGCGTCAAGATTGGAGAGACAGTTGGAATTTGCGAAGAGACAGCCCACATTAGAATCTGACAGACCGCCGGCCTTTATAACAAAATATTCTAATGCACTCCCAAACATAAACAACATCCTAAGAAAATACCACCCAATATTATCAAGTAACGAGCGTCTGCGAAAAGCGTTCCCGGATGTACCCAGGGTTACCTATCGCCGAAACAAGAACATTAAAGACATGTTAGTGCACGCAAAAGTCAGCAAGCAGCATTCCCCCGTAATAAAAGCATGTTGTCGCCCTAGGTGCAAAACCTGCAGGCACCTTCAAAGTGACATTAAAATTAAAAGCACCGCAAATAGTTATACACACGAAGTCAAATCTAGCTTCACTTGCACAAGTTCGGATGTGATTTATATGCTTGAATGTTCCTTCTATAAGAAACAATATATCGGTGAAACAGGACAATCAATGCACGTCAGATTAAATGGACATCGCGCGGACACAGCTAAAAAGCTTCCCAAAGCCGTCGCCGAGCATTTCAACCAACCATGTCATAACATTGATGAACTTAAACTCTACATCTTACAGTCAAATTTCCGTTCTGAACGAGAAAGAAAATACAGAGAATCATACCTTATCCATAAGTTCAAGACATTGCAACCAATAGGCATAAACATTTCAAAGGGAGCTTTAGAATCTATTCGCTATGCTAAACCTCAAGCTATAGGCAACAACACTTAGTTTGATTTCTTGGCGTATCCCCCCCCCCTTTTTCTTTTCCCCTTTCCTTTCTTTGGTCATTTTTTTTTTTTTTTTGGTCAGCTGGCGTGTCACACGCCATTGACACGCCGGCTAGCGCGCGTGTGTTGACAGACTGGGGTGGGGGGCTGGCTTTGACCTTGTACACAGCGTTTTTTTACTCTCAATTCGACACGCTAACACATTTTCCCTCGTTTCCGCGTCCTCCCGCCTCACACCCCCTCACCTTTAGAAGAACCCCACCTATATATAGTTTGGCGAGGAAAGCATATGTCGCCTTAAAGAAGACAAGTCCACTTGTCGAAACGTTGAATCCTGCATTCACCTTGTTCACGTTTTTCTCATCGTTTTGTATTTCCATCTCCCGCATTCCCCGTCTTTTCTTTGGAGAGCTAGTGATAGATGCGTCCAATTACAGATTTAAGAGAAGTAAGAACAGGACTGGGGAAACATTCTAATGGTCTAAAGGCTTGAGTTTTTTCCTATATTGGGTGTTTCGTTAAGTTGTATAATCTTAGCTATAGTAAGTGTCGCTATAGGTGCGTTTACATAGGCAGTGATAGATGCGTCCAGTTACAGCTTTTTAAAGAAGTAAGAACAGGGCTGGGCAGACATTTTAATGGTCTATATGCTTATGCTTTATCCCATACGGAATTTTTTGTTAATTTATGTATTCTTCGCCTAAATAAGTGCCACTGTAGGTGCGTTGGTAGAGGTAGTGATAGGTGCGTCCAGTTACAGCTTCTTAAAGTAGGAACAGGACTGGCAAGACACTCGAATTGGCTATGGTCTGATGTATTTCTTGTACAGTATTGTTTGTTAATATATATATCCTTCGCCTAAATAAGTGGCACTCTATGTGCGTTGACTAAGGGAGTGATCGGTGCGTCCAGTTAGAGCGTTTTAGAGATGTAGGAACAGGGCGGGAAAGACATTCTAACGCGCCATAGGCTTATGTTGTTTCCTATACAGAATTTGTCGTTAATTTATGTATTCTTTGCCTGTATAAGTGTCACTATATGTGCGTTTGCAGAGGTAGCGATAGGTGCACCAACTTAGAGCTTTTTAGAGAAACAGGAGCAGGGCTCGGAAGACATGTTAATGGTCTGTAGGCGTATGTTTTTTCCCATTCAGAATTTTTCTTTAATTTATGTATTCTTCGCCTATATGAGTGTCACCCTAAGTGCGTTGGCTAAGGGAGTGATCGGTGCGACCACTTACTGCTTTTTAGAGAAGCAGAAACAGGGCTGGGAAGACATTCTAATGGTCTAAAGGCTTATGGTTTTTTCCTATACAAAATGTTTCTTTAATTTATGCATCCTTTGCCTAAATAAGTGTCACTATAAGTACTTTGGCAGATACAGTTATAGGTGCGTCCTGTTACATCTTTTTAAAGAAGTAACAGTGCTGGGAGGATATTCTAATGGTCTATAGGCTTATGTTTTCTTCTATAAAGGATTTTTCGTTAATATATGTATTCTTCGCAAAAATAGGCGTCACTGTATTTGCGTTTGAAGAAGTAGCGATAGGTGCATCCACTCAGATTTTAGAGAAGTAGGAAAAGGGCTGGGCGGACATTCTAATGGTGAATAGGCTTATGTATTTTCATACACAGGATTTTTCGTTAATTTATGCATTCTTTGCCTAAACAGGCGTCAATATATGTGCGTTTGCAGAAGTAGTGACAGGGGCGTCCAGTTACAGCTTTTTAGAGAAGTAGGAACAGGGCCGGGAAGACATTCTAATGGTCTATAGGCTTATGTTTTTTCCTATACAATATTTTTAGTTGATTTATGTATTCTTCGCCTATATGAGTGTCAGCCTATGTGCGTTTGGAGAGGCAGTGATAGGTGCATCCACCTACAGCTTATTATAGAAGTAGGAACATTCTGGGCAGACATTTTATTGGTCAATAGCGTTTGGTTTTTTCCTATACAGGATTTTCATTTTTATGTATTTTTTGCCTAAATAAGTGTCATTATATATCCGTTTGCAGAGGTAGAGATAGGTGCGTCCAGTTACAGCTTTTTAAAGAAGTAAAAACAGGCCTGGTCAGACATTCTAATGGTCTATGGGCTTATGTTTTTTCTTATACATGATTTTTCGTTATATTTATGTATTGTTCGCCTAAATAAGGGTCCCTGTTTGTGCGTTTGTTGAGGTAGTGATAGCTTCGTCCAGTTACAGCTTTTTGGAGCAGTAGGAACAGGGCTGGGAAGACATAGCAACTGATCATAGGCTTATGTTTTTTCCTATGCAGGATTTTTCGAAAATTTATGTATTCATTGCCTGTATAAGTGTCACTATATGGGCGTTTGCAGAGGTACCGATAGCTGCATCGAGTTACAGCATTTTAGAGAAATAGGAGCAGGGCTGGGAGGACTTTTTTATGGTCTGTAGGCTTATGTTATTTCCAATAGAGGATTTTTTGTTAATTTATGTATTCTTCACCTGTATAAGTGTCACCTGTATATGTGCATTCTCTAAGGAAGTGATCGGTGCGTCCAGTCAGAGCGTTTTAGAGATGTAGGAACAGGGCTGGGAAGACATTTTAACAGGCCATAGTCTTATGTTGTTTCCTATACAGGATTTTTCGTTAACTTATGTATTCTTTGCCTGCATAAGTGTCATTTTATGTGCGTTTGCAGAGTTAGCGATAGGTGCATCGAGTTACAGCTTTTTAGAGAAATAGGAGCAGGGCTGGGAAGAACTTTTAATGGTCTGTAGGCTTATGTTTCTTCCTATGCAGGATGTTTCGTTAATTTATGTATTCTTCGCCTATATGAGTGTCACTCTAAGTGCGTTCGCTAAGGGAGTGATCGATGCGTCCAGTTATAGCGTTTTAGAGATGTAGGAACAGGGCTGGAAATAAATTCTAACTGGCCATAGGCTTGTGTTATTTCCTATACAGGATTTTTCAGTAATATATGTATTCTTTGCCTGTATAAGTGTCACTATGTGCGTTCGCAGAGTTAGCGATAGGTGGATCGAGTTACAGCTTTTTAGAGAAATAGGAGCAGGGCTGGGAGGACGTTTTAATGGTCTGTAAGCTTATGTTTTTCAAAGCCAGTGATAGGTGCGTCCTTTTACAGCTTTTTAAAGTAGGAACATGGCTGGGAAGACATTCTAATGGTCTATAGTCTAATTCTTTTGCCTATCAAGGATTTGCCGTTAATATATGTGTACTTCGCCTAAATAAGTGCCACTGTATTTGCGTTTGAAGAAGTAGGGATAGGTGCATCCAGCTTTAGCTTTGTAGAGAAGTAGGAACAGGGCTGGGAATACATTTTAATGGTCAGTAGACTTATGTTCTTTCCTATACAGGATTTTTTGTTATCCTATGCATTCTTTGCCTAAATAAGTGTCTCTATATGTGCGTTTGCAGAGGTAGTGCCAGGTGCGTCGAGTTACAGCTTTTTAGGGAAGTAGGAACAGGGCTGGGAATACATTCTAATGGTCTTTATCCTGATGTTTTCTAGTGTACAGGATTTTACATTAATTTGTGTTCTTAGCCTAAATAAGTGACACTATATATCCGTTTGCAGAGGTCTTGACAGGTGCGTCCACTTATTGACTTTAGAGAAGTAAGAACAGGGCTGGGCAGACATTCAAGCGGGCCGTAGGATTACGATTGTTCCTGTACAGTATTTTTCGTTATTTGTGTATTCTTCGCCTTAATAAGTGTCACTCCTTGTGCGTTTGCAGAGGTAGTGGTAGATGCGTCCAATTACAGCTTTTTAAGAAGTATGAACAGGTTTGGCAGATATTTAAATGGTCTTTTGGCTTATGTTTTTTTCCTATACAGGACTTTTCGTTAATTTATGCAGTGTTCGCCTAAATATGTTTTACTATATGTGCGTTTGCAGAGATACTGATAGGCGCGTCCACTTACAGATTTTAGAGAAATGAGAAGAGGGCTGGACAGACATTCTAACGGGCGATAGACTTTGTTTTTTCCTATACAGCATTTTTCGTTGATATATGTATTCTTCGCCTAAATAGGTGTCACTGTATATTCGTTTACAGAGGTAGTGATAGGTGCGTACAATTATAGATTATAGGTGCGTCCAGCTATAGAGAGAGAGAATGAACATTTATTTCGCAAAGCAAGTAGAAAATTTCCTCGATGAGTGGGGCCCTCAGTCCAGGGCTCCATTGCCGTGCGCGACTTCGCGAGCCCGCTGGATCAGCCGTTGCTGTTCCTGCTGGCTTGTGCTCCAGCTATAGGCTTATGTTTTTTCCTACGCAGGATTTTTCGTTAATTTATGTATTCTTCTTCTAAATAATTACCTCTCTATGTGGGTTTGCAGAAGTAGTGATAGGTGCGTCCAGTTACATATGTTAGAGAAATAAGAACAGGGCTGGGCAGACATTTTAATGGGCTACAGGCTTGTTTTTTCCTATACGGCACTGTTAATTAGTTGACGTATTCTTCACCTTAATGAGTGTCAATGTATGAGCGTTTGTAGAGGTATTGATAGGCGCGTCTATTTATAGCTTTTTTAGATAAGTAAGAACAGGGCTGGGCAGACATTCTAATGGACAGTAGGCTTATGTTTTTTCTTTACAGAATTTTTCGTTAATTAATGTGTTCTTCGCGTAAATGAATATCGATATGTGTGCGTTTGCACAGGTAGGGATAGGTGCATCCAATTACAATTTTTAGAGAAGTCAGAACAGGGCTGTGCAAACATTGTGACAGGTTTTTTTCAGCGACAAGCATGATCCCTTACTTCATGCATTTTTCGGGTAAATGAGTTTCCCTCCTAGCGTTTGCAAAGGTTACATATGTTTCATATTTAAAGGTTACATATGTGGCGTCAAGTTGCGGCTTTTTAGAGATGTATAAAAAGGCCTGCGCAGACATTCTAACGGGGCATGTGCTTATGTTTTTTCTGCGATAATCATTTTTGGTCATTATAGTTTTATTCGCCTAAGTTAGAGTCACTATGAGTGCATTCACAAAGGTTGTCATATGTGCGTCCAGTTACAGCTTTTTTAGAGAAATGAGAAGAGGGCTTAGCGGACATTCCAATTGGGTAGACGTTGATTTTTTTTTCTGCGAGTAGCATGTTTTGTAAATTTTTGTATTCTTTTGAAATGGTGCCACGGTATGTGCATTTGCAGTGGTAGAGATATGTGGGTTCAGTTAATGGCGTTAGAAAAGTCAGAACAGGGCTGAGCGGACCTTTTATGGGCTATTAGCTTATCTGTTCTCGTCGACAAGGATCTTTATCTCAATTCGTGTATTCTTCGCCCAAATGAGTGTCAGCATATATGCATTTGCAGGGGTAATTATATGTGCGTCCAGTAACAGCGTTTTGCAGTATTGAGTATTTTGCTATGCGGATATCCTAAGCGACTGTAGGCTTATACTCTTTCTGTGAAAAACAATATTCCTAAATTGTTCTATTATTCTCTGAAATTAGTGTCCCCGCACGTACATTTGCAGCAGTAGTTATTAGTGTGTGCAGTTTGAGCTTCAGACAAGCGAGAACAGGGCTGCGCGGACATTCTCACGAGCCATGTGGGTGTGTTCTTTGGGCGGAAAACTACTTCCCAAATTCGTATGTTATTCGCTTGTGTCCCGTCGCGCGTATTAGCAGAGGTAGTTATATGTGCGTGCAGTATCAGCTTTCAAAAGTGAGAGAACAGCGTCACGGACATTCTAAAAGGGTTCATGTTTTTTTTTTCACTATAGGCAATCTTCGGAATCCTGTGTGGTTTTCGCTCAAATGCGATCCGACCCTCCCTTTTTTCCTGTAGATGTCCTTTGCTTGGTGATGATGACCTGGGACCAATTTTCTGTGATATGCGTTAGTCTACATGCTTAATGTCCTTCGAGAATTTGGTTCTTTGGCTAGGCTATTGAAGATTACTATAGTCTTCTTTATGTTAATTTTCAAACTTATTCTTTCATTCTTCTCGGTCAGTCATACCCGAGCGCCTTACTTTACCTTTAGCACCCATACCCATAACAAACAAAAATAAGATCGCGTACATGTGAAAATGTCGGCACTAAACTGTTAGACGCGTATAACCAGGAATCGATCCTTGTAGCAAAACTCGTCACATGGACCCCGGTTTATAGGCGGCGTGATTGGAAGGTGAAATCTGTAACGGTCAACAATCAGTCGGCAGGCATTACGTAGGGAAAAGTGTAACCTTTATTAATTAAAGATCCCTTGAGCGTAAGCAAATTGTCAAGTGAATATGTTGGTAGCGCCGAATTTCTATCCATGCCGAATCCTCATGGAAACTCACATCTTGCATTATTTGAAGCACTAACTATGGTGAGAGAGATAGTTCAGGCAAAACAAGAAATATGGTGGTGGGTTTCTCATGCGTTGGCGTCATGTGACACCGGTTCTTGCGTGAGTTAAGGACTAGCGATATCATTGAGTTGATGGTTTAGGCTTCTGCGCAAGCGGTAATTTTGCACTTTATTGCAGCGTTTTGCCACGTGTGAACAATGCTGTTTCTTGCCCCGCCTGGCCAGTGCCCTCGCCATAATTGTCAATCTACAAAAGGCACCTTGAGGACCTTGCTACTCGATTATATTTTCCAAGGTTATTTTTTCTACAAACTAAATAGTAACTCAATGTTTCTAACATTCAAAAATTCAAGTGAACCGGGTTCCACTTCAAGGGCATAAACTCTAGCAAACAAAGTGTCACTGCTTTTGAAATGTTGCGAATTAAGAACATCGTAAATAGTACTAACAAGGAAATATAGAATATTGCTAATTCAGTGTTTATGAATTCACACTTCACTCATCAATTAATATAGTTGGTGAAACAGCCATAGAAACGGCACAGGCCACTGGGAGGCTACATTTATGCTATGCATTGAGTTTGTGTCGGTGAGCAACAATGAAGCAAAGCAAAGGTCAACCAAGGTGTTGCTTGGGGAATTTTAGTGAAGCGTTCACCTAAATGTAGAGCAGTCAGTATCACCGAACAATTCAGCGAGAAGCATGCAGAACACTGTGACGACAATAACTGTCAAAACGTAATATATATGAGGCGTGGATCAACATTAATGGAGTAGGTGGCAGGAGGGCAAAGTGATTTTGCCCATTCTTTATCGTGGGAGTTTTAATGCTGTTTTGATTAAATGAAATAGTTTGCAGGCCTGTTGCGGAGCACGCAGGAAGCTGTCTGTCGGGCTGGAGGAAGCAGCTGACGTATTTGTCGCAAACTGAGATCTATGTGACAGGCAGAAAGGTAAGATACGTGCGAACCATTCCTTGTGGACTTTTAACATAGCATTTTGATCAGTATCACTGATTGGTATCAATGCACACTGTATTGAGGGTGTGCGAATATCCGAAAATTTTGAATAACAATTTGGTTATTTTCCTATTCAATACAGTCTTCTATTCTAATCGTAACTCTTTCTTAGTACAAATAGCTTTCGAATATATCTCTAGCAGCGTTAAAGTGGTAACTGTGTGATCAAATCTAACATTCTAGTTGCACTACGGTAATGTTTGTTCCCTCAGTCATATTAATCGTGCAAGTGAAGTTACGCAATGGAGCAAGCTACGTAGCTCGAGGAGCCAGATTATACCGCCTTTGAAAATTTATTATTGTCAAAGCTGTTAAATAAACGGATATTTTGCTTTGGATATGATGTATTCAATGCTCTTGTACAACCTTTCGTTGATATCTCGTGACACGTACATCTTTTCTCGCCAAACTGGAATGAGAAAGACATTGGTGGGAGTCACTGCTACTGTGGGTGACGGAGATGCCAGTCAATTTTCACAGCTTGTGTCAGAATGGTGGGAAAGTATAGCAAATGGCGTTGTTACAATAAACGATTCGTTTAATTTTCCTTATGGTGTTGCTCTCTGAGAGAATCATCATCCCTGGTTATCATCAGCACCGTAGTATTCCAGTATACCTGTTTAATGTAAACAAGTTCGTTAAAGATCGCCCCTGGTGGATATTGTAATTCTGTCGCATCAGCAATGTTACTTGAAGAGGCGCGGAGCATATACAAAACATATTGGCAAGTGGTATTAGCTAACAAAATGTAGTGCCAACAAGGTAATTTGTTATTTACCGAAATAGATGAATCAAGGTATGACAGGCACGAAATTACCTCTGACTGCGCTGTAACGTGAATGTAACTGTTTAGCGCGGTCAATGAATCAATATGCTCAGGAAGACACGTATGCTGCGATTCTCACTCTGGCCTTGGTGTCACTCCCCAGGTCCACCTGGCTCCTGGAGCAGCGAGGTGAACAGCATCCGCTGCTGAATACTCATATCGGGCCGCATGTGACAGTTGCGAGCAACGTGGGAGACACGGTGCTCCAGCCTTACCGGTGGTAAGAACAGTCTGCGCGCAGTCGGCTACACGACTTTGGACGTCCGCCGGCCATGATGTCCAACAGGGCGCAACCTTCTTGTTCCGCACATTGAAGTGCAAACCTATGTTGTTTAAGTGGGCAGGCCGCTCATATGCGCCGATATGTATGTTTCACTACGTTCTGACATCATTTAATGTTAGCGATGTGCCGTTTCCACAATATTTAAAGCTAACAATTACCGATCTGTGGCTGTAGATGTCGATGCAAGCAAATGCACCGCCTTGGTTAATAGGACGAACTAGGTTGCGGTTTAGGGGTTATCAAATCTGCGAAATGTCTAAAGAAGGTGTAAAAGGGATGCAAGAAAGCGAGTTACAAGTGCGCAAATCAGCCACAATAAACTCTAAGGCAGCCGCGTCGGCAAACGGCCCTCAGTGTGCCTTTAAAGGCCGCGCTATACTCACAAAAGCGTGCGTAGGTTTGCTCATCCAGTGCGACATGGCTTCCAGGTACGATATGGTACCCAGGAGAAACCAATTGCGATCCACGAAACGCATAACCGACGCACGTTCGAGATGGGCGCAGCTGCACAATGTAACGGGTGAAAGCCCCGGCCACCTTCCAAAGTGTTGCCAGCGACATGCGACGGTGGGCAGCAGAGCCGAGTGAAAAAGGCAGATTATTAACGAAAGCATGCTGTAAACTATTTTTCTCTTCTGAGCTGGAAATGTTCCGTCTAATTTTCAGCTTCGGAATGATTTGCTAGTACTGAACTTCATAAAGTACAATTGTGGGCGCCATCAGCGTAAACTCAAACGTGAACAATTCTGAAACTATTCAAACATATTGTTCCATTTCAACGTTCACCTGCATTTGTAAATGTGCTTTAAATTAAGATTCCAGAACGAACGATCGTGACTGCTACTTCATGCTTATAAACAGGCTGCATAGTAAATAAATTCCAAGCAATTAGGTTAGCAGGCATTCCAATCGGTAGTTTCTGGCAATGTTGCTCTTTATGCTCGTGGTACAAGGATTGAAAGATGAAATATAGCCGATTTACAAAATGTATGCCTTCATGTTAACAGCATCGAATTTGTGGACTGCATATGAAACATTTCGTTAAGCTAGCTTGATGTGTCCCTTGAAATCGGAGCAGATAAGAAGCACTCATCTCTGTGTCAGATTCCAGATATCGTTTCAATTCATTACTTAGGCTTACACATATGAGAAACTTTGGCTGCCTTCACAAAGCGGTAGTACGCCATTACCAGGTCAATATTAGAAATATTCAGAGCTGTTTGCTGTTAATAAGACGGGCCATAAGAAGGTTTATAGTTGTAGGCTAGAAATGCACCGCATGGAGCACGTGGGTGGCACTGCGTGCAGGTCACCGAACGTCAACTATACGCACGTGCTCTCCCGCGAGAACGTTCCGGCGTTCTAAGGTTTAGATAAGGTCTCTTTGTCTAGTTAGTATGAACGGTACCATTTGTATCCTTGCTTGATGAAGATCATAATTGTGATAAGTATTTTTTTCGTAGAGAGCTTAGGGCATGTTCTCATTTTTCGCGTGCTATGAGGCGTTGTATTTTGAGGGTCACTTTCCTTTTCCTTTCTACCCCACATATGCATATTATGCTTTTTTTTTTCTGTATAGTTGTCACCGGTACCTTCTCATTAACAACGTAAAGTCCCCCTTACACATTGTTCCGATGAGAAGCCTGCAAGGTACTGTAAATAAATAAATAAATAAATAAATAAATAAATAAATAAATAAATAAATAAATAAATGAACAGCTCTACAGTTATTTTAGATCCATGGTTGGCACCCCGTACGCTGCTCTAAGTACCAGTATCCGTAAATTTCCTCTTACCACTGTCCATAGCACCGACTGTCTATTGAACAATATGCAAATTCCGGAAAACTGAGTAAAACACGCCACAAGCATTTTTTTTCTCCCTGAAGGTGTTGCCAGGCCTCTCATCATTTTCTTTTTTTACATTTCCAGAGCAGCGTGCTCACCGTAAGTGGCGATGATGGCTAAAATATCCCCACAACGGACTTGGAACGACAATCCCTCGATCAGGAGCAACTTGGGGCGAGACCGCCGAACAGCCGTTGACCCAGGCTGGAGAAGTTCAGCTCGAACGTCAGGTCTGGAACCTGCTGTCAGAGTGGCCAGATTTATCGTCACGAGAACGAGGAAATTCACACCATTGCTGGAAATTCCGACAAACGCGTGGTTACGCGCACACACACAAATAAAAAGACTCAAAACAGCGCTGGCCACAAGGCCAGAAGACGACGACGACGGCGACGTTTAGCGCCGATGAGGTGCAAGAGGACTCACGCTTCACGTACCACGAGTCCAACTAATGAGTATTTGCGGGGTAGATATTCGGTAGCCCCAGGAGAGCTTGGGGCGGGTAATCGAAGTAGAGCATCGGTAACACACAGGCTTACCAAGTTACGAAGTTACCAACTTGGTAATGGCAGAGAAAACGCAAGGAGTGAAACGTTCGTGGACGGCATGAATAGCACAAAGAATGGGAAAGCCAATCACGACGGCAAAATTTGATGTTCAGGGCAGCGTATTCTATTCGCGCAATGTGTTTTTCCACCACGTCACTGATGTGTTTCGGGACCCTTTTAACCCTGTACTGCACAACGCAGATTCTGTATAGTGCGCCGTTTGAGACTTCGTAATTGGAATTTGCGCACGTGAAACACAAGTAGTGATAATTCATAACCAGGCTATCTTTACGTCCACTACATGAATGCCTCTCCCAGCGATCTCCCATTATCGCTATCCTGCGCCAGCTATTTCCAACTTCCGCCTGCGAATTTTCTCATTATCCCATCTACGACTGCGCTTCCCTTTTCTTGGCACCCATTTCGTAACCATTACGGTCCACCGGTTATCGATTCTATGCATTACATAGCCAGTCCAGCTCCCTTCTTTGTCTTAATGCCGATTACAATAGCGGCTATCCCTGTTTACCCTCTGATCCACAGCGCTCTTTTCTTGTCTCTTAACGTTACGCCTAACATTCTTCGTCCCATTGCTATTTCCCCGGTCTTGTGCTCGAGCTTCTCTGTCAACCTACAAGTGTCGGCCCCATATGTTGTCACAGGTAGAATGCACTGATTGTAGATCTTTCTTTTCTGCGATAGTGTTACGCTCCAAATGAGGACCTGGCGATGCCTGCCGTACGCACTCCAACCCATTTTTACTCTTCTGTAAGTTTCCTTCTCTTGATCAGTGTCCCCTGTGAATTTTGAGCTAGGTAAACAGACTCCTTCACAGCCTCTAGAGGCGGACTGGCGATCCTGAACTTTCGTTCCCTTGCCAGGCTATTGATCGTTATCTTTGACTTCTGATATTAATCTTCAACTCCACTATTGGAATTTTTCTGTTAAGGTCCGCTATCATTTGTTGTAATCCTTCCCCAGTGTTGTTTAACAGGACGTTGTCTGGAAACCGAAAGTTGCCGAGATCTTCGCCGTTGATCCTCACTCCTAGGCCCTTTCCACTTCAACAGCTTGCGTACTACTTCCATACATGCAGTGAATGTCATTGGAGAAATTGTCTCCTTGCCTGACCCCTGTCCTGATAGGCGTCTTTCTACTTTTCATGTGTCAGAACCAAGGTAGCTGTGGAATCTTTTTAAATCTTTCCGAAGATATTCACGTATGCCTCCTGTACTCCTTCATTACGTAATATCTCCATGAAAATGCATTTGTTTCCGTGGAGATACCAGCAGTCATATGAAAGCCTTGTAGACAGGTTGATTGCACTCTGCAGATTTCTCCATTACCCCGATGATGATGATGATGATGATGATGATGATGATGATGATGATGATGATGGGGGAAGGATCCGTCGTAGAACATACCTTCCCGAAGCCAGCCTGGCTTCTTGCGTTACTGAAGTATTGGAAATAATCTTCGTGAATTGGCTGGAGCCAAGTGTCTGTTGTGATTAGGTTAGGAATCTAACTACAAACTACTGGGCTAGCTATCTTAACCCATTCTATTCACGAGAAACGTGCCCTCTGTGGCAAGAAATCGAGGAAGTTCGACGAATTCGATGTTAAGCTGTGTATGGGCATTACAGGGTTAAATACTCCCCAGCAATACTTGCTGTTCGAAGCGCGCAGCAACACTGGCTCAAGCTCTGCAAAGTAAGTATTCGAAGACTTCAGCAACCGGAGGCCTCGTAAGCACACAACGAAGCCTGGTCTGACATGTTACTTCTACTGCCATTCAGAGCGAATCTTGAAGACGTACCACAGGTTAAGTACGTAAAAAAAAAATCTCGCGATGACTTGTGCCGCGCGCCTTTCAACTGGCGCCTATCGATTGTGTAGCCGACAAAAATAAGCGATCGCCGTATAAGATTGAAGAGCCGCTCCAATTGACCATTAGTTCAGCGCTTGCAACCAAACAAACTCGTTACGTACGAAAAAAAAAAAAATTGCTTTCTCGTCTCCACGCATGGTCTGAACGTTAGTGTTTCTGTGGTTTACGTGCGCTATGGTAGTGTACGGTATTTGGCCAGTTCAACGTTCGATCGTTCGCGTACGCTAATAGGAGCTTTGTCGAACATCTCGGTACCCATGATTGCCGCTTCAGCGTGAATTATCACGATAGCTGGGCTCTGACTCTCGTTGATAGCCAGCAACTATTGTAGTGAGCTTGCGCTTCTAAACTTGCTTGAAACGTTAGGAGCACATAGCCCGTCCAGTTTCAGAGATCGGGCGGCAATTCCGGCGCCCGTAGGCCTAACGTGACCCGTCGGCATAGGAACAGCGAAGTATTTGCTAATGGATTGTCTTCGCTTGGATATGTATGGCGCTAGGCACCATACGGCGGTCTGTTTTGTAAAGTCTTCCTAACGTTCGCGTTCCTGTACGGTAAACGTCTTCAAAGGACGCACAAGGTAACGTCGCGCAAATGGGATTACGTTTAACGTACGTAAGGCGACGAACGCTATTCGAAAACCGTTTGGTATCACATGTACTTTCGTGCTGTTGTACGGTTCTATCGCTTACTTTTCTCAGGTGCTCTATCTTCTTTTTCTCTTAGGAATGAACAGCTGTGCCCTTGTACTTTCCCGAAGGCTTCCTAAAAGCTGTTGCAAACATTCTGCGTCCAAAATCTGGATTGCCTTCTCTGTCTCTCTCTCTCTCCGTCTCTCTCTCTCTCTCTCTCTCTCTCTCTCTCTCTCTCTCTCTCTCTCTCTCTCTCTCTCTCTCTCTCGAGCAGCTATAACCGCCTTTCGGCTCTTGCAAACGTTCTTCAGTATGTAGGAGTCGCCGCTAAGAGGTTCTGAAACTGCTTTCATGCCAGTGTTAATTTTGGCATGCGTACTTGTGATATATTTTGATTCCCTACAACTTTTTTTTTTCGGTTAATGGGATGTCTTCTTTCTGATAATTAGTTAGAGCCGTGTGTAAGTTGTGAATAGTTTAGTAATGTAATTCATAACTGTAGTGCTAATTATGTAGACCTGTGGTTGGCCATTACAGGGTTAAATACATGCCAGTACTGTTGCATGATTCGAACAGCACACTCTGCAAAGTAAGTATTCGAAACCTTCAGCAACCAGCGGCCTCGTAAAATGTTCATAGTGCACCTTAGAGTCATACCACAGGTTGAGTGCGTGAAAAAAATTTATGGACGACGCATGCCTTTCAACTGGCGTCTGGGTATTGATCGTGTAGCTGGAAAAGACTCGTGCAACTGGCGTTTTGCGCAAGCTTCGCAATCGCCGCATAGGACGGAAGAGCCACTTCAAAGTCGCATGTACTTTTTCCTCCATTCTGCAGTCTTTCCGCGTACTTTTCGCGGGCACTCCACATTCACTTTCTTTTCGAACGAACGGCTGTGCACAGTGCTTAGCCCAAAGCTTCCTTAGAGCAGTTCCAAACATTCTGCCTCTAGAAATAAGATCTCCTCTCTAATGCATCTACCGCCTTTCTGCTCTTACGGACGTTCTTCAGAACTTCCGAGTCTCCACTAAGACGTTCCAAACTTTTCGTTTCCCTGTCAGCGACAACATTGACGTGCGTGCTTGAATTCGATGAATTCAAGCACGCACAATGAATTCGATGTCAGCACAAACAAACAATTCAGCAAACAGCAAGCACAAACAATGAATTCGATGTCATTTTTCTTCCCGTGAAAAATCACTTCATTGTACTTTCGTCGTCATTGCGACATGTGCGCGCATGTGGACTAAAACTAAAAGGGGAGCAGATTGGTTCGACAGTGTCCCCCTCGATTTAATTTGTGTATGCGTTTTGCACGCCCAGGGAAATGATTTACCTCCTGTAAGAACGTTCGCAAAATTGGAAATAAACGTTCTGTCAATTAACGCCCTGAGTGTAAAGTGTCGCTTCGTTTTTCTCATGAATGATGCATCATGTATGGTGCGTTCACTACCTACAAAAAAATCATCCGTACTTACATTGCCCTGTACAGTTCTCTTTGGACGTAGAGACGCGCCAGCATAATTAATTTCGTTGCCGGTTCATTAGTGACAGAGACGTGGGTCTGCTCATAAAAGCGAATGAACAGTCGGAAAACCGCACGCCAAAGCGCTACCGATCCTGGTTACGGATTCAAATGTAATACGCACTTACACTACGCCGCTGCAAAGTGGACGCAGAGTCAAGCGTCGCGGCGCAGCCAACGCGGCTGACCGCGTTATGTGCGCATGAGCATATGGCGTGAGTGCGTGCCAGCGCGGGAACGGGGCGTGTCTTATGTCGTCAGCAGAAGCAACTGCGAAAGTGTAGGCCGCGCTAACGGCCCAGCTGGCCAAGCTACTGGTGAACAAATAAACAGCGTTTGATGTGCCGTTCCGGTAGTCGAGCGGCTTGAGTGTTGATCTCGTATCCTTCAGGACGGCAGTTCGAATCCCGGTGCCTGCATCGCTGAAAAAAAAAAAGGCAGCGATGGCGGGGCTCGAAGTGCCATCCATGAAGGTTCGAGGTGGACCGTTAAGGCTGGGTCTCGGACCCCAAGGGACCTCCTGCATCGTAGTACCGGCGTACGCATGGCCAGTGCGCGGATTGAAGGCGGTGCGGACGTCGGCACAACGACACAGGTGACCCCCTGGGATCTACGTCGCCGTGCAGCTGGCTGGCGGAACTGGGAGTTCCGGCACCCAGTTGTGCTCTCGGCCGCCGGAATGTGGCGGATAAGAGGGAGTTTTGTGTCATGGTGCACACTATTTCCTCTCGCTATCCCCCGGGTATCCTAAGAGGGTGGATACCTGTTGCTTTTGTGGGAAGTGCGGAGCAGACCCTGGCAGTAAGAGAGGCCCGCCAGAAGAAGTTCGGAGCCGACCCGAAGAGTACGAGAGACCGGGACCCCACAAATCCCTGACCCCCCCCCTAGAGAAAGCCGACCTGGCCTACCTCTAAGAGACCAGCACCCCCGCCCCTCCCTCTTAGCTCTTTTGCCGCGCGACCTCTTACAAGGGCCCACCACTATAGAGGTCGCGCGGCAAAAGAGTTGAGAGGGAGGGGCGGGGGTGCTGGTCTCTTAGAGGTAGGCGAGGTCGGCTTTCTCTAGGGGGGGGGGTCAGGGATTTGTGGGGTCCCGGTCTCTCGTACTCTTCGGGTCAGCTCCGAACTTCTTCTGGCGGGCATCTCTTACTGCCAAGGTCTGCTCCGCACTTCCCACAAAAGCAACAGGTATCCACCCTCTTAGGATACCCGGGGGATAGCGAGAGGAAATAGTGTGCACCATGACACAAAACTCCCTCTTATCCGCCACATTCCGGCGGCCGAGAGCACAACTGGGTGCCGGAACTCCCAGTTCCGCCAGCCAGCTGCACGGCGACGTAGATCCCAGGGGGTCACCTGTGTCGTTGTGCCGACGTCCGCACCGCCTTCAATCCGCGCACTGGCCATGCGTACGCCGGTACTACGATGCAGGAGGTCCCTTGGGGTCCGAGACCCAGCCTTAACGGTCCACCTCGAACCTTCATGGATGGCACTTCGAGCCCCGCCATCGCTGCCTTTTTTTTTTTTCAGCGATGCAAGCACCGGGATTCGAACTGCCGTCCTGAAGGATACGAGATCAACACTCAAGCCGCTCGACTACCGGAACGGCACATCAAACGCTGTTTATTTGTTCACCAGTAGCTTGGCCAGCTGGGCCGTTAGCGCGGCCTACACTTTCGCAGTTGCTTCTGCTGACGACATAAGACACGCCCCGTTCCCGCGCTGGCACGCACTCACGCCATATGCTCATGCGCGCATAACGCGGTCAGCCGCGTTGGCTGCGCCGCGACGCTTGACTCTGCGTCCACTTTGCAGCGGCGTAGTGTAAGTGCGTATTACATTTGAATCCGTAACCAGGATCGGTAGCGCTTTGGCGTGCGGTTTTCCGACTGTTCATTCGCTTTTATGAGCAGACCCACGTCTCTGTCACTAATCAACCGGCAACTAAATTAATTATGCTGGCGCGTCTCTACGTCCAAAGAGAACTGTACAGGGCAATGTAAGTACGGATGATTTTTTTGTAGGTAGTGAACGCACCATACATGATGCATCATTCATGAGAAAAACGAAGTGACACTTCACACTCAGGGCGTTAATTGACAGCAAGTTTATTTCCAAGTTTGCGAACGTTCTTACAGGAGGTAAATCATTTCCCTGGGCGTGCAAAATGCATACACAAATTAAATCGAGGGGGACACTGTCGAACCAATCTTCTCCCCATTTAGTTTTAGTCCACATGCGCGCACATGTCGCAATGACGACGAAAGTACAATGAAGTGATTTTTCACAGGAAGAAAAATGACATCGAATTCATTGTGCGTGCTTGAATTCATCGAATTCAAGCACGCACGTCAATGTTGTCGCTGACAGGGAAACGAAAAGTTTGGAACGTCTTAGTGGAGACTCGGAAGTTCTGAAGAACGTCCGTAAGAGCAGAAAGGCGGTAGATGCATTAGAGAGATCTTATTTCTAGAGGCAGAATGTTTGGAACTGCTCTAAGGAAGCTTTTGGCTAAGCACTGTGCACAGCCATTCGTTCGAAAAGAAAGTGAATGTGGAGTGCCCGCGAAAAGTACGCGGAAAGACTGCAGAATGGAGGGATAAGTACATGCGACTTTGAAGTGGCTCTTCCGTCCTATGCGGCGATTGCGAAGCTTGCGCAAAACGCCAGTTGCACGAGTCTTTTCCATCTACACGATCAATACCCAGACGCCAGTTGAAAGGCATGCGTCGTCCCTAAATTTTTTTTTTACACGCACTCAACCTGTGGTATGACTCTAAGGTGCACTATGAACATTTTACGAGGCCGCTGGTTGCTGAAGGTTTCGAATACTTACTTTGCAGAGTGTGCTGTTCGAATCATGCAACAACAGTACTGGCATGTATTTAACCCTGTAATGGCCAACCACAGGTCTACATAATTAGCACTACAGTTAGGAATTACATTACTAAGCTATTCACAACTTACACACGGCTCCAACTAATTAATATTAGCTATTTCTTTTTCTCGCGCGCAAATTTGTACTTAGAACGCTGAATTGCGCAGTACACAGAAAGTGAATTATGTATTACAGGGTTAAATAGTCTTGAACCACCTTGTTGGCTTGGTGAAAAAAACATAGTACGGGAATACTATACGCTGCTGTGAACATCTCAGCTAAATTTTGCAGTCGCGCATGGTTTTACGTTCAGAGCTATTTTACTCCATGCAGCAACCATCCAATCCTTGTCTTTCCTCTGCCAACTCGGTAAGCCGCTGTATTGTCGGTGCTCTATTCCGATGACCTGCCCCAAACTATCCTTAGGCTACCCATAATCTGCCCCGTAAACACTTGTAGTTAGTTCGACTCCGGGTACGTGAAGCGTGAGTTGTTTTGCACGGCATGGGCGTTACACGTCGCCATCGTCGTCGTCGTCTTTTGGCCTTCTGGCCTGCGGTGTTTTCAGACTTTATTTTTGTGTATGTGTGAACACGCGTTTGTCGTAATTTTCAGCAATTGTGCGAATCGCCAAGTCATCGTGACGGTGAATGTGACCGCTCGGACGCAGGTTCGAAACCTGACGTTTGAGCTGAACCTCTCCAGTCTGGGTCAGCAGCTGTTCGGCTGTCTCGCAGCAAGTTGCTTCCCATCGAAGGATTGTCGTCCGAAGTCCGTGGTGGGAAGATCCTCGCCATCATCGCCACGTCCGGTGAGCCCGCTGCTCTGGAACTGTAACAAAAGAAATTGAGAGGGCTCACATCTCCTTCAGGCAGAAATAAACGCTTGCAGCGTGTTTTCGTCAGTTTTCAGTAATTTGCACACCGTTAGATGAACAGTCGGTGCGACGGAGCGGGAAGACGAAATTTACGGACCCCGTTTCCTAGCTCCGCTAACGTAGCATCTAACCAAGGTATAGTACAATTTATTTATTTATTTATTTATTTATTTATTTATTTATTTATTTATTTATAGTACGTTACCGGCTCCTCATCGGAGCAAGATGTAAGGGGGCCTTCACATTCTTGGTGAGAAGATATAATGACAAGTACAGAAAAAAAGAACTTCATACATAGGTATCGTAAAATACAAAGTGACAGTCAAATATATAACGCATCATAAAATGCGAATAAGCACGAACATAACCCCATTTAAGCCATCTACTAAAAATAAGGATCACCATGTTCTTCGTCGAGCGACGACACAAATAATAGAGTTCACATAAACTAGACAAATGGACATTATCTAAACTTTCGAACGCCATAACCTTCTCGGGCGAGAGCGCATGCATCTAGTTGGCTTTAGATTTCAAGAGCGCAGCACAACGCGCGTGCTATGTGCGGGACAATTCTAGCCAGAAAATATAGGCCATTTTATGGCTCGCCTTATTAATAGCAAACAACTTCGAAAATGTCAAATATCCGCCTGTCATTGTCACGCGCCTGCTTTGTGAAGGCAGCCGAAGTGTGTCAAAAGCACAAGTCCAAGTAACGAATCGTCACAGTATCTTAATTCTCATCCAGAAACGAGTGCTTTTTGTCTCCTCCCGCTTCGAAACGCACATCAAGCTAGATTGACTAAACCTTTTATATCGAGTCTCGAAATGCCATACTGTTAACATGAGGGTCTAATCTTTGAGAATGGGCTAAAACTACCTTTCACATTTGAATCACTGTAACATCACCATATATGGAAACATGTCCAGGAAATGCCTGGTAATGTAACGGGATGGAATCGAATTGCTATTAGCCAGTTTTTAAGCATGTAGTAGTAGTCCCTAGTTGCAGCCGCGAAGCAACTGACCACGGCGGCGGTCAGATCTGTGACGCTGCAGAGGGCGCTAAGAATACCTGGCTCCGGACAGGCCGCCATTGGAATCTGAACCTGGCAACGTTTAACGTTAGAACGCTATCTAGTGAGGCGAGTCTAGCAGTGTTATTGGAGGAATTAGAGGGTAGTAAATGGGATATAATAGGGCTCAGTGAGGTTAGGAGGACAAAAGAAGCATATACAGTGCTAAAAAGCGGGCATGTACTGTGTTACCGGGGCATAGCGGAGAGACGAGAACTAGGAGTCGGATTCCTGATTAATAAGGAAATAGCTGGTAACATACAGGAATTCTATAGCATTAACGAGAGGGTGGCATGTCTTGTTGTGAAACTTAATAAGAGGTACAAATTGAAGGTGGTACAAGTCTATGCCCCTACATGCAGTCATGATGACCAGGAAGTCGAAAGCTTCTATGAAGACGTAGAATCGGCGATGGGTAAAGTCAAAACAAAATACACTATACTGATGGGCGACTTCAATGCCAGGGTAGGCAAGAAGCAGGCTGGAGACAAGTCAGTGGGGGAATATGGCATAGGCTCTAGGAATAGCAGAGGAGAATTATTAGTAGAGTTTGCAGAACAGAATAATATGCGGATAATGAATACCTTTTTCCGCAAGCGCGTTAGTCGAAAGTGGACGTGGAGGAGCCCGAATGGTGAGACCAGAAATGAAATCGACTTCATACTCTGCGCGAACCCTGGCATCATTCAAGATGTAGACGTGCTCGGCAAGGTACGCTGCAGTGACCATAGGATGGTAAGAACTCGAATTAGCCTAGACTTGAGGAGGGAACGAAAGAAACTGGTACACAAGAAGCCAATCAATGAGTTAGCGGTAAGAGGGAAACTAGAGGAATTCCGGATCAAGCTACAGAACAGGTATTCGGCTTTAACTCAGGAAGAGGACCTTAGTGTTGAAGCAATGAACGACAATCTCATGGGCATCATTAAGGAGTGCGCAATAGAAGTCGGTGGTAACGCCGTTAGACAGGAAACCAGTAAGCTATCGCAGGAGACGAAAGATCTGATCAAGAAACGCCAATGTATGAAAGCCTCTAATCCTACAGTTAGAATAGAACTGGCAGAACTTTCTAAGTTAATCAACAAGCGTAAGACAGCGGACATAAGGAACTATAATATGGGTAGAAATGAACAGGCTCTCAGGAACGGAGGAAGCCTAAAAACAGTGAAGAAGAAACTAGGAATAGGCAAGAATCAGATGTGTGCGTAAAGAGACAAAGCCGGCAATATCGTTACTAATATGGATGAGATAGTTCAAGTGGCTGAGGAGTTCTATAGAGATTTATACAGTACCAGTGGCACCCACGACGATAGTGGAAGAGAGAATAGCCTAGAGGAATTTGAAATCCCACAGGTAACGCCAGAAGAAGTAAAGAAAGCCTTAGGAGCTATGCAAAGGGGGAAGGCAGCTGGGGAGGATCAGGTAACAGCAGATTTGTTGAAGGATGGTGGTAAGATTGTTCTAGAGAAACTGGCCACCCTGTATACGCAATGCCTCATAACCTCCAGCGTACCGGAATCTTGGAAGAACGCTAACATAATCCTAATCCATAAGAAAGGGGACGCCAAAGACATGAAAAATTATAGACCGATCAGCTTACTGTCCGTTGCCTACAAAGTATTTACTAAGGTAATCGCAAATAGAATCAGCAACACCTTAGCCTTCTGTCAACCAAAGGACCAGGCAGGATTTCGTAAAGGCTACTCAACAATAGACCATATTCACACTATCAATCAAGTGCTAGAGAAATGTGCAGAATATAACCAACCCTTATATATAGCTTTCATTGTTTACGAGAAAGCGTTTGATTCAGTCGAAACCTCAGCAGTCATGGAGGCATTACGGAATCAGGGTGTAGATGAGCCATATGTAAAAATACTGGAAGATCTCTATAGCGGCTCCACAGCCACCGTAGTCCTCCACAAAGAAAGCAACAAAATCCCTATAAAGAAAGGCGTCAGACAGGGAGATACGATATCTCCAATGCTATTCACAGCATGTTTACAGGAGGTATTCAGAGGCCTGGAGTGGGAAGAATTGGGGATAAAAGTTGATGGAGAATACCTTAGCAACTTGCGATTCGCTGATGATATTGCCTTGCTTAGTAACTCAGGAGACCAATAGCAATGCATGCTCACTGACCTGGAGAGGCAAAGCAGAAGGGTGGGTCTGAAAATTAATCTGCAGAAAACTAAAGTATTGTTTAACAGTCTCGGAAGAGAACAGCAGTTTACGATGGGTATCGAAGCACTGGAAGTGGTAAGGGAATACATCTACTTAGGGCAGGTAGTGACCACGGATCCGGATCATGAGACTGAAATAACCAGAAGAATAAGAATGGGTTGGGGTGCGTTTGGCAGGCATTCTCAAATCATGAACAGCAGGTTGCCACTATCCCTCAAAAGGAAAGTGTACAACAGCTGTGTGTTACCAGTACTCACATATGGGGCAGAAACCTGGAGGCTTACGAAAAGGGTTCTGCTGAAATTGAGGACGACGCAACGAGCTATGGAAAGAAGAATGATGGGTGCAACGTTAAGGGATAAGAAAAGAGCAGATTGGGTGAGGCAACAAACGCGGGTAAACGACATCTTAGTTGAAATCAAGAAAAAGAAATGGGCATGGGCCGGACATGTAATGAGGATGGAAGATAACCGATGGTAACTAAGAGTTACGGACTGGATTCCAAGGGTAGGGAAGCGTAGCAGGGGGCGGCAGAAAGTTAGGTGGGCGGATGACATTAAGACGTTTGCAGGGACAACATGGCCACAATTAGTACATGACCGGGGTAGTTGGAGAAGTATGGGAGAGGCCTTTGCCCTGCAGTGGGCGTAACTAGGCTGATGATGATGATGAGTAGTCCCTAGTTTAGTTAGGGGCAGAATACACGAATTTGCTGAAACTGCTGTTAGTGCAAAAAACAACCGTATAGCCCCTTAGAACATGCCCGCTGCCAATTCTAAATTCGCAAAAGAGCTATAACTGGACGCAACTATCAATAGTTCTGCAAATGCACGTATAGTAACACTCATTTAGGCGAATATTGCATAAAGTTATGAAAACAGTTTCACGCGTAAACAACATAAGCCAATAGCCCATTCAAATGAGTGCACCACCCGGTTGTTAGACGCCTAAAAAGCTGTAACTAGGCTCACATAAGAAATAGTAGCAGATGCAAATATCGAGACACCAAGTTAGGGGAAGAATACATGAATTTACGAAAACTGCTGTTACTGCAACGAACATAACCATGTAGCCCCTGTAGGGGTTGGAGGACGGACGTCGGGATGAAACAAAACTTGGGGGGGGGGGGGGGTTTATTTTACATTATATACAGAGAGGTGAGAGTCAAGTAACAGTCCTACAGTCATTACGGGCCGGCAGCAACTCGGACGCTGCGGCCCGCGGCAAGAAGTTCAAGAGAGGTGAATCAGGGGAATGCTCTGGTCTCTCTGGAATGCTTCTTTTAAACCCTTCGAGGACTGGAAGTCGCGTCATGTTCGGCCAATGAGAGAGTCCGCTCAGATGACGCCATTTTCGGCCAATGGTTGGCGCCCGTGCCGCGGTGCCACACCAGGCGGCTCCCGGCGGTCTTGCCTTCTGACCTGCAATGCGCTCTTCAAAGGCGGAGAAGGGGCCACATTGTCCGAGGGCTCACCTGCTCCCGGCGGTACGGCTCCGCTGTGGTAGCAAATGCCTTCTTCAAAGGCGAAGAAGGGGGACCCACTTTGCTTCCAACAGTGCCGGGCTATCCCCTCGCTTTCTGGAAGAGTCAAGCAGAGAATAGCTACCGGCGGCATACGAACTTGTTGGCACGTGAACTTGTTGGCTCGAGCGCTCGTCTGGAATGTGCTGCGATTCGATGTGGTCCGGGGGAAATCGAAGTAGGCGCAGGAAACAGCTCCATATCTAACACCCCTTAGAACATCCCCGCTGCCAATTCTAAATTCGCTAAAGAGCTGTAACTGGACGCAGCTAAGAATAGTTCTGCAAATGCACGTATAGTAGCACTCATTTAGGCGAATATTACATAAAGTTATGAAAACTGTTTCACGCGTAAGGAACGTAGGCCACATATCAAATAAGCCCATTCAAATGCGTGCACCGCCCGGTTGTTAGACGCCTAAAAAGCTGTAACTAGGCTCACATACCAAATAGTAGCAGATGCAAACATCGAGACTCCATGTTAGGGGAAGAACACACGAATTTGCGAAAACTGCTGTTAGAGCAAAAAACATAACCCTATAGCCCCTTAGAACATCCCCACTGACAATTCTAACTTCACTAAAGAGCTGTAACTGCACGCAGCTAAGAATAGTTCTGCAAATGCACGTATAGTAGCACTCATTTAGGCGAATATTGCATAAATTTATGAAAACTGTTTCACGCGTAAAGAACGTAGGCCACATACCAAATAAGCCCATTCAAATGAGTGCACCACCCGGTTGTTAGACGCCTAAAAAGCTGTAACTAGGCTCACATAAAAATAGTAGCAGTTGCAAACATCGAGACACCATGTTAGGGGAAGAACACACGAATTTGCGAGAACTGCTGTTAGTGCTACGAACATAACACTGTAGCCCCTTAGAACATCCCCGCTGCCAATTCTCACTTTGCTAAAGAGCTGTAACTGCACGCAGCTAAGAATAGTTCTGCAAATGCACGTATAGTAACACTCATTTAGGCGAATATTGCATAAAGTTATGAAATCTGTTTCACGCATAAAGAACGTAAGCCACATACCAAATAAGCCCATTCAAAGGAGTGCACCGCCCGGTTGTTAGACGCCTAAAAAGCTGTAACTAGGCTCACATACCAAATAGTAGCAGATGCAAACATCGAGACACCATGTTAGGGGAAGAACACACGGATTTGCGAGAACTGCTGTTAGTGCTACGAACATAACACTGTAGCCCCTTAGAACATCCCCGCTGCCAATTCTCACTTTGCTAAAGAGCTGTAACTGCACGCAGTTAAGAATAGTTCTGCAAATGCACGTATAGTAGCAATCATTTAGGAGAATATTGCATAAAGTTATGAAAACTGTTTCACGTGTAAAGAACGTAGGCCACATACCAAATAAGCCCATTCAAATGAGTGCACCGCCCGGTTGTTAGACGCCTAAAAAGCTGTAACTAGGCTCACATAACAAAAGTAGCAGTTGCAAACGTCGAGACACCATGTTAGGGGAAGAACACACGAATTTGCGAGAACTGCTGTTAGTGCTACGAACATAACACTGTAGCCCCTTAGAACATCCCCGCTGCCAATTCTCACTTTGCTAAAGAGCTGTAACTGGACGCAGCTAAGAATGGTTCTGCAAGTGCACGTATAGTAGCAATCATTTAGGAGAATATTGCATAAAGTTATGAAAACTGTTTCACGTGTAAAGAACGTAGGCGACATACCAAATAAGCCCATTCAAATGAGTGCACCGTCCGGTTGTTAGACGCCTAAAAAGCTGTAACTAGGCTCACATAACAAAAGTAGCAGTTGCAAACATCGAGACACCATGTTAGGGGAAGAACACACGAATTTGCGAAAACTGCTGTTAGTGCTACGAACATAACACTGTAGCCCCTTAGAACATCCCCGCTGCCAATTCTCACTTTGCTAAAGAGCTGTAACTGCACGCAGCTAAGAATAGTTCTGCAAATGCACGTATAGTAGCAATCATTTAGGAGAATATTGCATAAAGTTATGAAAACTGTTTCACGCGTAAATAACGTAGGCCACATACCAAATAAGCCCATTCAAATGAGTGCACCGTCCGGTTGTTAGACGCCTAAAAAGCTGTAACTAGGCTCACATAACAAAAGTAGCAGTTGCAAACATCGAGACACCATGTTAGGGGAAGAACACACGAACTTGCGAGAACTGCTGTTAGTGCTACGAACATAACACTGTAGCCCCTTAGAACATCCCCGCTGCCAATTCTCACTTTGCTAAAGAGCTGTAACTGCACGCAGCTAAGAATAGTTCTGCAAATGCACGTATAGTAGCAATCATTTAGGAGAATATTGCATAAAGTTATGAAAACTGTTTCACGTGTAAAGAACGTAGGCGACATACCAAATAAGCCCATTCAAATGAGTGCACCGTCCGGTTGTTAGACGCCTAAAAAGCTGTAACTAGGCTCACATAACAAAAGTAGCAGTTGCAAACATCGAGACACCATGTTAGGGGAAGAACACACGAATTTGCGAGAACTGCTGTTAGTGCTACGAACATAACACTGTAGCCCCTTAGAACATCCCCGCTGCCAATTCTCACTTTGCTAAAGAGCTGTAACTGCACGCAGCTAAGAATAGTTCTGCAAATGCACGTATAGTAGCAATCATTTAGGAGAATATTGCATAAAGTTATGAAAACTGTTTCACGCGTAAATAACGTAGGCCACATACCAAATAAGCCCATTCAAATGAGTGCACCGTCCGGTTGTTAGACGCCTAAAAAGCTGTAACTAGGCTCACATAACAAAAGTAGCAGTTGCAAACATCGAGACACCATGTTAGGGGAAGAACACACGAACTTGCGAGAACTGCTGTTAGTGCTACGAACATAACACTGTAGCCCCTTAGAACATCCCCGCTGCCAATTCTCACTTTGCTAAAGAGCTGTAACTGCACGCAGCTAAGAATAGTTCTGCAAATGCACGTATAGTAGCAATCATTTAGGAGAATATTGCATAAAGTTATGAAATCTGTTTCACGCGTAAAGAACGTAGGCCACATACCAAATAAGCCCATTCAAATGAGTGCACCGCCCGGTTGTTAGACGCCTAAAAAGCTGTAACTAGGCTCACATACCAAATAGCAGCAGATGCAAACATCGAGACACCATGTTAGGGGAAGAACAGATGAATTTGCGATAACTGCTGTTAGTGCAAAAAACATAACCCTATAGCCCCTTAGAACATCCCCACTAACAATTCTAACTTCGATAAAGAGCTGTAACTTAAACCTAACAGCTTAAAACCTAACAAATAATTCTAGGCTAATTGAGCTTTTCCTAAAACAACATACGATTGTATTTCTTTTTGTACGAATGTAAATGTGCGGACCAAAGTAGTTGGAACACGGGAGCTGCGGCCGACCGCATTTGAATGTCCAATGCCCTCTCGCAGCCTAAAAAGCTGCTAGAGGGCATTGGGATTGAAACACATGAGCAGTCACCATTCTTTTATTCACTAATGTGGCGCTCCGAAATGGCCTGTGGCCTGCGAGCATAGAGTTTCTCACCATATTACCTAGAGTGGAATCTGGCCCTGCTGCGCTGTGGTATGCATGGGAATGCTGGTATATTGTGACTTAGGATTGGCATCGTTCTCGGAGAGACAGGCAAGCACCGCTCCGTCTGTCACAGGGATTCATTTTCTACTAAAACTGCACGTAAAAGCTGTTTTGGCTTTATCATCAGACAAAAACATGTTTTGTTTAATTATGAGAAATTGTTATTGCATGTACATTTATATAATACGTAAAATGTATCAGCGGTCCGCTAAAGTTGGAGGACAGACGACAAGATTCGCGCTCGCTTTGAAACAGTTTGTCGTCTGTTCTTGCTTTCCTTCGCTTGGTCATGCATTGTAGGTGAGTAAAGATGTAATATGCGTGAATGGAAACATTTTATGAAGATTTTACTTTAAGAACGCGTTATTTGTGTAGCCATATCCACGTTTTAGACGAAGCTTCTTACAACGCCAGCCAACACGAGCCTCGCAGACACATATACCGTCATTCCCATGACGGCACGGAGCCCCTTAAGAAACTTAAGATTTCCCTGTAGGTGTTATAGTGAGAAACTCTATGCCTGCGAGTATGCGTAATCCAATTTATTGTTTTTCCTTTAGGCTGCTAGAGGGCATCGTGATGCAGTTCAACCGCGGGTGCCAGCTCCCGTGTTCCAGTTACTTTTGTTCGCACCTGTACTCCATGGCCAGGAGTGAACGTAAACAATTTGTTTTATTTTCTTTGATGTGAAAGTATGTTCCGGAATTACATAGTTAAGTGGCGAGACTTTGCTTGTATATAATATGTTTTAGGAAGCAAATCTGGCCAGATGGGGAGAGGCGAGGTGCACGATATTTCTTACAGTTCCTGCGCAAGAGTTGAAATACATAAACAATGTGGTGAAACGACGACTCGCTAAGAGCGACATACCTTTAACTAACAAATTAACCAGCAAATTTGTACGACATCTAAGACAGTTTACGACAGTCGTACGACCATTATACAACATATCATACGACCAGTGAGCGAAGTACGTAGACAAGATTGATTTCACTGCGGGGCTTCTGGAGTGATAATTGCAGCCATCACTCGCCGTGGTTGCTTAATGGCTACGGTGTTGGGTCGCGGGATCGAATTCCTGCCACGGTGGCCGCATTTCGATGGGGGCGAAATGCGAAAACACCAGCGTACTTAGATTTAGCTGCACGTTAGAGAACCTCAGGTGGTCCAAATTTCGGCAGTCCCTGCTACGGCGTCCCTTATGATCAGACAGTGGTTTATGCACGTAAAACCCCATAATTTTTTTTTTAATTGTAGCCATTCAGCCGGCGCATCTGGCACAGCAAGACAAGACGATCGTGTGCTCGTAACTGAAAGTGAATCGGAGAGCAGCACCGCATACATGATGCGAACGAAGGATATTCACGCTATATTGCAATTAACTTTCACTTGTCAGGCAGCGCACATCTGCTATTTTCTTCGTACCGTGTTCTTCACGCGCTAATTAAGTTCTGGTTAAGTTCTAATTAACTGGTTAAGTTCCAGCTCACCCAGTTTGCCATTTCGCCAGTTTGCAATTTTTTCATAGTGATAGCATCAGTCATGTCAGATAACTGTGGCATCGCTAGTTATAAATTTTTATTTGATTATATTTTCATAAACATAACGAAAATGTTTTACAGCCTCTTGCTCGCACTTCATTGCTAAGAATAACGAGAAGCATTGGTGTATTCGAGTTAGGTGTAGGTGAAATCGTTTTATATGTCATTACTTTGGCAGAGAGAGAAACACAAACGGAAAGATTACGACACTACACGTCACGTCTTCGATGCGCTCACCTTGCTTGTTTGACTCGTGCAGTCGGCCCCCGTGCTGCTTCCCCCGCTTGACACGGTGATGACGCACGAAAGGCCTGCATCGTCTTCGTCCCACAGATGCGTGCAGGACACGAACACGTCGATCTCGCGCCGCTCGTTGCCGGCACCAATGAAACAGAAGACAGCGCACACGTATGTGAGAAGCACGGGGAAAGAGGTGAGGACAAGAAACCTTAAGCAAATATGTGCACCATAAGAAAGCGAGCTTAGCACAGAGCCAGAAACGCTTTCGGCCGTATACGCGCACAGATCAGATCAGGTGTGATCATCTCCGAAAGTGATCCCCCTAGAAGTGATCACCCCAGATGTTGCTTCCGAACCCCTGGCCGTCCGCGCCTCGATGATAGTGATTCACCTATGTAGTCCAATATACAGCAACGCCAACGGAAACGCAAAAGTACCGGCCGTGGTGTTTTGCGGCAAGACATTAATAGACTAATGGGGAGTAAATGAGGGACAGCTATAAAAAGAAACAGGCAAACGTAAGCGAAGCACACGGACACAGCGCTAACTCCCAAAAAAATGAATCATTATGGAAAAGGAGAGGTTAAATAGCATGTCTCATCAGAGGGGGAAAGGAAAACGAAAGCGTCACAACTGTAGGTTATGCAGAAGGGTCTAAACCATCGACTCCATGATACTGTGATTCCCTAAGTGACAGCACAGGCAGTGACATGCGCTACTAGCGCATGACAAACCCAACAGCCGTATGTTTCTTACTTCATCTCTCTCGTCTGAATTCATTCCTAGGAATACGCAACATTTGCCTTTCTTTTGTCTTTCGGCGATTGCTGTAAGTCTGATAACATTTTGCTCACACCCATTCTACCTTTACTTAACGCAGCGCGCAGTTTTCCCTACGTTATCTCTGACGATTCATTGTCAAATGTCATAGATTATACCTATGCCCATGCAACGTAAGCAGTGCGGTGCTTGAGATGAGCTTCTTCATAAGGATGAAATCTTCGTTGTAGCCTTACCATGGCTTTGGTACCCAAGTCACCACACGTATATCAATGCGCAGCGCAATCTTTTTTTTTCTCTTACGAGCTTTGGTGTTACAAGTAAGATATGGTCTCTATGGTAAGACCCAGTAGACAAAATAGAATAGTAAGCTTGAATATTAATAGTCAGAAGACTAAGGTAATGTTAAGTTGCAGAGCAATAGAATCCGAATTCGCGATTGGGAGTCAGCCTCAAGAATCGGTTAACGAAAACGTACGTCAAGGGCAATCTGTCAAAGGCAGTCGTGATCATGGGAAGAAAATTTACCGGAAAATAAAATCGGCTGGAAGGCATACGACACGCATTACGAAATCATGACCGGCAGCTTACCGGTATATTTGAAACGTGTACAATAATGGTTTTCTGTGGGTGCTAACATATTGAGCAGAAACTTTATGACCAACAAAGAACCTTGAGATGAAAATGTTCGACCTCTCGTTCAGAGACAGGAAGACAGCGAAGTGTATTGTTGTGGCTAGCCGTTATTCTAGTTGACATTAGGAGGAAAAGCTGGAGCTGGGCGGGCCATGCAATGCGTAGGGCTGATGACCGGTGGTTTGGAAGTGATATTTGTTATATAGTGATATTAGTTATATTTGTTATATCAACTGCCCCCATATGCACAGTTATTAAAAGCATATTTCCCCCTTACCACCAGAAGTATGCTTTAGCGTAAAGTCCACTTCATCTTTGTATGCATTCTGACAGGATGCTGTACATTCATGCAGGCATGTTCATGCAGACTTAGACAAAGAACATATTTTTCAAATGAGAACGATTTATTTACAAAACAAAAAAAGTGTGCAGCATAGTTTCACTGTAGGTGCTTTACACAGAATGAGGAGTTATTTACCAAGCTCTGACAGTAAATAGTAAAAGACAAGCTGCAGCAGAAAATACAAACGCAGATAGGCAGTGTTCGCGCTAACAGCTTTTAAAATGTAAAACAAGCATAACTCATGAACTTGCATGAACTTTATATGGTTGTGATCAACAAAAGTTGGGCCTCTCAGTTCGTCGCTTTATCGTTCAATAAAAATGTTTCCTTTATAAACCAAATTATATCAAATAATAGATAAGTATAATATCAGAAACAGAACACGCATACGTCACAAGCTTACTTTAACGTCCCATATTCTATATATAGGTTATCTAACGAAGAGCTTAGGCAGCAAAGTGCTTGCAGCTAATGAAAAGATAGCTATCCATGACTAGCGTCAAAAAAGAAAGAATGAAAGTGCTGCAAGAAAATGTACGTATTTGAACTGCGAGCCAAGCAACATAAAAAATCTTGTCCTGCGGAGTAGCATTTGGGTGAACGCAGAGGGATGCGAGGGAAGTTTATGTGTACGCACTGCCAATAAGAAAGAAGAAAAGAGCCTTTTCAAATATGGATTTCATTTTGACATAATTGCTTCGTCATCACCAGCACAGGAGATATCCTTCGCATATCTTCAGAGTTATTTGTCCTGATGACTCTTGAACCTCTAGGCCATCGTCGCACCTGGAAGGAAAAAGAAATTCCACTCAGTGTTAGACAATTTCCGAAACTCGTTCACTTAGGACTATGTTTTGTTGGATTAGCTTGTCTTTTACTATTTACCGTCAGAGCTTGGTATACAATTCCTTATTCCGTGTAAGGAGTAGGGATTTTGCACGAAACAGGTCTGAGTGTTAACCGTAAACTTCTGAGGCCGCGAGGTAATGATACGAGGTCTTTTATGCGACTGCACTCATTGTGGTGGGGCTAGAAAGCCAAACTTGACTGCACTTAATTGCAGCTTGCTGGGGGAGAGAATCATTGTCCAGGCTGTGCTAAACACCCTTGCGTTGCCCTGCTACTTGACATGCGGGCTTCTGCTAGAGTGTGCTGAATCGCATTGACGTGCTCACATTTATTCCTTTTATTTTAAATATCGTCTTCCCTGTTTACTTTCATTCCCTTTGCACCCTTTCGCCAGCATAGAGTAGGCCGTTTGTATTTACACTGGTTAACCTGCCTGTCTTACTATCTTTCTTCCTCCTTCCCCTAAGAGCATGCGTCAGCATTATAAAACTGATCAACCAACACGCCCAGCTATCCATCCTAACATAAAACTAGGTGTCAATGATTTACCGCATAAAGCATAGCATTCTATTCCAGACACTTCACATGTACATAACTCAGAAGAAGTTGTGAACAACATGCGAATGTGACCGAGCTTTGGAGTTACAGCACTTTACTTGAAGTTTACTGGCACTCTTAGCACCAAAGTCCATCCCAACCTAAAACCTTTATACAGTGAGCGCATACGTAGTGTAAACAAGGTGTTCAAGCCATGAGAATAGGTGAATACACGTAGTGCTCTGAGCAAGCAAATAAAGCAAGCAAACTAATTCATCCACATTGACAGCTGGCCCTCAGGGGTACTAATTTATATCTCTTACACTTACTGGCATTCAGCTGCACTTGTATACCTTTACACTCGCCTAAACTAAATCGGTGACTTCCTACTCTTGTGAAATCAGCAGAATTTCGTAAGAGGGCGTTTGAGTATGTGTCTACCTGTAGTGATAATACCGCGCGTGCAAGTGCTTCAATGTCACCCGCATGCGAGCAATATTGTAAACGCTTGTCTCTTTCTGTGCCCCACCCCACTTTTCTGCTAACAAAATATCGGCGTTTTTTTTGCGTGTGCTTCATCTTAAGCATATGATCTTTGCGCACTGCAATGAAGAGCCATTCTGGTCCCAATTTTCGCTTACCGGTGCTTTGGTCCGCTCTATAGTAGCATTGGAGAGCCGGGGGTTCTACTTTCTTCGGTGGCATTGTTATTTGTGTTGACCTCTCCCACTTTAATCCTGTAAAGAAAATAAATCAGGTGAGAACAAAAAGAAATTGCAGAAATTTGATAATTCAAGAAATAAAAGCACATAAGAAAGGTCTTATTAAGGCCTATATTGGAGGTAGTTCGTGCTCCATAGCCGGAAATCAGCACTACATAGCAATCACTAGAAAAAAAGCAAACTGTCCAACTTGTTAATCTTTTTTTCTTTCATGGTCTTTTAGAAATGCGGCGCTGTTTTCTGACTTTATGAAACGACGCAAGTACTGAAATCCACAGATTTCTCAGTCGGCAATAAAACTTTAAACTGCTAGCTCGAAGTGAGACAAGGCGTCTTTGAAATTTTGCCAGTGCCATAGAATTCCGCCAATTCTACAAGTAACGTGTGTACTGCTCCTCTCCTATACTGTGGCAAATGCTGCATCTAGCGCGAACGGATATTTCGGTGTTGCTGCATCGTCGGAGTTACAAGGTTATTTTCGCGCCAAGCAAGCATCGAGCTAAATTGGGCTTTGAATTCGAGTGAACAAGATGCGTTTAACAGGAAAGCCGGAAACCTAGCCAAATCCACACACTGAGCAGAGGAAAGTTCGTAACACCAAAATATTGTACAATACAAAACCGTCGCTCGACAAACTTAAACTACGCACTGCAATGAATTTATTTCTATTAGTAAATCAATGAAGGGGGCTAGTTGGTGAACGTTCATGGTTATATTGCGCTCAGTTTTGCACTGGCGATGTTAAGTGAAGGACGTGAACGCATTGCGCTGCGTACATTCACGTCCTGTCCTTCACTTAATATCGTCGTTGTAAAACTAAGCGCAATATAACCATGAATTTATTTCACAATGTTCACGAGGTGCATAAAGAACATTAGATTTTATGGTTAGAACGCTACGCGCGATTTCTAACGGCGCTACAAAACACGAGCTCTTATGAACATCCGCGCAAGGACACCTGGCTATGAAAGACAAAAAAAAAAAAAAACACCAGCAATAATGCAACTGTAGGAAACCAAAACGGAACTACGCCTGCACTTATAGCTAGTTCACACGCCAAAACGTCAACGCACGTTGCCGCATTAGTACTACACGTTCAGGTGTTTATATCACAGAAATTCGTTATCTGTTGGCTCATAATTATGCACTGGCAGAAATTAAGCATTTAGTAAGCTTAGCGTATGGGAAGTAAAAATCAACCTACCGACTCGACACTGGTTCGCAGCTGGTACAGCACGCACTGCTGGGGCCCGACAACACGGAGCACATGGCAGCCCGCCGCCGCTGCCGCACTGGCTTCTCGCAATTACGGGTAACATCGGGGAAGTTGAACATCACTGAGGTCATCGAGAGCGTTCATCGACGCGGCCAGATGACTTCACAGCGGGAACATAATCGCATAACGTCACCGGTACAAAGACGTGGCGATAATATCAGCCGACAAGAATCGCCTCGTCCGACGGCTTACGCGATGATTTAAAACGATAACGCCAAGGTCCCCGTGTCGCAGAAAATCCGGCGGTTCGACAAAAAGAATTTCGAACCACACATACCCAGGCCCTCCACGCGACGCAAGAAAGTTACTGAACTAATCGAAATTCTCAAGCTAAGATACGTAGAAAAATCGTAAAGTACGACTTGCACACAACCAATAGACGTGATAAGCGTCAGGTTGTAGTTTCAATATACGAGAAAACATAATTATGTTACGCGAAGACTGAAACAAACGCCCTTTTCAGCTTTCGGCCACGGCGTCGACCATTCGCACACGCCGGCGCGCACAAATCTTGGAGGCCACGAAGTGGCGCGCCCGGTTCCTCGCAATACCTCCAGATGGCGCTCGCCACCGCTGGTGGTGGACGGACGTGTTTTACCAGGTCTCCACGGCGGCGACAAAAACATAAGTATTTTCTGCATGCTTTGAGCTTGCTTCTGGTTTTGATTTGCTGATTTATTAGCCTATAAATAGTAATTGGCTAGTCTTGTCTTTTTCTGTTACATGTGCGTGGGCGGGTTTCATGTATATTTGGTTTCGCAGGATAGTGAGAAAGTCCTTTCGCGCCACGCGTTTCAGCATGTGTAGCCGTGTGGGACGTTTAGTCTTTATAGCCTCTAAATAGTAGTTTGGAAGTCGCGAGACTGTTAGCTGTTAGTGGTTGTAGACTGCGTGTATTGGTATCGGGAATATTCCTTTGGTAAGACAGTGAGAGCGTGGGCGCGTGTTTGAACACGCGTGAACATTATTGCTTCTAAAATATTTTTGACAATTACTTTCCAGCATGTGAGATTTAGATTCTGTGCGTATCTCCCTTTACAAGAAGGCACGTGCTCTGAAAGCTTCTGTGTTTGTATTAGAAAAAGCCAAGTGCAACACATGGCAAGAAAGACGGTAAAGCGTGCAGTGTGTGGGAGGTCCATCAAGGTAGACGAGGGGATGAATGAAAATGGAGAGCAAATCGAGTTAATCGGCAGACATTGTGATGTCGATGCTGGGCTGAAGAAAATCGAGGCTTTCCAGGAGGAGCTTGTCAAAAAAGGTCGAAGAGCTCAAAAATGAGCTAAATATGAAAAATATGAAGCGTGATGCACTGAAGGCGGCGGAAAAAAGACCTCAAGCAACCGAGGAAAAGCTGAACAGGGCGGCCATCGGGAATGAGAATGGTCGTGACAATGGAACGCTGTCTCCCGACGTGACAGGAGGAGGAGTGTTAACAAAGCATGTGGAATGTGCGCAACGTAGGGAGGGGGTGAAGGGAATCTACATTGATGCGGCCACTAAGGAAAAGCAAGGAACGCAGGGGTCCATGCCCCTTGTCAAGTCCAAATCCCACTGAAAAGGATGACAAAGGAAAGCAGGGAAATGCCTCGGCAGGAGAAGAGAGTGAAAGGGTGATTATCGCCGGCGATTCAAACCTGGCTGGGGGCTCAGAGGCAATTGTGGAGAGAATGAAAGGTGACAAAAGAATGGTGGTAGGGACATTTCCAGGAGGGACATTGGGCGCTGTTATCGAGCGATCAAAAGCAAAGCTCGCGAAAAATGCCCACGGATGCAACGATATCGTGTAGCAGGTGGGCTAAATGACCTTCTAAACAGAAAAGGGACCGTGCTAGCCCAACGATTCGCGAGGAGGGTATACGACTTGCGCGAGCTGTCCCCTCAGGTGCAGATCGTAGCCTGCACGGTACTGAGGTGCCAGTACGTGACAGTAACGTACAAAAAGCCGCAGAGGTTGGTAATGAGGCCATATCGACAATGAGCCGAGAGAGTGGTTTCGAGGTTGTAGTAACAAACAGGGAAGTAAGTAGGTGTGGTGGTTTCCAACGAGATGGGGGCCGCTTCAATCCCAGGATTGGACAAGTGGGATGCCGGCTTGCTGGTGGCGTGGTTCCATTGTAGGTAGTAATAAAGAAGACCCCCCAGGGGAATCTCGGAATAGCATTGCCGTCAATAACACAAAAAGGAGGAAAACAATAAAGAGAGCTCGGCATGCAGGGCGGTAGAAGAGAGGAAAAGTGGGTAGAGATTGAGGAGCAGTTAAACAGAGAACAAATAGGGGTGTAGGCGGTTACAGAAACGCACCTTAGAGACTCGGAAGAGCCGCCAGTGATTGAGAATTATGTTTGGGAAGGGTGCAACAGAACTAAATCGAAAGAAAGGGAGGGGGAGTCGGAATGCTCATCCATCAGGGAGCCAAATGGGAAAGAGCAAATTCAAAGTGTCAAGAGCATCTTTAGTTATCATGTACAATGAGGGGAAAGAAAACTTGCCTGGGTGTAACGTATTCGCGCACCAGAAATAATTCCAGAGAGAAAATCAAGAGTTAGTGGAATGTTTAAGTGCCCATGTTAAGAGTTTCAGGAGTGGTGTCAAAATTATCCCATTAGGTGACCGGAATGCCCATATACAGGATCTAGATGGCTATACCGACAACAATGGGAAGTCAATGCTAGATCTCTGCGAGCAACATAATCTAATTATCGTGAACAAATGGCCTAAGTGTGACGGGCAGACGATGTTGGAAGTGGGAAATCAGCAATCGACCATTGATTACACCCTGATGACAGAAGGAATTCATGATAAGTTGCGAGAAATCGTCATTGACGAGGAAGGGTATAGCAGCATAGGGAGAGACCATAAACGCATAATTTTGAAAGCGGGATATGCAGTTGGGAAAGAGAGCAAGCACGTAATTGTCAGTACAAATTTGAACGTTGAACAAATAAGAAATGTAGTCACAAGAGTAGAGAAAGAACTTGGCAAATGGCCAAGCAAAGAGTGGCAATATAGTGAACTTCGAAGTGTAATAACGACAGAAATACCTTTCCTTTGCAACGTGTTCGTTGCAAAGGGAAAACAAAAACAGAAAAGCTGGTGGAATAGGGAGATACGAGAAGCGATCGCCGAACGACATGAAGCATCCCGAGGACACAGGCAGGCAAAAAAAGCGTAGTTGCCACAGGAGAAAGTAGCAAAAAATGGAAAAAATAGCGGGAGCAAAGAATCTATGGTTGAAATGCGGGTTCAAGCAAACATAAAAGGTTGAAGTGAACGTTGGTTGTTACAAATACTTGAGAAAAAGACAGCCGCACCTAGAATATTTTGGAACCACATAAACTTATTAGACAGGAAGTCTACAACAATACAACATATCGTAGACGAAGATGGAAACAAACTGGAAGGGGACGCGACGTTAAATTACAGTCGAATCTTTCCAACGCAATGACGAGGTTGTACTTGGAAAGAAAAGAGCATGAAAGAGAATGAAATGAAAAAGGAGCTCATGCTGACAAATTTCACCTGGAAGAAAGCCGAAGAGGAAATTTCGAAGCGCACAGCCATAGGGCTAGAAGATTCCCGGTAGGCTTATTAACGAACTAGATCGAAAAAGTTAGGCAGCTCTGTTGAAAGCAGTAGAAAAAAAGTGAAAAATAGACGAATACCAGATAGTTGGCGGCAAAGTAGAATGAATAATTTATAAAGGTAAGCGTGGGAAAGATAATTCACTCATATAGACAGTTGACCATTACATCGGTAATATACAGGTTAGTAATGCAGGCGATTAAATTAAAGCTGCAGGCATGGGCAGAGAATAATGGCATGTAGGAAGAACTTCAGAATGGCTTCAGAATCGGTAGGATGATATCCTGGACGATAACGTATTTGTCCTTACTTAGTGTATTGAAATATCCAGAGTAGAAAGAAGACCGCTATATGTAGCCATTTTAGACATTACAGGAGCGTATGACAAAGTAGACCGCAACATTTTGTGGGATATTCTGGAAAAGGAAGGCTTAGGCGACGATTGTATACAGCTTTTGAGATAGATTTACCTAGAAAATTCCGTTTGTTTTGAATGGGGAAAGGAGCGAGGGGAAAGTTGATATCAACAATGGACTGAGGCAGAGGTGCTCTTTATCCCCACTGCTGTTTATTATGTACACGGTGAGCATAAAAAGGGCGCTAGAGGAAGGTAATATCGGGTTTAATTTCTCATACAAACAGGCAGCTACAATAGTAGAGCAGCAGCTTCCAGGTTTATCTTATGCAGTTGACATTGTGTTGCTAGCTAACAAGCAAATTGATATGCAACATCTGTGACAGGAAGGCGACAATTAAAGTCTGAAATTCAGCGTTAAAAATTAGGTGTTATGGCATTCAATGAAAACAGTGAATAGAAAGTGTCAATACAGGGCCAGGAAATACCTAGCGTGAAAGAATATAAATATTTTGGTATACGGATAAACTAAGGCAATAGATATACGGAAACACAAGAAAAGACACTAACAGTAAAGCGGAAGAGAAATGCGGTCATAATGAAACACAAAGCGCTACGGGGATGCAACAGTTACGAGTTGCTCCGTGGTATAGAGAAAGGTTTAATGGGTCCAGGCCTTAAATTTGGGATTGCGTTTGTCTGCTACAATCAGGACTCAATGGCAACCAAAGGTAAGTGGGACGCCTCGCATTGGGCGCTCACGGGAAGACTACAAATGAAGGTGTGCAGGGTGATATTGGCTGGACAAGCTTTGAAGTGAGAGAAGCACACAGTAAAATTCATTATGAAGAGCGACTGGGGAATATGGAAGAAAGTAAACTGGGAGAGTTTTCAGGTATTTGTAAAATAAAAACATTGATTCACAGTGGAGCAAAAGAACTAGGAAGCTTACCAGCAAGTATGCGACCTGTATGGTGAGTAACATTGCAACAAAGAACGTCAAGCGGAAAGTCACAGGGGCTGAGGTGATCTCATGAGTGACGGCTATGGAAAAGAAACCTCTATGAGTAACTACTTCAGAGGAAAAAAACAAAAACGAAATCACGAAAGAAACAATGTATGATAACTCAAAGGGAAGCTCTTTACTTTTCTAGGCGAGATGAGGATGCTTTAGAACACGCACTTATAAAGTGAGATATAAGAAAGAAGCAGAAGCATGCGCTTGCTGCGGTAAAGCTAGAGAAACGATGGAGCATGTTTCGTTAGAATGTGAAGATATCAGCCCAGCGGTCAATTTAAGCATTCTTGGCCTCCTAGAAACCCTTGGGTTAAGCGAGAGCAGGGGGAAAGTAAACATGTCCGCAATAGAGAGAAACTCAAGAGACGATTGGAATATTGGTGAAGTAGGCAAATGACAAAAACAGAGGGGTACAAACACAAAGTTCCCAATAGGGGTTCAGAAAGTTTGGGGATGAGAATTCTTCGTGCTTTTATTTCCTTTTCTTTTTTTTCTATTTTAGCATAGGTAGGACATTAGGCAATATGATAGCAAGAGCTTGGTGGCGCAACCCACCACCGCGTTCCAAAGGGGACGCTCATAGCTTCCATCCATCGATCCATCCATCGCGGCCCACGCAAGAGGTTTACCAGAAATCTCTCCATCGTGCATAGTGTTTGCCGCCAGCGTTTCCTTGTAAACATTACGGTTACATATGCTGCAGTTGCCGGAAAGCTTCAGAAGCAGTCAGGGATCCTTGAATGCTATTGCGTTCCACTTATAAAGGCGAAGCTTAAACGTCCTCCAAATTTCTTTGCTCTTTCCCGGCCGGTGCAGTCTTTCCTCCTCCTCCGCCATCAAAGCTACGCACAGAGGCGGCGACTTCTTTATTAGTCTATTTGTTCTTTCCCTTTACCTTTCGCTTTTCCTTCTCCCTCACAGCATCTCATTCACCGCTTCTTGCAGCTTTTGGTTTGTAACACCCTCTTAATGCTTCGGCGCGCTTTGTGGGCGCCAAATTTGAAGGGCTGCATATAAACGTTGGGTTTGCTCATTGGCCGCATACAGCCATGAACCGAGGGTCGGCAGCGTTTTGTCACGCATGTTCTGGCTCGGAAGTACGCCTATGTGCGGTGGTCTGGGGTGAACCGAGAACATACAGCTTATACGGGGGACGTCATGCAGGACTTCACTAAGAGTGATGGTTAGAGGACAAAAAATATTTGCTGCGTCACTCCACCAACAGTGGAGGATGTATCGTAAGGATGGCAAGTAGATGCTGAGCATACGACACGGCGTACATGAATACATGTTTATTTATTTATTTAAAGATACCTTACAGGCCCCTAGAGGCATTGTGTAAGGGGGCAGAGTACACTCAAAGATTATAATATACAATAATTAGAATACACATGTGAATACATATGCAAAAAATTGTGTAATAAATGCGGTAACATTCAGTAACGTGGTGCTAAAATTGTACACTGCTTAAACCGAATTCTATTGAACGCGAGAGTTCACTGAACAAAAAACTTTCACAAAGTAAAATATAATCAACAGTATTACAGAGCGAGCGGGACATATTTGGCCATAGCAAAACAGTATTTAAGGGACAGTAGCACATTAATAACAGGAAAGGTAACAAAAGATAACGCGTTAGGTTATGTAGATGTTGAAAAATACGTTGTTAGAAGATGCCAGAAATTTTCTTGGTCACTCTCATAAGCAATGGCGTTAGGAAGATCGTTCCAAAGGCGAATGGCGCTTGGAAGAGCGGAGCAGGTAAATGAATTAGTCTTTCCGTAGATGCGCATGAAATTGAAATTATTGTACAACCATTGTGACCTGTAATGAGGAGTTTCAAGAGGCAGAACTGATGGCGCGGTTTTGTGGACGTATTTATGAAATAATGATAGCAGGGCCATATCACGACGATCATGCAAGGACTGTAGTGAGAGGTCAAGTTTAATTTGTGTTATGCTTTTGTTATAGTCATAACAACCTGAAATAAAACGCGCTGCCCTTTACTGAATAGATTTGGGTTTTTCGATCAAGTATTTCTGATGGGGAGATCAGACGGATGCGGCGTATTCAAGCTGAGGTCGAACTAGCTGTTAGATAAGCTAGTTTACGAATGTCTTTAGTAGAATTATGTAACGTGCGTCTTATGTACCCTAATTATCTGGAAGGATTGGGGCATATGTATGGAATGTACCTTGACCACGAAAGAGTCGAACGCGAGAGTTCGCTGAACAAGAAACGTTCACAGTAAAATATCATCAATAGAATTACAGAGCGAGCGCGAAATATTTGGCCATACCAAAACAGTATTGAAGGGACAGTAGCACATTAATAACGGGAAAGGTAAGAAAAAAATAAGATGAATATATCGTATTTCCACATGCTGTTGCCTTCATTTCACACTTGGTCGGTGGAGGAGAATTGGATACTCTTCAGGAATAAGATATCTGCTTTGGTTAAACAGTACGTCCATCTCATTAACCAAGATATTTCTATTGAGTATCATGCAAAATAGTGATGAGAAACGCATAGTTAGTGTGCTTGCGGCTAAAAGCGATAATATTAAATTTAAACACGTTAAGCTTCAACAGCCAAGTGTTACACCAAAGAGCAATAAGTTCTAGATCTTTTTGGAGGATTGTATGATCATCAGCACAATTAATGGAATGATAAAGAATGCAGTCGTCTGTGAAAATGCGCACGTGTGAGGAAATGTTATTCGGTAAGTCATTAATGTAAATTAGAAATAGTAATGGCCCAAGAACGCTGCCTTGTGGTACACCTGAAGTGCGAAAGATGAGAGGAAAAATTATTAAATGCTGCGAGTTGTTGACGATAAGAAAGGAAATTGCGGATCCATGTTAGTGTAAGAGCATCTAATTTAAGAGAAGATAATTTCAAAATAAAACAGCAAGGTGCTACGAAGTCAAACGCTTTTGAAAAGTCTAGAAAAGCACAGTTAGTTTGCAGATTCTAGCTCTTCCATGTTAGTATGCAAATCAGTTGTTAATTCTAATATTTGCGTTTCACAAGAGAAGTTTCTCCAAAATCTGTGTTGGTGAAAAAAGAAAAATTTGTTGGCTTCCAGGTGACTATAGACATTTGATGCAATTACATGTTCTAGCATCTTGCAGCATATAGAGGTTAGTGATATTGGTTAAAACACGTTGGCGGGCTAGTTGGTTAGAATCCATGATAGAGTGTATAAGCGTGTGACAGGAAAAAGCAACAACAAAAAACAAAAAACAAGCGCTGACTCTGTGTATCTGTTTCTTTCTATGTCCTCGTTCAGTCGCGCTTATACACTCTATCATTAGTGATATTGGACGGTAGTTTACTGGTGCGTGTTAATTACGTGACTTAAATATGGGTATGACCTTTGCGATCTTCCAGTCTGAGGGCAGCACGCCAGTCTCTAAAGATTGCACGAAGATGCGAGACAGAATTTTACTAGATGCTATGGCGGTGTTTTTCAGAATTTTAGAATTAATGTCGTCAACGCCATATGATGCGGTTAGCTTGAGATTATTTATCAGGCATGTGACACCTTTAACTGTTCTTTCAATTGGTGACAAGTATTGGTAGTTTAGCTCCAATACATCCGGCAGATCAGGCTGTTCTTCTGTGGTGAATATAGGAGAAAAGTAAGCATTGAAGGTAGAAGCACAGTTAGTATCTGGAAGGGGGATGTTATTACTGTTGTGTAAAGAAATGTTAGTGTGGTTCTGATTTGGGCTTATAATGTGCCAGAACCTTCTGCGATTAGATTTTAGAAAAGATGGTAGATCATGAGTGAAGTATTTATCTTTAGCTGAAGATCGCGTAGGGATCTGGTGAACCATGGGTTAGATTTATCATTGGTTATCTTAATGAGAAGGACGTACTGGTTAACCAAGGCAGACATATTCCTGAAGAGTATCCAATTCTCCTCCATCGACCGTCTATGAAACGAAAGCAACATCATGTGGGAAAATAATATATATTATTCCGAATTCATAACGTTGTAATTGGCTTTATTATAATCGCGTATTTTTTAATAGCTAAACTTGTAAATGATGAGGGTGCGTTGATAGTTACTTGCAGTAAGGAATGATCTATGAAACCATTAATAGACACAATTTGATCAACTGTCTCAGGAGCTGTTGTGATGATTAAATCTAAGATATTATTATCCCGTGTAGGCTGTGTAACAACCTGGGACAGGTTAAAATCTAAGGGTAAATTGATAGACTCTGTCAAAGTATTACAGGATGAACATAACCCAGTCGATCAGAGAAAAATTGAAGTGTCGCAGATGGCCTCAGGCAGTTGAAGCTTCGTCACTGATTCTACGTTGCTGCGCAAGTCATTAATAAATGGATTAGTGGAATTTGGAGGTCGGTAACATGAACCTACAAGTATTCGCGAGGATGAAAACATGCATGCAGCACATGTAATTTATAGGTTAGAGCACGAGGTAATTACATAAGACGAAAATATTGTTCTTATTCGTAGAAGGACGCCGCCGCCTCTTTTGTCTTTTCGGTTATATCTGTGAATGTTGTAGTCGTGAACACATTGAAATATTTCTTTATCAGAGATATCTAGGTACAACGAAGTTTCAGTTAATGCTAGTGTATCAGATTTTCTGTCTTCAAGGAAGGAAGGAAGCGGGCCGCGTTTTCGCACACGGCTTTGAATGTCAGTGAACCATTATGATACCGCAGGAAAGGCATGATAGGACACACTGATTATGGCTTTTTGGACACGTGCTGCCCTTGAGCTATCTCCTGAAAGGAATAACAGAGTTAGTAGCGATATCAAATAAGTATGTCTTGTCTATGCACAGTCTGTCAACTGCTAGTTTGAATTGTTTTTTTTTGTGTCTTCGCGAATACAATGAGCTGTTTTCTCGCCTGCCGTGTAGCTGGTGAGAAATTTTCACTGATAGCGAACGGCGATTCTTTGAGTTTGTGAGCTGACATCAGAATGTATCCTTTGACTTTAAAAAGGGTTAACTTTGCTATTATTGGCCTGCGTTTATTGTCCCTGTACCTGCCTAGTGTATGAACGCGTTCAAATTGATTATTTGTCACAGTAATTTGAAGCTTATCTGAGCAGAACTTTATTATTCTTTGTTCGGATGCAACCAAACCTTTGTTAGGGGTGTCTTCAATTCCCAAAAATAGAAGGTTAAAACGTCGCATCCGATTTTCAGCGCTAGCACATCTAGATAAAATGTTAGACAACTGGGCACTAACACTGCGCAAGTTAGTTGTTGTGAAAGCATCAGATCTCTGCTGTTGGGATATGTTGCATGTTTCCAAAACCGCAATTCTGGCATTTAGGAGCATAATTTAATTCTTGGCGGCTGCACACCTCTCCTTGCTTTGTATCAATTCGGCAAGTAAATTAGCCTGCCCCTCCTCAAGTTTGGAAAATTTTTCCATGGCTGAGGAGAAGGCGTGTGCCTCCACCTTGCTCATTGGACTGTACACTGTGCAAGGACGTGATGTTGATGGGAATTCAGCCTTCCTATTGGCTAAGGTGGCCGGCACATTTTCCAGTGCAGCAAGGAACTACTGAGATGGAGTATAGCCCCACACCCTGTTACCAGATACATCATCCTTTTTATTAGGTAAACAAGTGTGTGTGTTTGTGCGCATGTTTGCGTGTGAGTAAAAGAGAAGGGCAATTATAAGGCAATGGTGCGATGAAAACTACACAACGTTGAACCACGACAAAAATGACGAGGACGTCATGGCGCCATCGACAACACAAACACTACCATGACGTCACGAAGATGACCGCGGCAAAACTTCGACGAAGCCTGAATATGGCGCCAACCTAACAGCTACGTAACCACTACAGAGGTATGGTAAAGACGGCATAATAACGAGGACGGTCATATAGGAAACAACAAAAATGGCGTCGTGGATACATCATCATCATCATCATCATCATCATCATCATCATCATCATCATCATCATCAGCCTAGTTACGCCCACTGCAGGGCAAAGGCCTCTCCCATACTTCTCCAGCTACCCCGGTCATGTACTAATTGCGGCCATGTTGTCCCTGCAAACGTCTTAATGTCATCCGCCCACCTAACTTTCTGCCGCCCCCTGCTACGCTTCCCTTCCCTTGGAATCCAGTCCGTAACCCTTAATGACCATCGGTTATCTTCCCTCCTCATTTCATGCCCGGCCCATGCCCATTTCTTTTTCTTCATTTCAACCAAGAAGTCATTTACCCGCGTTTGTTGCCTCACCCAATCTGCTCTTTTCTTATCCCTTAACGTTACACCCATCATTCTTTCCATAGCTCGTTGCGTCGTCCTCAATTTCAGCAGAACCCTTTTCGTAAGCCTCCAGGTTTCTGCCCCATATGTGAGTACTGGTAACACACAACTGTTATACACTTTCCTTTTGAGGGATAGTGGCAACCTGCTGTTCATGATTTGAGAATGCCTGCCAAACACACCCCAGCCCATTCTTATTCTTCTGGTTATTTCAGTCTCATGATCCGGATCCGTGGTCACTACCTGCCCTAAGTAGATGTACTCCCTTACCACTTCCAGTGCCTCGCTACCTATCGTAAACTGCTGTTCTCTTCCGAGACTGTTAAACATTACTTTAGTTTTCTGCAGATTAATTTTCAGACCCACCCTTCTGCTTTGCCTCTCCAGGTCAGTGAGCATGCATTGCAATTGGTTTCCTGAGTTACTAAGTAAGGCAATATCATCACCGAATCGCAAGTTGCTAAGGTATTCTCCATCAACTTTTATCCCCAATTCTTCCCACTCCAGGTCTCTGAATACCTCCTGTAAACATGCTGTGAATAGCATTGGAGAGATCGTATCTCCCTCTCTGACGCCTTTCTTTATTGGGATTTTGTTGCTTTCTTTGTGGAGGACTACCGAGGCTGTGGAGCCGCTATAAATATCTTCCAGTATTTGTAGATATGGCTCATCTACACCCTGATTCCGTAATGCCTCCATGACTGCTGAGGTTTCGACTGAATCAAACGCTTTCTCGTAATCAATGAAAGCTATATATAAGGGTTGGTTATATTCTGCACATTTCTCTATCACTTGATTGATAGTGTGAATATGGTCTATTGTTGAGTAGCCTTTACGGAATCCTGCCTGGTCTTTTGGTTGACAGAAGTCTAAGGTGTTCCTGATTCTATTTGCGATTACCTTAGTAAATACTTTGTAGGCAACGGACAGTAAGCTGATCGGTCTGTAGTTTTCCAAGTCTTTGGCGTCCCCTTTCTTATGGATTAGGATTATGTTAGCGTTCTTCCAAGATTCCGGTACGCTCGAGGTTATGAGGCATTGCGTATACAGGGTGGCCAGTTTCTCTAGAACAATCTGACCACCATCCTTCAACAAATCTGCTGTTACCTGATCCTCCCCAGCTGCCTTCCCCCTTTGCATAGCTCCTAAGGCTTTCTTTACTTCTTCTGGCGTTACCTGTGAGATTTCGAATTCCTCTAGGCTATTCTCTCTTCCACTATCGTCGTGGGTGCCACTGGTACTGTATAAATCTCTATAGAACTCCTCAGCCACTTGAACTATCTCATCCATATTAGTAACGATATACAGTAACATGTAAATAATGACAACAGCGACATGCTGAGCCCGACAACCACGAGATTACAAAACGACAGTGATATGATGACTACTTAAGTGACGTAGCAAAAAAAAGTATATGATTGCCTACGTGAGACAATAGTCCAATGAATGAACTAACGCACGCCTGAACGAGAGAACTAACCAACGAATGCACAATTTAACCAATAACTAAGTAATGAAGGAACGAACAAAGGAAGGATTCCTTGCAGAGTCCGGCCACCGAACAACCACGAAAACAGATGGAAGAAGCAAAAACAAATATTCGCCGAGAAGTTTGCGACCGTGAACATTGTAGATGGCACGCTGCTGCTTAAGCATCATCATCAACGACGACGCACGTGCTGTACATGCTCAGAGTTCCAACCTTATTTTTGCCACAGGAGTGAAGCAGGCATGCCAGCAATGACATAGTCATCATCACGTCGTCATATCAACGTCGTTGTGTCGTAATCTTGTCCTTAGATTGTCGCTATTATTATTATTATTATTATTATTATTATTATTATTACTATTATTACTATTATTATTATTTAATTCTAGGAGTTCCAGAAAGCTACAAACAGAACTAAACGAAATGCAGACGGTACGTATTGCACAAAAAAAAAAGAAACGAAAACAGGCACAGGTACTGACCAACTTAGATGATATACTGTTCTTACTACTAATGCAACGTGGGCAAGGCAAACGCGATTGTTTCTTATTTTAACCAGATTCCTTGACCAACACCAAAGAGATCCTACGTTCCTACATGATACGATCGCCTTTGGGATACTCAGGGACTTAATCACGTAACCGCCACAGCAGCAAGTACATGGCCCTCGGTGACATTCTACGCAAAGCTGCTGAACCACGCTTTCTGAAAATTGCAATTTACCTTAATATGTCCCGAATACACGTGATTACAAATATGTTCTACTTTTCTGTGCACACGCTTGTCGTCAACATCTTTCCCCCGACAAGCATCACACATCGCCTTCGTCCTCGTCACATTGCTACACAGACGTCCCACAATGTGCACCCGCCTGATTTTATGTTTGCATCTCATGATGACTCTGAACGGTGTAGTGCAAAATTCTTAAAATTGCACAGGGAGAAGGTTGTGCATAGACATTGCATGAGTTTAGCGTTGCATATCATAGCATAAAGGAATTGTGCGCATCGCCGTTAGTTGTACAGCATTTATTATATGCTTCACTTCAACTAGATTATAACATCTGCGTTAGATCAACTTTATGCTCCAATGAGGATGCCACGAGAAGAATTTAAAAACAATGCGAACCATCAGCAAATGTAAACCTGCCTGCACTATTCTTTTAATACTCATTCAACTTGTTCGGAGCTTGTTGCCCTCAGAGGTGCCGCTGATTATATTAGCAACCAACCGGCTAATGGATGGGCGATACTCTGCGACTCGAAATCGGCCCTACAATTACTTTAGTCAACTCTTCGTCGCGGGTCCTGTGAACGGCTCGTGTCGGAGATACGAGAGACGGACCATCATATGATCGTGAAAGCACGTGACGTCGTGTTTCAGTGGCTCATCGTTGGGGTATCTCCGGTAACGACCTCTTCAAAGAAGCTGCTAGGAAAGCACACGAAGAAGCAAAACCTTGCTTCTTCACCTTTATCGTGGACTGGCGCAGCCCAACATTTAAGCATCCTAGCGCACCGTATGACATTGGAGAAGACGCACACACCTGAATTCATCCAACATCGACGGCATTCCCTCGACCTATCCATGAAACTGCAGCTTGTTACCTAGGCTTCCGTGAAATAAGGAAAACGCTGTGGCGCTTACGCTTGGACGTCTCATTCAACAATGCATATACGTGTTTGATTGGAATGGCTGATAGCGCCGAATGCAATGCCTGCGGTGTCGAAGAGACTATAGAACATCTACTGTGCTTCTGCCCATCTTTTGAAAATAAAAGACATGACCTCTGTAAGGCTTTAAACCAGTTAGATAGAAAACTGGTCAACTTGAACAAGCTCTTGGGACCATGGCCTCGCATATCGCAGCTACAAAAGGCCACAAAAGCGCTGCTGCGATATTTGAAATCTGCCGGATTGAGTAACCGTCTGTCATCTGGACTGAGTGACCGTCAGTGGATATAGAGCAGAAAATTGTTACCACATTGGTGATAGCCACAGTGGACTTTCTCTTCTTCTTTTAATATTTCCCTCCCCTTCCCCCTTCCCCAGCGTAGGGTAGCCAACCGGGCTCAGACCTGGGTCCCTACCTTCCATTTATCATTTTCTCCCTCTATCAGTTTTAATTGCGTTTCGGAATAAGGACCGAACAGGTGATTTTTCAACTACACGACATCAAAATCAGGGACTTGCTGCACAGAATAAACAGATATAGTGTATTTGTCTAACCACAGATACGCCAACTGCACGAGCGCGAAGGAGAAAGCGCTTACAGCAACAAGTAGCGGATGGCACTTCGCGTGCATCTCACACCAAAAGTTGACTGAGCCTAAATAATTCAAAACAATCGTAAGGAGCGTGCTCACCTCATCTCTTACAGGAAGCGAAACTTGACTCGGCTGTACGTCCCCGCGTTCTTTGAACCAAGAGCCACGAGGATGTCCTACATTGTAGAGCAGCGAGCATTGATCGATCCAATAAGTGGTGTCTTCAAAAAAGTGGTGTAAGTCACGTTCACGCGTTAAAGACTAAAGCTTTTCACAAAAGCATGTGAGCACTCTTACACGCAATCACACCCACTGTCAATGGTAAAACGGCATCCAAAACGAAAGTAACCCTCGATAACGAGTCAGGCTACATCTCTCGTTATTGTAGTGAATATAATCTTGAAATACAAAATAATGGCAGAAATCAATCAGAACGAAAAGAACAAAGTTAACAAAGACGCTGAATTTGCGTCTGCTAAACCATTCGCCCAACTTGTTTTTTTCGATAAAGAAATTATAATAGAAGAAACGTTGGCACCTGGGATTCCTTAACGCACTCGTGATCTTCTGATCAGCAGCAGAGGAGGCCACAAGAACAGCTGGTACCAGGTCAGAAGGCTGGGAATCGCGATTCCAGATCGCTAGATCAACTGGTCACTAGATCTACATGATGGGCATCAAGACACCAGGCTGCTCAAGCAGCTGGGCACCAGGTCAGCAGGGCGGGCTGCCAGATGCCATCGTACTAGAAGGCCTGGCCACCAGGTCCACAGGGCAGGCAGCAAGGCACCTGGCCGCTGTAGAACAGCCCAACGATCCAAGATGCGGTGAAAGAGGTTCATTGAAATGCGACGAATACCCAGTGGCACACAACCAATTACGCAAGTTAAATTCAAGGATATCGACTGAAGGTCAGCCCGTACGCAACGGCACATAAAACAAATTAAGTCCTAGGCTTTTACGTGCCAAAACAACGATATGATTGTGAGGCACACAGTTGTGGGGGACTCCGGATTAATTCTCACCACCTGCGGTTCTTTACCGTGCAGCCAATCTACGGTACACGCGAGTTTTTGCATTTCGGCCCCATCGAAATGTGGCCGCCGCTGCCAGGATTTCTCGCCGCATCTTCGGGCTTAGCAGTGCAACGCCAAAACCACTACACCATCACGGCGGGTGATTTCGCATGTCCAGTGACCCAGGATGACGTGGAATAAGTTCATTGAACCCTCGCGTAGCCAGTGACCCAAGTTGGTCCCTCAGCATAACAGCCCGACGTCCTACCCATTAGATCATGGACCACACTGTCACCCTAGTTGGTTTAGAACAGACGACATACGGATAAACAAACCAACAGAAACTGGTTGAAGTTAAAGAATGGTAGCCGCAATGACTATAATGTACGATTATAACAAACAAGAGTGCGAATGTAATATTGTCGTGTTAAGGCTTCGCGTTGTGCCGTGATCTTTTAGAATACTATCAATAATGAGTCGGTGGGCTCAACGACTTCCAAGTCGTGAACTGAAAACGACTCTGGGCCACAATTTACCGCAGTAATATACTCTAAGCTCGTTTCTGGAATGAAAATATGCTGCTTCATTGAGTATAGCTCCCAATGGCAAGAATGGGTGGCCGATCTACGCGGTATGGGTCTGCGTTAGCGGCGACCAGGAACAAGCCTGGGAAACCGTAACGTGTTTCGTTTTGCGTAAAGCAACTGGGGGATTGCGATGGACACCATAGTGGATAGATACGGACTCATTTTTTGCCAGATATACGATACAAAAGCGAAATATATAGACGAGACTTATTTCACTGCTGGTATTCCGGAGTGATAAACATAGCCATTCAAACCGCACTCACACTAACGTGAGAAAGAAACAATAATGGGCGCATAACTGTTTATTATTATTGTTACTGTTACTGTCTAGTGTTTATTGTATAACTTTATCGAACAACTGCGCCACATGCTATGAACGACACAGATGATTTCACGCTATTTCAATTAAATTTCACTTGTCAGGAAGCCCACGTCGAGGAATTTCTTTCCTTCCCTGTTCTTGATGCGCTGCTGCACTAGAGAAGTGCCAGTTCACCAAGTTTGCAATTTTTCGTAGAGATAATTTTGTTCAGGTAGAATTGTGGACTGCACTAGATAATTTTTCTCATGTTACTTCACGCTGAAATAAACATTTATAGCACCCTGTTCACACTTCGTTGATGAGAATTACAGAAACATTGGCGTACTCGACTTTAGTTAGCGCGAAATTATGCTATAGGCAACTGGCTCAGCGGAAGGCAATGGAGGGATTTCGACACGGGACATCTTTTCGATGCGCTCACCTTTCTGACCAGATCGTATAGCGCTGCCTCCCACACTTGAGCTGGTGATGTCGCAGGAAAATCCAGCGCCGTATGCTCGTCAGATGCGTCCACGACACGACCACGTCGACTTCACGCTGTTCGTTCTCGGAACCGATGAAAAAGAAAAAAAAAAAAGAAAAGACATTGCACACGTATGTGAGGAGCACGGTGAAAGACGTGAGGGAACGAAACCTTAACTACGGCCATGTCAGCTGGTGTACCCCCCCGGTAAACGAGAATTGTATCATGAGCGCCATTTTGTCCCCTGGTGCTTAGCAGGCAAAACTCTGGGCGAAAAAAAAAAAAGAACTAAGGAGAAACAAGCGTGCTGCCTTGTCAACGGTATCGTTGATGTGCGAGGGAGAAACGCCATCCCGCTTGCCGTCTGCCATGTGCCGTCTGCGATGCCGTCTGCTCGACGAGAACACGACTTTCTCTGCAGGCGCCATCGCAAACCAACATAGCTTGCATTTGTTTTTTTCTGATTGTTTTCCTCTTTCAGATGTTATTCTCAACCTCTTTCTGCTTCTATAATTTCTTGTGCTTACAACATGTGTGCAACGCGTCTGTGTAAAAATGCATCTTTTTCTGTTCAACATTCGCGAGCCACCACGCCTTGACGCGCGGCTATTTAGTTTCGGCAAAACATAAGTAGGCAGGAAACAGATTTATTCACTGTTTTTATTAGCTACCTATCGTACAGCAAGGCACTCTATACACAACACAATAATATACAGTTGCGTGTCGCATAATTCAGTACAAATGGACGCGTTCTGTACTACAATCATACATAACAGAGCTTCCCACAATATCTCAGGCTGTAAATTACTACAGATGCCATGTTAGTTTGCTGTGCACAACACAACTCTACCAAAGCAGTATTTGTCAAAACAGTTATTTGTGAATAATGAAAAGATTACCAAGACCTGCAGGTCCACACCTTTCGCATACCAGTATAAAAAACTTTTTTTTTTATTCTAAAGAGTTGGTGTACTTACTAGTCCGAAAACATTCTATACCTAGTAAATTTTCTGCAGCTGTCCTTGCGCTGATGTGCGGATTGTTATTTAGCAAATTACATTGAAAAACTTTACAAATTTTTCATGTTTGATATTGTTTCACGATACAACATGTAAGACCACCAGAGCTTCATCGAAATCGAACATTGCGAACAAGGTATCAAGAAATTACTCACAAGCATATTACAGATGTTTCTTAAAATGTTTAATGCACTTCGTCTGTTCTATCATCGTTTAGGTATAAATAGTCATTTCCAAAGCAGTAACAACAAATAGCACCGAGCTTTCTTGCCGAGAAACAGTAAATGCAGGAGAAGCATCTGCCAATCGGCGTGTGATCGTCAGATCGTCAGGACGGTGCGATGCACAAAGGTATTATCGAACGCGTAGCTTCGGCACATGGGAAAACATCTTTAAATGCAACTCAAATCGGTTGCATTAAATGCATCAAGGCATCCTGCTCAGAACAATTTTTCTTTTCCTGGCTTTCCTGACCTGGCTGAACGCTGAACGTACACTGTGTACTTTCTTTCTCAGAGCCCACAAGCTCAGTTTCGTGCGACCTGCTTGAAGCTTGAGACAGGTTTCACAGCTACGTTACGAGTTTGATTATTGGCTGGAGGTCACCCGTCATGAGAATTTCAGTGCCCATACAATAAGGAGGTGAAAGCATTTCAACTTGGCTAAACACCCGTTTATGGCACAGCATGCTTTCTTTGCCTAATAAGATTATTCGTGGCTTTGCTGAAAGGAGCACCCCCCCCCCCCCCCCGTTTTTTTTACCATAATAATAAAGCCACTGAAGTCAAAAGCGTCCAGCAACATTAGTACTTGCTCAACTTTGTTGAAACAAGTTCAGGAAGATTATAGTATACTAAGATCCCTGTAAGGCAGCTATCTAATAAGTTCTAAAGAGGAGAGCGCAAGTGAAGGAGCAACAATTGTCTGCACAAAGAATGCGCTGCCCGATGTTTATGGAAATATTTAAATATGCCTAAATATTTTCTAAAGATAAGGTGATCAGGGGACCGCACTAAAATCTATCGGAATTACAAAAATAATTAGATATCCGCAAATGTTTCCTAATTTTCAAGCTTGTGGAGTTTTTTTTTTTTTTTTTGCAGTGGACTTTCTGTGACCATGTTTTTTTGGGATCTAGATTAACGTCGTTTATGTGGAGCAAAAGCCAGACATAGCAGAACTGCTGCAGCACTTCTTTGTGACCCTTATTAGAGCAAAATATTTCGTATAGTAGATAGTATAGTAAATGTATAGTATAGTATAGTAAATGCAGTACAGTGGTCACACCGCACAAGTGCGCGACCAAGCCAAATTGCTCCAGAAAGCATTTCTCCGTGTTCTTCTCTTCCTCTTGCGATAATGGAGGGCCACCTGGCTCCGGAAGCATTGGTAGAACTTTGGGCTCACATGATGCATCAACTTCTCTAGTGCTTCCCCCGTGGCTTTCAGAAGCTCTAACTTAGCGCATTTGCGATATTTTTGTCTATCATTCTTCAGTCGATTGATGACACCAGCGATCTCTGGTGAATATATTTTCCGCTTGTTGCCTTGCTGCGGTGATGCAGAACCTGCAAGGACAGATACCTCGCTAGAACATCTCGTTGGACCAGTTGGCAAATTTTCGCCAAAATTGCACGCTTTGTAAAAGAACATTGCCCACAGGCACACACAGGAGAAACGCAGCGTGCAGTGTATTCTTGAGTGCCATCTTGTATTGTAAAACAATTTTCTTTGGCGACAAATGCGTACCATGTGATATCACTTTGCAATTATTGAAACACATGAAAAGCACGTTCATTAACAAATTGCTGGTGCACGTGACAAAACACAGAACTGTTTTCGTAACATAGTATCCTCAATCCATGCTTGTCACTTGTGATTATACTTGGTTGCAGGGTTTCAAGTATGAATGCTACCAAAATTTAATGGGGAATGTTTTAGTGCAGCTATGTAGTCTTGTAGCATATTAAGCATTGCTGGTTTCTCAAGAGGTGGCTGGGAAGGCTATAGGCATCAGTTTTTTTTAGTTAGTTTTCTTGATCAATTAAAGCTTTTGATTCATCTTGTTAAATATTAGGTAACTGGACGTTTTATTTACTATGGCTTGATTCTCCTGGAAAATATCCATAAGAGAAAAAAATAACTCCGCCCATGCACCCCGTATAGATGGTAAACCAGTGAAGCTGAAATGTGCGGCCCCGGTGTTAATGTTGACGTCGACGTTGTCGCTGCTTTGCCTCGCGTGTCCGAACTACCGGATCCTCGGCTGCAGCATCAAGCAAGGCGCGACTTTTTGCGAGTGGGAATTCGCTCATTGTCTGTTAAAACTGTTCGGCTTTTTAGTTTAGCCTATAATCGGGAACATCGCGCCCCGCAGAGGAGCAAACGAGAAACAGACAAGCACGTGGTTTCTTGGCGCACGCGGAGTAAACTTTCCTGCGTGACGTCACATGGCACCAGACCCCGTAGTAAATGACGTCCACAAGACAGCGCTCGCCGTGCTAATGACACTTGCGCCGTACCCTGTCAAGTGGTTTCTGTACGAAAATAAGCAATTACAAAAGCAGAGATTCTCAACCACTAATAACTTGTTTTCCTTACCTTCATCGATCAGGGACTGTTCTTGCACTCCAACAGTCGGCACAGCCGACCACAAGTCTTGTCTTGGTAGGGCCGGCGTAGTTTCTGTGATGTCTTCCGAGCAGGGGTAGTAGCGGTTGTACATCTCCACGCATGTCAACACCGCCAGGACAGCCTGTTTAGGATAATGTCGCCAAATGTGACATGTGAAAAATGGATAAAATACCACGTGGTCATCATTAAAGAACACCTAAATATGAAAGAAAAGTTGTGAGCCCGAAGAAGTGATGAAAACATTGTCCTTCTAGGCACAGTTTCAAAACAGAAGCGCAACTCGGTCGTCGCGCACGTAAGTCGAACTTATTGTAATTCAAAACGCAAACGGTGACTGCTACGTAATTGACTTTTTTTCTTCTGCCTTGTTCATGAAAAGTAGTAATGTTACTACAAAAAGCTGGTCACCGGAATGATCTGCAGCGTAACCAGTTTTTGCAAAGAGCATTCAAATATTTCGGGCAAATATAAATCGCAGATTTTCTACTCGTGGCAAAAGAATGAAGGACCGCCGTTAACATATACCGAAGTGAGATTTCCGTATGCGTGTCAGCTAGCATCGATCGGTCCACGCGCAACTGTCAACAAGTAGCTTCACTTTCTTACAACACGACAGGAAAATGCGCCGTGCCAAACCAAAAAAGACACATTCAAAGCAACGCTTCAGATCTTTCGTTTCGTTCTATAGTTGTTTTGATAAGGATAGCGCTTTATCATTTATGACTTCAGAAAAAGTGTTGCTTACCTCTCGTCCGCAGGGAAACGGAAAAAATTTCATCCTGCTGTTCGTCCCCGGTCGTCCCCGAGTTGCAACACCACATAGCCGTACATCACGCCTTGTAGGTTTTCCTCAGTACTTCCGAATTTGTCGGTACGTTCAAGCGCATAGAAAGAAAAAAATTATCTACAGAGCCCGTATACGGCAATGCCAGCTAAAACGCAAAGACGCCGGACTTGGTGTTCTCTGGCAAAACAATACGTTGATGGACAGTAAATGAGAAACACTAAAAGGGAAAACATGCAAACCCAATCGAAGCACACGAACATAGCGCCAACTCTCACGAAGTGAATCACTCTGTGAAATGCGACGATAAGAACTATGTTGTTCACAGAGAAAAATCAAGACGGTGCACTAAAGCGCAGAATTATAGGTTGTGCAGAATGGCCTAAGCCACCAACTCCGTGATACCGCAATTCCTGGCGTAAGACAAAAATTGTTTTCATGCGACAATATATAACGTATCAAAAAGCCCGACCGCCATTTATTTTCTTGTACCTTGAGTATCTCTCTCGCCATTGTTAATTTTTAAGAATATGCAATATTATATTTTCTTTGAATTTTCGGCGCTAACCTTGTGCCTGGAAGTTAGGCGCCACCAAAATATCCCGACCATAGACATATGCTCATTCGACCTTTGCTTAACACAGCATGCAGCTTTCCCTACGTAATGTGTGCCGACTGATTGCCGAATTTCATAGATTTCATTTTTTCCCCCATGCCACGTAAAGACCATGTTGTATATGAATAGCTTTGCTACAAGGATCAATTCTTGGATATAACCTCTCAGCTTCTTGCTGCCGATATTTTCACGTGCATATAATCTTTTTTTCCCTATTATGGGAATTGGTGTTAAAGGTAAAGTATGACTGCCACGGTAAGACTGAGCCGAACGGAATGAAAGAGCAAGGGCGATGTGAATTATAAAAAATTCAGGGGTAGCCAATATTTTAGTTCACATTAAGAGGAAAAGATGGAGCTGGGTGGGTGGGCAGGAAACTAGGTGGTGTGATAATATTAGTAAATTGGGGCAAGCATTAGACGGAATCAGCTGGTGCAAGAGAAGGGTTTTAAATTCCCATTAATAGGCTCATATTGATTGTGATGCCTGCTTTACGTTTTTCGTTGTGGTTCTCTTCATTTTCATTGCCTAACTTTTTTACGGTCACCTTCGCTGCTAGATGCAATAAGGTGCAACGCTTAACCAGACGGACAAACGCGGTCAGTTTGGACAATAACTGACAAAATTAAGCGACAAATACTCGAGAAGAAAGGAAATATCTGTTTTCCCTTAAGGATCTCAATCGGGAATTATATCGCAGATCTGTGGGTTGGTTCTTGTATTGTGTGAGCATGGCATTCGTTGCGCTATCGCAAGACGTGGTGGTGCCCCGAAATGGATGACATAGAGCATTATGTTTCCCCTATTCTTGATTCATTTTGTTAGAACGCGCTATGCTTGCGGTATTCGCTTCAATTAGTCCATTTATGCACTGCGAAGATATCTGTGGTATATTACCAATGAGCCCAAGTCGTAAATGTTTTCATCAGGAGCTTTACGTTCTCGAGAAAGCAAGTGAAACTACAATGTAAGTACATGGAGTGAAGAATTCCGTAGGAAAATGTGGTTTCTGGAGTGGCAAGGCGAAGAGCTGAGTCTAAATATTAGCCCTGCCTATCGCCTGATGATGTTGTTCAAGCCTCTGAAGGAAATATATATCGTTGACTTATAAAGAGCTAACACGGCATGTGAAACGTAACGAAGTACAAAATGTCAATAGATCGTCTAGAGTAGAATTTTCTTTTCCGCATTGTCCCACTGTTGTATGTAGACCCTGCAATGTCCCACTTGGTCCAAATTATCCTTGGAGATGTCTGATGCATGCCACCCGGAAACAATATTGTACAGATCCTCGGAATAGGTTGCAAATTATGCGAAATGTAGCTCAAGTGAAGAGTGCAGTCAAAGACTGTACAACTAGAGACGATGCGCACAAATTTGTTTTGCTTCATCCTGTCGAGCGCGAAAACAAATACAATGCTTATTCAGCACAAAGGTCACAATTTTATTCTCATGAAATCGTCAATATTGGCTGACTGCACCGTTAACAATCTATGCCGAAATTCAAACACTAAACAAGGCGGGTACGCAGTTTCAGACATCAACGCGGCGATGTCATGAGGACAAAGACAACTTATGCTTGTCGATGCAAGAATCGCGATGACAGGTGTACGCACAGAGAAGGGTGAGAAATGTTTATATACATTTAGGAGTTCTGTACCTCTGGTGTCACCGTGACATACACCGAGTGGAACACATCGACAGGATTATTAAAATAAGGTCCGATACTATAAATAATCAAATTATCATAATGTGAATTCTTTAGGATGTTTGTATGCTTCAGATGTAGTTATGTGCAGACATGATGCGTTAATATTTTAGGTAGGAATGTACGTAACATTTATTACGCAGAACTTAGGTGCGCGCTGGCACTAGTTTGGCGGACGACATACAAGGGTCCCGTCAACTGGTACTTTAACTAGAAGCATGTGTAACATTACCGCGCGCGCGCGCACACACACACACACACGCACGCACGCACGCACACGCGCGCACGCACACACACACACACACACACACACACGCACACGCACACACAGATAGAGAGAGAGAGAGAGAGAACACGCTACCGATAAAAAGAACGTTATACAATACAACGGCCTTACTAATAATGTAGCATGGGTAAGGGCAACGCGATTTTTTTTTATTTTAGCAAGGTTCAGAAGTTGTCCAATAATGATAAGCTCAGTGTTCTAAGACACTCACGGACTTGAGCATGTATCCGTCACAGCAGAGGATACATGGCCCTCAATGACTGCCTACGCATAACTGCCAAACAGCGCATTGTAACGACTACAAATTCACCGGATATTGCCCGAAAAATGTGATTAGAAGTGCGTCCTACTTCTGTGTGCGCACGCCTGTCATGAGCATACTTCTTTAGACAAGTATCACACATTCCCTTCGTCCTTGTCACATTGCTACACAGACGTCTCAAATTGTGCATTCGTCTGATTTGGTGTTTGCTGTTCGGAATGATTCTGAACGGTCTAGCGCAAAATTCTGAAGAAAAAAGAAAGGTACAATGCGAAGACTGTGCATAGACATTGCACGTATTTATGGTTGCATAGGATGAAATCAACAACTGCGCGCATCGCTATTAGCTGTGTAGAATTTATTTTAAAAAAAGCCTCACTTCAAATATATTGTAGCGCGTATGTCGGACGAGCATTATTCTCCACTGATGCTGCCACGACAGAAACGACCAAATTTCAGCTGACACGTCAGTAAATGTAAACCATGCACTATGCATCCAACACGATATCAGCAATTTTTAATTGCATTTTGGAATAAGGAACTAAAAGGTTATTTCTTTCAGCTACACATCAAATTTATTTTAATTTAGTTCACCATAATTTAAAACAGTGAACAAGGATTGTGCTTACCTCGTCCCCTAGGAAGCGGAACTTGGCCTTGCTGTCCGTACCTGCGTTGTTTGAACCGAAAACCACGGAGGTGTCCTGCATAAATCAGTAGCGAGTATTGATCAATTCAAGGTGTTTTCCAAAAAAAAAAAACGGCATGAGCTACGTTCGCGCGTAGAAGGCAGAATTCACGAAAGCATGTGAGCACTCTTTCACACAACCACATGCACGGATAATGGTAAAATGGCAGTCGACCCGAAATCAACCCTCGATATTGATTCCTGCTATATCGCGCGTTATTTCAGCGAGGACAATCTTGAAATACATAGTAATGGGAGAAATCAAACCGCCCAAAATGAACGAAGACAGACGTTGAAGCTGCCTATGTTAAACAGCTCGCCCTATTTGTCTTTTTGATGGAGAAATTGTGATCGAAAAAAAATATTTTGTCACCTCTGATTCCTTAACTCGCGCGTGATCTTCTGCAGCCTAGGTGACAAGAAACAGCTGGCCACGAGATCTACAGAGTGTGCCGCAAGACATCACGCAGCTAGAATAGCTATCCAACAGGTCACCCGGGTGGGCAGCCAGATATCAGGTAGCTAGATGAGCTGGCCACTAGATCCACAGGGACACCAGACCTCTAGTACAGCTGGGCACCACATCCGCAATGTGGCCATAATAACACCACGATGCTAGAACACCTGGCCACCGGATGAGCAAAGAAAGCATAGAGATACCACGTCGGTAGATCAGCTCGCCACCAAATTCTCAGGGCAGGTATCAATACATCAGGCTGCTGGAACAGTTGACCACCAGGTCCGCTGTGCGGGCACCGAGTTACCTCGTCTTTAGAGCAGCTGGCCACCAGATAAGCAGGAAGGGCTTAGAAATATCACGTCGATAGATCAGATGGCCACCAGATCCACATAGATCCATCCACCAGGTCCACCAAGGCACCAGGCTGCTAGGACAGTTCACCATCAGGTCCGCAGGGCGGGTACCGAGTTTCCAGGTAGCTAGATCAGCTGGGGGGGGGGGGGGGCGTAGAAATACCACGTCGATAGATCAGATGGCCACCAGATTCACAGAACTGGTGTCATGACAACAGGGGCCAGATTAGGTGATAAATAAATGAACCGCTTACCTCCAGATCAGCATGGCGGGCATACTGATACCACGTCGGTAGATAAGTTGCCCACCTGATGCACAGGATATGTATTCATACACCAGGCTGTTAGAACAGTTGACCACCGGGTCAACGGGGCGGGCATTGAGTTACCAGGTTGCTGCATCAGCTGTCCTCCATCCAGTTCGACAGGGCGGGGATAAAGGCACCAGGATTTTAGATCAGCTGGCCACTAGGTTCGCATGACGGGCTGTAAGAAGCCATTGTGCTAGGAGGCCTGGCCATCATGTCCACAGGGCAGGCAGCAAGAAATTGTGCTACTGAAACAGCCCTGTCAAAGAGGTTCATATAAATGCGGGGCCTACCTAATGGCACATACCCCTGCAGTTACCCAAGTTGGTATCAAGAATATTTACTGAAGCTCTGTAACTACCTATAACATAACTAAATTCTGGCGTTTTTCATGCCAAAACCACGATAGGATTGTGAGGCAGGCCGTAGTGGAGGTCTCCGGAATTATTCTGACCACCTGCGATTCTTAAACGACGCCCAGTGCATGGTACACTGCTGTTTTCGCATTTTGATTCCATGGAAATGCGGCCACCGCGGCCGGGATTTGATCCAGCGCCTTCCGGCTTAGGACCACAACGCCAAAACCAATAATGCACCAGTGCGCTTAATGGCACCGAACCGGTGACCAAAGTTAGTGCAAAAGATGTTCTATAAAGAATGACATGTACGCAGTGACACAGAATGACATCAATGAAGTTCATTGAGGTGCGGCACATACCATCACATACCAGTTACTCAAGTTTGACCTAAGGTTGGTTTATAACTCTGTTCCCTCAGGACCGCAGACCGATGCTTGACTAATTAAGTCACGAACTACCCCAAAACCGAAGTTCGCATGCAACAGGTTTGATAAGGACAAGCAAACCCATGGAAAGACAAGAAACATCGCAAACTGGATGAATTTCCCAAGGAGTGCTAAAGGCAATGATTAGAAGAGACAATGGTGACACACTAGAGTGCACAGAACTGCAATATTGTCGTGTTAAGGCTTTGCGTCGTGCCGTTACTTTTTAACATACTCAGTACCGAGTCTGTTAGCTCAAGGAGTCGTTAATAGAAAATGAATCTGGGCCCCCATTAAACACAGTCATTTACTCTTAATTCTTTTCTCGTTTGCAAAAGTTCAGCTTCGTTTTATGATAAGGCCAATGACAGTCACGAGTGGCACCGTTACGCCGAATGAGCCTGCGTTACCGTCATTGAGGCGGAAACCAGGAAAACTTATGTCTTTCGTTTGCTGCAGCTTTAAATTACGGTACAATATTTCACTGAACTTGAGGATTAAGAGAGATGTCGTAGTGTGCAGCTCTGGACTGATTGTCACCAGTCATTTTTGACCCTTTTCCCGTCGATTTCATGGGCGCTGCTGTGGTAACGTGGTGACGCGCCTATTGCTGCCTCAGTTGCCTCCGTGTTTACAATGCATCCGAATGATGGCGGTGCGGCGCAGCAAACCTCCGTTTCCACGGATATCGTGGATGGTGACTGTGTGGGTAAAATGAAGCTTTGGGCGCGCATTTAGGGGTCATGCAAGTGCTTTCAGAACTCATTACGCCTCGTCCAAACGGTGCGATCAGCGTATCCGGTGCTTGTATTAAAAACGGGGCTGGAAATGCATTCAAATCTGTTCGAACTTTCTGCTTATGAATAACCTCAGTGCAGTCACTATGCGATTGTTTATTTTCAGCCTAAATGCTTTCGGGTGTGCTCAGTTGGAAAAGATTTGTTCTCGCTGCGCACAAGGCTTGGAACGGAAATGTTTTCTTCTTTTTGATAGCTTTTTGTAGAAAAGACGTATTATTGCTAGTAACTTGCTTACTCTGTCGACCGTCACAAAACGTTCAGCTTCGAACATTCGTGTGTTGTCGGTGTAGTCGCCGCCAATCATACTTCGGCCATTCCCTCATTCTTTATACCTTGTCGGTAGAATGGGCGTAAGTTTGCGTGCGAGCAGGGGTACAAGTGCGTAAATAACGTGTGAGAAACTTAGAATGCCACTAAGTGCTCTACCTTTATAACAAACGGCACTCATTTTTAAGTGCCGATGTCTTGGGGTTAAAGTCCTTTCTTTGGAGGTTAGCGATACAGCGCTGCCGGATGATTTTTTTCTTTCTTCTTTTAGGGGAAAGCCGTGCGTCGTTAAGGGCTGGTAGCATAGGCAGTTTTTATGATAATAATATTTGGGGTTTTACGTGCCAAAACCACTTTCTGATTATGAGGCACGCCGTAGTGGAGGACTCCGGAAATTTTGACCACCTGGGGTTCTTTAACGTGCACCTAAATCTAAGCACACGGGTGTTTTCGCATTTCGCCCCCATCGAAATGCGGCCGCCGTGGCCGGGATTCGATCCCGCGACCTCGTGCTCAGCAGCCCAACACCATAGCCACTGAGCAACCACGGCGGGTAGGCAGTTTTTATGTAGCAGCGGCCACACATACTGAGCCCATTCTGTAATAGGCGAGTAAATATTTTTGCAACCAACTTCCGCATACGTCTTCCCTCTATCGTTCCACATTTTGCATCATGCCATTTCTGGCAGCTGATCGCACAGTAGGAGGGCAGAATCAGTGACGGTTTTGAATTCGTGCGCTTTCGCTGAGGGAACGCGCTACGTGCGACCGAAAGCGCCATCTCGTTCGTCTAGAGCAAACTGCTTCGCGAAAAGGGTCGATACGTCACGGAAGCGAAGCACGTAGAGAATACAGATTTCGCTGCAGGGATTCTGGAGTGGGAAATGTAGCCATTTAAGCAGCGCGCACGAAACAGCAACACAAGGCGATCGTTTGTTTATTGACACTTTTGTGACAGCAGCGGCCACGTACTTGATGTGAACGACGCGGATGCTTTCACTCTATTTTCCGATTAACTTTCACTTGTCAGACGGCCAACATTTTCTACTTTCTTCGTACAGTGTTGTTCATGAGCTACGTCATTGGATAAGTTACAAATCACCCAGTTTGTAATTTTTGGTAGTGATATCATTAGTCATGCAAAATAATTGCGGCGTCGCTAGTTATAAACTTCTATGCGAATCATTTTTAAAATAAAAGAATAGGAAATCAACATTTATAGCGTCTCCTTAACACTTCATTGCTAAAAATTACAAGAAGCATTGGCGTACTGAATTTTAGTGCGCGTGAAATTGTTGTATAGGCAATTGGCAGTGCGAAAAGCAGTTGAAAGGTTACAACGAAATACGTCGCATCTTCGAGGCGCTCACCTTGTCGGCCTGACTCGTACAGTCGGTTATCGTGTTGACTTGATGCTTGGCCCGGTGATGACGCACGAAACGTCAGCATCGTCTTTGCCCGACAGATGCGTGCAGGACACGGCCACGTCGATCTCGTTCGGTTCGTTTTCGGCACCGACGAAAAGAAAAAGAAAAGGAAGGACATCGCATGCCTATGTGAGAATCACGGTAAAAGAGAGGAGGATACGGAAGCTTGACTTTCTTCTATACTCCATCAGATAGCGAGACAGATTCAGAAACGCTTTCAGCTGTACACTCGTACTGAAAATGATCGCCCAAAATGTGATCACGCAAGATGCTCCTCCCAAGCCTCTGGCTGTCCGCGCTTCGATGATAGCGATTCACCTACGTAGTCCCACATTAAGCAACGGCAGCTTAAATGCAAGGGTACTGGCCGGGCTGCTTTCTCGCAAGACATTGTTATTGTGATGGACAGTAAAAGAAACGCAGGAAAACGCGAGTGAGGCACACGAACATAGCGCTGATCCCGAAGAAATCAATCATTCTGGAACGGGCGAGGATAAGTACTACGTCTCATGAGAGGGAAAAATCAAAACGGAGAAACGAAGCGCGAAATTGTAGGTTCTGCTGAATGGCCAAGGCCATTCGCTCCATGATACCGCAGTTCCTGACGTGACAGCATAACCGAACCCATGCGACACTAACGCATGACAAGACCAACCACCATATGTCTGTTACGACAGGGTATTAGTGGTAAAAGGAGGTTCGCAAACTTCGTTAAAGCCGGAGAAACTTCTCGTTGACTACCGCCGAGTGCTTCTAATGTAAGTATTTTTATGTCAATGCAACAAGTATTGTTAACAAGCGCGTGCCTTTTTTTTATTGCTCTTGTTAGATCAAACTCTCCTCATGTAGTGGACATAACAGAGACCTGGCTGCATAATGGCGTGTTTGGCTATGAATTTCGCCCACACGACTATGTAGCAATACGGAATGACCGATCAAGTGGCAAAGATGGTGGTGTTACGCTGCTTATTCACTCCGAATTAAAATTTTTTGTGCTCCCTGACACACCTAATTTTGAAGTTGCTTGGTGTTAGCTCTATTTAAACAGACTGTCTATAACTCTTGGTGTATGCCATCGCGCGTAAGGCTCCTCATTATAAGTTTTACAGAGCCTAAGCGTGTTCATCAGGAACACGACTTTGGCACCTCAGACTTAAAATTATCTTAAAGCACCGGGTAATGAAGGGCGAACCAAGAGTTGCACAGGTCGTGACCCTTCTATTTGCAGGGAACGTCCTCGTTCATTATTCCTTGGTTTTACTCAAAACGTACAAGTTTCAACGCGCCATCAGTCTCTCCTAGACCTGGTTTTTCTCAGTTCTCAGCTCGTCCAAACTGGTTTTCAGTGAGATATAATCAAGAGTTTTTCTGACCATAAACCTCTGCATGTTTCACTTCCCTATTCATTGATTAAACTGCAGTCTACTATTACACAGGTTTTCGAGTTCATTCGAGCTGATGACAAATCTATAACAGACACTTTAGCCTCTCATTCTTTCCAAGCACTTAGTCTACATGATAACGTTAACATATTGGTCGATGCATTTGAGCGCATCGTAAAACTATGCACTGATAATTTTGTTCCCATTAAGACTAAAAAGTGAAAATCCTAAGATTCCATGAATGAATGCTAGCATACTGTAAACATCACGTCGTGTTCGTCGTCTGCACCGGCTGAAAAAGGCATGTAATCCTGACAGCATCGTTCGCCTTAACACTGCTAAGGAAGAACTGCAAACAAAATGCAAACAGCTAAAAAATTTTATTTTCATGTTGAGCTACCAGGATTATTACATGTGTATACTTTCAACAACACAATAGTTTCCCGGGCAGAGATGTACAAATACCTTGTAAATATGTTCAAACACAACATGCAGTGGTTACAGCATATTGATCACATTACATATGTAGCATCAAAAAATTAGGTTACCGCAGATGAACATTATCTAAATCGCCAAACACTAAATTACCAACGTATAAAGCACTCATTCACCCTGTATTAGACGCTTCATGTACGTTTCATGCACCTGGAACCCACATAAAGTGTGCGACGTTAACGAAATTGAATAAGTACAAAGGAGGGCTGGTTCGTTGCAGTTATTATCGCTAGGATAGCGATCTGTCGCCGTTGTCCGCAATGAATTTGTTCAATTCATCTATTCTATGCACAACGCAGCATATCGATTATTATTATTATTATTATTATTATTAATATTTTGTACGTTAGTTTGTGCATTAGCAAGTACGAGCTTGCAATCTTCTTCTGTTCTGGTTGTCATGGTTCTGATGACTAGAAAAAGAACAAGTTGGGACTCAAAGTGTTACTTCTCCGTTTGTCATAAACGGCCTCAAAAGCAAGTAAGCTTTATGCCACAGTTTAGCATTCCCACTCTGTACTAAACAAAACTGTAAACTGCTGCTTTCCTAACAGGGCTCACACGCCTTTGTGTGGCAAAACTGCAAACATTCCATGGTGAGGCGCAAAGTTCAAGAGCAGCTGTTGTTATTATGGTGACCCTTGAGCATCTTACGATTTGGCATGGGCAGCTTGCGCACCAATCATTTCTCTTTTGTCAGTATTCCTGAAAAGAGAAATGGTGAAACCATGACAAGCATACAAGCAAAAAATGGCGAAACAAAAGTTTGCTCAATAAGTAAAACAAATCACGTTTCTAGGCGAACTGTTCAGAAACATACCTTGCGAGTATTGTGGCCCTTATTGTTACTTCCAGTGGCGGCACATTCGCTGTTAACATGCGCGTCCATAGATAATTAAATCCAGAGAGGATTCAAAGCGTCTTGAAGGCTGAAGTCGGAAGAAAAAGCTTCAATTACTGTGGGGGAAGCACGGGTGAGTTTGTGATTTATGTCCGACAAAGAACAGTGCACAAAACGCGCCGTGTCCGAAAAGCACGTATGCACACACACAACACTATTTCGCGTGTGCGTTTCTCTTAAAGGTGTCCTTTTGGAGGCTGTGTTTAGTCAAGCCTCAATTAGACTACATTTGTTTCTGCCAGATACTAGTAATATATTATGTCTCAAATTCAATGAATTTAACACTCTCACCGGAAGTGCATTTGCTACTAATGTGCAGTGAATTTATCGTGGTGTTAGATTTATGCACAAACAGCAGAAACTATTGTTTATGCTGTACTCCATCCTAGTAATTTTAGCTATGCGGCAAAATAACAAAAGAATCGCTTGAATTGCCTTTGAAGAGCAATCATTATACAATTGTAGTATTTTCCGCTTTTAAGAAATGACTAAAGAATCGGTTTTATCCACCTCGCACGCAAATAAATTCAAAGTTAAGAACGTTGCACTGCGTTTTACTCACCGGTGCACACGGCCGAAGGCTGCAAGGTTAATCCGCTTTCGGGGGTAGTCTCCAAAGAGATTGTGCTTGGTTCCAGCGATGAATTTTCGTTCCAGCTAGCGCATTTTTTTTTCGAGCAACATGTCTTTATGTTGCCAGACGCGGCAGATCAATAACGATCAAAGCCGTGCATCTGTTTTCCCAGTGAAACGCCGCAGCTGATAAAATTCGCCGTCATTAAACACTATTGCGTAGTGGCGGCTATCGCATTTTGGACGCATGAACTGACTGATATATTATTCTAATCAAAATAAAACTGCTTTAAAACGAACCTACATAATGCTGCTAAAAGGAAACGACCACTCCATTCGCGAACATTACCACCGTACAATTTGAATCGATAAACGGCCTGGAATGCAATCGATACCAATGGGCTGCTGCTTATCGCACGTCAGTAATGTTTCAAAACCTTTATTCAAGTAATAAAGCACATACTTTAATAGCAGAACTCCAATAAAATCAATGGCCTACTTATTTTGTAAAAAGTGGCATGTTAACTATGGTTGTCGGTTTTTATATGGTGATTTATAGATCAAGTATTCGGGCACGTTGAGGGCCACCAGCAGAAAAAGTACGAATTAACGTATACGAGTAAATTACAGCAGCTCCACTTACGCGCTTCATGCTAGAACACGCCGCGGTTGATTTTTTTGCTTTCTGTGGCAATCGCTGGAACTTGAGAGTGTAAGGGGCGTGATATAATGACGATGTGATGACTATGACGTCAGTGCATGACTACTCAAGTGCAGGGCCGAAGCCACCGCAGAGTAATTTTAGTGTAAGGGAAAAGCACGAATGAGCGAGTGCACCAGTGGGCCAACTACTGAATAACTGAAAGAGAGAACTAAGGAACGAACTAGCAAACGAACGAACTAATGAACGACTTAACGAAGTAATGAACGACTGAACGAGTTAATGAACGACTGAACAAAGTAATGAGCGACTGAACGAACTAATGAACGACTTAACGAATCAATGAATGACTGGATGATAAAAAAAGCGAAAGAATAAACAAAAGAACGAGCTTTTTCATTGTCGAGTCCGCATTCCGACCACTGAGCATCCACGAAAACGGGTGCAAGAGAAAAAAAAAAAGCTACCTGCTTAAAGTTGCAACCACAAACATTCTACAGCGCGCGCTCTTGCACCGTTGCTTAAGCATCATCGTCAATGTCGACGCATGCGCGGTACTAATTTAGAGTTACAGTTAAGTAGTCATGCCATCAATGACAAAGTCATCATCGTGTCGTCATGTCAACATCGTTGTGTCGTAATCTTGTTGTGCAAAGCATGTCGCTATCGCTGATTATTATTATTATTATTATTATTATTATTATTATTATTATTATTATTATTTCAGGTTTATAAATAAATGTAGCACAAATAACAGCCGACAGTAAACGCCCACAGTAAAATAAAAAAAAGAAAACATGACGAGACATGTGCACGCAGGGTTTACAGAAGAAAAATTAACCCAAAGCACATATCGCACGGATGCTGCACGAAGAGTTCGTTTAGCGTAACTACTTGTCTTTGAATGCAGCAGCTAGAATTGTGCTCACCTTGTCTGCTGGGAAGCAGCAAATTGGCCCGGCTGTTCATCCCTCCATTGTTTGTATCATGAGCCACGGGAAAGGCAGACATGCACGCGTAACCGAAATTATTTCAGTCACGCAAGTAGGTGAGCACTCTTGCACGCGACAACATGCACCGACATATGGCAAAAAGGCAGCCAAGGCGAAAGCAAGCCACGACATTAATGCTGGCTACATCACCGTTCAAGTACCAGGAAACTGCCGAAATCAAATGGCGTGACAAGAACGAAGACAAGTACGCATGTGTGCATGATGTTAGCTTACCAATCCACTCAGTGAGCCGTTTCGATAAAGAAATTGCGCTGGAAGAAGAGAGAGAAACAATCTCTTGCCACCTGTGATTCTGCAGTGTGCACGTGACCTTGTGATAACAAGCAGAACTAAAGACAGGTCTTATTTCTACTTTGAAATACATACTCGCCGCATCTTGTTGAATATAGACCAACGTGCTTGTTTAAGGTAATCGAAGCAGAATGGAGTCAAGAAACTTCTGACGCAATTTTTGCACGCGTCTTGGCATTTCCAAGGGAGTAGTGTACTACAAGCCGGGAAAACGATTACGTTCGAGTCTTGAGACAATTGACGGTCTGGCGTAAAAGCTTTTAATATCGCACTACTTTTGTTGCAAGAACGAACTTAATTACGTGCTATTGCTAACGCCTTATATTGTCGTGGATGTTGCCATAAAGCACAAAGCGGAACACAGAATGGAAGCGAGACAACATGGCAGCGCTGATGTAGGCGTCGACATTACGCTTCTGCTCTATATTCTCACTTCCCCCGTGGGTCATCTGTAAGCGGCTTTGTCAAATACTGCACTCCGAGTAGATGTGGCTGGTTCGAGTTTACAAGGTCTGTCGACACAATCAGGCGAATGATGACGTGCGATGAAGACATACGTTAGTAACCGAAAATGCATCAAATCACTTATGGGGCTTTACGTGCCGAAACCACGGTCTGATTTTGATGCACGCCCAACCGAAAACTAAGAGCGCTGTCAGTAGTTTTCCTCCTGATCAAGATTGTGTTCAGTTCTGCGTCGTAATTATAACAAAGATCAACTCCATGCAGAGCGCATGAGCAGGCAGCTCTGTATGCAGGATGTTCGCAGATGATGTTTGCCGGTGCTTACTGGTTTTGATATTGTTACGTGGGAATACGTAGACAATAAGCTATGTACACTTATATCTACGAAATGAAGTGGATCAATGTTTTGATATTTGCTATGTGTACCCATGTTCATGTGTGGCCAGGCAGATGTGTAAATTTACCCAAATGCGAGCTGTTCGTGCTATCTACACATCGGTGAATGGGTCTGCATACTTATTCGCGACTAGTAACTAACCGAATACACGAACCTTACTAATCATTCGGTTGGCCAAAGGAAAGCATTTGTTTTTTACTTAAAATTAAGAACAGCCTGCAGTTAAGAGCAGCCCTTATACGAGTCAATTTCACTTATCGCTATCTCTCTTCCACGTTGTTAGAGGCATGCTCAAACAATAAAGATGCGCCTCGCAGATCTCGGGTATTTGACGACGTCACCGTCGACGCACTTGCCGGCTAGTTGCTCTTGAGGAAAATCGTTCTCTACAATGTTTCGGCGGTGCCGTTTCTTCCCCGACCTACTATTTACAACGGTACGCTAAGCGTTCGCGAGGAGAAAATTTCTCTGCCGACACAACAAGAAGTCGCTCAAGATTTTCACTGCCACCCACGTGCTTAGGGCGCGGTTATTGTATAGCTCTCGAACTTTCTCGAAGACAGCGAGGTTACGCGACACTTTCCGTCAGCGTCCTCTGACGAGCGTGCTTGAACCTACCGCGCTTTTTTTTATGGCTTAAATTTATAATCTATAATTTTATATAATTTAAAAAAAAACGAGCAAACATAAAACATCCTCTCGAGCACCGCTTGGGTGTCAGCTGGCCACAGTCAATTTTACACCCGCCTGACATGATTCGCGTGGTTACCCCGTCTTATCAACCGTTACAATGTGCCCAGACAAGTGTGTGCTCGTGCGCGTCGATTCTCGTGAGGCTAGCCTGTATTTCTTATCTGGAGAAGACGAGCCTATGCGCTGCAATATAAAACGCATCCTTCATACTTCGCCAAGTTTCAGAGCTCGAAATTTTAATTTAGGCAATGGAAACTTAAGTCATAGCTTATAGTGGCGTATTTAATACTTTGATAGGTTTTTACTACGCTGGAGCGAGATTGCCACTGCAAGAAGTTCAGAAACAAATTTATCACAAATAATTCTATACGACTTGGGATTATCCTAGAACAACATTTTTTTTTTGCAAATGTACATGTGCAAACAAACCTAATGATGATGATGATTAATGTAGTTTTATGGCGCGAAGGCCAGGGAAGGCTAAAGAGCGCCAGCAGACAAACCTAACTGAAACACGGTGGCTGCGGCCAACTGCATTGCAATGCCCAACGCCCTCCGGCAGCCTCAAAGCGGATAGAGAGCATTTTTTGTCCGCCCTTGTATTCTCCATAACCAGAAACAAATAACAACAATTGTTTGATTTTCCTTTATGTTAAAATACACTGGGGCGTTACATGATTTTAAAGGCATATAAGGTATATAATACGTTTTTATGAAGGAACTCTGTACAGGTAGAGAGAGGGGAAGGTACGCAAACTGCATTGTGTGAGAGCGATTTGCAATATCTTTTAGTTCCATCTCAAGAGTTGAAATATACGACGTGTGCTACGTTCTGGTTACGCAATCCTCCACTGTGCTGTAGCCGCCTGCCTGTCTATGTATGTCACACTTTAAGCCCTGACCAGGCTATAAAATTCTTCATCCTCTTCTCTGTGAAGGCGAACAGTTGTGTGAGTGCGTGCGAGTTTGTGGGAGATGAAGAAAATGAGAAGGTAATGGTACGACTAGCAGTACACAACGTGAAGGATGAAAACGGCGTTGAAGCACACAAAAAATTTTTAACTTATGGGTTATTACGTGCCAAAACCACGATCTGATTATGAGGCTCGTCGCAGTGGGGAACACCGGATATTTGTACCACGCCGGATTCTCAAACGTGCACCTAAGTCTAAGTACACGGGTGTTATCGTATTTCGCCACCATCGAAATGCGGACGCCGTGGCCGCGATTCGATCCCGTGACCTCCGTGCTCAGCAGCCCAACACCATAGGCCTGAAGCAACCGCGCCGGGTGAAACTATGTTAAGGTGATAGCGATAGCATGAACACTGCGATGATGTCACGAAAACGACTGTGGCGTAAGGACGACAAGGCCGCCAAGGCGGTGACCACTGCGACGAAGCTTGACATTGACGCCGATTTGACGGAGGTGCCATCATCGCTACAGGAGCGTGACGAACACAGCAAAATAACGATGACATTGAGATACGGAAACGACGATGGCATAGCGACAATGACACGTAGATGGCGACACCGACAAGCTGAGCTCCGACATTGACGAGATTACAAAACGACGGAGATTTGCTGATTGTGATGGTGGCTATGACGTCGGTGGCATCACTACTTGAGCGCTGGGGAAGCAGTTGTACAGAAACGATAATCGATTACCGCCAATATGAGCGAATAGGCTGAATGAACCAACGAACGGATGAGTGGACGAAGGTACTAATGAACTGAAGGAGCGAACTAACAAACTAATGGACGAACTAACGAGCTTTTTTCTTGGGGCCTGCAGAAGGCCGACCATCCACGAAAACAGGCGAAAAAGGCAAAAAAAAAAAAATTCACTTGAATGCTATAATCATAAACATTCTACACCCCACACGAACGTTTTTCTGCCACAGCAATTAAGTAGTCGTGCGACAGACATTAACATCTCGTCATGTCAACGTCGTTGTGTCGTAACCTTGTTGACGTGCTCAGTACATCTCTGATGAGAGACACGCTGACATATTTACAGGTTCCTAATAGAACGTAACATAAATCCCGAGTTTCCACAAATAACTTTTAAACAATGACGTGACAAGAGCAGTGAAAGCAAAGGTGCCGAAAGCTACTAACAGAAACCCCATACTTCACCCAAAGCAAAGTTTCAATGATTGTCCACAAGGAAAACAGGCACGGGCAAAAACAAATTGCTATGCTTAATTCAATCTTAATGTAGCATGGGCAACGTAAACTCGTTTGTTCCAATTATAACCTAACACGTTGACGAACACCGACGAACACCGAAGAAACTCTTTCCCATAATGATAAGATCGCTTTTCGAAGATGCTCAGGGACATAAGCACGTAGCCGCAACAGCAGAGAGTGAATGGCAGTCTGTGACCGCCTACGCAGAGCTGCCAAACCACGCTTTTTTCTAAGACTACAGTTTCCTCGAAAACGTGTGACTACAAGTGCGTTATAGTTCTCTGTGCACAGACCTGTCATCAGTATTCTTCCCTCGACAAACATCACGCATCGCCTCCGTCCTCGCGACATCTCGCACTGTGCATCTACTGATTAGGTGCTTGCATTTCGGGATAGGTTATGAACGACGTAGTGCGCAATTATAAAGATTGTCCGAGGTGAAGGTTGTGAATAAAGATTGCATACGTTTACTCGGTGCATAGGATGCATTTAAACAGTTGTACGCCTCATCGTTCGTTGCATGGCATTCACATATAAAGCACCGCTTCGATTAGATTCCAGCATGTTTCTTGGACCAGCATAACATGTTTTATTTCGACGTAATTTTATCGTTCTTTGAGTGCACCTGATTCTGCATGTTTTCTGCCGATGGTGCCACGGCAGAAACCAGCAAAGTCATCACAAAATGTCGGTGAACGTAAGGCTGCCTGCAATGCGCCTTTAGCAATTTTCGAATTACGTTTCGGAATATGGAACGCGTAGATCATGTTTTCAACTCGCCGGCATCACATTCGGCGACGAGCTGCACTAAACTGGCAGCTCTAGTGCACTTATCTAACGGTTGACACGCATATACATCGCGAGCAGAAAAAAGAACGTGTTTTACAGCAAAAAGGTACATATCGCATGACCGCTACAGAAAAAGTTAATTCAGCGTAATTGCTTCACTTCAAGTCAATGGAAAAAATTGCGCTCACCTTGTCACCGGGGAAGCGGAACTTGGCCCGGCTATTCGTCTCCCCGTTGTTCGGACCATGAGCCACGGGGAAGTCCTGCATGCACGAGCAGCCAGCATTCTTTCTAATTGTGGCGTCGTCGAAAAGGTTGCGACCTGTCGGAAAAAAGTTATTATTCACGAAAACAGGTAAACCCTCTTGCGCTGAACCACATGCACCGACGAATAGGAAAATGGCAGCCAACGAGAAAGGAAGCCGCGATATTAGTGCAGGCTACATCGTCTGTTACTGTGACAAAGGCAACGTTGAAGCAGAAGGAAATGGCCACGATCAGAAAATGCGGTAGAAACGAATTTGTATTTTGAACACGTCGACATCGAATTCATTTGAATGCTGCACTGGACTGGAAGCTGTATGGATTTCGTCTAATGGCTGATAAGCCTACTTCACGAGCAGGAAAAATAAAGCGTTTTACAGCAAAATGAGTCTAAGGCACTTCGCATAGCTGCTATCGAAAATGTTGACTGTGCGGAAGTGTTTCAAAACAGTTCCAAGAATTTGTCTCACCTCGTCCGCTGGGAAACGTAGCTTCAGCCGGCTGTACGTCCCCGCGTCCTTCGAACCACGAGCCATAGGAATGTCATACAAAAATGAGCAGCCAGCATTATTTCAGTCACTCTGTGGTGTGTTCGAAAAAGCGGCGTGAATGCCGGCTTGACGCCACAAGCTAAAGGCATTCACGAAATCAGGTGAGCACTCTTGCACGCAACCACATGCACCGAGATATAGCAAAATGACAGCCAAGGCCAAAGCAAGCCGCGATATCAGTGCTGGTTACATCGTACGCTACTGCGGCGAAGGCAACGTCTCAGTGCAAAAAAAGAAAATGCCGAAATCAAACAGCCATCGGGATTATGAGCCACTCAAGGCTCTCTCCTTAAAATAAAAAGACGCTCACGGGCCTCACTTCTGTGTCCACCGCAGTCAACTTTATATCTGTCTGTCGCAATTATCGCGGTCGACTCTTCTTATCAATCGCGTCGATGTGCCCAACAGATGTGCGTTCGTGCGTGTCGTAGCTAATGAGACTTGACTGTGCGATTATCTCGTAAAGATGACCCTTAATTAACCCTGGAATGCCCCAAGTATGCTTTTTGTGCTAGACGCTGAGTTTCAGAGCTCAAAATTTAAATTTAAGCAAATGAACTTAACTCATAGCCTATACTATCGCCTTTAATACGCTGCAGCGACCTTTCAGACGTGGATCGTGTAAAACATTAATTACTAAATAAACCTTTACTCTACTAATTCTTTTACTAAAACAACATTCTAATCAGTCTTTTTTTGTACAAGTGTACTTGCCATGGCCAGAAAAAAGAAAGGCAAACAAGTTGCTTTTATTTTCCTTGATATGTATCTCGGAATAATGGGGTTAATTAAAAGGCAAGACATTGCTTGTATATAATACGTTTTTAGGGAGTAACAACTAAGTTACAAAATTTAATTTATTCAAAATATAATTTCTGTTTAAATGACTGTAAGGGGAAGCTGTCATTTCACAATAAATGTAAGCCAGTGCTTAAAGTGTAACACTCTATTAGAAGCATTGTTACACTGGCAGCGGGAACGCATGCGCTAACAACAGCAAAGCATTTCCCTGCACATACCTAGTCTTGAAGCTGGTGCGAGCCACACAATTTGTGGCAGAGGATTGCGCTTTCAGTCGTAGCTGACATCAACTCTGAAATTACACCACAAATTTTCAAATAAATCTTTATTAGTGAAATTTAGTTTCTCTAGTTGTGTTCCCTGAGCGAAATGAACAAGTTATTCTGCACATGGAATATGTTTTCATTGTTTTGCATCAAACTAGTTTTCGTATCAACAATTATTGCGTAATTTAGAATTTCCACCACAATGTGGAGTGCGGCCAGTAATTATTATTTTCTCAGCAATACCCGTTATTTATTTATTTTTTTAATCATTATTACGACTCTGAGGTACATTTCGCCGAATAACACGTAAATAGGACAGCCAACACTTTTTTGTTGACAAATACACTAAGCAGTTTCTTTTTTTTTTTTACTAACGTACTCTCACTTCTGCCGAGCATTTAACTCCAAGCTCGTTTGAGTAGTCCTCGAAATTTAACTGAGTAGACATACCCGGTACATTCATCAAAGTTACGAATGTTTGCAACGACAGAACACCCCAAAACTGGGAGGCGCCGAATGCATCCGGTTCATTATCCTGCGTCGAGTACATTAACAACTGGAAAAGCTTAGCAACTTCATCATAAGAAGTGAGACACCGCAACAATAAAGAAAAAAAAAAGATTGGAATGGTACTCGCCGTCGACGTCTTGTTCCGCCCATGGCCGGTAGTGCTCAGGCCTTTACAGAAACACCGGCTCGAATCCGCAGCTTTGCTAAAGCTCGTTTCGTCTTGCGCTGATGTTGCCGATTTGTCTTCTTGTAAAACACTGTTAAAACACACAAATACCCGCAAAAAAAAAGAGAGTGCTTACGTCCCTAAAGGCAATGTTTGCGGACCAACGCCCTCCGCTGTTCGAGCGCCATTTGCAAACTGAGGGGACGGACGTTGTCAAGCAAACCCAACTTCCGGCAAGCTTACTGAAAAAAAAACAATAATTGCGTGTAATTCACGCTTCAAAAGCCCATCTCGTTACGACGTACCGTAGCGAAAGTCGCCAGATTAATTTTTACCACCATCGACATGCATGCAATGCTCGGAATACACGAACATTCTTACATTCCGCCCACATCGAAAGGCAGCCTCCGCAGTCAGGATCGAACCCGCGACCTTGTGCACAGCAGCGTAGCACCTTAACCACTGTGCTACCGCGGCTGGCGCGGCTGTTGTCTTGTTTGCTAGGCATAGCATTCCTGGAGACCTTTCATTTGGGGTGATCATGTTAACCGTACTAATTACTGTCATTATGGCGTAGAAGCAAACAAAGCTCACACGAAGGCTCACAAACGAGCCGTAATGCTAACGCCATATCCCGCACAAACAATTTGAGGTTTGTTGGTAAATTACCCTTCTGCAATAAAAAAAAAGAAGAGAAAGAAAAGCTATTTGTGCAAGAGGTAGCGTGCTAAGCCGGAGAAGACCCGAAGACGTTCACGCGCCAACTCGTCATGACGTCACGTCTTTTTAATGGCACGTGCCCCGGATTAGTTAACTTTCCATCGGTAATTATGGATTACAATGCATTCTAAAAGAACGAAAGGGTGAACTCAGCATGCTTTAACAGCCTTTAGTGAGCCGAGACGGCCCAAATAGCGAAACGATATATTGAAATTTGTGACGTCACTTTGAAGAGCGACCCTGGGGCACGAAATTTGAAAAAAAAATTAATAAATGAAATTTGAACTTCAATTTCTCTTCTAGAGATCGACCTAACACCGCGGAAGTAAATAAAATATCGTTTTTATGAATGCCTTCTTCGTTTAGACTTGTATGCGCTGGCCTTTAGCACCCTTTAAACATTTATGGTACGTCAGAGAGGCAGTATCAGTAAATCTTTGGGGGGCGTGTCTCTAATTACTGAAAATGAGCTTTCATTAAAAATAACATTTCTAATGATATGCACCCTGTGTAATTACACGAAAAAATTAGAAGGTCGTAGGTTTCGCTAGGGTTTGAACCACGTTCCTACGAGATACCAGCGATAAACGTTCCCACGGCGCCATGGAAGCGAGCGCCGATAAGGCCTTTAGCATCGCTGGTATATACGGGCGCTTTCTTCTTGTTTACAAACGGTATTGCCAGGCACAGCCGTAATCTGGCTTTCAGAGGCTTAATAGTGGATGGATTTTCGCAAGAAGTTCACCATTCTCGCAATGCCAAGTACACTTTTAAGTTTTCAAACCAGTGCAATGCTGTCCAATATTGAACCCGTGGCCTTCAGGTCCGCAAGAGTACGGTGTTACCACTGCACTACCAAAGCGGATGAAAGAAGCCGTGCTTACTTAGGCTTTTTGGTGAAGCTTAACGGTTCGCTAAGACGCTGCTACGCTGAAAGGAAAAATTAAGAGGGAGACTTTCAATTTTTTAAAAGTTTTTTTTTTATTGGCGTGATATAAGGAGAAGTTGGCGCCCAAGTACGGCGCAGGCGACTTCATCGCTCTAGAATACAACACACAGTTGCAACATAGCGCACATAAGAATTAACATGCACTTACAACGAGCTTTCGGGATCACATATAAGTCAAAATAGCACCACGACATTACAAAGACACCCTTAAAGCAATAATGCGAACAACGGTATCACATAAGCAAATCGCAAGCGATGATGTCAGTTAATTTAGACAACCTGAGGCCGAACGAAAACACAGATCCGTGTGCTTTCGCTTTGGCCCCAAACGAAAGGCGGCCCGCATAGTTGGCAATCGAATGTGCGACCTCGTGCTCAGCAGAAGCCGCATGATTGAAGAAAATCTTTACTAGTAAAGGCTATCCTGAGCTGGAGGGGTTATTTGTCGGCATGGAACCTCGCCAAGTGCCGTCTTCAATTAGCTGTCCGCAACGTCGTAACCGGGCCTTTTAATAAACACTCACTTTTATTTCCTGCTTTCATGTGTGCCGTGTACGACTTTGCTGCTATCCACTGACCGGCAACATTCGGGAGTTACTTCCGGGATAATAACGAAAGAAATTTTGTAAATACTTGGAAGGAAACGGCCTCTTGCGCTATTTCAACATTGCGCACATATATGCCCATGAACGGAGGGCAAGCGATTATATTTAAAAGGATGTGGTACACGTGCGCATTAATCTGAGCAGCCTATCGCACGTGGCGGAACACGTGTGTGTGCTTGAAAGCAATCCTTAATATATCTGGCAGACACCACTGACTTTTCGATTCCATTAACTCAAGTAATGCGCACAACAGTGGTGCGAAGGCAAACGCCTGCTGTTCTCCATCGCTGGAATATGGCTGTGATAGCGCGGGCTGGCTCGAATCTTCTCTCTTTTCACGCGTGAGCGTGTAAGACCCCACTTTGTAGGTTCTCTATGTGGGTGTATGAATCTCGACGATAAAAGTTGGCACAGCGTCAAGAATGAGGTCGGCGGTGCAGCTTTCTTGGTGGATGATGCATAACCTAGATAAGTACAGGCGAGTGGCACTGCGGATGACGTCATCGGCACAGTTGCCGCAGTGCCAACCCGCACAGATAGCGCAGCGCCGAGCGATATCTTCAGGGCCCGACATAACTCGGCGCTCGGAGAGGCACCCAATCAGGTCTGTATCGGTGCTTGGAAACAAATGAGAGAAAGTGCGGTCACGCGAGATACGGGTTCACTCTGTGGAACGAGGGTCGTTTTTTTTTTTTCATGCTCCTCTCCAGCCTCGCAGTCACCATGATTAGGTCATTTCTTTCGTACTGCGCATCGTTCAGCGCAGCCCCGTGAATCCACCCAACCGAGAATGACATCTTCAGTGTGTCTCGCCTCTAGCAACGGCCGATTGGTGGTCATGTAGTAGTGGTTATAGTGGATGGCTTCGTGTCCCGTAGGCGCTGGTTTGATTCGTCATGCCAACGCGCATTCTTCTATCTTCTTGTTTAATGAATATCATTTAAAATGTGGGCGAATGAACTAACCGCATTCAATAGCTGATAAGGAGGTTGCTCTCAGTAACAGTGGTAGGTTTTTACTGCGAACGACAGTAATGAGCTAGGAAATGGGTCGATCATGTTTACCCGTTTCCCATAGTCATGATCTGATCCTAGCGCGGCAAGCCGTTGCCTGAAGTAAAGAAATGCGCCTGAAAATATTGAATGTATACGTATAACAACGATAAATGCGCAACACGCTGGAATCGAACCAGTAACCTCGATGTCACCTTATCAGGCAGTATTGATCAATGGTAGCCGAAACCACTCGGCTACAGCTGGAACAATTATTTCGGATCCCCGCCAGGCAAAACGAGTTTGATATGGAGACCAGGTTACGAAAACGGCAATTTTTGAACAACAGTGCGACCAGTGCAAAGGCGAGAAATACGCATTCTAACTTTTTCTCGCCACGTTACGAACCAACTAAGCCCCTGATTTCCAAATTAAACTGTATCTTTAATTTCTTTGCGGAAGTTTAGGCGAGCCACTTCCTTTAATAGCGTTGTAACACACAGTGAGTAATATCGTGTTTCATTACTCTACATTCCGCAACGTATCACTAGGAAACAGATTTCTGATAAATTAAATTTCCCGCCAATAAAGTGTGTAAATAGCAAAAGGCTGCTCGTGTTTATTCGAACTAAAATATCGAATAGCATATCACATAAACTTAGGATCTCACAGAACTAATTAGGATGACTAAAAATATTATTTTTAACTAATATTTTCTGCTTCCTGAAGTGATGGGTTTTTCTATTTTGAAGCTTTCAATTCTTGTGTATTTTTTACCTTGTAGACTTGTCCATATTGTAAAGTGTTGCAAACTGCTATTCTATTTATCAGCTGAAGAGCCTCACCGCGACTTCTGTGCTGAGCCGTGCTCCTCCAAAGGACTGCAGAAGACAGTGCCAACCTTTCCCTTCTTCATAAAGAACTACTTCGACCTCCCTGCAACATATATTTTGCTGCTTCTTTCTTTTTTCATTTGCTCCTCTGTTGTGAAACATGTTTTTCTATCTCCTCTCCTCGTAATTACCTCCTATTTCTGTATTCGCTGTATTTTTGCACCGGTATTAGCCTTTGGCTTGGAGGCTACACATATGTTGTACACTTCCTCAAATAAAGTGATGCGCAATAAAGAAATCAGAACTTTATCGCTGTTTCTTGACTAGATGCTGCAGTGTGGTGAAAGCGGATTCACCGAAGTTCGCAAACTCCCTGCAGCATTCCTATCGACAAAGGGTTTGTTCAAAGGTATGCTTGCTTACATTCATTTATTGAATAATGCAGACAGGAATATGTGCGCGAAATGAATCTATATAGTGCCTCAACGACGTAAGATCACCTGGAGTCGACACTCACCCAGCCCGTGAACTGCTGGAATCAAAGGCGTTGTTGCCACGAATTATTACATGCGGTGATCGTGGGCAGCTTCTCTCCGCGCTTGATAGGCGGGTCTGGGTGTTGTAGTTAGAGTTGGCGTCGGATGGTGAGCAGCATCACTGTTCCCAAGAATGTCGGTGGGAAGCAGCTGGCGGGCGCTCGCCGCAAGCACGTCGTCTTTTTTGTTGCCGAGCTTGCTTAACACGCACACGGGTAAGTATATTGCCGTAAAGTTGAAATGCAAGCACCACACAAGAGTGCAATTAATGGATGTTAGCGTCGCGCGCGCGCGAAAATGGCTGCCTTCAAGAGATATTGTCGTGTCGGTGCCACGCGTAGTCAGCTGACAAAAAAGGCCTCGGAATTGTACGTATCATACTTGCGGAGGCTCTGCCCCGTGACAGCTGTCTTGGGCTCACAGATGAAGTGAGCAATGATGTAATGGAGGTTCAATAAACTGTGAGTGTGTGTGCGTGTGTGTGTGTGTCAGGAAATCCAGTTACGTTATGGAAAGCGATAGAAAAGCAGTGCTCAGAGAATTCTGCCAAATTTTCAATATTAGCCACTATCGTTACCTGCCTTGGTATCGATCTGCGTGTGTGGACAACTGCCGGGAAGAACAGGATAGCGTGCAGCTTAAGTGGACGCGATATGACGAGAATCGCCAACGGGATGCGCACGGTAGTGCTCCTGAGTGGGAGTACGCATCAGCTGCACTGCAAGACAAGACATTCTGCAAATAGTGGCCTTCACCACAGCACATACCATGGGAAAAAGAGTTACGGTCATTTGGTCAAATGCTGAGCCTCGTAATAAATAAGTATGCCCTTTCTGCTATCCCCTATATCGCAGTCCTTTTACTCTCCTTATCACCCCCTCTAGTGATAGTCTTTCTGGTGTCTAGATGATTACAGCGTGGTCTGCAGTGGTTTCCCGCTCTCCCTCTCTTTTATGATTATAGTTTAATAAACAATACAAGTACGGCAAATCAGTTCTGCGGAACCCCGCGAGGTGGAATAAATTACATAAGGGGTAGATAGTGACGTCCACCAAATTGCAGCACAAAGATATAGAAGAAATACCTACGGGTTTCTTAGAAAGGAAGCCTCGTACAATACGTACATATTATACTATTCATTGGCTTCACTGCAAGAAACCAGCCTGCAAGTGGTCGGCTTGGCTACAACACAGGCCGTTGGAAAAGAAATAGGTCAGTTTTGTCGAAAGGTAAGCCTTCTATTGAATACGTAGATCCCTTCTGCTAGCCTCTGTATCCCACTTATTTCACACCTCTATCACCCACTCTGGTGACAGTCATTCAGGTATTGGCAGCCCTACAGTCGATGATTACCATGGTCTGCGGTAATTTCGCGCTCTCCTTCCGGTTCATTTTATTTTTATATATAAAAAACAGTGCAAGTGCGTACATTTATTATTACGCATTGGCTTCACTGCAAGACAAGATACTGCAAGTAGTCGACTTCACTACAGCACAGACCTAGGGAAAAAAATTTTGGCTTGATTTTGCGAAAGATAAGGTTCGCACTGTGTAAGTAACGCCACCGTTCAAAGTTTCGCGCCCATGAACTTTTCCCCGTCTTTCTCCTTTCCTCGAGCTTCACCCTCCCCCTCGCCTTCTTCCTACTCGACTATACGTCACGCGAAGCCCTTCCTTTCTTTTTTTTTATCGCCTCTCCGGTAGAAGACTCTGCCTAACTTTGCTAAGCGTTGGCTTCACTGCAAGACAAGACACCGCAAGTAGTCGGCTTCACCACAGCACAGACCGTGGGAAAAAATTTTTGGCTTGATTTTGCAAAAAGATAAGCTTCGCACTGCGTAAGTGGCACCATCGTTTAAGGTTTCGCGCCACTAAGCTCTTTCGCCGTCTTTCTCATTTCCTCGAGTTTCACACTCGCGCTCGCCTTCTTCCCACTCGACTTTACGTCACGTGATGCCACTCCTTTCTTTTTTATCGCATCTCTGGTAGAGGGCGCTACTTAACCTTACTAAGTCATGGACATGATTAATCGTATTTCCGTGCAACAGGCTTTACCGATCACAAGCGCGTAAAAAGGGGGGAGGGGTGATACTTCACGTGATGGTTGTAGTCCAATAGGAAGAGGCCAAATAGGAACACGTGCGGCGGGAACATGAGAAAGAAAGACAGAAAGTACTTTGGCGCCAAATTTAAAAGAATAGAACTGCGTACGCACTGAGGGCCTTTAGATTGGCCAAAAACGGCGTAAAAATTTTCCCACGGTCTGTACTGTGGTGAAGCCCACTTCTTGCATGCTTTGTATTGCGGTGCAGCCGATGTACTGAAGCGTTTTTTTCTTTTTTTTTTGCTCAAATGACAAAAATTTTTTCCGCAGCCTTTATGATCCGTATTCCGGCGATACCGACACATTCTATAACGTGTCATTGGCATCTTTGTGACGTCAGTCGGAATAGTATGATCCCCAATGATATTGACGTGTGTACAGGTTTTTAAGCTTGAGGCCTTGATATTTTAAGCGATGACCCGAGCCACCACTTGCTTATGTATTAGTCAGCTAGGGGACATAATTAATGATAATTATTCCACGCTGCTACTGTTCGTTCAAGGGAAGGCCAATCGTGTGCGTTACTTTCGTTAGCAATCGAGTGGTTGTATGAAATGGCGAAGCGTTACATGGAGCTTCTTCAGCATGGAGTTGCATGGAGCTTCTTTACGCAATCGTTGACCCTGAAGGGATTGTACAGCTATTGTCTTATGTAGCCATTAAAAAAATGAGCAGAACTACATAAAAAGTAACAATAAATAACTAAAACGCCGGAATCGAACCATTGAACTCACCTTCATCCTACTTACCTCAGTGTATGATCGGCGTTCGTCCAAACCACTCGTCCACGACTTAGACTCAGCAGCTGGCTCATATCGAAAAGTTTTCGTTTGATTTAGTGACCAACTTGCCAAAACAACAATTTTAGCATATTTTTAGCTGTTGCAGCGAGCTGAAAGCGGACCCATTTGAAGTGCGTGACGACTATACAAATTTACGATCAGCGCAGTAGTTCGCTCGAAAGTATTTTTTTTTATTTGCTCAGCATGCTCCTAAATACCGACGCCACCTTTTCCTAGATCCTCCCTATTTCAAACTTCGCTAGCCATTTTGGAACAAATTGTTATTCGTAAAGAATAGTGCTGCTCATTCGGGATGCGGGGATAGACACGGGGGTATCAATAACCTCTGACGCTTCCGCTTTACGAAAAAATAAGAAAAAATAAACAAGAGAGGGGAGAAAGAAGGAATACGGCGTCAGACAGCAAATCTCCGCAAAACAACCTTCGATGACAATACACGAGCGACACTAGTTTTAGATTCCCCAAAAGTAAGTTTTGAAGGAAACTTTATGGCTCGTGGTAGCTCTTACAACGACGCCCGCGTCAAGCTCTACGCTCTTTATGGAACGCTCGAAGTGGCTAGAAGCTACCGCTAGCCTATCACGTGGCACTTTCTTTTTTTTTCCAAAGCCATTCCTTTACGTTTTTCACAACTGGCCTTCGAAATTGTTTGGTGACGCTGTATGGCAAAGTGACATACTGAGACTGTTGTGGTAAGGACACTGCTGCCCAACTTGCATGTATGCGCCAACCAATTATGTTCGCTCACTTAAGTGACGTCATGGCGGACGCGCCATTTCGTTGTCCATTATAAACAGTTAAAATCGACCCGAACATCCGTCCTAGCCTCCTTCAGTATGTTGTCCATGATATTCCGAGTACCAGGGCACAGCCATAAAATGTCATGAATGTTTGCCGTATACAGACACAGTAGTTTTTTTTTCTTACCTTTCTCCGTGATTCCGCAGTTTCTGGAAGATCATGGAGCCTCGCCTAATTTGTCTTACCGTTCTACGGAGGTTGCAGTCTGCGTCGCGCTTGCTCGGGTGTCCGTAGCTATTTTTGGGTGATCTTATACTTACCGTGTGTTTAGTTTTGCTTTCAAATGGCGGCTTTCGTTCCCGTGATACTTCTTTGTTGATAAAGACGTGTGTTCGTAAGTCCTTGTGGCTATTTTAATGTACAATCTGAACCACATTTGTCTAGAGTGGTCAACTCTAGAGTGGTCAACTCTATTTGGCTGTCGTTTACCACAGACAAAATGAAGGCACAGGCCATTGCCGCAGTGAGGCCACGCATGGTCAGTTCGCATGCTAGTTCCATACGCTAAAGGACGAACATAATCTTCCCTTTTTAGAGATAGTAGATGCGGACGCTGGCAGCTACTCGATCACTCTATACAAGTGCGAGTCAGACTGTAGTGCTATAGTGACTACCTATAGTCACTTCCCCTTTTCTTTTGAAATTATGTACGAGTGCTGGCAAGCGGCAAAGTGAATATTTTCTCACTATTGTTATTTTTAAAATGCCTTAAAGTTGAGTCTTAAAGTGAGGGGAGGTTCTTAAGCAAGGAAAGATGCAAGAATAAACACTCTTAGAAATGCTTCCTTGGAAATACCGCAGTAGCTCAAGGTTGCTTCATGGTTTTCAGAGTGCCTGCTGGCTGGCTGGAAGAAGACTCTACCAGTACAGTTTGACCCCATGTTTCTCTTTACTTGCCCTTTTAAGTGAAACCACAAAACTTGAAGAACACTCTATACCAGTACAATTTGAGTGAGTGTTTTCTCTTTATTTGTTTCTATAAATTCAAAATTGTGTCACTACGTGTCAGTGAGACGACTGGATTGTTGTACGTCGTCTGCCTTCTGCGTCTTCCCTGAGCGCTGTCCGCCGATTTCCCGACGTTCCTCGGTCGTGGTGTCTTGGTACAGGACCTCTGCTGTAGGCCTCGGCGCGGATCTGGCCCTCGGTGGGCAATGCTGCTTCGGGGTCTTCGTGAACTGGTCGCTGACCAACGTCTAGATGAGCTGCAAGCATACGTACGCAAACTAACGAAATCCAGCAATCTCTAGAGAGTCTCGATAATAAACTGAGGTATTTCGTTGCATTCATTCATTCATTCATTCATTCATTCATTCATTCATTCATTCATTCATTCATTCATTCATTCATTCATTCATTCATTCATTCATTCATTCATTCATTCGGCGTACTGCTAAAGGCCGTTCTCTATTTGAAAACTAAACAGGGGATGGATGGATGGATGGAAACAACTTTATTCTGAATCCGGCAAATCCGGGAAGGAGAGGGGGGGATGAGTCGCGATTAACTATCGTGCAATCCGATGTACAGGTGCTACGCGTTACGATAATAAATGATATGATATTAAAAAAGCAGTAGCGGTACATGTAGTATAAGCATGCATGCAGAAGCGACACTTAGATGTGGTCCGACGTCAGGAAGATCTCGAGCGCGTATGCGGCATGTGGCAATGCCGTTATTACTTTTGAGACATACTCGGCGATTTCTACTCCGGCTCACTTGCCAGCCCCATTCGTTTTCTTATACAGCAAGCTGCTGTTAAGACGATCCCGGTTGAGGCGAATTTTCGGGTATGAGGAACACTGTACGTTTAGTTGGTTTCAGATAGGCCCGATGCGAAAGAAATCAGCTTAAAACAAAACGCTCATTCCGTCGACTCGATTTTCCGCAGTTGTCCCTGACACCTGCTGCTCGGCTTAGCAAGACGCCCTTATCAGCAGACTTGGAGTAAGTGATGCTAGCTACCTAAGAAGCAAATGGTGATTCTGTGGACGCAAACAGCTACGCAAATGTCGACGAGGAGGTGGAAACCTACGGGGCTGACACCTAACAGGGTGATTAAAGAGGTCCTCGATGCGCCCCTGCGGTCAAACAATTATGGTGAGGACACCGCCCAGCAATACGCCCCCCCCCCCCCCCCATCATGTTGCTGATAATGGATTGGATCCCTTCTTGGTGTATTTTTTCAGCAACGTGAGGAGAATGAAGAAACTTTTTGCAAGCTAAGTAAAATTTCAGCTTTTGTGATAGCGCACAGATTTGTCAAATGCCGGCAAGCACTAGTTAGTGAATAGACTAAGAGTTGTTAAAGCAATGTCTTGCATCATAAAAAAATTAACAAATGACTTTTTTTTTTACATCTGCCTTGTGCTTTCGGCACAGTTTCATTTGTTGGTTTGCGCGGTTTGCCAGGAATAATGCGTTCTGTTATTCAGATCCCTTCTGTTAAGACGAACTTTTCATGCGGCGAGCAGATATTCACGGTTCCTTCGAGTTAGTTTTAACGGGAACCTGCTGTCTTTAGTAATTAGTATACCCAGGCGCGGCACTGACTTGATGAATCTGAGGGCGGAAGTGGCCTAATTAAAACAGACCTGCCATCAATTGTTTTCCCGCGAAGGATCTAGGAATTCGACAGCCTACTGCGTACTGGGGCGACTACGTGCCGCTGGAAGCAGACACCAATAATGTCTTCAGCGGCATTTCGAGGCAGGAAGAAGGCAATCCCGCGACAGGCAATTTTTTCTCGATGTGTTCGCGACATAATTAAGTACAGATGTACGAGGTTTTACTCACGTGACTGGTGAACGCTATGGACGTGTTGACATCACCACTTGTAGTGTTGCTTGAAAGAGGCGTGACTGAGATCGGCAGGTGGAACGCTGAGCCTCCTCGGACCTGTGTTGAGGGAGAGAGGCAGTGTCGAACGAAACCTCAAAAACACGCGCACACAACACCGGTATTCAGCAGCACTAGGCTCCATGCACATGTGTGAGCACTTGGACAAATCTTGAGAATATGTTTCCACTGCATGCGCTGTCGTGAGTAAGAAGCATACATTGTCGCGTGAACTCGTAAAGGCTGCACATATTTCTAGGTTAGGCTTAGATTGTGTGAGCAAGTCCCTTAGGTTTCCGAAAGTGACGGACGTATGCACGTCATGGGTTGTTGCTGAAGTGCAGAAATGGCTGTACTCGAGAATACGGTAGTGCCGTCTCGGCCGTGAGAGGCGCAGGCTAACACTCCCGGGGCCCAACCTTGTACACAAACACCCATGAAGGTGGACGAGAGATGACCGCCGCGGTGTCTCAATCGATAAAGTACCGCATGCGTAATGCGAAAAACGTGAGCTTTACTCCAACCTGCGGCGAGTGAGTGAGTGAAGAAACTGTATTGTGAATGCCTGCAGAACGGTTAGCCTTACCCTGTTAGGGAGGCGTTACCGTGACGCGGCCATGACGTCTTCACGGCGTGTGGCACCTCTACTTCGGCCGCGGCCGCACTATTCCCTTTGGTCGACCGCGCCTGCCCCAACTTTTTCGTCCACTTATACTTCCCTTTATCTTATTACTTCCACATTTCAATTAGACGAAGTAATTAGCTTCCCCTGTGCGTCTACGCTTTATCTGTCTTCATTGTCTATTACATCGTACGGTTATGACTAACAGAACACCGAGCCCCTCCGGTACTCTAATCATTCTCGCTCAAATGGACATTAGTTCTCTGTCTCGTATATTGCTTCTTTTCCTCTGTACTTGCGCTAAAATTGTCTTCAACATGGATTCCATCAGCGCGCCTTGGAAAGAGACCTCCTGGTAACTGGTGTCCCCTTTTACGGTTTGTGTACGCCTTCACTAATAGTTCAGGTTTACAAAAAAATTTTAAATTCCGGAGTTTTACGCGCCACAACACAATCTGATTATTGGGCTCGCCGTGGTGGAAGGACTCGGGAATAATTTTGGTCATCTGGGTTTATTTGACGGGCACCGAAATCTAAGTGCACGAGCATTCTTGCATTTCGCCCCCAGTGAAGTGCGGCAGCCGCTTCCGGGATCCAACCCCCGACCTCTGAAGAGCACTACCATAGCCGCTAAGCTACCGCAGTGGATAGTTAAGGTTTTGATAGAAGACGATTCAGTCCAGCCTTATCAATTTTTCTTGCAAACGTTTCGCTTACGAATGCCAAATATCTGCTAGAAACCACTAGACGTACGTAAGCATTGGCTAAGCATGCGTTCAGAGAAATATGAACGAGAAATAGGGTAGAATATAGTGAACATATCTTTCTTTACGTAGATGTACATGTAGCACCAATTGCAGTGACAATCGAGCTACGAGTGCTAGAAAGACCCCTCGAACACTTCCGAACTTTGATGGTGTCGTATTCACACCTTCCAAAAAATAGTTAAGAAATGCTTTCATAAAGAAACAAAATTCACGTTTTAGGAAGTGAACTGGGTCCGATTATATGTATGAACCAATAATTTGTTGTCTTCAGCATGCTCGAAGGCGTCCTCATGGAAAGATTTAGGCATGCGCGGCTGGTTAAGGAAGCCTTCGCAGTTTAGAAAGAAAGAACTGATGTACTCATCCTTCTGACGCGGTTGGTAAGAGGCTCGTGCTCATGTGGTAGTCCTTGAAGTCGACGGCTTGTCCGCACGTGAACAGGTGTCGGCTCGACCGCACTTCGTACTGTGCGGGTATACGGGGTTCGATCTGGGAGCGGTAGCACGTACCCCGCACTTCCACCAGAAAAATGTAACATAGGTTGAACACGGAGGATGCATTTTCTTGTTATTTGAAAACAGATGCCCCCTCTTTCATGGTGTACCAAAAGAAGAGCATGCAGCTAAGGCGCTTCATCGTCTTTCATGGCACCGACCTCTGAACGCGCATTGCCGCAATATCGAAGCCCCACAGCGTTGTCAATATGACAATATAGCAATCATGCATCAGTGCACCATCCAAAAAAGCAAAAAAAGAACGAGAGAATGAAGAACCAGTCACAAATTGTATCGAACAATGGCTTTAGCATGCTTCGGGAGGAGGGTATTTGTGGCACCATGCGTTACAGTGTGTGTGTGGAAGGGGTGGGGGGGGGGGGCATGAAAGTGTTCCGCTCCAGACCAACCGCACGCGGGAGCGAATTGGAACTTCGGGCTCCTATTTCCACACGAATAATTTCAAAACAACGTACAAGCTACAAGCTTCTGCGACCACCCTCTGATGGCACAACGTCTCAAACCGGTCGTGAACCTTGTCACGTTTTACTTTCTCTTACGGCGAAGCTTTCGCTCCATCTTCCTGCGAACATCTTTCCTGCGCGGAGTTGTTGAAACGGACTATAGCCAGGCTGGTAGGTATGTTTGCACGATGTTGCTAAAGCGTAGCATATCTCTCTCCCAGTGTCCCCTACGTCACTCTCTCACGAGTGAGGTACTTATCCCACTTATAAGAGGCGCCACGTGAGTAACTCCGTGGCGTGACTTCACGGAGTTATTCACGTCGCGCCACGGTCACGGTGCCACGGTAACTCCCGGTTGTAGCGCGCCACATATATTAACTCGGCCACCGGTATGTGGCGGACAAGGGGATGTATTGCGCGTTTGTACACATTGCTTCCCTTCGCTGTCCCCAGGGTGTCCGAAGAGGGTGGATGCCTGTCGCTCGCCTTTTGGTGTCCGCCGAGCAAGATCTGCATGGTGGTTGCGCCAACGGAGTACTGCCGTATACTAGGCGTCGCATTAGTTTTTGTAGGTAGTAGTCGCACCCCAGCTCTGCCTCCAGTGCACAGCTGGGGTCCCAAGACCAGGAATGAATCGGTCCCAGGAATGAATCCCAGGTCCCAGGAATGAATCATAACGTCGCTACAGATCCACAACCACCTAACGCTCCATTTGAAGTAGAAATCGTAAAACACCCTCTGTAGAGGTGTAAAAGGCACACCGACCACGTCGCCAGCGAAGCCCCCCTCCTCCTGTTAGGGTCGTGGTCAGTGTGATTTTGCACCTGCAGAGAGGGTGTTTTGTGATTTCTGCTTAAATGGGGCGTGGTGGTGATTAACGACGTTGTGGTGGTCTACACGTAAAAAGGAGGATATACTAACGACATGGTCGATGCGATTTTTACACCTCCAAAGAGAAGGTGAATAATAGCGGAGGTCAAATAGCGATGTGCTTTGTGTCGCTTCTACATAGAATTGTAGGTAGCGACGTGGTTTTGCATCGGAGGTACAGCTGTGGCACTACTACTGCCTACGAGGATCACTCTTCGTCGTCAAATAAACATTGCGGCTGCTGTAGTATATACACAAAAGGAATCGCGTTTCTTATGAAATGGAGTCGATTACTGCGTTGACCTGCGAAGAAACATGTTCGCGTAGTCTTATCAATCAATCAATCAATCAATCAATCAATCAATCAATCAATCAATCAATCAATCAATCAATCAATCAATCAATCAATCAATCAATCAATCAATCAATCAATCAATCAATCAATCAATCAATCAATCAATCAATCAATCAATCAATCAATCAATCAATCAATCAATCAATCAATGAAGCAATAAATAAATAAATAAATAAATAAATAAATAAATAAATAAATAAATAAATAAATGAAGCAATACATAAATAAATAAATAAATAAATAAATAAATAATTGAAGCAATATATCAACGTAAAATGACTGAACTATAAAAACAAAAGGGTATTTTCTTTCTCTGACGGCAGACATTTTCCTTGTATGTTGGGATGTACTGATGCCACGACAGGTATTTCTGTTGTAATGACGCAGTAATATGTTCGGTGAGATTGCTCCTCCTCTTACCAAAATAATATCGATGCTCTGGCCGCGGCAACTTATTCGTATGTTTGACGTCTTGTTATGACGAGACAAGTGCTGTACTGGCGACAGAAACATTTGTCTAAGCGACAAGGCGAGAGGCTTACGACATATTCATATCGCTCTTGCGGATGTTCTGTGTCGTTTCCCTTCTTTTTATATTCAGCTTGATACAGTTGAGTATTTCCCAAATGCGTTCTGAATGCCTGGCAAGCTACATGGAATTCTCCAAATGTGTTCAAAAGTTGATGACAAGTTTCGCACATACGTAAATAAAGAAAATAGTAAGGCGTGGATGGCATGAATATATAGTTTCCCACAGGAGTTACTAGACGAAGCTCTAGGGTAGCGATTCTTCAGATACCATGGGAATGAATGTGTACTACACAGATTCATCTAGTCTTTTGCTTGTGGCTTCAGAGGTTCTTGTGGCGTAAGTTTTTACGTTTTATCTTTATAGATTTCTGAAAAACCATACTTTTCCAAACACGGCAAAGCAATAAGCTCCTGCGCACACGCGTGTTCATCGTAAATGCTTTCGATTATGACGGAACATATTAGTGAATATGATCAACTTACGAAATCGAGAAGCCGTTCGAAGTCATGGAAGGAGTAATTTCAGGTAAGTCCATTCCATGTACTAATCATCATTCTTATGGTCGCTGAACCGCCACACTTGCAGCTAGGGCAACGCACGCTGTTTAACAGCGCGGGCATCCCAATCTCGGAGACCATGGTATATACACATATGAAAGCGGGCTTTTGCTGCGGGCAGTTGTAGAACATACCGCTGTTTCTTGCTAGGCTAGTTGATCCAAACATCTCGCGTAATGGGACGCGGTGTAATGGGACCTGTCCTGTTCCCACTTCACATTGCTTCTTGTCCTGACACACCGCTTTAATGTCACCAGTTTAATAGGACCTGTCCTGTTCTGATTTCCCATCGTTTCTCGTCATGTTACATTGCACAACTAGCGCAGCAGCAACTAACAGCACCTAGCACAGCAGCAACTAATGATAAGTTGAAATTCTTCCACAGTGGGTCCCATTTTCTCTGCTCGAAAAGACGCTCTCCCGTCTTGTTCTTACTCCATATTGCTTCTCGTCTTATCACGTACACCACTACGACACACTCGAGAACAGCCAACCCAGCCTGGGCACCGCAGGGGTTATTGATTTTGGTTAACCTTCCTCTCTTTACTATCACTGACTCTCTCTCTCCCATGCGACGCAGTAATCGTGGCCACAGCCTTGAACTAGGCTTCACGTTTTTTATTAGGCGCCTCATTTAATCGTTTTTAGCGAGCCCCACTCCCATAGGAATCGTGGTTAGCAGGGAGTCTTGCAACGCGTCGCTTGGTCGCTTTTCTGGGCGGAAATTTCGTTCCTTCGTCGGACCCTCTCCTTCAAGTCCCTCAGTCTCGACAGCAGCGTCTTGTAGCCGTACCGACCCCTTGCGATGCCGAACGGATCGTTCATTGGCCTACCGGTCATCTCCAGGCGCAACTTCACCGCGGCTTCGTACCTGCGACGCCATATATTGGTTCTGCGCTATTCAAAGTGTAACAACGCCACTTTTTAACGAAGACACAAACCGAAGAGCAGACAATGACAGGCATCGACTTTGCACTGGGAACCTTGTTCGTGAGCGAGAGGTATGAACATGTTGAGGGATGATTAAAAAAAAGTTACAAAGAAATAAGCGGTATAGGCGATAGAAAGTCATGTTTTTCTTTGGTATTTTATAACAGCGCCAGTAAAAGACAAGCACAACGAAATTCGGAAAAAGTTTGAAGTCAGCGCTCGTCCTGTCGGATTCCTTGTTCATGTCATTTACCACGCTGTTAATATGTTACCAAGAGGTAATGTGGCCCAAACCAGCACTGTGCTACTGTTCTTGCTTATTCCTTTTAAGCTGAGGTATTTTGATTCAGCAACGTATATATAAAGTATATATATCTCGTTTTCAATAAGCATTCCTAGTTGAAAGTCAATGTTTGTCTTTGCAGAGTCAGAAACGTTGCGTTCAATTGCGTTTTTTAATGAGACCCATTCGGTTCCGATAGGACACCGGTGGAGATACCTGCAAGTCCAGTCAGTATTACGACAGTTCCAAGTGGACCTCATTAGACGAGTAATCTCGCGAAGCAACGAAATAATAATAGCATAATTACAATGTTATTTTCCAGGTAAAATATATTTGCATTTGATCTCCGCGATATAAAGAAGCACTTAGCGTTTCTGAGATGTTAAAAACTTGTGGCGAAATTTCTTTTTAAATAATGCACCACTTCTTCAACCAAATGTTGTTTGCACATAGAAAAACCTAACAGCGATCTTTCATAGTGAAGTAATGATTGGTGAATTCTTGAACGCCTTTCTACCCTGAACAGAATTCTCAATGAAGATGTTACGAACCGAAGAGCCGTCGATATCTGCCGGAGCTGATCCACTGTTTCATGATTTTGATGGTGCTCAGGAAATTTTAATTAGTGTTAGCCACAGAAAGGCTAATGGCCCTTAAAGAGGTGCAATTGTTTTTCCAGTTAAAAAATTCAACGAAGAAAAAAAAAAGTAGTAAATGGTGGGCAAGTCATTGAAAAGAATTAGCCATAGTGTGTTCATGCATGTGTAAGCTGCTAGAATACAGTCGCAAGCATATCCGTGGCATATCAAGGTTACGACCCTTGAGGAGACTCCCCCTTCCCCCTTTCTTTTGTTCACTTTGGTCCTAGCGAGTTCAATTGGGTCCAATGGTGCTTAAGAAGAAATAAAAAGAACAATTCGTCCATTTAGAAACGCCCGCCCGTGTACCGGTAATAACGTTAAACATCATCATCATCATCATCATCATCATCCTGTTTTATGTCCACTGCAGGACGAAGGCCTCTCCCCGCGATCTCCAATTACCCCTGCCCTGCGCCAACCGATTCCAACTAGCGCTCCCGATTTTCCTAATTTCGTCGCTCTACTTAGTCTTCTGTCGTCCTCAACTGCGTTTTATTTCTCTTGGTACCCATTCTGTAACCCTAATGGCCCAACGATTACCTAACCGGCGCATTACATGACCTGCCCAGCTCTATTTTTTTCTCTTGATGTCAATTAGAATATCGTCTATACCCGTTTGCTTTCTTATCCAAGTCACTCTTTTTTGTTTCTTAACCTTGTGCCTAGCAATCTTCGTTCAATCGCTCTTTGTGCGGTGGTCTTTAACTTGTTCTCAAGCTTCTTTGTCAGTCTCCAAGTCTCTGCCCCACATGTCAGCACTGGTAAAATGCACTGATTATACACCTTCCTTTTCAATGATAATCGTAAGCTTCCAGTCAGGAGTTGACAATGTCTGCCGTATGCGATCCAACCCATTTTTATTCTTCTATGAATTTCCTTCTCGTGATCGGGGTTCCCTGTGATTAATTGACCTAGGTAAACGTACTCCTTCACAGACTCTAGAGGCCGACTGGCGATCCTGAGCTCTTGTTCCTTTGCCCGGCTATTTATCATTAACCTTGTCTTCTGCATATTAATCTGCAACCTCACTCTTACACTCTCTATGTTAAGGTCCTCAATCATTTGTTGTAACTCGTCTGCATTGTTGCCGAATAGAACAATGTCATTGGCAAACGGAAGGTTGCTGAGATATTCTCCGTCGTTCTTTACTCCTAAGCCTCCCGAGTTTAATAGTTTGAATACTTCTAAGCACGCAGTGAATCGCATTGGAGAGATTGCGTCTCCCTGTCTGGCCCTTTTCTTTATAGGTATCTTCCTGCTCTTGTGTAGAATTAAGGTAGCTGTAGAACCTCTGCAGATATTTTCCAAGGTATTTATGTAAGCGTTCTGTACTCCTTCATACCGTAATGCCTCTATCACTGTTGGTATCTCTATTGAATCAAGTGCCTTTCGTAATCTATGTAAGCCACATAGAGAGACTTATTGTACTCTTCGGATTTCTCGATAACCTGATTGATGACGTGGATGTGATCCATTGCAGAGTACCCCTTCCCGAAGCCAGCCTGTTCCGTTCGTTGACTAAAGTCCAGTGTTGCCCTTATTCTATTGGAGATTATTTTGGTAAATATTTTATATAATACTGGGAGTGAGCTAGTGGGTCTATAATTTTTCAGTTCTTTAACGTGTCCCTTATTGTGGATTAGTATAATGTTTGCATTCTTCCAGTTTTCTGGGACCCTTGCAGTCAATAGACGCTTCGTATAAAGAGCCGCCAGTTTTTCAAGCCTCATGTCTACTCCATCTTTGATTAAATAGACTGTTAGTTCATGTTCTCCTGTCGCTCTTCCTCGTTTCATGTCTTGCAAGGCCCTTCTGACCTCATCGCTAGTTATAGGAGGAGTTCCTGTATCCTGTTCATTACTGTTTCGAATTGAGGTATCCTGACTCTTCTGGGTACTGTACAGGTCAGTATAGAACTCTTCCGCTGCTTTCACTATATCTTCGAGATTGCTGATGATGTTACCCTGCTTATCTTTCAGTGCATACACCTTGGTTTGTCCTATGCCAAGTTTCTTTCTCACCGATTTTAGGCTGCGTCCATTTTTGCGGTTTTTTCAGTCTTTCTCACGTTATGGTTTCGAATAGCCCTTATTTTCGCCCTGTTGATCAGTTTTGACAGTTCCGCGAATTCTATCCTATCTCTTGAGTTGGACACTTTCATTTTTTGTCATTTCTTTATTAGGTCCTTTTTTACTTGGGAGAGCTTGCCTACTGGTTGCCTTGGTGCCTTGCCTTCTACTTCAATTGCTGCCTCTGAAGCCAAGCTAGTTACGGTTTCATTCATCAGCTTTATGTCATCATCATCTCTCTGTTCTAAGGCTGCATATTTGTTTGCAAGTACCAGCCTGAATTTGTCTGCTTTTACCCTTACTGCCTCTAGGTTGACCTGTTTCTTCTTGACCTATTTAGCTCTTTCTCTATTCAAATTGAGGTGACTCCTAGCCCTCACTAACCTATGATCACTGCACTTTACCCCACCTATCATTTCTACATCCTGCACTATGCTGGGATCAGCAGAAAGTATTATTAGGGCTTTTCCAGTTCCACTTTCTGTTGCTACGCTTCCTGAAAAAAGGTGTTCATTATTTGAAGCTTATTGCTTTCTGCGAATTCTACCAGCATCTGTCCTCTAGCGTTCCTAGAATCGACGCCGTGGTTGCCAATTGCTTGTTCAGCAGCCTGCTTTTACCCCACTTTTGCATTCAAGGCGCTCATTCCAATATATTGAGTTTGCACTTTTCTCATCGCTAATTCAATATCTTCACAAAACTGATCTACTTTCTCATCATCGTGACTGGATGTTGGAGCGCAGGCTTGTACTACCTTTAATCTATACCGCTTATTAAGTTTGATTACGACTACAGCTACCCTCTCATTAATGCTGTAGAATTCGTTAATGTTGCCCGCTATGTCCTTATGGATTAGGAATCCTACACCGTATTGCTTCTTATCTAGGAGACCTCTATAGCAGAGGTCATGTCCGTTATTCAGCAATGTATAAGCCTCACCAGTTTTAATCTCAGCAAGGCCGATGATATCCCAAACAATGTCTGATAGTTCCTCAAAGAGTCCTGCTAAGCTAGGCTCACTCGAGAGGGTTCGGGTGTTAAACGTCGCAAGGGTCAGTTTCCATTGGCGCCCTGTCCGGACTCAGAGATTCTTGGCACCCTCTGCTGCCTTACAGGTCTGACCGCCGCCTTGCTCAGGTGCTCCGCAGCTGCTGGGGACTGTGGGCCATTGGGTAATTGAGTGAGCCATCTGGGAGGGCGTGGCCGAATACTGCACCAGGGAGGGAAATTCCTTATCTGGTGAGGGAGTGTCTTGTTGAAGCTTTGTGGGCCTTCCTAATTTAGTTGTACCTGGATTAGTATAGCCCCACTCGCTCTCGGCATATTTTGCCGGTGACAGGCGTCACTCTAAGCCCGCAGAATAACCCCAGCTGGTCGAAATTATTCGTGAGTCCTCCCCTAAGGAGTGCCTCATAATAAGATCGTTCGTTTGGCACGTAGAACTCCAGAATTTTTATTTTTCATTGGAGGTTCTAATGTTTTTTGTTTTTTTTTTACGAGGCGTTTTATCTTCGGCTTATGTCCTCGTCACACAGTCGCGCTGTTACACTTCTATTCGTACCTGTCGTACGACTCAGCGAACGTCTTGAACACCACCTCCCTCAGAGCGGGAGGCGGTGGCGGGCACGGTGGACAGATGCCGTCGTCGTCGTCGAGGCACGCCTGCACGGCGTCGCACACCGCGACCCGGATGGTCTCGTGCTGAATGATGGCGCCGTAGCGGCTCACGTCGCCCGGCGTCCGCTCCACGCAGAACTGCGGGTGGTTGTAGTACGGGTTCTCGGACATGATCGACTGGATGGACACCAGGACGCTCTTGATGGAGAGCGCGGGCGTCCAGGCCGGTCCGGGCCAGGTTCCCAGGATGCTGAGGCAGACCTTGCCGTCTGGGTGAAAGTTGGGGTTCAGGCTGACCTGCAGGCGGCGCCGGAAATTGCGGATATCGTAAAGCTAACAAAAAAAAATTAAAGATACATTAAAAATGCCGTGGTGGTTTAACGGTAAATGCGAGAGAAAAACGCGGCCTTCTAACCACGGCCACTTATGTCCCGCCGGAATTGTAGAATTTAGGGCTCAGCATATCTGACTTCGAATGAACTACAGCGTGATTGCATAGGCGTCTATCTAAAGCGTAACACTTTTGTTCGTTGTCAGTTTGAAGAGCGGGCGTTCGCATTTTTATCAGTCGGACATGCACCTGAGGAGTGTGGTCGTAGCATTGAAGAGCTCCGTGAAAAAAGTCGAGAGCGAGGGATCATAGAGATAAAGAGGCGGTCTTTTCTGCAGCTTTTTAAGGAACCGTGTCAGCGCCAGGTTATGCACCGACAGACCGAAAGGCGGCTAAAATATACAAAGAATGCTAATCACTTTACAGAAGCATCTTTAAGCTCCGGTGCTGGCGTAGTCTTGAGAATGCCCATGTACTACCGAAGAAACCAATCTTTTCGTCTGAACTGTAATCAAACCCCACAGTTCCTTCGATGAAAAGATAACAAAAGTAAAGATTTGTTATTTTTGTCAAGACATACGGGATTCCGGTTTTATGAAACATCCTTTCATAACGTTACCCCTCTATGCAACATGTCCACCCCAAGGGAACGCAAATTAAATCTTGCTACGTGAGTCGTAGCAAACGTCAATTAATGTTCGTTAAAATTGAAAGCAATTGAAAACTGGGTCGCCGGTGTCCGAAATGGGCAAATGGCATTCTTAGGGCCACAGATAACCATCTCCGTAAGCTTAAAACTAGACTTAAGGAAATTTAATTGTCGCCCATATATGCATGGTGTCCGCAGGAGTCGAAAACGATTTGACGGTACGTAACAACAAATATCGAACAAAAATCACAACACTCATAGGATTAGAGGCAGCACATCTCCTATAACGTTGCACGTATATGCCCAGAGGCTCTAGACAACTTTTTTTTCATCTGGCACTGAAATTTTTGGTTACCTCACGTAATGTGCTTGTTCCAGCGCTCTCTGAACAGCTTCGATATAGGTTGTTTGCTGTCAAGACTGCCAAAATTTTGCAAAGGTCAAAAATAACTCAAGAGAGGCAGGCATTATTTGCATGAGAAACCAAAAGGAATAATTGATTAATGACTAAAATTCGCTAATTAAGTTTAAAATAATTACCTTGCGGCACATATTGCAATTTACAAATTGTAGCTGGTGAGATTGCATGGCATATACACTAAGAAAAAAATTCCCTTGATGACACCATTTTCGAGACATGCGTCATCAAATTTGCGGTAAAAATGCGCAGACCTTCAATCTTTTATGCATTTGAGGGCAAACACGTGAAAGGCGGGAGATGGAAATTCAAGACTATGAGCAAAACGAGAACAAGTTGAAAGCAGGAGCCAAAAATTGGCTCCTGCTTTCACCTTGTTCTCGTCTTGCTCGCAGTCGTTTTATGCAATGAAGCACAAAATAGACCGCCAATGCATTTCTTCGCACAAGCTGCGGAACAGGCACTTCGAAACTAATGCCATGGTCAGAATTCGTTCCAAGTGTATCCACTTTAAGAAGTCCCTGGCTACCAAACGTAAGTTGCAATATGTGCCGTAGTAATTAGCTGAAAGCTTGCTAATTTTGCATTTCGGTTTCTCGTGCTAATAACCTCCGCTTCACTGGGTACTCAAGCTTAGGGACTACAATGGTGTTATCTGCCGCAGATGATCTTTAAAATTTTTTGAGAGCCTTCGGCAGACACCCTCACAGTAATGACACCAATGCGGTCACCGTTTCAGTGCAGGCGGATGAGCTGAACCAACGAAAGCAGACGTGATCAACAGGGAAGTGCGCTCCTACTTGCAAGTCACGCCTTCCGTAAGAATTGCTTTGTTTCCCAGATCAATGAAGAGAGAATTCGAGAGACACCTAGTGCCTTCAGACCCAAGGCTAAGCATAAGTTACGTGAATAGCAGGCGAGAGTTCTACTTCGCAGCTACATTCGACGATTCTTCCACGAATGCGCCTCTATTTAAAATGCATTGCTCTGTTCCTTTAGGTAAATTACAGTGCTTTCCGTCAACACGTATAGTCGCTGCACTTGAATAACGCGTCTTGTCATCAGGGACTGACATCGGTAACTGCCCTGACAAAGTCCTCTTGTCGAAACGTTAGCTTCAGTGGCATTGCTTCTACCGTTGTTAATCACCTAAAGCCTCCATATTTTTGTGAACCTCTCTGTTAATCTGTGATCGTCAGTTGCGCTGCCCTTTCATTACATTGCTAGTAGTATAGAGATCTATGAGAAGCTGCGGGGGGCCAAGCGGCTTACGCTTCGCTCGGGTCCCAGCATGTCAATCAGAGCTTGGATTCTTGCCTACGCAAACCGCTGGCGTCCTCCAATCTGATAGACCGTTGCTCAGCCCTTTCATCAAGTCGCCAAGAGTGTCCTATGCTTGTCGAATGAGTACCGTCGTCTCCACTACCTTTCGCAGCGGCCACGAAAGCGTCACGGCCTCGGTCGAGCTCACCTGCGCGCCGCCAGCGGTCATGAGGCGTACTCTCGGTGGCTCGTTCGGGTACTCGGGCGGGCACTTGACGAGGAAGTGGAAGAAGCCGCCCTCGTACGGGGTCTCCGGGGGCCCCACGATCAGGGCCTCGATGCGGGTGATGTCGTTCTCCTCCGGCGCGATGAACACGCCGGCGGGGGGCGCGGCGAAGATGTCCATGATGTCGCGCCGGGCCCTCAGCAGGCACTGCGGCGTGGGCTCCTCGTGCGAGGAGCACAGGGGGTCCCACGTGCTCGACGACGACGGCAGGTGGCTCGTCGAGAGGCCGCCGCTGGCGGCGCCCCGTTGGGCGACGGCCATGCCCGGCCCTGGCGGCGGCTGCGTGGTCGCCGTTGTTGTTGTTGTTGTCCTGAGTGGCCATGGCACGTACCCACAGTGGGGGATTGGCCATGCATCGGGTGGGTAAATTAGGTGCACAAAGAAATAATAATAATAACAAGAGAGTTCACAATTTGAGCATTGAATTTTAAAAGTAAACGTTCTGTGTTTGGAGAAAAAAGACGTAATCGGAAGTCTCGGGCCTGCGCAGCACCGGGACCATGTCAGGAGGCTTTTCCTCGTCGTTGGCGCCATTGTTGTTTGGCTTGATGATGACGGTCTTGGGCTATGGCACGTACCCGCAATCGGGGGCCGGCTGCAGAAAAACGGGAGGCAAGGAAGTACTTCAGCGATGAAATGAAATATATAAAAGAGGATGCCATAATGCAGTAAGAGACCTCGCTCGAGCAGTTCCATGTTCTCAAATTGAATCAGTCATGAGGTTAAAAAAACGAGCAATAGATAACCGATTCAAAAACGAATTCGGAGAGTGAATTATTTTAAGTGAAATGAAGAGTGGACGGAGATGAAGAAAGAAAAATAACAGGAAAATAATTACGCGATAATTATCTTCTCTGACGTAAAAAAAATAAAAATCTATAGCGAAACAAAAATTTAAATAGCTATTTTACTATAGGAATTGCGCTACCCTCTGTGGGCCATTGACCAAGCATAGGAGGAAATAACAAAACAGTCTGTCTAGAAAACAAAGAAAACATTTGCCAAAAATGGAAAAATAAAACAATGCACAATGAATTCGGCAAAGAAATCACCTTGAAATAAATACCCTCGTGGTGATGTACAATAGACGGGGCTCCTACAGAAAGAGTACCAGAAACAAAAAGGAAAACAACAGTTCAATAGGGCGAAACGCTGCCTCTTTTCTTTCTTTCTTTTTCTTTTGTTTTGCTTAATGCTTAAAGACGAGAAAAGCAACAGAATACGAAATGGTCAGTTGCTTCAGCATTACCACAAGATGGTACCAGCAACAGAAACGACGCGCGATACGACTTGTGATAACATCTCAGCGGTACTAAAAAAACGACGAGGCTGAGATCACGCTAAACCAAATGGTATCGCAAAGTGTCACTGTTGTTGTCACCGAACTCTTTAAGCTTCTCGATTCACGTTTTAAGGCGTACGTTCCTGTTGCACCTGAATAGTGGTACATGTTGACGGTGGGTTTGTTATCGTTGTTCCTTCACAAATATGATGAGTACTTAGATTTGCTAGGCCGAGGACCATGTCAAGCGACGTTGCGACTGTCGAAAAAGAGGGAGAAGGGCACGAGGAGGTATGCCCAATGGTATATTTACCAATGATATCCGCGAAGGTCACTGTGACCGTAACAGATATTTTCTGCAAGCCACTCGTAAAAAAAAGTGTCAGACTATTGACCTAAACGCTGCTAAATACCCTGAAGAAAAAAAAAACAAGAAAGAATATTTGTTAAGAAATATATAGAAAAGCAAAAGGTTCTTAGTTCCATGGACAACCACCGAGCTTTACTGAAGCACATAGTAGGGGCGAGCGAATTTTGATTTTTGAGATCAACTCAAATCTACCTGCGAGTGCAATATTGCCACAATCGAATCGAATCGATTGTCGAATAGTTTTTGATTAATGAATAGCCGTTATCGCAATTAACATAGAACGACGTTCACATCCTAGTTACCCACCGCGTTGGCTTAGCGGCTATGGTGCTTCGCTGCTAAGCGCGAGGTCACGGGATCGAATCCCGGCTGAGGTGGCCGCATTGCGAAAGGGGCGAAATGGAAAAGAAAAAGAAAAAAAAAGCCCGTGTCCAGTGCATTGGGGGCACGTTGTCAAAATGAATTCGGAGTCTCCCACAACGGCGTGTCTCACAATCAAACCGTGGCTTTGGCATGTAAAACCTAAGAATTCAATTCACATCCTAGTATTCTTAAGGTTAGCAAATTTCTGTCTTTACGTAGCACGTTACGAAGCGTCCTTTAATAAAAGAATATATGGAGCATTAGGAGCAAACAATTAGTTTCTTCGCACGCGCAGGACTCTTGGCATAGCGCGAACGATCGCTGTAATGCCCGTAAAATATGGCTGCCGCACAATGTTCTCATGTATTATGTATATAGTTTGCCCGCGAGGGTGAAAATTTACCGTATATTTGCTCCATCTTCATGTTCAATTGGGTGCAGTAGCCGTTTCGAAATATGCGAAAGGTATTTCAAAAATATTTGAATTTACGATTAGCGACTATACTATTCGCAATTCGAAAGTCGAATTTTCGCACACCCCTAGTATGTAGCCGTAAATGGCCTGCGTTTGTATAAGTAATCTTTTAAGCCGTCACAAAAACTTTCAAATGAAATAGGAGAGAGAAGTAGTCATGTAAAATACAAGAAAGATAAAATATACCGTCGAAAAAAAAATTGGGCTAATTGTGGTCACATTTCTTTCCACTGCCATCTAGGATAGTTAAATGGATCGACACCACTCACAACGTATCATGAGAGTATGGTGCAAATGAATATATAATGATATATAACGATAAAATCAAACATGCTATTTGCGGTTTAAGTGGGAATTATAATTTTAAATTGATACAGAGAGTCGCAAAAAAAAGATAATAACGTGTTGTGTCGCGACGTTTCGCGGTGAAATTGTGGTACTAGGCGTGGAGTATTACCACGCGACCAAAGATATGTAAGTCAGATTTTATTAAGTGCACTATGCGTATTGCTCAAAATTGTATTCTTCATATTTTGTAGGCGTTTGCGCTTTATTCTACGCGTATTACCATCTATAAGGAACGTTCACGCTTATAAACGACCTTGTCTATACTCGGCAACGAGGGGAACGCCTAACTGCGCAGTCCCTCAAAGCATGGCGGCGCACATTAAGCTGTGTCGCAAGCGAGTTGATATGGATGTATGCTTCGAACGCGCGTTCAAGCTAAAATTCTTCGATCCAGTTCACTCAGGTTTTCAAGAGGCCACATGCGTCCGAACGGCAACCCGCTGAACAGAACATCACGTGTGAAATTATAGTTCACTGTAACGAAAGAAAAAGGGACTATATACTAATTAACTTGTTAGTTAATCACGTAAATGCCGTATCGCAATTCACGAACTGAAGCCAGTAATACCGAAGTTCTCAAGGCACATCCACTTGGAACGGATTTTGAAACAAGCAGTAGTATTAAGATTGGCGTAGTCAAGCTTGCTGTGAAAATGCAATCTTGTCCACTTACGTGAAAAATAATAAGCGGAATGGTTGTGTATTTTGTCAAACATTTTGGGGAACGCATACACCGAAATTGTTGTCGCCCTAAGAAGGATTTGTTCCAAGTGAATGCTCCTCGCGAACTTCCCGGCTACAATTGGTAAATTGCACTATTTAAGTTATTGCAAATACTTTAAAGTTAATCGGCGACATTTCAGCAATTAGGCGTTTACGTCTTTCGATTTCTCGTGCGAAGAATTTCGACCTCTTAGAGTAATCTAGAGGGAGTAGAATTCTGCTAGATACCACATACGGTATTCAAAGGCGATATCGGAATTTTTTATTAATACGTAAGAAAAGAAAACAGTATAATTGTCTTTGCGAAAGTAACGCCGATAATGAGCGCTGCACTGAAAGCATCAGCCACAAGCAAATCCGATTTGATGTTTTGGATGGCGCGAGCTGTTTTGCCCCAGTGTATTGCTTGCTGTTCCTCTCGAAACACACGCCAGACTCCGCCACAGTCCGTGCCTGCGTAGCGCAAGCTATAAAACCCAGAACAAGGTTCCAAGCACTAAACATGGACGACAGCTCAGTACGCGCTGAGTTTGGAACAACTTGGCAATTGCAGGAAATACTACAGCCTCGCTTAGCAAGAACGTCGCACGGGCAAATACTGAGAGGTCGCGCCCGCCTCCTTGTTTGAGCCCAAATTTTACAGATTTTTTTTCAGGACTCCACATTCGTAACAGCCGAGTTGTACACGAATAGAGCAGATCCCAGGTGTTGCGGCAAGAGCGCAATGAAATAGTGCTCTTTTATTTGAATTTAGGCTAAAATATTATTGAGATGAATGAATGACTCAATCAATCAATCAATCAATCAATCAATCAATCAATCAATCAATCAATCAATCAATCAATCAATCAATCAATCAATCAATCAATCAATCAATCAATCAATCAATCAATAGTTAAATGCGATCATTTGCTGTATAACAGCAAACGTTACGCTGACCTCATGCACTGTAACAATCAAAGTTATGCGAAGCCCTTCTGCAGGCAGCTGGCAATCCAGAAACGCAGGGCGTTCGCAGGTGAGCCAACCTGCTTGTATGAGGGAAGCGTGTAGTGACAGCAGCGAGATGACGGCGACGACGATGGTAAGACGGCGATAGAACGACTACTGATTTTACGTAGTCCTGCGAAGGAAACTTTACAACCATTTACGTGACAATCAGGGCCGATCGCGAAAACGGTACACTGTCACACGGTGTTTAGGGGTCGCTGGGGACTACAAGGACAGTACTGGCGAATGTGGGCAGATCGCGATGGTAGGTGTACGCACATGTACCAGGCGACGAGACGTGCACGTGTACAGTTAGAGAATCGAGCTGTTGTACAGAGAGACCGAGTTTAACACCCACCGTCGATCACGTATGTTTATTATTATTATTATTGAAGAGATATAAGACCGGTAACCTGCCTGCCTACCGCAATGTGCCTGAATGAATGAATAAAACTTTACTTGGCTACCGTACTCTCGCTCGCTGGCTTCAGTACACTTCACATTAAAAAAGCGAGCCAGCGTGTACAAAATTCCGTTATACAAACCAACGCAAGTATTCGAGTCCTGTATGTCGTCTTTACAAAACTCGTGCGTAACGTGCAGAATCCTTCGAATATTATTTCGGTCAGATGAGAAAACATCCGACACCAGCGTATGATAAGCGCGTTTGACGCGCCCTTTGATGCCCGTACACCTAAACGTAATGCTTTTTGAAGCACGGCCGAACCCTCGAAACAGACAAAAAATTTGTCGCAGTCTATGCGACAGAATTTCCGCCCTTGGACCGCAATGCACAGTGGGTACAGTCGCGTTAAATATAAGCTGCAACACGGCGCCCGTAGTCGAAGAGGTTCCAGACTATCCCGAGGCTACACGGTGGCGCCGACGTACGAGAAATCAGAGAACTAAACACAGTTATAACTGCCGACATTAATGAAGAAAAAAAAATTAGTTTGTCTCGGCCACCGTGCAGCCTTGGCTCCCTTTCGACCACGGGCACCACGTTGCAACTAATATTGAACGCGACTGTATCTCCACGAATGGCTACCGCATCTTTAATTTAAATTATATTCTGTTAGGCTTTTTTCTCCCGTGCTCTAAAACATTTTGCTGCCGGCTGAACGTCCGCACAATTCTCGTGTTTGTTAAAATCTATGTGCTTCGCGTTCTAAAGAAAAGAGAAGAACAGGAAACACGAACCTAGAAAGCATGAAAAAAGGAAAGCAACTAAGACAATGGACCAACGTCGCTCCTCCCTCAGGGATTTGTACGCGCAAGCGCAAACACAAACACACCTGACAACTTGTTACGCAACCGACTCGTGAGCGACCAACACAGAGAACCAAACACGTCGCCTGCCAAACTCGCTTCCCGAAGCGAGCTAACGACGCGTGTCAAAGCAACAGCTCTTCATCGGTGCCGCTCACGCGCGAATAACTAGCGCAGTGCCACTTCCGGCCTCGTTAAGCTGACGTCAATTGCTGAAGAATGCGAAGAGCGAGAGAAAGAAGCAACACCGCTGCTGGCTGGATAATCGTCTGTCTGGACGACGCCGTGACGAAGGATGCTGGGGAAAAAACGCAACCGTAGAGTGGACGTCTTGGAGAAGCAGTTCCAGCGTGTAGTGAAAGCCAGTATTGGCACTTGTGTCAAGGACGAGGACTCGAAGGGCGTTTCCCTGTTCCATTTAGTCGTTTCTTGCTTATGCGCCAGCTTAACCTCAAAAAGTTCCCAGCCCCTACTGAACCATTATAATTAAGCCTGTCATGCAAATAAAGAAATATTCAATAGCGATAGTGTGCCGCAAAGTTTTTACTAAGGCTAAAATTGAAGAACAAAAATCGCAAATGTATAAAAGCAAAGATTTATAAGATAGCCGATAATTTTTGTGTATTTTTGTATGCAGAAATATCGAAAGCTGCATTCATGTCATTCATGTAATTTGACGCAGTTCATTCCGTCTAAGACGCTTGCGCAAAGCCTTCTGGTACCGGTGCATTTGCTGCAGCGTAAATAACTACGCTGTGCGTAGACGATACCTACTCTCTCTTCGATTTCCGTAATGTTCGACGTCATAAAAGGCTTGATGAGCTGCGCAAAGAGGTTGTTTATATTTTTACTGGTGTTGTCGTTGTTGTGGCCTGAACACATGGCGCGTACCTACGAGGAGAAATGGCTCCAGTGAAATGGATAACACATGCACTTCAGAAAGACAGCGAGAGAGGGACAAAACAAACAAACAAAAATAAAACACAAGGTCACACAGTATATGAGTACAGTGCAATTTCATAGCACAAGAATATAAATGAACTGGGCGCCATGATTGCCATCCCCAACAGAGGAACCTTTCGAACGCAATAATGATCTAGTCTACAGCAAATAGAATGGTTGCCGTGAATGGTATATATCCAGACTGAAATTCCCTGAACAACAAGAGATTGGAAGTTGATGAAGTTAACACTGAGTCACTGAGAGGTAAATTCGATTAACATCCTCTACTGGAGGAAGTAGAAGCGGCAGCGAGAAATCACAAAATGATTAGTCGCCTCCCGCTTGTTACAAAAATGACAGGAATTAAGGAGATATTACAACTACGAAGGCAAAAATCTAAAAGTGCAACTTTGCAACCGGAAAGCTTGATACTGCGGAAAGTACCTGGCGGTGTCGTGAAGGACATTGGCTCATGCTATATCACAATTGCATGTGCCGAAAATTATCAGAGAAAAGCGGGAACGTACTCCGCAGCTTTCTTTTTCTAACTTAGGTGTACAAGCATGGAGTCTTTTGTAGTGTCAGCGATATCCCATATTCTGATTGTTCTCACCCGTACGTACATAATCATCATGTCGTTCTGAGTTGCGTTAATCTTTCTTTCTTTTCTGGCTTCGAAGCTTTCATAATACGGTCTAACTCAGTATTTCGTAGACACTCCCATAGAATAAATCCACAGTGTCTTTCGCTATTACTTTTAGGGTCAGGTAACTTGTACCGTGGTTTCCATCTAGTCGAACTTTCTGTAGCATCTCTCGGAATTCGAACTAATGATCAGGATCTTCTTTTACAACATACGAAAGAAAGAACAAGAGAACAGGAAGCAAAGGTATCGATAATTGGACAGTGCCAGCTAGCGTTGTATATTGGCCGTATTTGCTTAATGTATTCTGCCCTGTATCGCCACGTTTTCTTGGTAGGGCGTGATTTGCACACCGAGCGATGTTACAAGAGCAATGTTACAAACAACGCAAAGAGAAAACCGACGCTACCAAACAACACGCTACGCTAATTAAACGGAAATCCCACTTAGGCGGACTTTCATTTGCTACTATATTAGCCCGTACACGACTGCCCTCACTTCCATCGTCGTACTAGACAGGCTCCGACAGTAAACTACTCACTTTGTGCACTTCAGTATACAGACGTGAACGCCGCGCACCCAGGTGAAACAAGTCTACGCGTGACACAAGAAGTGTCCCTGGTGTGCCCAGTCTAATCAGACTTGCTTAGCCGTCCGGAAAATTAGCTCACAGAAGCTCACTAAGAGAGGAAACGGTCTAAACAGAACAGAGAACGGCGGGAAAAAATGGCGCAAGTCACACGTACATTGGGGAAAAACGAGAAAATGTGAGTGAAGCAGTGACAGCGATAGCTAGGCAATTCCATATCTTTCCCAGATAAACGTTCGTACATAAGTTACAACATAACCCTGAAGTACAAACTGATTTCATTTCTAGGCCCATGTACGTGCCTCATCGCATTCATGATCGTCACAAGGTAGGGCCCTTATTATACAACAAAAGAACGCACATGTCTTTCTTTTTTTCGAGCACAGAATACGGGATATTGTTGTAATAAACGATAGCAATGCCTTTAATCAAGTATTAGATAATATTGTATAAGTATCTGCTATTGTTACTCGGCACAGCGTATTGTTCTTGTCTTTTTTTTTGTCATTGCTTTATATTCATCTTCTCTGTTCGTTAGCCAACATTGCACGAACAGCTACGTTTTTCGTATAAGCTTTACCCTCCCGCACATTTCACTGCTTCTTGTTTATTGTTCATAACCACTCCCCTGCGCAATGACTTCAGCCATATGAGTAAAATGAATGAAAGAACGACTTCTACGGTACCGCCAGCTAGGTATACTTGGCCCTTTCTTTTCCTATCTATTAGTCTTTGACCTGCTACGGTGGAATGTGTAACCAGGCGCTCCACATCTGAGCAGGACGTCGTGGACTCGTTCTTCAGGCACGGTGACTGCATTCCGATGGTTGCGAACGCTCCTGCACTCGGGTTTACGGGCGTGTTTAAAATAAATAAGTAAATGAGCCAGTAAGCCAAGTCAAGCATAGAGCCCACGAATTAATGAAACAATTAGTGGGTTAGTTAGGAATTCAATCAATCAATCAATCAATCAATCAATCAATCAATCAATCAATCAATCAATCAATCAATCAATCAATCAATCAATCAATCAATCAATCAATCAATCAATCAATCAGTAGATCAGTAGATTAATCAATCGATCAATCAATCAGTTCAGTAAGGTCAAGCATACAGCTTCATACAATAATTGCTAGAGGGAACTATGGCGCTAGTGTATACGGGAGCGGCAAGCAGGGCCGATTGCGACGGCAGGATCTGAACAGAGGACCTCCATCAGAGAAGCCCCATATTGAAAACATTGCGCCACGGATGCAGGGAGACGCGGAAACGTCGCAATCAGTAGGGATTATGCGTTCTCGCAGAGTCTCGATCACTGCCTTCTGCACTTGGATGAGTATTGATTGCTTCCAAAGTTAGTCCAGTGAAGGCCGATAGAGCTTAGTAAGCAAGGTCACAAGAACGTCTGAAGGCGCAAGCACGAATATATCAGAAAAATCCGTGTACTAACCAGAATTTCGATGTTTACTGAACGATCCCAGGCGCCAGAGTTTTCTCGTAATTATTGTAGGAAATTCTAAGCAGTAAAGTGAACTCAGATTAGTTAATTATAGTGCACTATAAGTCAGTCAAGTAGTCAGCCAGCCGGCCGCCCGATCGATCGGTCGGTCGGTTAAACTTCGTGCTTACTTCTTCGCTCGTCCTTCGTCGTACTTCATCCTGCATTGTAGGTTTCCCATCGCAGCGGTTAGGCGTGGCATTGTTTCCCGTTGTTAGTATTTCAAAATATCTAGGGAAAACACAATCGCTTTTGCGTCTGGCGAACAGGTGCTTTCTACTCGACAATAATTACATTCGACGAGGTACTGCATTAGGTATCATTAAAGAAAAAAAGTTACAAGGACAAATTACTTGTATTTCCGTTCCCAGGCAACCTGGTGGCAGAATCAAATTGTTAACGCGGTGTCATTCCTGATCTCAGTGCTGAATTCTATGGTCGCACACCCACGGTGCTGACTCAGTACATGCCTATGACTTTCTGCTGCTGACCACGAGGTCACGTGTTCGATCCCCGCCAGTGGCCCCCAAAAGAAAGCCAGTGTACTAAGATTAGGGCGCACATAAAAAAAAATCAGAATGGTGAAAATTAATAAGGAGACCCTCACTACGGCGTACGTCAATGTCCACTGAGAAGGTTCTGGGCGCTAGACTCGTCAATTTATTGAGTGGTCACCATGAGAATAAATGTTTTTAACTAAATGTAGGCCTAGTGACGATGTGCGTTATATCTGGCCTACATCATGTCTACGTAAACAAGGAAATGGTACACGAGGGGAACAAATGCCGACATACCTGCGTAAAGCTATTAGAAGAAAGAAAAGCTGTTGAGGAGGCAAGGCGTTCGCAATGACGAAGAGATATTACGTGAAAAAAAAAAGAAAACAAAGAAGCCTTTAATGATGTATGAAAATTTGTGCGACTCCGGATAAACCAAAGACAACGAATCCGGTATAAGGGAGTTATCACACCCCTAGGAAATCCTAGGGGTCAGCCTTGCTGCTTTGGGATGATTTAGTTGAAATGAAACGCTTCAATATTTTCTGTGCAACCCATACACTATAACCGAGGTAATTTAAAACATTTCACTATATCCAGTGCACTTGTTCGTTATAACCGAGGTCTTGTCGACACCAAGAAACTACCCGAAATCTACTTCGGTCTTTGCAAACTCTTCATTACAGCTGATTCAAATAATTCGCCATTGCACGAGTCTTTTGAAACGCCTCGTTGTGTCCGAGCTTATCGCTATCGTACTTGACGTGAACAAAATTTTCGCAACTTATAACACACCTTGTTCAGTTTATTAGTAACACATGGTCTAAAACGACAGGTTTTCCTGCAACATCCTCCTATACGAAATTCCCGAGTAGAATTAGTATTGATCTGGGTTCGGCTAATTTGCTGCTTCGACGGAGTTCAGTACAAAACGCTTCAGGAACACATTAGGCGGGAATGTTATGAGCTAACGAGTGACACACTTTCTCAAGGACGCTCGCAATTACGAAAGCTGATAAATATAATGTTAATAAAGCACACGTGGAGCTTAGAACCCCTGCTTTAATTATCGTTTTTCTATCCTCGTCACTGCTATTAATCCTTCGACGTTCGGCTGGGGTGCCCTAGCTTATCCTGCATTAGCTCTTATCCCTAAAATCCACTTTTTCCAGGTTTTTCGATAATCCTTCCACGTGTGCCGGATTACAGCCTCCTGAAATATAGAATGAAATACAGGAAGAAGAGAAAGAAGAGTAAGATGGCTGCGGCAGCGCCTTTAGTTCCGGGTCTACTTGTTTAGGATATTATTTTTTTTTCATGATGAATCATAGCATTTCCGCGTTGATGCAGTTTACATTCGAGATTTTGGGCAGCTTGGACACGTGACTTATGCAACAAATAACGGGTGACATATTTCGCAGAACCACGGTGAATAATGGAGATTTAGAGCCTCTACACGTGCAGTCGGCGTCAAAGGTTCACGGACCGATAGGTCTGCGAAAAACTCAAATTTTCGAGCGATTTGTGCAATTTGTCCTCATCGTGTCTTAAGCTACCGTCCGCAATGAATCATTACCAACAAGTCTGGTTAACAGTTCTATGGTGTTAAATGGTACAACGCTACGTTGTCGCTCGTATTATAATCGACTCCCGTTAATTCTACCGTTGCTGGATCGCATGATTGGGTTGAAATATCCGAAAGATCGAATTAATTAATGGCCGCAAAAAGAATGAATTCAACACTTTTTCATTGCTTTAAGTAGTCTGTGGTCGTCGACAGATTACTTCAGTACAGCATTACAATAATAAGCGGTGTGCATTTGTGTTCAAAGTAATCGAGTTTTCTTTCCACAGAAATGTATGGCTTCTCGACGAAACTTTCCAGCGCGTCTGAATTAAGCGAAAGGTCGAATTAAACGGGATCAAATTAAAGGGGTTTAACTGCATCACAGACTAGAAATCACAATATCATATAGACTGCGTGCCAAAGCTGTGGAAATATTCAGCTTTCTGTCACACCGAGCAGTTCGTAAACTTTTCACGTTGATTGTGCTTAAACGTATTGCAGTGTACAGAGTACCGTAAAACCCAGAATGTAAACGAAAACTACAGAAGTGGCGCCGGTAGCGCCACCGTGCAGTGGTTTGTGCACTCCAAGGGTGTCTGAAACGTTTTTGTGTATGGTACTGTTCTGGGCAAAAGAAAATGAAAAGCTAGCCACAATAAAATGCCTCTTCAGCGAAGGGCTTGGAACTTTAAAAACTTTTCATTATACAGGCCACTTCGTTGTAAAGATCGCGCGCAACCTACCGCTCCCAGTTGTGCAGACTAAGCATGTGCAGCAATAAAAACCTTTTATTTAACATGAATTCGAGAGATACTCAGTGAAAAGTGTAGCTAATTTTCATGTACGGACTTCCCCCGACTGAATGTGTGACAGCGACTGCCTCATGGCGTCAAAGTACACGGCATGCTCTCCTTGCAAAACCCGTGAGTGCACAGCCAAATAATTTGTACCCTTAAAGTGAATAAGGTTGCAAATGGGTCTATAACTCACACCCTTACATCCGTTGGCTGTAAGGGTAAAAATTATAGACTGATTTACACCCTTACCCATTTTTAAGGGTGTCAATTATCCTACAGTGTAGCGCAAGGTGTACAGCCGCACGCCGTCAAATGCCGCTATTACGTCCGTTGTCAAAATTTGGGTTCGTATTCAGGCTCTTCATCACAACTGGCTTCGCCGACCGTCACCTAATTCACTCTAACAAAAAAAGTTACACTCTTTGGGAGGTGTCTTCTCTCGAAAATAAAATCATCTCTCTTGCTTGCTCTTCCTTTCCTGAAAACCCTGCGCTCGCTACTTTCCCGTCAAGAATGCTATACCTCACGACTATAAACGATCATGCCGCTCGTGACTTGGAAGTACCGGGCGCGCAGCGTTAAAGAAAGGATCGTCGCCCAAGACAGATGACAGATGGTCTCTGCCATGTCGCCGGTTCCGAGCAGATTCATCACGAAGCTGGGGAGGGGGTGTTACCATAGCGTTCTGCGGAGTCCTCACCCTCCAGTGCCTTCCTTGTTCCGAGGTCGACGGGCGTGCTTCCTATGTGCCGTTCAGCTCAATGACAACTAGAGTGCAGTGGCTGCGCCCCTACATGCGTTGGCTGTGAGGCAACAAATTGGCCCTCGGGGACGCCGAAGTTCATTCGTTGTACAGGAAAATTCGTTGTATAGTAGTCGTGACTGTTAATGAGAGGTGTACGCACAGAGAAGTACGAAACATGTATAAATACATTTAAGGAATCCGCATCTCTTGTGCCTCCGATACGCGAAGGCATTGTGGGAAATTGGCCGAGAATGGGCATGTAGACCTTGTGGCATGCACCCAATAGTCGAATTATAGAAAGTGAAGTAAACCAACGAAGCCGTTCAAGATCGTGCGCTCTTGCAATTCAAATGTTCGTGGGCTCTAGAGACACCTATCAGTCGACATTATATGTACAATTAGGTATTATTTCGCGATTAGTCCTTTCTTATTACACGAACAGCGGAGGCGATCACTGACACTACGTTGTCGGTAAAACTTACTCGGTACGTCACTCCTAAGAAGGAAATCTGGAAAACGAGGCAAAAGAAGAAAGAAACAAGAAGGGAAGAACAAGAAAAAGAAAGATTTTGTTTGAAAATGTGTACACATAGTTGCACTTCGCCTATGTGGGCCGCGTAAGACGAGAGGTAGAAAGTACATAAAAGCGAGTGAAAGTCCGTCACACAGAAAAAAAAAAAAAAGGAGATAATAGTAATTGCTTCAAGTATTAGAATTCCAGCTTTATGAATCAAAACCTTCGCTTCGGGCGCTCATCTCCCCCCTTCTAAACGGGTTGTCGGGCGTCAGCTTTCAACTACTGTCACGCACAGCAAGTTTAAAGGCTTCTATTTTCGTCGACATAACAAACAAACAGAAGAACGAGTCGAGACGGAACTTTGGGTGTTACGGAGCCCAAGACAGATGACGCGAAAAAAGGAAAATGATAAGAGAGGTCGACACTGTTCCATTCAACAGAAACAGTTTACGAAGAAACGGGACTCCATACAGGACAACGGAGGACGTGCGTATGGCACCTCCAATTCAATGGCACCTCCAATGTGAGTACACAAGTAAACAAGTTTTTTAGGCTCATATTTCTTTTTCGCGCAGCGTTAAAGCACAGGGCCCACTGCTTCGCCATTTTTTTTATAAGCACACCATTTTCATTGACGGCTTCTGCGATCGTGTAAGGCTTTATATAAAAAAAAAATTAGTACAGGAAAGCTGGAGGAATGCGCTCAGTAGCAGCTATGCGGGTATGTCTGCTACTATTTTAAACCCTTTGATGACAAGTGGCACATACGTCAATACCAATTTTCAAGGACACTACTTTGCCGTAGCAGTGAGAAATAACCAGTACATTACAACCTTTGCGTATGGCTATGTTTGTGGATCCATAAAGCATTTGTATTTCGTTTAATTTCGTATTTCACAGAGTCATCTAACCGGTTGTTTACACATTCTTCCTTTTCCACTATGTCTGTTTCTTTGTTTAGCATCTCATCAAGCCACCACGATCACGAGACATATTTCTGAAGAACATTTCTTTCTTGAACTACAGTAAAAACGCAACAAAAATTAAGCCAAATAGCCACTAAGCGATTGAACACATGCAATACATACATATGCAATTTATGTAGTGTTCTAGTGTCGCAGCTGGTGCTTATAATTTTACAGGCAATAAGTTTGTAGACAGCCATGAGGAGACAGAAGCGGTCAACGAGGCCATATAATGCACAGCTTGATGAACACACAACATCCTAGGTCGATAGCGGGACATATGTCTTCAGCTTCTTTCTCTCATACAAAGGCATGTCAGCTTTCACGTTTGACTTTTCGACAAAAGTTAGTTAGAAACAAACTCGTAACGTTTGAGATTCAAAGCCATTACCTTCTGCTGGTGTGTTAATCGAAAGGCCAAAAAGAAATTGTTTAGTCTTTGGAAGCTGTAAGGAAGCGCTGTAATAATAAGGAATGAGACGCCAAGTGATCATGAAGCACCTAGAAAAAGGTGAGCGATCAATGAAGTGCCTGTGAGTTAGGGAGGAGGAGGATGGATGTTTTGCGTTGCAAGTGATAGCGTGTTCTTGTATGGCACTTGCGACGGGTCTCAATTACATTTCCCCGCATGCGCGCGAGCGTGCGTATGTATAGTAAGGTCCACTGTCCCTAGCCCGGCTTGGGCGATGGAAGCGGCAAGCGCGGTGTGGAGGTTAGGCGCTGACGATCGTGTTCGAAGTACCAAACCCCTTTACGCGCGAAAAAACTTGATATTTCTACCTAAACCCCGCGCACCCTTCCCTTGACAGGGCCTCGCTTCTCACAACAGAATCAAGGTCAGTTGCAGAAACGCATGTACCTCAGATGTACTGCCTACAACGTCACCGATCATGGCACGTGACCTCGGTAAATTATCCAAAGCAGAACCGCCACCTGGAGGTGCGTTGGGCAGCGAAAAGGAAAGAGAGGAAAGAGAGGGAGAAAGAGGGGAGGAAAAGATAAGGGAGGCGGGGCTCTTCACGCGTACGTGACGTGGTCCTTCGGCTCCGGAATGGATGAATGCAAGAAATGAGTGTCAATTGTGGATACTAATCGAAGCAAGGTGCGAAAGTGTCTATTTGGCAACCAAGCTGGCACACAGGCACCATAACGACGAGACATATCAAATTCCCCTATTTCTTCTAATAACGAACCAAATTTTAAAATTCTCCCAGTAAGACGCTCCACAGACGACGCTTTACAACCTACACTGTGTGACCAAAATTTTCCATCGGGCTTGTTGAAAGGACCATTAAAGAGAACGTCAAATTACTATTTCGGGACTGATTACATCTCTGTTACATCTCTAGACAGTAATATTCGGACGTCGCAGTTCCACCAAATGCTCCACATCAAGTGATTGTTCCTTTGGATGTTAAGTTGGTTCGAATACAAATTAGGCATTCAGTTTAACAGCGGACTGCACTGTAGATAGTCCGCTAAAGGTGCTTTCGTTTGCAAAGTTGGCTTTCCCGCATTGAGAGGCTTTGTGAGAAAAAGCCCACCTAACTCGTTTCATTCGTCTTACAGGGCGATGAGTTTGTGCAGCCGGCGTCATCCTTGTGTAGAGCGCGGGAACGGCGGACCTCCGGGGCACTCAAGAGTGAGCCAGCGACGTCTAACGGTAGTCGCTGGGCCTAAACGAGCCCAGCAGCTACCGTTGGATGTCAGGCCCAGCAACTAGCGTTAGACATCGCTGGCTGCCTCGGGAGCGCCGCGGAGGCCGCCTTTCCCGCGCTCTACACAAGGGTGACGCCGACTGTACAATGAAAATGTACAACCTTTGATCTCTGAACATCTACGTGCTCTTCTACGCTCTTCCGCGCGCATTTCGCTGCCCAAATGCGCGTGAGAACCAGAGAGATGTCGAGAGAATAGCCTAGTACAAGTTTCACCACGCATTATAGTCAGTCCCGATATTTCACCCACGTACTTCCAGCTCCGAACAGGTACACATGAGGCCACAGAGCGGTGCGAGGTGAGAAGGCGCACAGATGAGGAGGAGTAAAGAGAAAAGCAGAAGGCAGGGAGGTTAAGAGGAAGCTTTAGCTCGGGCCCAACTCCGACGCGGCCTATTCAAATACATGTAAAACGCAAAAACGCTTTTCTGAGATAACCCCTGGGCCATTTTAATGAAATTTGTTGCATTTGAAAGAGCAAGTTAAATTCTAGTGAGTGTTGGAAGCGGAATTTCGATTTAGGGCTTGACTTTTCTTTAAAAAGTTTTCAAATATTTGACCGTTTGAAACAAATAGAAGCACGAAGTTTACAAATTCATAGCTCTGCATAAAGAACTGATATCACGGTTCTGTAAACAGCATCCATTAGACCATTCAAAGCGGACAAATTCCATATGTCATTTTACATCTTACGTGAATTTGTTACGTTGGTTACAAGGGTTCTGCAAAAGTTGTATTTCCATATTACTAAATTTTTTTTATATTACAGTGTAACACATCAATTTTATCCGCTTTATATGTACTATTAGATACAATTCACAGAATTGTATCATCGTTTTTCGTTGTTGAGTGACAGAGTTGTAAACTTGATAGTTTCGTTTCTTGAAAATTTTCGATTTTTGCCAATTTTAATAAAAAACTGACGACCTAACTCGAAAATTGGAAACAAACCGTCACTAGATTTTAAGTTTTTCTTTTAAATGCAACAAACCTCGTCAAATTTGGTGTAGTTGTTGCGGAGAAAAACGAATTCTTCCTTTACATGTATTTAGACAGGAGCGCCCGAGCTAAAGCTTCCTCTTAACCAGAATAACGTCCGGTTGGCTACCTTACACTGGTGGAATGTAAAAGGGGAAAACAAAGATGTCAGGGAGAGAGAGGAGGGGAGGAAAGAAGGAAATTAGCGGTGAGTTCGCCTGACGTGTGTGGTCTAATATAAGTTGCATTAATAGCCACAGACGTTCACGCAAGCCCGTCGACCTCAAGAAGCACAAAAGCGCTTTCACCACTTTATGGGCCGACGAGGGATGGGGGCGCTGTTCCAGCAGCACCTGCACGGAAAGCGGCCGATTGTCCAGTTTTTGGAGAGCTTTGGCAAGTTCTTGTCTTTCTGGGGCGTATCGTGGACTGTGGCACAGCAGGTGGCCAATATTTTCTTCGGTGCCGCAGACCTCGTACGCTGCACTTTCGATCACTCCAATTAATGTAGAGTATGCCTTTTTGAAGGCAACTCCTAACCAAAGCGACAGAGAAGCGTAGCTTCCCATCGAGGAAGTCCGAGTGGAGATCGGAGTTGCAGTGAGTGGCTTAATCGATGCAGTCGTGTAAGTCTTAAGTTTGGCGAGTTCCACTCGGTCAGTGAGAGACTGCGTGCCAGGTGTTGAAGCTGCCTTGCGGCGTCTGTCTTCGATGAGAATCACACACAACTGACACAATACGCGCGCAGAGACGCAACAGTCAAAAGGGGGCTTCATCGCACCAGACGCATATTAGACTGCAAGCGTTCATTGCTACAAGTGGTGGAAGCGGGTTGCCGCATGGCTAACTCTATACCCCTTCCGGCACCTATATGTTACACGCTTAGCATGCCTATGCCTTCAAATGAATGTTCGTGCGCGTTCCATATTATTTTCCGAAGAATTTTCTATGGACTGCTCGATCTTCTGTTTCGTTTAACGCTACAAAAAACAATGTTGCCCACATATGCGCGAACATCTAAATGCACCATCTTCCTCTCGTATTTCACGTTCGACAGCTACGTGCCACGATTTTGGGCTAGTGTCGGTAATAGCGACCGCCCTAAAAGCTATTTTAGTGCATTGCTATAGAGCGCACTGCCAATGAAGAAAACAGGCCAAGAAAAGTAAATTTGTAATACGATAAGGCAGAGCACGACGGAACGCTCAGGACTGTCACATGTAATTAAGCGAAAGAAGCCCTGTCTGTCATTCCGAGATAAAATGAAGAAAATGAAAGAAACCGAAGTCACACTTCCGGCTGAGTCCGCGCCCGTGTTAGCCTGCGCGCGCTACAGGGGATCACGGCTGGTTCCAATTTCAAGCGATTAAGCGGGAGCCCATCGACACAGCTTGTGTTCTTGTTTGTAGAGCATGCAGTTGCGCCCTATCCGCCACAGTTAGGGCTACCGGTGGCTTAAAAAAAACGAAAGTGGAAGTCTGCAGGTGTAGAAAGACAAGGAAAGAAAAAGGAAACGTGAAAGAGGAGCAGGGGAAAGCGTAGAACCTGGTTTTGGCGATTAACGAGAAAAAGCAGAAGTTTAGATCTCGATCCTAGTCCGGGCTTGCGCAGCAAAGTACAGTGGACTTCTGTACACCTGTTTCGAAGGGTGGATTTATGCGACTTGGGTTATCCTTCTACATTTCTTTATGTCTTTCTTCCTTTATTTGTCTTGTTCATTTAGTGAGTAGTGAGGCACACCGCAGTTCAAAACGAGAAGGGGGGAAGGGTGTGACTTTGTCGAGGAAAGACAGATGCTAGAGCCGACAAAGCTCCAATTAGAGACGAAAGTGTCGCAGCTAATGAGAGGGATTTAAAAGGAGGAGAAGGCGGACTTCGACGCGCAACAAGAGAAAGTAAGCGTACATCTCGTACTGCACGCATACTCGGACGAGCTTTAGGAAACATATAGGCGGCACGTAGAGCGTGAAATTGGCGAGCTGTCTCACTTTGAACCGTGCAGTATTGGCGAAGCCGCAGACGTCGCCTCAGCTGATCAGTTCGGTGCATTCCAACGTTGACTGACTGATGAGGTCGAAACGGATGCGAAAAAGCGATGCTAAACCAGTTTACTCCGATGAGATACGTGATAAGGTGTGATGAGATGTATAGCATTTATTAATACTGGGAAAGTTGAAGTTGAAAGCAAAGACGGACCTTAGTTTATAGTGGTCTCTGCCTGTCTTATCGATATTGAACGCCGCACACAATTATTTCTACTAGACTAGCTTTAAAAGCGTCTAACGCCGTATCTCACAAGAACGAACCTGTTCAAGCATTCTTTTTTTTCGCGTACAGTAACATATTGGAACAACTTAGCTATAACTATATATAGCATATATATTTGTTGCGCGTTTGCCGTATTCTTTCTCGATTTCAAAATTTTCCTTCCCTGGATTTGTCTTATTCCTTCTCCCTGAGTTGTTTCCCTGCTCAAACCTATCGTACGACAGGTGCTACAGTTATCCACCTTTTGTTTTCATTTTTGTATGCAACTTCTCCCCCTCAAACTTGGGTCCTTATTGGGCTTACAGAATGCACATAAATAAATAAATAAAGATCTCACGACTTCATGGCCGGGACAGTGAGACGAATCGATTCAAGTTTTCACCCCTCTTCTCGCGCTACGTTAACGGTCCGAGTGGCGCTCCACCTCTGCGCTATCACTAGGACGGGCCGGTTGTGAGCGGTGCACGATAAATAAATAAATAAATAAATAAATAAATAAATAAATAAATAAATAAATAAATAAATAAATCGAACCAATTACAGTGAAGCTATAAGTCAATCAATCATTCAGTCAACCAAATTAACTCAATAATTGTATTGACCACACATTTCTCACACCATACCGGCCCATAGGTCTGCATGCCCCTGACCTCTTTACATCGCTACGGGCCTCGTGCACTCGTATGGCGACGCTGCAGTGCTCCTGCATGCAGAGAGTAAGAGGCGATTGCAGGATTGGTGGAAGAAAAGCAGGGAAACGACAAAAAAACGGGGACGTAGAAAAGCAAAGTTCGCAACAGGGGATCAGAAAATCTGGTTATGGGAGTTCATATTGGTTTTTCTTCCTTCTTTAACCTAGGTAGGACATTTGGCAGTATAATAGCAAGAACTTGGTGGCGCAATCCATCGCCCCGTTCCAAAGGGGATGCTCATAACATCCATCCATCCATCCATCCATCCATCCATCCATCCATCCATCCATCCATCCATGCTGAAGCGCCACTGCGGCCGGGTCGAGCATATTCCATGTGCTCCCTCGCGTTGCCCGAAGCCGTGCGCTGCGGCTGTCGCCGTGTGATAAATGACATGGCGAAACGAAGCCCCGCTCGCTGTTTCGCGGCTTGGCGGAAGGATAAAGCAACGTTGAAGAGTACTTCAAACGAATCCGTTTGGTTCGCGATGCTGACTTGTATGCCGGCGATCATATGTATATCGTACAGAGAAGAAATCGGCAGTGTCGTCGGTCGGTCGGAAATCTTTGGAAGAAGGTGCGCGGCACGAATGAAGAACGCGGAATACGACGTGCGCTTAGAAGTGAAACCGCAGTTCACTTGTGCTACGCATTTATCCTGGCGCCTGTGTTGTACTGCTCGCATTTAAGAAAGCTAGGTTTTCTTTCTATATCGCCAGCTTGGCGCGTCCGCGTTCCCGTTAGTGAGCGGCATGCCCGCAACTCCGTATGGCGTCGTCTTGATATATCACGTCGTTTTGCTGGCGCACGCTCGATAGCTTCGACATGCCTGCTTCGCTAACTGACACTTGCATTTCTGCGTCGAAATTCCACCGACGCACATTGCGCGACACCGAATAATTGCAGGTCAAGTGGCAAAGAGCAGTTCGAAAGCGAGCCAGCGGTGTCAGGATCAGGCCGTAAGCAAAGGCAGGTGGAGCAAGCTGAGCTCTCCACCTTTTTGCTCGGTGCGCTTACATAGAGGGTCTCGAGCTTCGACAAGTTACACGTTCATTAACAATAACAAGAGAAAACCAGACACACGAGTATGTCCAAATAACATCTTGGAGAGCAAGTAGAAGAAAGCGCGCAAAAACGCGTTTGTTTACCTTGCTCGCTGGACGACTGCAATCTGCCTGGTACGAGTTCCAGAAAAATCGGTAAAGTTCCACCTTTGGCATTTTCCCGACCGTTTTCTTATACCTGTTAGATCCGTACACCCATCAGTAGAAAGAAAATATCTTTCGCCGTTCACGCAGGTTCGCGCCCGTGGTGGCCATTCTCACTCCTGAGTGGCTGCGAGCAGGGGGCATGCGCTTTACGCCGACACTCGCCGCAGTGAGCAACCCACGCCGGGTTCGAAACAGCAGTGCACGAGGCCTTGTGACGTCACGCACGTTGCTTCTCATTGCGGCAGTAGTACTCGAACACGGCGGACGCGATGACCTCAGTGCAGCATTGCTTCCGCACGTAACAGTGCTCGGTGATGGAAAAGCGATACGCGGAGCGCGCGGCGGCCTGCGTTTTTTGTGCCAGCAGTAAGGGCCGGGTGATCGCAGAGGAGCCGATGCAGTCACAATGAAGCACAAATGGCCGATTCGGCAAATCGCACTGGTACGCGTGTTGACGCAGGTTGGAAATGACGCGGGTTGGATTCTGCCCAGGACCGGAGAAATTTTAAAGGACATTTTTTTTTTTTTTATGAAGAGGAAGCTTTAGCTCGGGTGCTCGTATCTAAATACGTGTAAAAGGAGAATTCCCTTTTTTCGCGGCAACCACTGCACCAAAATTGACGAGGTTTGTTGCATATAGAAGAAAAAAGAAATCTTAAAATCTGGTGACTTTCTGGTTTCCAATTTTTGATTTAGGTCGTCAGTTTCTTTATCAGAAATTGGACAAAATCGCAAATTTTCGGAAAACGAAACTAGCAAGTTTACAAATCTATAACTCAGCAATGAAAAAAGAATAATATATATTCTGTGAATTGCATCTAATAGCACATCTAAAGCGGACAAAACTGATATGTTACACATGAATAAACAATTGTAAATAGAAAATACAGCTTTTGCAGAACCCTTACACACAACTTAACCAATTCACTTAAATAAATTGACATATCTAGTTCCTTCGCTTTGAATGGTCTAATGGATGCCGTTTACAGAACCGCAATATTTGTTCTTTATGCAGAGCTGTTAATCTCTGAGCTTCGTGGTTCTATTCTTTTTTCGAACTTTCAAATTTATGAAAGATCTTTTAACAAAATTCAGGCCCTAAATCGAAATTGCGTTTCAGGCAGGCGCTAGAATTTAACTTGCTCTCGCAGATGTTACCAATTTTATTAAAATCGGTCCAGGGGTTACCTCAGAAAATCGTTTCTGCGTTTTACCTATATTTGAATAGGCCGCGCCGGAGTTCTACCCGAGCTAAAGCTTCCTCTTAAAGAGTGGCACAAACCCCGTGACTCAAGTTGTCATCTCAGAGGTCTGTTGAAGAGCTGCAAATGCAGAGTGACACACACACAGTGACCCAAGTCGGCGTCAAAGAAGTTCCTTAGAATTACACATATCTAGTACCACTTACCCAGTAACCCACGTTGGTCCGACGCTTGGTTTTGAACCCAGTTCCCTCAGCAGAGCAGACCGATGCTCTGCCCATGAGACCGTGGACTATACCAGTGACCCAATCTAGAGGGAAAGAGATTAGGTGTGAACAAACGGCGAGTCATACGAAATACTGGGTGCAGTTCCCAAAGAACGCTAATAGCAATCTCATTACAGTACGTTTTAGCCGGAACGTATTCACTGTTGCACTTTAATGACTCTTTAATATCCATACTATTGCGTCTCCTGAACCTTTAAGTTCTAACCCAGCATGGTGACGTAGAGGGTAAAAAAAAATTCTGGATCTTTACGGGCCGAAACCACGATATGATTATGAGGCAACCCGTAGTGGGGGACTCAGGGTTAAGTTTGACCATCTGGGGTTACTTCACGTGCACCCAATGCGAGGCACACGGGCGTCCTTGCATTTGTCCCCCATCGAAATGCGGCTACCGCTACCAGCATTTGATCCCGCGCCCTCAGGTTGCGCCGCTGATTGCGGGAGGTCGCGGGTTCGATTCCTAGTACCGGCTGCCGCATTTCGATGGGCGCGATATGAACGAACGCCCCCGCTCCCTTGCTACTGGCAAACGCTAAAGAACCGTGGGTGGCCGAAATATATACAGGTGTCTACCCAACAGCGTCTCATATAACATACTGCGCAGTTTCAGTACGTTCTTTTTTCAACCGAAGTTTGAAAAGGATACCCAGCCGTCCGATCTCGAGTGCCGTCGCAGTAAGTTCTCTGATCAGATGATTAACGAAATCAATAATATAAGCCGGCGGTTTGTGTATATTATATATCGCTACTCGATCCACTTCCTTCAAGTTCTTGTTTCTTTTCTTTCTTTTCTTTTTGCTGCCTCAGCGAGAATCCTATTTTCAGGTTAGCATCGTCGCTTGCACAACGCAGAATCTACAAACGCCTAATTCGCGCGCGCGCTTCATGCGAACTGACGGCGGGATCCGCGACGCGGCGCCAGCGTCGCCTCGGTCAACGCGGTGCGCGTCGGCGCGCGCCCGCGCGCGCGGTCTAGGCGGCGCGTCTTCGCTGTCGCCGCACTCGCTCTCGGTCGGTGTTTCGAAGCGCTCGCGCCGGATTCCGAGAGGCCACGCGGCTGCACCGCAACTTCCTCTTCATCCTCCTTCTCATCCTCATCCTCGCGTTTTTTTTTCTCTCAATCAAAGGAGCGGCCTCTGCTGCGTGCTCGCTACGCTCAACTCCGGTGAGTCCCGACCAACAAAACTTTACTCGTTACAACGCTACGCGACAAAAACCCGGGCAAAGGAAAAAAAAAAAAACAACGACAGAAAACAGGAATGCCGTCACCGTAAGATTGATCAGGTGAGTTTATAACTACCTGCTGCGCCTGTATTCATCATTGTTCTTTGCAGCGCCTATGTTAATAACCAAAGTTGGTCATTCAAAGTTTAGTGAGAAATTAGGTCTTGCCTTGTTGCTTTTTTTGTGTGCATACTTATCTTTCATTGCGTAACTAAAAAAAAAGTTTTGCGAGGTTGTTTTGCGGCCGATCTATTAGTCTCACACGTTCTCTGTATTGAGTAAACTTAAATGTGAGAACGTGTTCGACTATACAGGAGCTCCCTTCGTTCCGGGGAAAAATACAGTTACATGTTGGCATCAAGATTGATCGAGCAGTTTATAAATACCTGCATCAACATTTGTTATCATTCTTTACGACGTCTCGCCTAATAACCAAAGTTCCCCATTAAAGCTTTAGGGCGAAGTTAAGTATTACGCTACTTTCTTTTTATGGTGTACTTATCTATATTTGCATGAAAAAAGGGGTTGTGACACTGTCCGCAAATAATCAATTTATTGCATAACTTCTACGAGTTAAGCGAATGTAAACGGATACACATTTTACAGAATGCAAAATTCAGTGGAGATGGATTACATTCACGTCGGGATGCGCGAAGTGAGGTATACAAATGCCTGTAGAGACATTATTGTTATTTTTGAAACTATGTATGCTAATAACAGGCTTACAATTGGCTTTCAATTTAAGTAAGTAGCGCAGCTATGTATAGCGTTTTTTTTTTTTGTGCATTCGCGTATACTACATCTATTGGACTCTAGAAGCGAAATGAAAACTTTGCCAAGGCAGCTGCTTTTTTATTCCAGCCTATTTCGCCAAAGATTCTTTCGGCGAAAACTGGTGCCCACAATATGCGCAGACGCATAGTCGGAGGCCAGTTCGAAATGTCAATAAAACATGCGTAAATGCATGCCCTAAATCAAGAGAAAAATCGACAACTACAAAATGCGGCGCATTAATAAGGATAATGTGCGACGAAAATGAATGTTTCAATTTTTTTTCTTTAGGCGCATACACATAGATCGTACGTGCTATACAAAACATCGGACAAAACACGATTGCCATCATCATTCAAACGAGCATATAAATATTGATCGATCGCAATGAAATGCAAACATAGTCTAACGCAAAAAAAAAAAAAAATAACAAGTTTCGTTCGCCTATTGCAAAGTCCGAACACTACTCTGAAAAGAGAAAGAAATAAGACATAACGATGAAAATATATAGAAAAACGACAAATACAGTAACACAAATTGCAAGCATATAGATGCAGCGTCGTTACGAGCGTCAGTACATCGATGGTACGGGGTAGTTTTTTCGTACAGTGACCATATCATATCGGAGGGGATGTTGTGTGATGGGACTCCCCGTATCTATTATTAAACAAATAAATAAATAAATAAATAAATAAATAAATAAATAAATAAATAAATAAATAAGCTAAGCCGAGAAGGTAAGGCCGCATAGAAAAAGATGTGAACACGGTAGAAAAATAAATAAATAAATAAAAAGCGGTACAACGAAAAAAAGAAAGATGGCAAGAAATGTTTGAAAGAGACAAAATGCTTATTAATGGTTACTTAACAAAGGCAACCTGCTTAAGTGTCGCCATATTTGAGCTTCGTGCACTCCTTCGAGGGCTTGGTAGCTATACTTTTTTTTCGCTTTTTGTTCATGTAGTAAGTCTAATGCCAGTGAAATCTGTCATGGCTGTAAGTTTCAATAACAACCAAAGACGGGTTGAAAAGTTGAAAAGAGATAAGGTGTGATACATTCATAAGTGAGAGTTCAAGGAGTTCGAATGACATTTGATGCAGTTAAGATAATAAACAAAATTGTGCAGACTGCTGGAAAGAAGAAGAAAAAAAGGATCCAGAGCTCAAAATGCATTTAAAGGGCCCCTGAACCACCCCTCGGTCTTGGCGAAATAACACAGCACGCAGATATCATACGCTGCTGTGAACATCTCAGCCAAAGCTTGCAGTCGTTCGCGGCGCGTGGAGGTCGAAAGCGGTGTATAGTAGCAAACCGAAAGTAAAACGGTGTATTGTAGCAAACCGGCCGCTCATATCATTGACGTTCCTACCTTTCCTCTTTGTTTGTTTTCCAGATCCTCTATTAATAAACACGGGAAGTAAACGAAATCGGGCGTTTCAAATTTCGATCGGAAATTAGTTACTTTCGGAAGTACAAATATCTTAATATCGCCTATATCACCTGCTAACGCTCGACCGCGCCAGCCGCCATAGGAATGAAAATTTGGCCGCGCTGCTTACGAGTGTCGTAGCCGTCCGGTCTCGCTAATTTTTGATTAGTTTCGAACACTGAACTACCCTCGAGCCACGCAAAATGTAAGGTCAGACCACAGGTACACTTGCCAGCGCGCGCTGACTCATGGGCCCTGGACCCCTCCCGGCTGATCACCTTGGCAGACATCGCTTTGCAGTGAGCTAATGATAACGCTTCGAAATTCTCAATTAAGATGCGACTGTTACCCGTCAGTCAAGCTGGTGTAAGACAAAGGCGGCCCGCACTACGTAGGACGGCCATACCGGAGAACATGAGCGCGATCGCGCACTCCAGCCCTGTGGTGCACATAGCCAACATTGCGGTATACTGGCTACTGCAGTTAAGCACTACAGCAGCATGTAGCTGCGAAGTGTAGACGACGCTCGATAGAGCTCGCCGCGGCTCGCCGAGGGCAACCGCGAACTTTGATTGGTTGCTGTGGATGACGTGGCTCCAAGCGTGTAGCGAGACGACCCGAGCGCCAACAACTTACGGGAACTGGTCGTCTGCTTCCCGAGATTCACACCTTCGAGGTCTGTCGCCAACAAGCCATCTTGGTCGAAACTCTTTAGCTTAGGAATCCTTTCAAACGCGAGTTCGGAGTGCGGCGTTCTTCGCTTACCCGGTCTGCGAGCTGCCGACGTACTCGCACGAGAGAACGTAAAGCAGGCGTTTCGTTCGACCTTCGGAGATTGTGTGACCGTCCTGGAGGTAAGTGCGAAAGGATATGTGCTACCAATGCCCCTCGGTGCGATAAAACACAGCCGAGCGTAGCTATCTAGTAGACAAAGGGATGAGACGCCGTGAATTCAACCGTAAGTTGAGGTGACAGCCTACGACTTTGGCGCGTCGTAGGCGCCGAAAACGGAAGTAGTGGCGTCTGCGTTAAGATCGAAAAACAAACTTGAACTGCGCACCTTCGTGAAGTTGAGTAGGCGGAGTCCTGTGGAAATCACCAGTTGCCACCGGAGTCTTCGAAGTGCAAGGCATTGAAGAAGCACCGGGAGGTCCGTGGAGGGGATCACAGGCGATCTTTGATTGCCAATAACTCCGCTTCTGCTGGACGCATTGTGGTACTTTTTTGCTGTCAAGTATTTCTGGAATAGTGAATTTAAACATCAAATTCGTTTCTCGACTTCGCTAAAAGTGTTGCAGGGGCCCTTTAAACAATTGTCGAAAAAGTGGAAAACTTCGATAGCATTCCTGCATGAACTTTACATGTAACTTTGAAAAACAAACAAAGCAAGACATACCGAAAAGCGCACGAATGCGATGCACAATGCTTCAGCATTTGCGAAATTGTTGAAAACCGGTGATAATAAGAGGTCTGCAAAAAGTTTATTTTGATTCTCTCTTTTTTTTTTGCAAATTAGCTGTGCACTTCAATTTATAATTTACGAGCGCGAGTCAATTTTGTCCGATTTGGACGTGCTAGTTTATATGGCTTTTTTGATTGCGAATTCGCATAGTAATACTTTGATAGTTGACATCTCTTCTTTAGTACTTCGTACTTCTAGATAAATATTTGAGTAGTTAGTACTTCTAACAACGATTCTTGTAAAAGAAATAGAAGACTTAAGTAAGAGAATCGGCTCCTCACAATCAGTGCTTATAAACTCTCCGTTTTAAATGTAAGAAACTTCATAAAAACAAGTTTCGTCAGTGACGAGCAAAATGATTTGTTCCTTCCGAGGTAATTAAATACGAACTCCTGAGGTAGAGTTACCTCTTCAAAGGAATGATTGGACCTAGAGAAGCCATACGTTCTGGATTCTGGATGCATTTATAGTCACGCTGGTAATATATTTGTATTTGGCTTTGCGTATTTGTAGAACGCTGTTCCTTACTCAATAAGAGATCGGATTTATGCGGCTATTCAATCGAGTACTTTTCAAGCGCGCTGGCCCGTAATTTGCTTTAGCCGCGGTGAACCTAATACCGCAAGCACTACCAGAAATAAATCCGTCATTGCTGCAACAGGCAGCAGGTTAACTGATACATAATTAACCTATTCATTAAATTTCACAGACGCCGTCGTCAGCCTAATGACACTGCTGCAGTAAAATAAATCATTACAAAAGTTAGTGTGTGTGTATATATAAATATATATATATACATTCAACTATAAAAAAAGAAAGACAAAGAAAGAAAAGAAACAAGCTATATCAATCCCGGCCCGATAAGCGAGCTCATGAAGTCCTCCTTGTGCGCTTAATGAGAAATATCGAGAATAATTACCTTATTGTCGATACAGTCTTATCGCTTTTCGTGCAACGAGTCACTGACGTCGTGTACCCCTTGTCATAAGGTTTATACAAAATCCCTAGACTGAGCACCGGAACTGCAATGGTTGAGCTATCAAGGGTGGATGTGCCATTTTGCACATTGTGAAACTCCACCACGTAGTCGAATTCGCCATCTTGTGATCTCTGATTGGCTCAGAGCGCTTTTACGGCGTCTCTGATTGGCTCGAAATGCCGCCATTACAGAATTTGACAATAAGGCGGAATTCGACGATGCTCAGAATAACATTTCTGCATGGGTAGTCCTTGGATTGGTATCGCCTTAGCGTCGTGGCTTCAGACATCCTTGGTGGGGCAATTTATTGCGCTTGTATCCTTCGGAATTACCAGGGAACTGCATTTTTTTTTCTAAATGTACGAAAGTAATCATTTTCCGAGCACGTGCGCGAGTGTTGCGAACTGTTGCATATATAGCGCAAAATTTTGTTGAAAATGACCAATTTGCATAGTCACGAAGCCGTTTGAAGCCAGAAAAGAAATTTAGGCAAATACACGCGCTAGCCATTATTTTCCATCTTGGCTGGACCACCACACACGTAACTCCATTTTATACCAGTGCACCGATTCCCGCTAGCAACTCTTGCAGGAAACTCTTACATTCCTTGCCTATGCAAATGGCCAGAGAGTCTGCCCACATATAGAAAGTAAACATACACAATTGTGAACGTGGAAAATGTAAACGTTCGGGACATTAGTGAACGCTTTCGACGTCGCTTCGGATATACTGCGTATTGCAGGGTTGCAGAATAGAGCAAATGAGTTTCTCACTGTTTCCGCTGCTGATTTCTTTTGGCGATGACGACACCGTGATCGTCAACGGCATCTTCACCCGTCTTGTGCCAGCTTACATCCTCATATTGCAACGAACTTCCTAATTTTGTCCCACCATATCATTCTCTGTCATCCAAAACCATACACTTCTTTTGGCATCCATTATGTAGTTCTAATATAAACTCGGTTATCTGCCCTACGCATTACAGGCTTTCCCAACAGCATTTCTATTTCTTCATCTCAACTATAATATATCGGCAATTTCCGTTTGCTCTCGAACCCCAATCGCTATCTTCCCGTCTCTTAACGATACACCTATGCTATCTCGTTCAATCGCTCTTTGCGCGCTCCCCCACTTATTGTCAAGCCTTTTATGTTAATCTATAAGTGTCCGCCCCCATGAGTTAGTACCGGTAGACTGCAATGATTGTACACTTTTCTTCTCAAAGATTGCGGCAAGCTGCTGGTCAGGACTTGGTAATGCCTACCGTATGCTGCCAGTACCGCAGTTTCGGTCTTGGGTAAATTTGCTTATGGAATGTTAAGTACATTGTTTCACAGATAGGCTAATGTTCGATATATTGAGCAACCACGCACTGCTGGATTGATACAACGCATATACACGAAGTACTTCATTACTTAATTTGAGCATAGAGGGAGCATGAGGCTAGCTACTTCGACGTAGACTTCATGTGATTGATTAAGTGCGACTTTTATTCCGGCAGAGGAAGCACAGAGTAAAGTATTAAAAAGCAAGTCCCGTAGGAAACCTCCAGCTTGAAGAGGCCGACGACATCGCCCACATATCATTAAGCGAAACAAAGATATAAAATAAATGAAATAGCGCCAAAATGTTCGCCCTGCGTTTGCTTCAAGTTGGGTATTGCTTCTGGAAACATCGCTGTGAAGCCGATATTTGTTCGCTTTGTGCGCACTTCAACAGACGCTGCTGCGACAGCATATAGTGGAGCTGTCTAGACCCCTGCTTGCTCCGAGGAAGGGAGGAGATTAATGCTTGAAGGTAACGGAGAACTACAAACCGGTGGATGACGGACGACAGGTTCGAAAGGCTACGCTGCGGCACTTCCGAGGCGTGAGACTGAATCGTTTCCTTCGGGGACTTGCCTTTTTGGTGGGCATGTCTCCCGTCTAGATGTTTTCGAGATAATAAAAGAGAGAACTTTGACAGTCCTCGAGCAAAAAAAGAAAAAGAAAAAAAGAAAGAAAACGAACCCATGGATATTGCGTAATAGAAACGCAACAAACTTCGGCTACAAGAGAAAGAAAGAAAGAAACGTAAGCGCAACAGTCAATGACGCCATGCGGCATATAGGGCCGTTTGGCTTATATAGAGATCCTATATATAGAAAACACCAAGTGATATATTGCTTCCAGGATATGAAAGTTTAGGGGCTAACCAGACTTTCTTATGCAAATGCGTTTGAAGAAGAAAAAGTTTGTCACGACACACTTCATGAGAACTCGTTCAAATAGTATAGATAAGTACAGAATGCAGAATAGAACAAATTGCGCGCGCGCACGCACGCACGCACGCACGCACACACGCGCACACGCGCACACACGCGCACACACACGCGCGCACGCACACACACGCACACGCGCACACGCACACACACGCACACACACACGCACGCACGCACATACGCACGCACACACACACACACGACTCTGTTTCTTTTTCTTCAGCGGCGTTGCCATGGTAACAAGCAGGGCACCTCTCTCTGCAGTCAGGACAGGGGCATCCAGGATCGGGGACCTGTCCTCGGCATGGCGACAGCTTATCTCTTACACTTAGCCGCTCTATAGTTTCCCGCAATAAATGCGTGCAGCGTCGTAGAAGCTTCAGAGCTGCGGTGTCACTCAATCAGAACGGAGAGACTACTGATGCACGGAATTTCTTTCGGCGAACGAACATTCCTCCACGTCGTCCGATTGTCGAGAAAAGAAAGGTGAAGGCACTGCGAAAAACGTGACGAGTGTCCAGAGCGATTCGTTCAAGTCTGGGAAGAAGTTCGGAGAACACTAGATGACTGAGATTAGAACCACTTGACATGGATTTATTAGGTCCCAGCGCGAAAAAAAAAATGTGAAGAAATAAACAATAAAGAAGCGCACACGCGAAGCCAAAGCGCTGTGCTGTTGTTTCTCTCCTCTCTCTTTTTCAGGCCTGGTCTATTTTCATGGCTTTTCGTAAGCATTTTCTATAAATTGCGGTATTATGACATGATAGTAAGATTTCCTTCCAGCCATCGTGGTTGCTATCCGTCCGTCCGTCCGTCCGTCCGTCCGTCCGTCCGTCCGTCCGTCCGTCCGTCCGTCCGTCCGTCCGTCCGTCCGTCCGTCCGTCCGTCCGTCCGTCCGTCCGTCCGTCCGTCCGTCCGTCCGTCCGTCCGTCCGTCCGTCCGTCCGTCCATCCATCCATCCATCCATCCATCCATCCATCCATCCATCCATCCATCCATCCATCCATCCATCCATCCATCCATCCATCCATCCATCCATCCATCCATCCATCCATCCATCCATCCATCCATCCATCCATCCATCCATCCATCCATCCATCCAGTTCCGAGCAGTGACAGCCGACAGACAGTTTGGATCGTTTTTGGTCTTCAGTGAAATGGTGTCACCCAGTCTTTAGGAACCGGCTAAATATCGGGAAGTAGGAAAGGTCACGTACATACAGAAAAAAAAATTTTTTTGAAGATGATGGACATGGAACGCGCCACACGCTGAAATATAATAAACACATTTTACAGCAGAGCGAAATGCGTACCTGCGCGGCAAGGCGCTCCCTTCCCGGTCTTTGCGGCGGCGCTGCGTGATCCGTGTCAGCGCGGATTACACAGACTCTGGGATGAGCCCGCGGAGCTTTGATCGCACCAAACTCGAAATCATCCTAGTATGAGGGAACAGACGAGAGTGCAAAGTTCAAATCAAGCTTACCAAAGCGATCTTTCAAAATAAGCTTTCTTGGAGGAAGAAAAGACGCGTTAAACGGACATCAAAAAAAAGAAACATTAGGACACGTTATTATAACTAACCTATGGTCTTGCTAATACATACGCGGTCTCTTTTACGGTTTGAATAACGAAAAAAAATACGGAAGCAAAAGGGAGAGGGTGACCTCGTTCTGAAGTTGCCGCACCAGCATGCCATGACGTCACGTGACCTCACACAGTTGCATGACGTGACGTCACGCAGCTGTCTTAGCGCCTAAGGGTAAAAGAAGAATCCCACTGCGCTCTAAAAGAACCGTAAGCTCAAGCTTCGCAGTTTCAAGGAGGAGTTCTGGTACGCAAAAACGCCCCACATTCGAAAACATAATTGCGGTGACATCCACGATGCATGACACTAAGGTTTTGAAGCCGAATCAAAGAGAGTCGAATCTTTATCACAGCGAAGCTGCTTATGGCTTGGGTTCCGTACATTTTTCATGTCATTCAACAAATCTGTGTGAAGAAAAACTGCCATCATCAGCCATGGCTTGTGCCACTGCTCACGCGTTCGTAGTCTTCCACAGCTGGTTCCGTTGCCGCTCATGATGCAAGCGTTCCCATCTGCGAAGGCGCTGACGGCATTGGCCCACTGCCAGTCGGGGGCGTGATTTCGGACTCAATTTTTTTTACCTCAAATATCGCGAAATGAAGACACGAAAGGTATATAACGCATCTATAATAAACGAATGAACGCGGATGTATAAAAATGAATGTGTGTGCGTACCTTTCGTCACGATGACCACCGATCAAGACAATAAATATGTTCGTCTTGGTCGGTGGTCATCTTGATGAAAGGTACGCAATAAACGTGTTCCTCGGTGTTGGGCTCCTAAGCATGAGGTCACGGGATCGAATCCCGGTACGCCGGGGGCGATGGGGGCGAAATGCGAAAACACCCGTGTACTTAGATTTAGGTACACGTTAAGGAACCCCAGGTGGTCCAAATTTCCGGAGTCTCCCTCTACGGCGTGCCTCATAATCAGATCGTGGTTTTGGCCCGTAAAACCCCATAATTTAATTTAATTCAATTTTATATGTGTTCGTACCTTTGTTCAAAATTCTGTGCCACCTCTTTGTCGTGCGCTACACAGCTTCGCTGTCACCCACCTTTACAGAGTGGAATGACTCATGATTTTCGCCATTTACCATTACCCTTCTTTTTTTCCCGGCCAAACATATTAGAAAAAAACTATTTTCTGAAAGCCTACTTTAGAACTTCACGCTTATTTAGTGCTCCTCAATTAGGAATCGATTATTGAACGAATAATCAATCAACTCTTTAGTGTTCATTTATGCGGACAGCCCGCGCAATTCTGCCGGCCACGAGTCTAATAGCTTGAATACTTCTTCAAACCATGCAGTGAATAGCATTGGAGAGATTGTGTTGCCTTGCCTGACCCCTGTCTTAATAGGTAACTTTATACTTTTCTAGTGGAGACGCAAATTAGCTGTGGAATCTTTATAGATATTTCCCAAGGTATTCACGTATGCCTCCCGTACTCCTAGATTACACAATGCCTCCGCGACTGTTGGAATCTCTACTGAATCAAATGCCTTTTCATAATCCATGAAAGCCATATGGGGAGATTGACTGTTTCCCGCAGATTCCACAGTTGCCTGATTGATGACATGAGCGCGATCCATTTTAGGACATTCCTTCCTGAAGCCGGCCTGTTCTCTCGATTGATTGAAGTCAAGTGTTGCCGGGATTCAATCCCGCGACCAGGTGCTTAGAAACGCATATTTATAGATAGATAGATAGATAGATAGATAGATAGATAGATAGATAGATAGATAGATAGATAGATAGATAGATAGATAGATAGATAGATAGATAGATAGATAGATAGATAGATAGATAGATAGATAGATAGATAGATAGATAGATAGATAGATAGATAGATAGATAGATAGATAGATAGATAGATAGATAGATAGATAGATAGATAGATAGATAGATAGATAGATAGATAGATAGATAGATAGATAGATAGATAGATAGATAGATAGATAGATAGATAGATAGATAGATAGATAGATAGATAGATAGATAGATAGATAGATAGATAGATAGATAGATAGATAGATAGATAGATAGATAGATAGATAGATAGATAGATAGATAGATAGATAGATAGATAGATAGATAGATAGATAGATAGATAGATAGATAGATAGATAGATAGATAGATAGATAGATAGATAGATAGATAGATAGATAGATAGATAGATAGATAGATAGATAGATAGATAGATAGATAGATAGATAGATAGATAGATAGATAGATAGATAGATAGATAGATAGATAGATAGATAGATAGATAGATAGATAGATAGATAGATAGATAGATAGATAGATAGATAGATAGACAGACAGACAGACAGACAGACAGACAGACAGACAGACAGACAGACAGACAGACAGACAGACAGACAGACAGACAGACAGACAGACAGACAGACAGACAGACAGACAGACAGACAGACAGACAGACAGACAGACAGACAGACAGACAGACAGACAGACAGACAGACAGACAGACAGACAGACAGACAGACAGACAGACAGACAGACAGACAGACAGACAGACAGACAGACAGACAGACAGACAGACAGACAGACAGACAGACAGACAGACAGACAGACAGACAGACAGACAGACAGACAGACAGACAGACAGACAGACAGACAGACAGACAGACAGACAGACAGACAGACAGACAGACAGACAGACAGACAGACAGACAGACAGACAGACAGACAGACAGACAGACAGACAGACAGACAGACAGACAGACAGACAGACAGACAGACAGACAGACAGACAGACAGACAGACAGACAGACAGACAGACAGACAGACAGACAGACAGACAGACAGACAGACAGACAGACAGACAGACAGACAGACAGACAGACAGACAGACAGACAGACAGACAGACAGACAGACAGACAGACAGACAGACAGACAGACAGACAGACAGACAGACAGACAGACAGACAGACAGACAGACAGACAGACAGACAGACAGACAGACAGACAGACAGACAGACAGACAGACAGACAGACAGACAGACAGACAGACAGACAGACAGACAGACAGACAGACAGACAGACAGACAGACAGACAGACAGACAGACAGACAGACAGACAGACAGACAGACAGACAGACAGACAGACAGACAGACAGACAGACAGACAGACAGACAGACAGACAGACAGACAGACAGACAGACAGACAGACAGACAGACAGACAGACAGACAGACAGACAGACAGACAGACAGACAGACAGACAGACAGACAGACAGACAGACAGACAGACAGACAGACAGACAGACAGACAGACAGACAGACAGACAGACAGACAGACAGACAGACAGACAGACAGACAGACAGACAGACAGACAGACAGACAGACAGACAGACAGACAGACAGACAGACAGACAGACAGACAGACAGACAGACAGACAGACAGACAGACAGACAGACAGACAGACAGACAGACAGACAGACAGACAGACAGACAGACAGACAGACAGACAGACAGACAGACAGACAGACAGACAGACAGACAGACAGACAGACAGACAGACAGACAGACAGACAGACAGACAGACAGACAGACAGACAGACAGACAGATAGATAGATAGATAGATAGATAGATAGATAGATAGATAGATAGATAGATAGATAGAGAGGAAATTTGGCGCCTTTAGGTGGAGCTTCGTATGTGTCATTCGGTATGTATCCCTGGGTATGCACCCCTGGGGCCCCTGGGTATATATGTACCACTCCGTAACGAACCTCTTTGATGCCAAAATAGGTAACTGGTTGTCACAACAAGAAACAATACCATGTACTGCACATTCCAAAGCAGTTCGCAACATGTCGCAAATGCATTAACCGTTCGCTGATGAATAGTTATATCATTCGTAAGAACCGTCCTCTAACAAACCGCGAAGGCTTCGTATTAGGTCGATGTCAAGTGGAGTTCACACCGCCTGCTTTTTTTTGGGGGGGCCTCTGTTTATTCAAAACTTTTTCGCCGATTGCGAAAATACGGCACGGGCGACTATGAAATGGGTGTGGTGGTCCAGATGTCTTCGAGACTCAGAAAATATTTTTGCGCGCCGAGCCATGACGTGATTGAGGGGACCTGAGCACGTGCTCAGTGCATCGCAAGAATACGTAAACATGCAAAAGCTTGGAAAGCTTGTACTTGCTGTTCAGCAGTGCTGTTTCATAAATGGCAAGGATCATGGTTACTTTTTGGCTGTGCTGTCACGTGCACGTACGCAATACATGCGCGCGCCTGTAGGCGTTTGTTTGTGCTTGCGTGCGCATGTTTGCCAGCACGGTATGCAAGACCTTTATTGGGACACCTTGACGCACTGCCCGTCTGAGCCAACAACTTTTCGTTTGCCTTCTTTGTGGTCGCACTCGTCTTTTTCGTTTCCTTTTTCTCAATCCAATTCTCCGTATCTGTTTCTTGCACTTTCTTTCTAATTACTACTGGTTATCCATCTACATTTTCAGTTACCCGGTACTTGGTTGCCAACTTTGTTGACTTCTTCCTCCTTTCTGCGCCCACGCTTTTTAGGTACACATACTTGTGCACTTTAGTCACTCATTTATTTTGATCCCTGTTCCTGAGTATCTTCAAAACTAATTTTGTTCTGCGCTTCTCTGACTTCAAACGAGGCCCAACCCATGTCATCTTACCCTGCCTCCTTTGTGGGTTTGCCGTGGGCTCCCAGAGCCAAGCGCTCGACCGATACTTTGTTAACTTCCAACCACCACAATATGTCGAACTTTACGCACAGAATGGAATTTGCGATCGACAGAGCTGGCACCATGGCTCCTTTCCAGATTCCACGCTCCATCTGATATTTGTCGTGGCCCTAAATTTTCCTATGTTTCGTCATTGCTGCATTCCGCTCCTTTTTTCATTTCACGTTATCTTGGTGGGGGCTTGAGTAAGTCTTTCTTTCGTTCATGTATTAGCAGAGGTATTTATAGTGCTTGAATATGTGTATGACTTGCTGTTGATTCGACACGCAACGTAGTTGCTCATCTTTTCATTAAAGTTCATAATCCCCGATTTTCCTGCTAAATTTAAGCCCTACATTTGTCGTTGCGTCGCCACACATATTGGGTAGTGTCTGTAAATCTCTACCATTGTCCACTAGTAGCCCTATGTCATCATACACCAGTGCGAGGACTTTCTGTTGCACTATTTGTCAATAACGCGTGCATAATAAATAACTATAGTTCGCTGTTTTCCTGTCATCTTTCTATATGCCCGTAACATAAAGCGTGAACAACAATTGAGACAGAGAACATTCTTGTTTAGAACCTGGCGAATTCCCAACACTTCATTCCGTTTCTGGCCTTGTCATACAATTTGTACTCAGTTGTGTCTACATATATCCCTCGGTAGCTCCACAATATTTTTACCTATGCATTCGGGATTGAAAATGTCCCATAACAACTCCCTGTGTACGTTGTCGTAGGCTCCCTTAATATCTAGAAATGCTATCCGTTAAGGTCTGTTCTGAGCTACTGAAATCTCTATGCACTGAGTTAGAACAAAAATATTATCTTCTAAGCGTCTGCCTGGTCTGAAATCATTCTGTAGTTCCCCACGTACTTTATTTGCTTCCGCCAATTTCGACAGTTCTAATTTCACAACTTGCAGTGCCATTCTATACATATCACCGACGTTACCGTAACTGGCCTGTACGAGCTCGTCCTATTCTTATCACGCTTGCCTTTGTAGATGAGGTTCTTCTTGCTTTCGCACCATCCAACTGAAATTTTCTTCGTTTTAGTGACTTGTTCAATGACATTAGTTAACAATGTCTTGCTCCTTGGACCGAGGTTTTTGATTAGCTCTGCTAGGATTTTATCGGGTCCTGCGGCGGTGTTATTCGGGACATTTTCGTCTGCTTTTTCCAGTAAAAGGCTTCTATGGTAAATTTTCATCTATGATGCTTCTCTGTTGATGTTAGATCTGTTTGGATCTGAACTATGCTTTATTTTGTGCCGAAGTTAGCCCTAACAGTGTCTGTGGTGTACCGCAGTGCATCCTCGCCTACGAAGTTGTTATCGTCTTCATCCCTTATAGCCGTACGCAAACTTTCAGTTGGAATTCCAGGAGTCTTTACATGGTTTCAGGATCTTCTTGATGCACCTTTCTCTCTTTTTCAAGTGTTGTACACCCAAGGTTCACTTGTGTATTTAATTTTCTTTTGTGGGAGCTCACTTGCCACCCCTTTCCTTTTCTCGGTATTTCTCCCATCTAAGGAGCACCTCTTCGTGTAATCCCAACTTTCTCGCTTCTCGATGATCCCTTGACGTCTGCTTACGCCCTTCTACAGTTTGCTTTATTTCCTTGTTCCACCACATAAGTGGTTTCTTTGTTGCAATCCAACCGTGTTTTTCTTTTTTTTCCCATGTCTGTTTTATTTCCTTCTACATAACGTCTACCAGTTTCTTATATTCCCAGACCGCTGTAGGAAACGTGTCCATTTTCTTCTCTATGTTTTTTACAATCTCTGTTTGCTTTTCATTCATTTTTATAAATAGTGATGCTATTGGTCCGTGTTTCGCGTTAGTATCTCTCCCAAATTTTAAGTTTATGATTGCTACCCAGGCTATCTTTGCCGTCTTCATCCATCATCATTTGGTCTACCCGTTCGTAGACCGTTTCTGAGACCGCTCTCCGGCGATCGTGGAACCCACCACCAGTGTCCAGCAGCGATTTCGAGTGTAGTTGGGATGATGGCATGCTACTCAAACATATCCTTGTGTGACGCAGGAATTGTAAGAGGCATCTTGGAGCACTGCTGTCACGCATACAGACGAGGATGCAAGAAAGCGCATGAAATACACAGACCTTGTCTGTTTCTTTCATGTACCTTCTTGAGTCATCGCAGTCAAAGATGCCATACCAACAAACCTGACTTGCAACACTGTCAAGAGGCATCAATGAAGCGTGCACACGTGATGTTTTAGGTTTCCAGTCCGCGCCAAGCTAAAGTTTATTTCAACACCGAACAATTTTTTTGTTACTTTGAGCGACAACATTTCAACAATGACTTGTGCCCTAAAATAAATATTTAATATTTCGGCTAAATAAACTAATTAATAAGCTAAGAAATCATGCTTCAAAAGTTAGTCTGAATAACTCAACACGGCTGTGAACAATACGACGCTGGTCACTTTTGTCTAAGGTGTGCTCCTATATTTTCGAGGTTTCACTCGCGATAGTAGAGCACATTTTGTTGATGTATATTACGCATACACGAGTATCAGAGTGGATAGCACCATATACATAAGCCAGTATATCTCCATTGGTCAAGCAGTATCCGCCGCCGCATTCATGAAACAATCTTTCCTCATTATCTCGTCACTTTAGGAAAGAAAGCTCGCGCCATTGTCAGCACAGTCCTTTATGCGGAGCAAATAAAAAAACATTTAATGTTTTCAAAGCGAGCTGCCGACAGAAGGGTCCTTTGACGGCCCCCTTTTTGTTCGGCCAAAGCGTCTAACAATAGCTGGGAGCAGGGCGCTCCGACGCACAAATCCAATTACCTCACCTGAGCGGAACAGAGCAGTGAGCGGAAGCAGCAGGGCTCATTAAAGAACGTCGGGGCATATCTGATGAGTCGAATAAACCTACTTACGTTGCCCTCCCGACGTCAGTAAGGAAGAGTTCGGCGGAGGCTTAGCAAACGGTTACAATAAGGTAAACTCAACACGTTCTCCACGTGCATTGGGCGAAGAACTGCGCCTTCGCTGCAACGACATCCGACGTGTCCTGCGAATAATGGTCTTCCATATAAACGCCCGACGACTTCCTATATTTTGAAAGAAACGCGAACGCCGTCATCCGGCGCTTAAGAACGAAAATCCTTCGAACCTGAGAACCCCGAACGACTAGCAAAGAGAGCAGCAGAACTTCACAAAAAAAAAAAGCAGACTTGAGGACTGACAGACGTTTGTGAGCCAGATAGAAGGCGCGAAAGAATCTTCGTAAGCTTCAGTGAAACTTCAGGGACGAAAAGAGTCCTTCAATGTAACAATGATTTGCTTCCAAGAAACATCCAATGAATCGATGGTCGTGCCTCACAAAATTTTGCCAAGGATGCGTAGAATGTTGATTCTTTCGAAGTTAAGAAACAACAGATAATTTAGTTTTTTTTGTAGATCTCCACCTTGTACAGTTGACTCAGGAGCGCCATCTCTGCTCACTGACGACAAACTGAAAAGCGGGGACATAATGTCATGGCTTTTGAAAAGGAACGAATCTATATATGCGCTTCACAGTTATCGTTTATAGGCAACAGTTTTATGACAATGTTGAACGTGACAAGCACCCAGTTACCTTTATAGTAGGGTGCGGCTGCATGTTTCATGGCTAGTCCGTCTGCTGCCAGAAATAAGCCGTAGACGCGAAAGTGCAGTAAATCAACAGCGCCACCCGACTGCTGATGTCTGCCATTCAACGGTTGCAACTGCACGAGCATAAAATACATGCACCACCATTTCATTCTTGCAAAAATGAATCAAATCGACGTCCGGGCATCTTTACCATTGTTTGTCATAGAAACAAGGATCGTCACCGAAGCCAACCTGTCGACAAATCGCCTTGTCAACAGGGTGGCTTCAGTGACGATCCTTGTTCTACTGCTGTTATGCACTTCAAGCCTCCATCTTTCTGCGACCTTATTATATACGAGGAATTTACATTTCCACTACGTTGTTTTTGATGTATTTTTTTGTTGGATTCTTATGTGATGAATATATATATAGCCACAAACATATTCGCAAAGATGGTGACCATCCCTGTTCTCTGGTACAACCCGGTCTCTTGTTCTCACTGTTCCAAAGAGGGGCTCTGGTTCATTTTATTATCGTCTTTGAGGTGCGCCAATATGTGTCCATGCTACCATCGCTTCGGAATAACCTTATTGCTTGCCGAGAAACAGCGGGCATGTAACACCTACAAAAAATTTATTTCAGTCAAAATTGGCGCTAGTGATTTAGATAATAGACTGAAAAGCACGGTACCTGCGAAACTCTGCCTCAGCGGCGCCGCTCAAAATGGAAGGCATCGTTGGCAAATTTGTTCTCGCGATATATACCTTTGGTGTTGTTTCATTCCTGTCTCGCGACAATGTTTCATCACTTCTCTGAAGAAACTGCTTGTCTCTGTAATTATTATCGTTTTATGACAATTTTTCATCGCTTATCTCGAGGAGTCTCACCGCTGTTTATTTAGAAACGCCGTTTTAAGTAAACGAGACAGCATTACGCAAGTTGCTTCGCTCGCCTGCCCACCAATCATGCGAGAAAATGCATATACCACACTTTCTCGAACGTAAGCAGCACCGGATCTAAGCACTAAATTGCACCGCGTTTCTCAGCTAGTCAGCACTCGCGTGGAGCCAGAAGGAAGTAAAACATGGAAGAGTGCGTTCATCTAAATACTGCATGGCGTCATATTCAGTGTCCCAGTACTTCGAATTTTCGATTAATTCGCTCTCGCTCTTCGATCCGCTAGCTAACTGCGAACCAGCACGATATTTTTCTTCAACTGCGATGTATTTATTCTGAAAAATATGTTTTCAGTTCCCTTTGTAGCACTGTGCTCCATTTATCTGGATGAAAATCTTCCCTTTAAGACAATGTTTATCTATGTGATCAAGCCCTTCAAGGCGAAGATCTGTTTAAAGAGACACTAAGGACCTTACCTAACCTGAAAGAAATTAACCTGCATTAATAAAATACGCCTCTGAAAGGCAAAAAAAAAAGAAACATCCACTCTTGCAGTGAGACAAAACTTGGCAAGCCAGAAAAAAACAAAGAAACAAAAACCAGACAAGTGGCGACGCTGCTTTGAAGTTCTGAAACTAGCTTGCCGTGACGACATAGATTTCCACGGTGCCTCCTCGGACCTAGTTAATTTTTTTTAATCGGTAAAGATGGTAAAAATTGGTAAAATAAAAGTACCCCTATAGAGTTTTTCTCACAACTCGGCGCGTTGTTCTGCAGTGTTCTACATCATAGTTTTCTATTCCACACTCTTAATCTCGTTCCACCTAGGTTCCAGTAAGCAAGTGGAACGTACTTACAATGATGTTCCACTTACCTAGTTGAACTTATACAGAACGAGATTACGAGTGTATTCTCGAGAACACGGAGGAGTATCCTAGGAGAGTCCACCTCACACCGAACGCTCGGCCATTTCCTAAATATACATTGCTGCTCTCTCTCTCTCTCTCTCTCTCTCTCTCTCTCTCTCTCTCAGCGCTGTGCTATCTCTTGAATGGTGGTGGTAGTGGTGATGGTGTTTATGAGTTGTAGCAACAGGAGGGTTGAGGCTGACGATCAAGGCTGGCAACTGCTCCATCCGAGCGTCTCTTATAAAATCACTCTGTTGTTTCACCATATGTCCATCACACCAGCCTCTCCTAAGAATCCGATAAGGGCACGTGAAGTTTCTTTGCGGGCTATCACTGGCCCTTCGGAGAACGCAAAGATGTGGCAGGCACGTATGTAGAAGGTCCGGTTGTTGCAGATTTTTCAGGACGGCGTCCCTTTCGTCTCGGAATTTCGGGCGCGACCACAGAAAGCGTTCTTGAATCAGCGATACAACGCCATGCACAAAAAAACGTCGCGCGGGATCTGTCGCTTCACACGTGTTCTGACGGGCATAGGTTCCCTTTGTACGGGGACAAAGCTGCGAGTAAGCTGAGGTATACCAACTCCTACTGCCCATTCGCGATTGACTCGGAGCTTTCACGCGGCCGAAAGTTTTTGCTGAACTGGGGTCACACCGCCACCTCGTCGCTTTGCCGTGGTCTACTCGTCTTGGGACAGTTGGCCCGCGTCCCGAAAGAAAACGAAGCTGCTCGCTTCAGCGTCAAAGCTCTGCCAACCCATCTCACCTCTCTCCCTTATTCCCTCAGCCAAGTAGACGACAGCCTTGGCGAAAGCGAGCCGACTGTTTTTCCAAGAGCGGTCTGTCGTCCTCTAAAATATAAAGTATCAGTGCAGGCCGGGCGGCCGGCTATACTTTCTACGTATTTGTTTTCCTGGTTGCGAAAGTAACAACCAGCGCAAGAAGTGAGAAAAAGAAAGAACTTGACAAAGGGGCAGAGAGTTTAGTATTGTTTGTTGTTCACACATTAAGCTACGTGGCCTTCCTCAGAGGGCGCTGCCGAATTGGAAGCGCAGCTTCGTCAAATGCAGCGTTTTCCAATTGCTACTCGCGCTTGATGCTAAGCTCAACGAGGTAACAACCTCGAAGGTCGTATTCTCAATCGATCTACTTCGAGGCCTTCACTTTCGAGATGCGTCTAGGTTGGCTGAGCCGGCGGAAGTCATGAAAGAAATAACCAATTCCGAATCGGCGTTCCCTCGACCTCGCGCAGCTAGCGAGTGGACCGGCAGCATAACTGTCCGCTCTATTGAGGCATCATGCCGGAATGTTGCGCCTCGCGAAAGCGGCACTGAAAACCATAGATTGACAGTGACACCTGACGGTGCCACACAAAGGCGCGGGGCTCCGGTTGTTTCGCTGATTGATAGTTAAAACTCACGGCGCGAGTTAGACAGTTAGCGTGAAAAAAAAAACGTGCGCATCAATGTAGGGAGAACCGTAACAGCGAACCGTACCGCTTACTCGTGCGCATACGTCATTAATAATGACGTCACACTTCGAAAAGTGCGATTGTTACCACTGTTGTTGATTTTCTGCTCCTTGTAGGAATAAACAAACCGATCATGTCTTCTACCTGCTAACGGCTTGTTTTAGCGAAGGTCCGGCACCAACTTCACTCTCGAAAGCAAGACCTCTACCAAGAATACTTAGTTTGCTTATATGGAGCTTGGTTACTTATAGTTGTATACAAATTTCTACACAGACAACAAAAATTGCGCTTCGCCGCCAGCGCGTACTTAAATAATGCGAACATGGCCGCTGTGAAACAGCAGTGCTAGATAAAGCCTCAGCGGAGTCGTGTTCAGTCATCCAAGCTGCTCCGCACAGCCGGCAGCAGCGTCATTACTTTCAGTGGTGCTGCTCGCCATTGCTAGAAGTAGTGACGTCATGGTAATGACATTACGAAACGCTATTGCTCTTCCTTTCCTCACGCCTCCATTCAATTCTTGGCCTCGTAAACTTCGTTTCACCCTATGTAGTATATGCGATGACACTCTCTAAAATCATGTACTTTATGTGTCCAAAAAGTTTCACAGTTGTACCACCGTATTTAAAAGGCAACCAACTGATTGGCAATGAATTTGGAGCTATAGATTATTCAAAACGTTATGAGTATACAAGGGGATGTTGGTGCCTCTTATTGGCGCGGGCTCCAACGTATTTCAAAAAATGAAGAATGCTTGTTAAAAGAATGAAGCAAGAAAAGCACTTGACAGAAAGCACTCGACAGAAACACAAGCACTTGACAGAAACAGTCATATGGTCCACACACAGCCAAGCCTAACGTTCACGAAACGAGTCTGCATACAGATATCGCGCCATAACACAAGTACAGCCAGTGTGTCAAAAAGAGAGAGCGAGGGAGAGAGAAACCGCATTGTTTTGTCACTTATAGCAGACAGAAGAAGCGACGGGCACAGCTGCTTTGCGAGGACGAATAACTCACGTCACTTCTTCGCCATAGAGGTTGCTTACGTTTGCCAACTTCTACGAAGGAAAAGATCGTCGAGAAATAAAATGATTAGATAAGAAAGCATAGTTTATGATGTGGCATGATTGCTGATTTGTAGGTTTCTCTGTTGCGGTGCTCGCAAACGCATTCGTGATTCGTTACTCACGAACGCGTCGCTTTAACCTGTCTGCTTGAAATAAAGAAAAGAAAGCGATTACTCAGGATCGAATTCGGCGGCTAAGCAAGCACAGTTTACCAGCTGGCACAATTAGCGATACGTGGGATGCGTTCCAATCCTGACCAGCATTGGAGACAGTCTGCGTTGACAGCTATGAAGGTAGATTGGAGCCCTAGTAATAGAAAGGAACGGACGCCACCTCGCAGCGTCAAGAAAGAGCTTATGAAAGCGCATATATTTTAGCACTTTCCTCGTGCGAGCCTATGATAACCACAGCGTAGCTTACATCAGGCGCACCAGAAGTGCGTCTTTTTTTTTTTTTTTTTAGTGCAAGTCGCATTCCTGTCGAGTTTCCAAGCAGCCTTCTTTTGACAGCAAAGTATCCGGTATCAATTTTGACTTCAATGCTGCCTTCGTGAAGCTGTCTCCTTTGCCGGCTTCGTATGAGCTGGAACGAAACTTAAGTTGGCCGCTCTCTGTTTAGCCGTCTATTTAGTCGTCTACTGCGAGTATGGGAACACAGCTTCGCTGTTCAAGTAATATGAAGCAGCCTCCTTTCGAAAGCGACGGTGTGTTCTGGTTCTAAGGCTACCCTATTTATCCTGAAAGCACAACTTTCATTGGGAACAAATAAAGGAAAAGGAAAGAACAGCGCAGTAATTACATTTCCAGCTAAAGGCATTAGCTAAGAGCCCTGCCTCTTAGATATAACTTTTTTTTCCGCGGCTGGGAGAATGAAGTCGAAGAGAAGTTCGAGGTCAGATTCACGAACATTTGTTTACTTCCTCAAGGTCATGTTTTCCAAAAGGTGCAGCAGAGAAGCCGAGAGCGTCAGCTTGGCTTTCGTCTGCACTTTGTCGTCGTAGGAGTTTTCCTAAATCTATGGTCTAGTCTACATTGACGAAAATGCACAAAGATGGCCCCGGCAGGACTGCAGATAATCATTTAATCCATCATTTTGTACAGCTGCCTCACGAAGGAGTTCTCAACGGACCTTTCTTTGGCTACCAGCCATGGCAATGATCTATCACTGCACTCTGAGACACATCTCATCTATTTATTTGCCGTCAGTAAAGTTCGAGCAGAACAGAGACAAACAAACAAACAAACAAACAAAAGAAAGACAGCTCGCGATTTGTTCCTTCTGACTCGCGAACCCTATAAGGCCCCGAATGTCTTGTAAGAAGGAGCGGCGATTAAAGCGGAGGTTCGTAATAATTTAATATGCAAAATGGAGCAGACGCACAGCTTTGCGAGGAGGGAGAAGGATATGCATGTACTTGATTTCTTACAGTAGGTGAGCGCTGTGCACTGTTAAGATAATGTAACAAAACTTTTCCGTCTTGAGACTGAAAGGAAAGTTTCCGAGTAATGCCAAAAAGGAAGGAAGGAAGGAAGGGAGAAAAACAAGGAAAAACAACATAAGGCAACAAATGCAAGAGAAGACAACAAAGAGAAGACAACACATACAGACAGATGGATGGACATACAGAAATATGCGCATGGAATCGACATCAAATGCTTGTGCATTGCTTTCACCGATATGACACTTCCTTTTTGTATGTTTATCCCACGTTCCTTCAATAAAGTTCGCTTTTTAGAGCAGAGATTGTCGCTTCCCATTCTCTTCCCACCTTTCTGTGCGTCTTCTTTTGTTTTGTCTTCTTTTTTGTTCCACTACCTTTACCACTCCAGCCCCGAATACGCAGCACCTTGCCCAACTTTCGTTGCTTTTGGACATCGAATGTTCCCCACAGGGCTCCCCGAGGAAAGCTCATGGGAAAGGCCGGGACAGCCTTGTCGTAGCACATTCAGCAACCAGAACGCACACCATGTGTTTAGACGGTGGTGTTGCTGCCGCAGGAGAGAAACAATCATCAGGACCCATTCGTACTCGAGTGCGCACGTCGCTGCATCAGGCTGGGATCCAGCGGCATGGCTATAGTATACAGCTGCCAGCGAAACTGTGCTTCAATATCCGGCTCTGAGCCGGATATTGGTGGCCTTGCCGTGACCGCTTTTTGAGGGATCACCGGCGTTGCGTATCGCAGGTTAATGCTGCGTGAGGGGATGCGGGGATGCGATTCCACGCAAGAGAAAGAGAGGGTGAAAGGGAGAGAAGGAGAACGAGAGGGAGATAGAAAGGAGCGCTGGGCGTGGGGGTGCCTCACAGTGAGCGAGCCGTACTTTTGCGCGTGCAACCCGCGTCCTCAAAAGACAGGTTACCCGTACATATTTTTCGCATTGACGGCATCGTAACCGCTGTGTTAGGGCAGCAGGACGTCGAGAATTGGCGTAAGCAAGGAACACGACAGCACGGCAGGCGTCACCCTGAATGATAGAATTTTGATCGCTGCCGCTCAGATTTTGGAAAACCAATTGCACGCTTTACACTTCCTACGTTGCTCAATGAACCTTGTCGACGAAACGGTAATAATTTTGCTCCTATTTTTGTAAAAAGAAAAACTGCGCGACCGATTTCTCGAAAACCAGTAGACTCGTCTCGGTCTCCGCAACTTTTGTACTGATTGCATCGATTAAATTAGTGCATTTTGAATGCTATTGTCTTTCTTTTTTTTTGCAATGCCAAGATTTGTGTTTCCAGTTTCGTGTGAATTATTTAGTGTTTTCTTTTCATCACAAGTGTTTTCCCCCCTTTTTTCTCAAGATGGTGTGATGTCCATGCATATTAATTGTTTAAATAATCACTGAATAGGATTTGTACCAAACGTTATTCTCCTGTCGTTGTTGTCAAACCAGCGGACAGCCGCCCCGACAAGCTGCTCAGTGCAGCAGTTTATTTTTCTTTTTACAAATAGAAAAATAAAGACTGACTGACCAAGTTCCAGAAACGTTCTGATATTTCGTTACATGGACAATCATCGTCGACGGTTCTCGCACAATACTTTTTTTTCATTACTCTTTCTTTTCCTAAATTAACAAGCAATTATAGTTTTCTAAACAGAGCAATGCGATAAGCGCGCAAACATGTGAACACTTCGAATTGTTGCGTCTATAATGCAATACCTTGTTGAAAATGATCAGTCTCAAAAGTAATTAAGTAGGCCGTTTGAAGCCAGAAGGACGAAGCCTAGACAGATACATGTACCCATGCTGGCAGAAGGCTTGCAGCTTTCGTAAACACAATCACCGGAGTTCCCTCTAATAGCTTTTGTAGGAACCTCTAACACACGGTTACGCTTTTCGTCTATTGGCTATTGCTAGGCGTAGTGAACGGACGCTCTACACAATTAACGAAAAGAATCAGTGCTACCAATGTGCTCGACCTTTTAACAAATATATGAATTCAACAGACCGTTAGGTTAAGAAAAGCCTGGAAATAGAACCGTTTCTTTAACTTAAGTTTCGAAATAATGAGAAAGAAAGAGAGGTTATAACAAAGAAAACTTTCTGTCGGTGTGAGGGAGTCGAACCCACAACTTGCACGAGCGACGATGTCACGTCGAAAATGGACTGTAAGATGCATTCCACGTACATGTGGCTGCCGCTTAGTGAGTAGCTCCACTGTGCTCTGCTAGCGGTCGCACCAGCTGGGTGCCCGATGAAATCTCACAGATACCGCAACTATGCAGATAATTAATGACCTTGAGTGGAGGTAATGCGTACGGGTTGATTCCCTTTGCCAATAAGGAAAAAAGTAGCACCCTGTGTAAACCCGTCTTGCCCGCATCCAGCGCGCTCTTCTTATGCACTGCGCGTAATTGCATGACAATAAATAAAAAGATAGAGTCAAAGCGAGCAACGTGTGCACGGGGCCTTGTACGTATACGGCTTCACTAAAACTGTGCAGCACTACGGAAGCTAAACCAGGGCGCAGCCAATCCAAAGATTGAGCAAGCCAGCATGCCTCCGATGCAGGGTGTTTCTTCTCGTCATTCTCACACATCCTGGCTAATAATGTGTGGTTTCGGTAAAGAAACTAAATATAAAGAAATAAAGGAACATCGGGTACTTCTGCTGAGTACGCTGCTGTGCTTCGAGTCGTAGATTAAAGTCGTCCTTACCATGGTCAATATGGCAGCCTCCAGTTCAGCATGAGCTACTTCAGCTGAGCGACTTTACCTGTACTCGAATTGTACTCCATCTCACAAGTCGTTTGCGGCACTGTGAAAGATAGGGGACTGCTTACCCCTCGAGATGTGTTCATCCGCGTCGCGTCGTCTCCGCAGCGGCTGCTGAATTGGCGGTATACGATGTGCACACGCAAAAGATCCTAAAGAGCCAGCGCTGCAAACGACTTGTGAGATGGATTAGAGGAGAACGAATAACTCCATATGCGCTGCGATGGTCCCGCTCAATGTATACCGTATAAACGGAGCGAAAGCTCGCATCCAATCCCGTACGAATAAGAAAAAAAACTAGAGCCTGGAAATTCGAGAATTTGCACAAGATTTGCCACCACGTGTTCTCGCCTGTCAGCTACATACATGTCACTCGCATAGTAACCGTTCTGCAATTCCATCTGTGGACGCTTTCATTGTTTCGCCGCCGAGCTGTACACTTGCGATGATGAGCAGCTTTCCCTACAGAAACGTGTGATGTATGCAGTCCACTGGTTCCATACGTGCCTCGACCGTTTCTGGGGCAGTTGCTACGCAAGTAGCACCGTTTTCACAAAACCATAACATTTCTCGGAAAAGTAAATACGCAGAACACGGAGTTATTCGACCGCGCACTGCATGCTTCGGAGGGGTCAATGCACTGTAGGCGCTGCCATGGTGCCATACAGTGCCCGTAGGGAGCAGGACAGCCCCTACAAACAAGAAAAAGAAGAAGAAGAAAAAGACTGCTGAACGCCATTTCGATGACTGGTAGCACCCTGTTTACAATATTAAGTGGCACTTGTAATGTTTAATATTGAAGGAACCGACGGATATATGCCCGTGTTACAATTCATATCGATCACCACAGTATACGTAGCACCTATGAAAATGATGCACCGATTTAGCGAGACACGCGGTTCGCTCAGTACACAAAAGATTGTGCTGGCGCACCCGACGTGCGTGATTGATACAGAAAAAAGAAAAAGAAAGTGGCACAGAAGAAAGCAGGACAGCGCGAAGGATATAAGATTGCACCGCTTTTCTCGCCCGTAACAAACGATGCTGACGCGAAGGCCCCCTGCCTGCTAGCATGCTTGAACGTAGCACCTATGTAGGGTCAGAGTAGAGGGAAGCAGATGAGGTGGGCCTGCTGCGCGATCACAATGTTTTCGTTACGACGTGTATAGGCGTTCGGGTATCGAGAACGATGTTTCACCTTTAGACCAGTGGGGCAAGCAGGAACCGATGCGGGGGGGATCGCCTATGCCGGTAAACACGAAGTGCTACACACATACACGTACGTACGCACGCACGCACGCACGCACAAAACCTGCCGTCTCATCCCCATCCTGGAAAGATCAAAAGCCTGCGTGAGGGCGCGCGTGGTCGACACACACGAGCACGCTCCCACGCAGACGCACGCGCACACACGGGATCGACAAAGTTTGTAGGGCAAATTCGTTTCCACTATTACGCAAACTCACACTAGCACTGATGCACGTTTTGTTGCATTTTAAACTGTCCAGTTTAGCCCATCAGAACATACGGGCGGAGGCTGAGCCATTTTGACCTATATCACTGAAGGGGTAATGGCGGATTTGGAATAAAAACAGACTGGAATGGTTTTAGGTTATCTTTGCCGTGCTCCCCCAGCTCTAAAGCAGATGATTATTAACGAGGAAAGTTTTATTATCTTTTGTACAAAGCGTAGCGAAACGCCACGAAGATAAAAGGGAAAATGCAGAACGGACGCTTTCGTGCAGTAAAGTGATGCGTTGGCAGGTCGGGCCCTACATACCACAAATTCCTCCATCCCATGTCTTACAACTTTCCAAGCTGCGAAACCTTTCTCGGTCGCTTCTGCGCGAATATTCTCCGTGTTCAGAGAGAAGCGCAGAGCGCGGCTTCAGCATTAAGAAGGATGTCGCCGTAGGCACGCGGCCTTTAACCTATCTCATCCTGCACAACGCACTTCAAGCTATAAAACATGTTTTTTTCTTCTTTTCTTCTTTTTTTTGCGCATGAAACTTGGTCTGAGGTTACTCTGCGACATAAATCCTCCGGTCAACTTATAAGTGAGGCAACTTCGAATATTCATGGCTAATTGTTATGAAAAGATGAGGACCTCAGCGACAGTACATATCGACGGGTGAAAAAAAAAGTCAAGAAAGCTTAAATCGATAAGTTTATCTCACGCATAAATCATTCGGAGAAAGCAGGAATTTAATTCAAGAATTCAATTGGGCGAAACCCCCAGTTTTTTTTGTTTTGTTTTGTTTTTTGTTCCCTCTGTACAGGACAACGGCACTGCCATTACGAGAAGAATCCAACAAAAACTTCAAACATTGGATCAATCCAAGTTGCCTGAACAAGGCGCAGGAATTGACGAGTCGACGGACAAGGTATACGACAGGGTGCGAAACGAGTGCAGCGAAAGGCAGCATCGTAAGGTGACACTGGATGTGGACCTATTCAGATCAAAGGAAGATTAGAATACCGCGAAGCCGAAGGGGCAAGCTCCCGCAGCCTACTTACACTTCGCTTCAATTAACTTACGCTTGGGTGCGCATTTTCTTGGGTGCCCTTGATGTTAGCTCAATGAAAGTTTTACTACGCACCAACGTAAGAGCCGAGGAGAGTAGCCAAGCTTCGAGATGACTCTGATGGAATCGCCACGGAGCGAGACGAGCTGCGCGTCGGAAGCAGGACCGACGGAAATTGGATCTCGTGGCGAGATTAAACGTGACCACCCCTTAGAATAGCCGGCGAGGCACTATCGAGAAAGATCTTATTGCCAAGAAGCGAAGGGGGGGGGGGGGGGGGGAGAGTCACGTGTGACTGACAATGGGCAAAGAGAGAAAAAACGGCAATCGAAGGTATATGATGTTTACTTTGACATAAAGTAAAACAGTACTAGCTGACGAAGGAAAAAACAACACCAACACGGAAATGCAGTATTTTCGAATAGCTTGATCGATTTAGGACTTGATTCAGTGTTTGATCGTCGGTGTTTTTGACGTTCACTGACCACCCTGGGTGTTAGTTTTATTACTGCTATGATAGTTGTCGTTGTTTTCGGTTGAGCGCTGCATGAGTAGAACGCACGAGGTTATTAACGCGAAGATGATGAAGCAGGTGTGGTTAGCCGATATGGACCCATCCAAACTCACGCAAAGTGCCGCAGGGGAACTGAAATAAACGCATTAATAACAAATCTGACAAATATAAGAAAAGAAAAGAAAACAATTTTGAAACGGAAGAAGTAATGATCACGTTTTTGTCGTGCAATGGGGAGCTTCAGCGTACGTTTCATTAATGATCTAGGATGGTTTTCGTTATGCCTCGTACGAATTGACCGAGCGCGATAAATTGAACCTTTCAAAGCAGATTATGAGTCAATAAAGAAGGAGAAAACTCACTCTCACCGAAATCGATCTCGGAATGATCGCGTTATCGATGAGCACTGAAGCGTCAGATTCCTTCCATTACCCTGTGCTGTAGCTTTTTGTAATATTTTCTTATAGACTGACCGTGTACAATGGGCTTATTGGATCAATAATGTCTCGCTAACCAAGAAGCTGATAGAGCGAAGCGGGATGAACTCATCAGACGCACCGGGTTAAACTAAAACGAACTCTGTTTTTAAAAGCAACGCTGACAGTGATAAAAAACCAAAGTTATTTTAAAATCGATCAAGGAATGACCACTTTATCGAGATGCGTCAAACAAGGATATCTTTTTTTCTTATCCGCTCGTGCGATATTTTTGTAGTGCTTTTGTTGCTGGCTGGTCGAATACGATGTTTCTATTTGAGAACAAAGATATTCGCACGATGAAGTTAAGCTGAAATGCGATGAAGTAATTGGCAGAGCGAAGCGGAGGAATATATTGAAAAGTGCTGAAGCCATCCAGATGATTTAAACAATAACAGACGAAAAGAACGACATATAAAGAATGCGGGGTCTTTTTCATTCATAAAAGCTATTCATTTACAAATTTAATACCATAAGACAGATCTAAAATCTGCCCGACTCCTGATCAGTAACCATGAGTGGGCATGTGCCATGACATTAAGATCGTCATCATCATCATCATAATAATCAACATCATTATCATCACCATCGTCATCTTTCAGATATCGGCCCTGCAGTAGTCGGTTTGTGACTGGCCGCTGAAAGCTCATAATTATTCCATTACTGTTCCGCGGCCGTTTTCATCAGGGTTTTCCCGGCAGTTCATCCAACACAGTGCACAACTCATTGTGTCGGGAAAATTGTTTAACGCCACGAGCTGCGTATGCGGGAAACCATCAAAAGGGGAACTACAGGAACGAACTGGAGTAATGTCATAAGCACCGAAGTTCTTGCAGGAAAGAAAAGGAGCCGACGAAGAAAGTGGAGCGCCTCTCGAAATTCGATCGAGCAATGATCGCGTCTGCCGCACGCGCCTCAACCATCGCCCGAAGAAAATCTCTTCTATTGCCCCACTTTGCGATGGCCTCCGCAGCAAACCGGCGGAATACAATGTGTCCATTGTATCGCCTTCGCGTACCGCGCCCCATGCGTGACCCCGCTGCAAGCTTTTAGCAACGAACAGGCTAAACCAGAAAGGGTCACTTACCTTCCTTTTGTCTAGCGTCGCGGGAAAGAAACGTTGCGAAATCTCAAAGCACTCTCGCGAAACCCCGCACTTCCTCGAGTGAAGTGGGAAGTTCGCTCATTATGAACGGCTCCGGAGGTCCTGACGTCGCCGCTTGCTTTTGGCCTCGAAGCACGAAACGCGAGGTTAAGGCACATTAGCGTGACGTAGGCACAAGATTTATATGCAACTGCCCCAGCATAAGCTGCTTCGTGCGGGAGGACCACAGGACGTGGCCTTTAGCCTTTAATATATCACCTTAATGAGCTAAAGACGAGAATGTAAAAGCACTGAGACGTCTGCGAGCAACTAGGTTTTTCTTATGAGAGAAGTCAAAAAGGTAAAACTTCTTTTTATTCCATGACGGGACAGACGATCGTAGTGGTGAGAAGAAGAAAAAAGGCCACAACCGACTTTGCTGTCACGCAATAAAATGTCCCACAGTAAAAAAAAAAAAAAAGAAGAAAAAAAGAGGTTCCATAAGAAACGCGAATCAATGTAGGGAAATTGTGAAGATGAAGCCAATGAAAAAAAAGCAGGTTGCACGCTCTCAGAAATTTCTCACCGCCATTCATGCACGACAGGTTGGCGGCTCCAGCTGATGAATAACGCTTGAATGATTATGCATGCAGGGTTCGTTATTAATTGCGCTCCTCAAAATCTTCCAAGAGCCTTGAACAGGAGACTAACAACCTCAAAAACAAAAAACTAAAACACGATATAAGGTACCAGCTATGCGACGCTACATGCTATGCAGTATACATGGATTGGGAAGCCTACGGCAAGCTTCAGCGAAAAATCAATTTCGCTCAGTGCTAACAATAAAAATAGCAGGAGAAAGAAAATTATCGCGAACTGCATGAAAAACCTTTACTTCATTGCAAAAGGCGGGATCGTGACAAGCGTTCGCGAGAATACTTATCCACATAAGCAGTGGACGAGCGTAAACAAGAGAAAAAGGAATTGTGACGTCATCAGCGACAACTTGTTGCGCACTCTTACGTATCTATGGCTATGTCACGTGTCGCACTTTAAAACGACAATGACATTTGTACTCCGGCAAAGAAACGTTAAAGCATGATTAAACCTGGGTGATTATGAAGTCGGTGCCAAGTCGCACGGTTTCTACGCAGCGTGAACTTCTACGAGGGAAGTGCTCTTCGAGAAGTGGGGGTCGGTCCCGGATATTGTGGTCTAACAAGCTGTCTCAAGGAACGAAGACGAGGACGTGGCACAGGGCTCACGCGCCCGGCGTTTCAAAGAGAGAGAGAGATAAAACTTTATTATGCCCTTGATTGGGTCCAGGGGTGGCGGGGTTGGGATACTAACCCTCAGTCGCCCCCTTCCTCAGACGGCGGCCAGTCCTTGCTTTCTGGCGGCGTCTTCGGCCATCCGGAAGGCCCAGAGCTGCTTAAAGCATTTTTAAAAGCTGGCACCCGATTTAAGGCCAGTCTCCCACTGTGGGTATGCGCGAGAGCCACGTAGGAGAACAACAGCTGGCTGACTGGCTTTGGAGCGAGAGAAGTATCCGTGCCATCGTTGGTTAGAGCGCCAGGCTACTGTGCTCGAGGGCGGAGGTTCGACTCCACCATCGGTCACATGTCATTTTCTTTCACAACAAAAGCTGTTTATGGCTGTGGTTCCTTGCATTTTGTGTTCTGCGGGTGCAAGGAGCGTGGGCCGATACTGGAGATAGTGCAATACCGGGCCGACCCGCGGCGGAGGTGGAGCAGGCTTCGAGCATTCCGCCAACTTGCAAGAACAAGTTTAATATCTTGGATCCAAATCGAACCCGTATCTGATATTAAACTGACAAGAACAGATACTGCACTACGACGCGCGTCGGCCATGTCTACGTTCGCACCGCCCTCTCTTTGCGTTCCAGGCGCTTGCCTATCTACTCTCCTTTTTTCCCCGCTCTCCCGCCATGGTGGTCGCTTCGAAAGGTCACGCGTGTCTGGTTTCCTCTGGCTTCTCGGGGCGGCGGTCCCGTCGTCCACGCGAATGTATATAAAAATCCCCGTGAGTTCCTACCTTCTTTTTAAAACGCTGCATCACCCCTGTGTCGGGTGTTAGACAGTTTCGCTGGTCATCCACTTTGGCAGAGTGGGATGGCTCATGGTTTTTATCTAAAGCGTGGCAAAACAGGGATCTACCTATTGCAAAGTGCGAAGAATTCTACTTCGCGCATCCCGGGTGGCCGCGCGCGCCCACCTGGGCCGCTGTAACTTGAAAGACATCTGCGACGAGGATGTAGTACGCCGCGCGCTGTTTTGGTGGCTTATTAGTTCGCATTGATGCGAGACGCGGCACGAAGGTGAATTCGCTCGCTGCTGCTGCCACGCTTCCTCACTCCAGTGTTCTGACCGCGAGTTTCCGCGCTCATCGAGTGAGATGTGTTCATGTTTGCTTGCGCGTGCGTGGCACCGTGCTTGTAAACTTGGTTAGTATGCCTATGTTTACAAGTTCATACAGGCGATAAGACCCTTACTGCGTATAGCTAGCTGTCCACTAATTTGCTATCGCTATCGATGCTTCGCCTTTTGGCCGAAACTGCGACTTTTTTAAAAATAAACTTTGTAGGAAGTCAGCGCTGTGTGTGTCTACTTATGTCGATTTTGTGTACTTCGCGTTGTACGCACATTTGTGTTAATTTCGCCGTTACACTGCGAATGCCATAGTTTTCGTTTGAACACAAATAAAATTATGGCATAATCTTTTTTAATGTCCATACGGTGCTATTTCGATTTGCTCATATGACTCTTTTGGTTTAGGCTCCCTAATTGCAAAATTCGTATGTGCAGTTTGATGGTATCTGAAATACCAAAATAATGTTGTGCTTGGAATTACGGGAACGTTAAAGAGAACATTAGCTTTCTGTAGCTCTAATTACTTCGTCGTATAAAACAAAACTCAACCAAGCTTTGCTTTCCTTTCCATGTTTCCAATAAACTGTCATTTCTTGCGTCCCTTGCATTTCGAATCTCGCATTAAATATTTTTTTCTCCTGCGCGCCAGTTGTAAGAAATACCGCCGTTTTGTGACTCAATAAGCAAGTGAGCTCATGGCACGCTTGTGAAGTTCACATATTGCATCATCATCATCATCACCATCATCATCATCAACAACAACAACAACAACAACAACAACAACCTATTTTAAGTCCACTGCAGGATGAAGGCCTCTCCCTCCGATCTCCAATTACCCCTATGCTGCGCCTACCGATTCCAGCTTGGCCTGCGAATTTCTTAATTTCATCCCCGCGCTACAGTATTTTGCCGTCCTCGACTGCGTTTCCCTTCTCTTGGCATCCATTACGTAACCCTAACAGTCCACCGGTTATCTAACCAACGCATTACATGAGCTTCCCAGCTCCATTTCTTTCTGTTAATGTGGGAATAACGCACAGTGCATAGTACCTTGTACATCATCCTCCTGCGTTCAAAAAAGGCATTTTGACTTCTCAAATTGATCGTTTGCAACGCAATCTCGCCCTACAAATGCAGGAGTTCGCAATGATTGTGCATGTGAAAAGACACTCGAGGCCTTTATGCGTTATTAAAAAGAAAATGCAATTGCTTGGAAAGTTGCAAAGATAAAACGTAACGATAAATAACGCTTCAAAAACTTATGAAGCCACAAGCTCGAACCATAGAAAAATCCATGTACTATTGATTTATTTTATTTATCTACAAGTACCGCCATTCCGATAATGACATTTTCGTAGGCTGTGGTTACAAAAGAGACAAAAAAGAAAGAAAGATGAAATTGCACGTTTCGTGCTAGCACTACAACACCAAAAGAGCGTGCGTGAAGTGTACATCGTCGAGTGAAATAAACAGTAGTCAAATACAAATAAAAAAGATAGTTACTGACTAAGGCGCGATGAAAACTTATTCACTGAGAGCTGTAATACTCTGTTCCAACAACCAATATTCGCATGGCATAGCTGAATGATCAGCCTCAAAGCATTCCTGGATCTGGAAGTCTCGTACTATACGCGCGATAAAAAGAAAACATCGTTGCATCAATGAGGCAGCGCGTGAACGAGCGGGATAATTAGCGGTGCTTTGAAGGCACAGTTTAGCGATTGTTAATATGGGGGCTGGGTTACTTCGCTGTGACGGAATAAATTGGTGGCGGGGCTTGCGCGAATTCGTCAAGCAAAACGAAGAGTAATTACGCACCGCCGTTGTATCTGGCGGATTTCGAGTGCGCTGGCGCGTGCTTTCCACTGGCCGCGCAGGATCGCTAGATGACCCTTGGGCGCCTGCGCAGATGATTCCATCACTCGTTTTTCTCGGGCGGTCATTAGCGCCGGGCTGGTCTCGTTGCTTCGCAAAGAAAGGTCACTGTGAAAATGAGCGCGAGCTTTCTTCTGCTGGGGTCGTGGTGTACGCTTCAGATATTACAACTTCTGCTTCCAGCTTATTGCGGTGCTTGATTATGAAAACCGTTGGTCGATAAGTGTCGAATGTACTAAGGGTTACCATACTCTCCATGACGCGGCACTCACTTCTTCATATTTTCTAGCACAGACGCCTGCTTGTATAACGAAGCCGAAAATACCGTAAAAGTATAGAAGAGACTAAGAATAAATGATGCATGCAAGAAATGAAAAAAAAAAATTCAAGAGGAGCTATGGAGACCTTGGATGTGAGCACATGTATTCATGTCGCTGTAAAATACGTATGCTTTGATGAACTTCAACTAAAAATTTCCCAAATGTATTTTATGTCCTCTGCAACGGACAGCAACATTGAGTTCTACAAGCTCATGTTGCTCTTGATGATGAATTGCATCATCGGAACCTTCGCATTCAAATACAAAAGCTATGTACTACAGCTTTCCTAGAGCTAGCAAAAACAGGAAACGAAATATATCGTGAAATCGGTTTGACCAAGTGTGTTGCTTATGTTACCTAATTAGCTGATTCAATCTTTGCGGAACTTATGTCATTGTTGAACTGGCGACAGCATCAATTATGTCGTATGTTCTTATAATTACCGTATCCGGGGCTTTGAACCTCGTGTTTCCTCCTTAGAATAATTCGTGTCATTGGACGCGCTGTATCTACCATGTGTTGTAACGCAGCAAGTGTTAATGAACAGCGTGCAATATATACTGAGCACATTGAAGTATGCTGCACACTGCATGTGCAAGATATGTTGGCGTCACTAAGCACGTCATTCAGCGTCCGCACTCTATGAAAAACGCTAAAATGTTTTGCGGATAGAACCAATAGGTGGCGCAGCGGACAGGGCGCGTCGGTCGTTGTACATTGTTGTACATATAGGTGGGACGCATGGGTGGATGGATCTGTATGCTGTATCTGTATCTGTACTGAAGCTTTCTTTGAAGAAATATTTCTTAGAGCTTTGAAAAGCCGTTCGGGCCATTGAGGTCCTCGATTACCAATTACGGGCGAGCTCTAGAGAAGCGCTTTTTAAAATTCACTTCCGATTTCGCTGTGGTACAACGACTAAACAAGCAGATATCAAGGCATCATCGCTCGCTTACCGCTGCTTCGGTACCTTCGCTGCAGCAAAGATCTACTAGGAATCGCAAGAACCGTTGTCATGGCGACACCTTCCGAAAAGAAAGAGCAGTATGCCGGAATGCTTCGCGAATGCCGGAAGATATTGCTCGTACGAATTCCTCGTGGCAAGGAAGAAACACGTTCGAATGCACGAAAGAACGTGCAAAAAAATAATAAAAAAGAAAAGGAAGTTTCAATAGAAGGGTCACAGAACGCCGTCTTTATCGCATTCCAGTTCGGTGTAGCCGAACTCGACGCCTCCTTTTCAGTCAACTCGCGAGGTTATCGAGGTCGGCCGGAAAGCAAACGTTCTGCCAGTCGTTTTTCGTCGGTAGTCTTCGCCGCATTTCCAAAGCCATCCGTTTCGTTCGTGCTGCTGCTGGTGTACATGCTGCTCGGCGTGTACCTATTGCAAGATTCCTTGGAGCTGCAACGGGAGCGCGAATGAGAAAGAAAGGTAGGGAAAAAATCTTCATGAACAAGAAGAGCGACAGCAAAGCTGAGGCGGACGACGATGCTTTTTCGGTCGCTTCGTTGCAGCAGACGACGCGGGAATCGGAAGATAGGTGACGCCTTGCGCGATATCCGTATTTGCTTCCGTATGTGTCGCGATGGATGAGTCCTGTAGTTTAGTGTAGCCTTGTGTTACACACACACACGCACTCTCAGGAGGAACGACGAGCAGGAACTTCGAGTTGTTCCTTATTTGCTTGACCCCTGCCGAGAGCGCGCGCCACGTACGGAGGGAAACCGGAACAGCAGAGCAGAAGACGGATATGAAGAGACGCGGGACCCTGCAGAAGCTACGGAAAACTTCCGCGCCAAATGTCCGGCAGTGCGCGCGCACTTAGGCATGTATGTATGTATGTATGTATGTATGTATGCATGTATGTATGTATGTATGTATGTATGTATGTATGTATGTATGTATGTATGTATGTATGTATGTATGTATGTATGTATGTATGTATGTATGTATGTATGTATGTATGTATGTATGTATGTATGCATGCATGCATGTATGTATGTATGTATGTATGTATGCATCTATGTATGTATGTGTGCATGTATGTATGTATGTATGTATGTATGTATGTATGCTGCATAACTGTACGCGCACTGGCGGACATGTGCGCCGAAGCGGAAGTTTTCCATGTACACATACATACATACATACATACATACATACATACATACATACATACATACATACATACATACATACATACATACGTGCTTTTCTAAGCTCGCCCACCCCATAACCTTAGCACGTGACCAACTTCCCACACTTGATGATGATTTCCACTTTGACACCCCTAACTCTAACGTATTAATAAATAAATAAACGAAGGTAAAAGACCAGACTTCGAACTATGTTTTATATAGCCCGCAAATAACTGGACACAGCAGCTTTTTCACAAACCGATTAAGGCTGAAATACCGCGAGCTATGCTGCTGGTGGAACGACGGCGATTTGGCTGCGGCACACGGCATTCGTCTTCACTGCAGTTTGAATGATTTTACAGTGACCTATTTCTTTATGCAAATTAGTAGCAAGTTCCGGATAGTTATGCACGAGAAACTGGCTGAGCATTTTTTATATTCATTCCGTCCGCAGATGAGTAAAAAAAAATTCTATGAGGTCAACCGGGTCGAACAGAATTTAGCGAGTAGCACAGGAAAGCTTGCCATGAACAGATTTATACGACAGGATACCAATATTTCAGCACAGTAGAGACATAGAATCATTAGTGCTCGGAACAAGTATTAAGGATTGCATGAATAACGACTTTTGACGGGGTGAAGCTTATAGATAGCAACATACGTGCAGACATGTGCATAGTCGAAAGAAGCCATTACAGCGGAGAAACTGCCTTCTAACAGTGGGCGAATTCGCTATGTATAATAGGTTTTACAGCTGTATCAGTTATGGACTCTCAGTTATTCATGTGCCTGTACATTATGCTAGTCGCAGTCCGCGTCCCTATAATAGCCACTTTACACATCCTTCACAGTTGATCATGGTACTTTTATGGACGTTGCAGCAGTGATGGTGACAGTTTTAGGAACTCTAAGTACCTGTAGATAATTGTGAATTGTGTTTTTACGGCGAAACTGTTAAGGGCTACTTTCCCCGCTACTGTGTCCACGTGTATAAAAAAATCCCCAAAATAATGCAAAGCTGGCCCGACCCGCGGCGGAGGTGAAGCAGGCGTTGAACACGCCCCATAGGTTTGCCGATGCCGAAGACCGTGCAATACCGGGCCTACCCGAGGCGGTGGTGCAGTCCGCCATTAAGAGGCCCACATACACATATTCGCTAGTCGTCCTTCTTCACGGAGTGAAAATGCCCCGAGTTTCTTTTTTAATTCGTTTGCATTACGAGTGAGAAAAGGGCTAAAATGTGTATGTTTGTAAGGTGTGGAAAGCCGGTGACGTCGCAGAGAGGAGATGGGAGAGATTAGAAAAGAGTATGTGTGTATGCGTATAAATATGCGGCGACTGTGTCGGCGTCCAGCGTCGGGTCTCGCTTCAGCAAAATAATTTTTGAACCACTCATACCCGGCCCTCCATGTGGCGCTACAAATTTACTGAACTAATGGTATTTCTCAAGCTAAACTACGTAGGAAAAATTGTAAAGTGCGGCAACCAACAGACATGATAGCTCTCGGATTGTAATTTGAATATACGAGAAAACATAATTCTCTTCTGATTATATTGCGCTTAGTGTTACCCTGACGAACATAAGGGACAAGACGCGGACGTACGTAGCGCAATCCCGACGATACGTACGTTGCGCTACGTACGTCCGCGTCTTGTCCCTTATGTTCGTCAGTGTAACACTAAGGGCAATATAATCATGAACGTCCACCAACTAGCCCCGTTTATTGCTTTACTAAATAATTCTGTTATGCGAAAACTTCTCCATCCATATACCGGCCAAGGCGTCCGCCATTTGTGCGCGCCGGCCCCCGAGGGTCTTGGGGACCACGGAGCGGCGTGCCCGGTTCCTTGCAATAGCTCCAGATGGCGCTCGCCACCGCCGTATCGCGGCCCACGCAAGAGGCCGCGCTTATACCAGAAAACCTGCCTTCGTGCATAGTTAGTAAAAACTTTATTGAGCTCTAGTAACTGTGATCTGCGGCTGGGGCGGATTCTTCAGGGGAGTCTTCCTCCTTGTGTCTTCCCCAGAGGTCTTCACCCACTGGTTCGTCGTCCGTTCTCTATCGCAGTGGTCGGCTGCCCTCAGTCCAGGGCTCCGCTGGTTCCTGCTGTCCGTCGTGCACAGCACACTAGACCTAGCTGGTCTTTACAGCGTTCGCGACCAGCCTTTCGCAGTAGCCCTTACGATTACACACGCTACAGTTGCCAGGAAGCGTGAGAAGCAGTCAGGGATCTTTGAATGCTGTCTAGTTCCACTCTTATGGCGAAGCTTAAGTGTCCACTTTTTTTTTGTGCAGCCGACGGTGGTCTGCTCCGGACCAACGTCAACTGTTGAATGAGGTCCTGGAAAACACTTTGCAATGTGGTGAACGTGGTTTAAATCCTGGATCCGTGACCTCAAAGAGGTGCGACGTCGTTATCTCACAGTTATTTTGCTATCCAACATCATTTGGAATTGTGGGTCTCGTAGAAACCCCGATGCAACAAGCCATGGTCATTATATCAAGCCTCACATTCTTTCCAACACTGTTGCCAACATTTCCTGCAAATTTTATTGCGGGAAATAATGTGTTACATGCGGCTAATAATGTAGTTTGAGCGAAACGACATGTCTTTCTTGTCTAGTTGTGAGCGGATCTTTCCAAAATTCACGCACACTTGGTAGAAAAGATACCCATGGAAACAAAACCTTAACTATAGCGCAATCGAGCAGAGCAGTTACACATACGTAGGTGGGGACAGACAAAGCCGATTATCGTTATTCGCGGTAACCGAGCCTTTCGGCTAGTTATTATCTTAACTTTAGTAGCGCTGGACGGGCCACAGGACATTCGTTTTTTTTAGCGCTTTATCGCAGCGAACCAATATTTTTTTCGGGAACGTAGTTTCCATCTGCGTCATGTACGGTGCGTCGCACTAAGTGTGCATGCCCGACTTCCGGCCATCGGCAGTGCCTCTTTCCTGCTGCTTCGCTTCACAAGCTCTCACACCTACTTAGACAAGACGCATTGATTGCTCACAGGCGCCGAAGGAATGTTGTGCAAGCTACCGCGGAGTATACCGTCAGCCCACGCTAGCTGATCACGGAAGCGCGAACAAAGATAGACGGACAAGCAACAGCAGAGCTCTTGTCGGTCTGTTGTATTGCCCTGCAACTTCTGCTCGTTCGACCGCATCGTCTGCAAAAGGCCAGTGAAGCTGTCCGATCGTCCTTGGCCACTATTGTCCTATCCTTGTCGTTTTTATTCACGGCCCCCATCTTCGCCAGTGCTTAAAGACCACGACGTCACGGCCACGTGCTGATCCTAGAAGAAAAGGGACGCCGGCCTTTTTCTATCAGCGCAAACTAGAGAATCGGATACTCAAGACGAACATCGCGCTTCTCCTTTGTCCGCTTGATGATGGCGGTGGCAAAAACAAAAGTACAAGAATCAGTGATAAAAAACAAAGAAATAAACAAACTTCCCCAATTCCTTCGGTTCTAAGCTCATTTACCGCGCAAGCACCATGCGTTCGCAGCGGACACCGCCACTTTCTGAAGGACAACTTCGATGCACACATCATCGTCGGCTACAGTAATACATGCTGCGCATGCACTCCGAAATGCATGCACGGGCGCTGCCGCTCCAGGTGCTGATAGTGAGTAAAGTTTCGTTTTTCTTTGCCATATGGCGAGGATGAGGATGAGGAGTTGTAAGTGCTCTCGCAGTAAAAGTTAACGAATACATAATCAAACAAGGAAGAGTATGTATGTATTATTATTATTTATGTGAACGCATATAAGTATCGCACTTGGGCACACACGAAGAGAAACAGGCTAGATGTTGTCTCCCGAAAGGGGCCCTTCGCTCACCTGCTTGAAGAAGTTTGGAACGAGGGAAGGGGAAAAGAAGGAAAAGAGGAAGGCACAACCACAACACATAACGTCACACACAAAGAGCATACGCACTGCAGTCTAGTCTCGCGGTTAAAGAGAATTCTCATACGGCTTTGCGAGACTCGTGCCGAGTTGATTCTCGACCTTTCGGGCATAACAAATCATTAAGGGCACTTAGAAAAAGCCCAAGCTGCTCAAGCTCAGCAGAACAGAGCGATATCTGCTGAAAGCCTTTGCTTTGATCAACAGAGCTTGAAAACAAGGATGAACTGTGTTCTTATCATTGCTTTGAGTTAGACTCGTTAGCTTATAAAGTTAGTCCGCTGTTGCGAAAAAGGCATGCTGTTTCATTAGAACACTTTGCTGGTATTACGGCGGTTATCATCTTTCTCATGACTTCGTTCTTGTGAATAATTTGTTCAGCGTGTCTCTTGTCTGTTGATGAGCTGGCTCATGGCGCAATGGTCTGTTGTTCGCAAACAATGGTTGACCCCGGCCTCAAATAACTTTAAGCACGGACGCTCAACATGGTTGCCGCCCATTTTCTATGCATGACCACTTGCTTTGATGTTATAGGACATGATCTCTGGAGTTAAGCAGTTCGGTGTAGTTTCTGTACACATCATGTGTTTGCTAGACGTTACAATTATAACAGAAAAGAAATAATTTCATTGGTTAGAGCGTACTGCGCTCACTACTGTGAGTACTGAGCAGGTTTACTTTAGAGGAGTGGCCTCAGGAGTCTGGCTCCTACTCCGAGTTATGCTGAAAGACCGAAGCATTTCGTTTTTTCACCCTGTGATGGCTAGTTGAATTAAGTTGGATTCAACACACACACACACACACACACACACACACACACACACACACACACACACACACACACACACACACACACACACACACACACACACACACACACACACACACACACACACACACACACACACACACACACACACACACACACACACACACACGCGCGCGCGCGCGCGCACACACACACACACGCACACGCACACGCACACACGCACGCACGCGCGCGCGCACACACACACACACACACACACGCACGCGCACACACACACACACACGCACGCACGCGCGCACACACACACACACACACACACACACACACACACACACACACACACACACACACACGCACGCACGCACGCACGCACGCACGCACGCACACACACACACACACACGCACGCACGCACGCACGCACGCACGCACGCACGCGCGCACGCACGCACGCACGCACGCACGCGCGCGCGCGCGCCCAAGCATCCGCACAGATTCTCATATAACAAATACGCACACGCACTGTTTACATCTGGGGGAATGCTACCAATTATTTTATTTTCCCCTCAGCCATTCTCTGGTTATACCTCTACATTGTTTTTAGCTTACGAAGGCAATGTGTAGCAGGCACTTCAACTAGGGTACAAAGCCAAGCGTTACCATCTCCTCTTTTTTTTGTTTTATAGGCAAACAGCTTGACCATTCGTTAGTTTTCAGTGTACTGGCTTACTTAATAAGCATACCGAAGCCTAGTGAATCAACCAGTGACAGTACAAGAAAGGAAACACCCAAACAATATCATTAACCTCACCATTTAGCAATGATGAGCTGGGAATCAATCAATTCTTTTGTCAATGAATCAATTTTATTATTTTAAGACATTATTACAGTTACAAAGGAAATGTAGTACAGAAGGAGCTACCAAAGTAAAAATTGCCAGAGGGACCTCCTGTTATAACATGTATAAAAATGTAGAATATACGATTAGCAATGAATGTAAGAACAGCGGGAAAATTCATATCAACAGATTAGAAGTTTTAAACTTCTGGTAGTTGAAGATTACACAGAAATGAGCAAGAATAATTCTATATTGAAATACACATGAAAGTACGAGCATTGCAGTAATTGAATACGGACATAATGATTATATAACATCAACGCTGCGCAATCCAACAAAATTAATTTATATACGGCTAATAATCTATGAACATAAACCGAGAATAAGACATGGCTACAGAGCAATGAATGTATACACACATACACAAACATATACAGGGTGTTTCAACGAACACTTTCCAAAATCTTTAAAGGTTGCCTGTGGCAGATATCACAATTCCAGTTTATGAGCTGGTCTACTCGAAGCGGCGGTCAATAATTGCACAATAAATTAAGACGCAAAATGGACTAATTAATAAAAAGTCACTAATTAAGTTTTTAACAAATGACATTATGGCCCATATTGCAATTTACAATTTAAAGTCATGGAGTTCGCAAGGCGTATCCACTTGGAAGGAATTTTCAAGATGACACGTACCACTTTCGAGATATAAATTCCCGAACTTTGCGGAGAAATGCATTGGCGTTCCAGTTAATTTGTTGACAGAACGTCGTTTCATGCACTGAAGCACACAAGCAACTGGAACGTCAATGCACTTCTACGCAAAGTTTGAGAATTTACGTCTCGAAACTGTTGTCGGCCAAAGAATTCGTTCCAAGTAGATCCGCCTTGCGAAGTCCACTGCTAGAATTTGTAAATTGCAATATGAGTAGAAAGATAATTAGCTAGAAGTTAATGAGTGGATTCTTGTTAATTAGACGATTTTGCATTTCAACTTTTTGTGCAAGTAGTGTCCGCCGCTTTGAATAGACCAGCTCATAAACTAGAATTGAGCTATCTGCGACAGGCAACCTATAAATTTTTTTTCAGTGTTCACTGAAACACCCTGCACGCACGCACGCACGCACGCACGCACGCACGCACGCACACACACACACACACACGCACGCGCACACACACACACACACACACACACACACACACACATACACACACACACGCGCGCGCGCGCATACAGACAGACAGACACATGTATATTAATAAAGTAAGGTATGTTGTTAGTAAAAACTGTTTTAGAAACCACCGGGAACAGTGTAGTGAAGGGCATGATTTAATATTTGATGGCAGTGAAGTACAAAGCGAAATTGCAGAAAAGAAGACTGTTATTTCACCGTAGTTAGTGTTGACTTTAGGAAGCAAGAGATTATTATTTTCAGAAACCCGCGCGTTATTTAGTTTGGAAAGTTGCGTTGGGGGAAGTGACTCAGTTGGAACGTCACTGTTTCTACTTCTATACAACATGAGACCTAGTTTAAAGTGAAATGTGCCGGTTAAGGGTAGAATTTCAAGAGTGCGAGAAATGGGTGCTGCTGATGCGGTGTATGAACTATGGGTAATCATTCGGACTGCCCGATTCCAAAGGGGAATGAGGGATGTCAAGTGTGCGGAGTATGTGTTGCCCCACGATGAAATGCAGTAAGCGAGGCGACTGTTAATGAAAGCGTAGTAAAGTTATTTTGGAATATGTTGCTGAAAACGGTGTCTTGTTCGAATGAGTACGCGATGCCAAAATCAGTCGTCTTAGTGGCAGAGTTTACGTCAATGTTGTACTTAAGTTGAGGATCTAATGCAACACCTAGAAAAGGAATAAAATTAGATGCGGTAATGACGTAGTTATCAATGTGGTAGTTCAGGGGTTATTGTAGGCGTTTTTTGGGACGAGCGAAATAACATAAAGTTTGTTTTAACAGGATTTACTTTTAGCAAGCTATTTTTACACCAAGAAACAAGATTCGTAGCATCGGCGTTTAACTTCCTTGGTAGAATGGTAATGTCTTTATCACTAGTGAATATCGTTGTATCATCAGCATAGATGATGCAGTCAGGATAATTAAGTGATGATGGTAAGTCATTAATGTAAATGAATAACAGAAAACCCAAAATTGATCCTTGTGGAACGCCCTGATTAGTCGTTATTGGAGAGCATAAAACGCTTCCACATCTAACAGCCTGAGTTCTGTTAGTAAGGAAGCTTTGCAAAAGGGCTAAAGCAGGTCCACAAATTCCAAATGATTCAAGTTTAGCATACAAAACGGAGTGGTTAATGGTGTCAAAAGCTTTAATTAAATCAACAAATACCACCCCTGCCCATAGCGCATTATTGATAAACTGCTCTATGCTGTCGGTTAGTTTTATCAGTGCTAATTCGATTGATAAGTTAGCACGCTAACCCAACTGCTTATGTGTCAAAAGGTTAAATTTGGTTAGGTAGTTATTTAGGCGATTAACAAGGAGCGTCTCAATTTACTAAAGATCAGAGTATCGTTATAGGACGATAATTAGAAAAAATATGTTGATCTCCTTCTTTAAATACTGGTGTTACTTTTCCTTGTTTGCGACTCGTTGGAGAAACGCCGGTACGAAATGCAGTGTTAATAATATCAGAGAGGACAAATGATAACTCACGAGCAAGAAGTTTGAATTCAGATGGATGAATTGAATCAAGGCCACAGCCTGTGGTCTTCAGACCTACTATAGCGCGATGAACTTCATTTGGCGAAGTAGGTTTTAAGCAAAAAGAGCGAGGCAAGCGAGGCAAGCGAGGCAAGTTAGTGACAACGGCTGCAAAGTTCTTGAAAAATGATTGTTTAAATGAATTGGCGACAGCTGCAGGAATAGTTAAAGTGCTGGTGCCATTCATAAACTCTGCCACAAGCGCGTCCTGTTGAATAAAATTAATTTTTTTTAATTCCGTTCCGATTCTTTCCACAGTCATTCCCATTTTCGAGCACTTTATTTTGACAGTAGGTTCTTTCAGCCTGTTTAAGTAAGGCAGTAAGAGTTTGTGAATACAACTCGAATCAAGCCCTTAGGGCGAGGTTAAATGACTGCAGTCTTACATTTTTGTAGAGATATTTTTTTTATTTACAAAGCGCAGTAATCTAGTAATCCACGGGTTTCCGGGGGACATATCCATATCCCCAACGTGATATGGATGATACAGACGTACAGGTGTTTATAATATCTATTAGTTCCTCAGTCAAAGTGTTGAATGTTTTGTCAACATAAGATTCCTCGGATAATAGGCCCCAGTCAGAGCCGGATACCATATCCACAAATTTTTCAGGATTGAAAGAACTCTTGAAAACCAGTTTATTTTTAAACGTGGTTTGAGTATTTAATAAGAGAAAAATTGGATAATGGTCTGTCAGATTAAAATTAACCACACCAGCTTTTTGATTAGACATAACGTTACTGAGTACATGGCCAATAAGTGTATTCCGACCGGGAGGAGCACATCGTGACGGAGAATCCAGTTGAGATTCCAAACCATGTCCAATGAAGCACTTGCAGTCATGGACACAAGAACTATCGTTAGTGTTTGTAATTTTAATGTCGCCTACAATGATTACATTATAATTTTTGGTAATGAAGGAGTTTAATATATTATCAAATTCACCCCGAAAATCATCGTAAGATGGTGATGGGATAAAAGTAACATAGAAGTAATAACTATTTAAGGATAAAAGTAATATTCCGTTAGGAAGTCACACCATGACAGGTTGGGCCATAATTTAGAGCAGCCACCCATGCATAATGAGACGGATGAAGCTGTCCATTTCTCTGCTCCTCATTACGTAGCTCATTGGCATGAATTAACAGCGAAGGTTTCGTGACAGAATCTTGGGGATTTTAGGACGCTACAGTGACCCGCTGCGTCGCACGTAGTGTCAATAGAATCGTTCGGGAGGAAAGTATTGATAGACTCTAGTGTCGTTAAAGGGAACGAGCGAGTTATATTGATAATAAAAAAAACTGACTTCATAGAAGGTTGACTATGCACTCTGAAGCCTTAAAATTGAATGACCATGTCTTCGACACGGCTCTGGAGGAACGTTAAGTATGCACTCAATCTCTGTGAATTCATTTGCACAGCATTATGCGCACAAGGCGTTGATTAAGTGAAATAGTAAGACATCTTTCCTGTGCAGATTTGGAAAAGAGGAACAGAGAAAGCCAGCCCGCTTCCACAAAAGCAGAGGTCTTGAAAGATTTACATGTGTGCTCGTTTGTTTAACGAGGTTAGATTTAGGAAGCTCGTGCAGCAGGTTCTTGGGAGACGAGTCGGTCTGCAAGGCAGCTTAACGGTCACGTTAACAAAGATACGTTCAGTTCAATCAGGTAACCGGAAGGGGCAGATTCTGCGGAATCGTTAATGAGCTCCTCGTGCCTCGACGGCGCTTGTTTACCCAAACTTCGCCAACTTTTCCGAGCAGCCCTTACAGTAGCGCTACAAAATTATTAAAATTTCAACCGTGACAGCAGGTCGCGCTTGGCTGCGCGGCGTCAATCTTTCTCACACGAGGACGCAAACTAGAAAGTACCTGCGCACGCACACACAAACAGGCCTAAAGCTTCGAGAGAACTGATTAGGTGCATGCTGAAATATCGGCCAATGTGCGCGAAACATGCTAGTAAAAGGAAACTACGAAAACGCGTTTACTTTCTTTTTTTTTTTTTTTTTTTTTTTTTTGCTGGAGGCACCAGTGCGTGCTACTGTAGCGCCTGTTACAAATTCCTTGTTTCCGACTGGTAAAAAAAAAAGTTATGTCAAGCCAATTTGTAAAGTAGTGCGGCGTCTTTTGATTTACTTCGACTGATGACCCGCCGTGGTTGCTCAGTGGCTATGGTGTTAGGCTGCTGAGCACGAGGTAGCGGGACCGAATCCCGGCCACGGCGACCGTATATCGATGGGGGCTAAATGCGAAAACACCCGCGTACTTAGATTTAGGTGCACGTTAAAGAACCCCAGGTGGTCGAACTTTCCGGAGTCCTCCACTACAGCGTGCCTCATAATCAGAAAGTGGTTTTGGCACGTAAAACCCAATAATCTAATTCTTTTTTTCGACAGATGAAACAATGTTTAGTGGTTCAGGCGTTAAAACAAAGTTTAACAGTATATTTTGAATACGTTTCAGCTGTTTTCTGTTTTACGATACTTTAGATGCAGGTATTGCACACAAACGAGATTGTCGGCGGGCGTAGTAACTTGGGGCCTGAATTGAATAACTCTTGAAAGCAGTGGACGAATCACGTAGTACAATATTCGCGGCCACGGACGTACGCTATCATGCGATAATCATAAATGAGCTCTTGATAGAACCACATCACTGAATTGCCTTTTCTTCAGTGGCGTTTGCCTAATGAAAACTTATCTGCGTTTAATCGCGTGGGCGCAGGCTAGGGCAGTGCCTATTTACCAGTAATTTGGAGATGAGCTGTACTTTTTTTTTTAATCTTGACACCCGCGGTTATCGTAGCCAAATAAATTTGAACTTAATGAAGCATATTGCTACAACGCTTTTCTTACACTGTTTAAGGAAGCACGCGGAGAATTAATCTATTTCACGGTCTGCTCGATGACGATAAAGATGCTCAAGTGGTAAATCACTGGGAGGCACTAGCTTCGGAGTTGCTAATGAGAGAGCGAGAAACAAGCAGTTGCCGCTTTCAATTATACTGCTAGAACGAGTACGCCGAAGGCGTTGGACAAAGCTGATCAGTGAGTGCGAGATAGGATGTTTCTGACGATTATCTCATAATTTGCGACAGTCTGTGCCTGACGTAATGCTTAAACAAGCAAGCAAGCAAGCAAGCAAGCAAGCAAGCAAGCAAGCAAGCAAGCAAGCAAGCAAGCAAGCAGGCAAGCAAGCAAAAAAAAATTCTATTTCTAATATTCCTCAGAACTACTTCGAACATTTGCTAAAGGATGCGGCGTGCTTCGACAACTTCACATCCTCTATTCACACCTAAAATCCTCAGCACTGCGGTAAATGTCCCGTGCAAGAATTTCCGAAAAGCTTGTACGTGAAGTTCAGGAGGCGGTCACGCTGGTTTAAAGTTTAAAGATGCAGTTCATATACGCAATGCGACATCCTGTTTGGCCGACTAGTGAGAGGTTATTAAGTTTTAGATTTAGTCGCTACTTTTTCTTGAAATACATGAAACAAGCTACACCGATAACCAATCAAGCGCGAGGTCTACAACAGTGCTCTGCGTATGACGTGCTGGAATTTCCGGGAAGCTTTTAAGTGGACTTCAGAAAGTGGGCAGATTAGTTTAGGATTTAATGATGCGGTTGCGATATGAAAAGCCCTATCCTGTTTGGTTGAGCGGTAAGTGCAGAGTTTGCGAGGAATTTGAAGGTCCCGTGTCGGAAAATTTAAGGCCACCCGAATGAGCTAAATCCACGTGGCGGTTTGGGACAGAAATAAATAAATAAAGAAAAAAACTAACTTACAAATGGAGTCGTGCCCATTTAAGAATTGGAATGAAAAAAAATACAGAAATAACCCCAACTGAGGTAACATTGGTGTATGCCTGGATATCTACGTAACGCATGGAAGACGACGGTACTATCGAAATTAAAAAAAAAGAAGAAAAGCTGCATGAAGTTGAGCGTTAGAGCATGGGATCAGGCCGTCAGGGAGATGCGTTGTTTGTTTACGTTAGCCACACTTGAAAAGGGGGTGGAATCCAGGTTAGGTTAGGTTAATCTTCACGCGAGCATGCATCGTGATGGCGGGCGACTGTTGGACGTTGGGTCTCCCTAGATTTAGGCTGCGCTGTCGTCGGTCTAACTTCAGACGAACGAAAATATTTGAACGCGGGTTAGTTTGCCCCATTTTTGCTTTCTTCGAATAACTTCTTGCTCGAATAAAAGCAGTTTTCATACTCCGGAGGAGCGGCGCCGCGATCTAGGCACTAGAAAGAAAAAAAAAGCAATGCAAATACAACGCACACGTTGGAATCTACGTGAAGCAACCTTTCCTGAAATGGGTAATTAAATGTTATACATTAACTTTGGGGTGGATGTTGTTTGATTCTCATGCAGCCTGTAATCGAATGCAATTTTTATGCGCATGCGCCAAAAAGATCCCAGCTTTATTCTCACGCAATGTTTACGTTTGTGCACTACGTCGTTCAGAAGGAATCAGGGGTGGATAAAGAAATATTCCATTAAAGCAAATAACACTTTCTATCGGACAGGACTTCGCTCAAAAATCGGATTGCGTAGCTGAGCCTTCACGGGTGTTTGTAGTTACATAGAGTTTTTGGGTACTTATAAGGCAATAGCATAGATGCCTTGTCGTGCTAGAAACATGACACGAAGGTACAAAAATAGTTATCTGCACCTTCTTGCTTTTTTTTGCAGAACAGAAAAGTAATATACTAATATTTTATTTTACTTTTCTGTTTTCGAAAAAGACAGTGGGGAGTTCAGGATTAATTTTGACCACTTGGGGTTCTTTAACGTGCACCTAAATCTAAGTGCACGAGCGTGCCGCCCCCCCCCCCCCCCTCCCAGTCGAAAAGTGGGCAAAAAAAAATAAAACATTGATACGTCAAGGCGCGCGAGCTCGCGAACCGCCCCGGCGATGGTCGTACACGGGACAGCACCAAAAACTGCTTGACGAGCTACAACGAAATTACCAAGGCCCTCTGCCTGGGCCGCCGAACCTTCCCTCGCCCAGCGACAAGATTGACAGGGCGCAGGCGGTGGCCCTCAGACAGCGCTCACGTACCCTAACCCGTCACAATACCGCAGGCTCTACCATGGCACATACCCGACAAATATATGCAGGGTATGCCACACTGACATAGCCACTTTAACTCACGTGCTCTGGGACTGTAACAAAAACCCGCACGGTTGCTAACTCCGGAGTCCTACCGCCGGGTTGGGCCGCTGCCTTGCTCAGCCCCAGCCTCGGCGACCAACCCTGGGCCGTCCAGCAGGCCCGCGAGGCGGCGACGAGGCAACACCTCGACGTCCCCACGTGGCAGACCTAAGGCCCCGTCGGCGAAAGCTCTGCAGGACTATAAATAAAGTTGTTACCAACCAAAACGCTACATCTCGAGCAAGGCTGTGTGCTGATTCGTTTTCCTCTGAGCTGTTGGGAACGGGCAGTAATTTAGCAAAATTGTTGCTAAATCTGCGAACGCTGTGTTATGCAAAATCTGTGTCACAGGTGCAGCGCGCTTCATCGTGCGGCTGAAAGACTCCGGCGATGAATAATCACCCGGAACCTCTCGGCACCAACGAAACCTATTCACACCAAGGAGTAACGTGAGAAACATTTGCTCCTCGGAAAGGGTTATTATTAAATTATGGGGTTTTACGTGCCAAAACCACTTTCTGATTATGAGGCACGCCATAGTGGAGGACTCCGTAAATTTCGACCACCTGGAGTTCTTTAACGTGCACCTAAATCTAAGCACGACAGGTGTTTTCGCCTCCATCGGAATGCGGCCGCCGTGGCTGGGATTCGATCCAGCGACCTCGTGCTCAGCAGCCGAACACCATAGCCACTGAGCAACCACGCGGGTCCTCGTAAAGGGTGCAATGCCATCAAGGCATGCCTAGTTATGATTAAGGGGAATTTGCTTTGATCCTGCACTGCTGGTTCCCCGGATAAGACGCAAAGCAGTTGAGGGTCATGACGTCATCAAGGGGGATGACTGTGCGTCGTCTTCGCAACATCTTCAGAGTGCAAGCAAACACTCATATGCACGCACACACTCACACACACATCACCTCCCCCTCCCCCCCCCAAAAAAAAAAAAAAAAAGATGAGACAGTCCTGCGCGACACACGCAGCACAGTCACAGCGTAAGCTGCAGGAGCGGCTCCATAGGATCCCCATTCTCATCAGCACGCACTAGAGTGTCTTCGCGGTGAAGTCTCTTCACGGCGAAGTCTCTTCACCGTTATCCGTATCACCATGAAGCGTACTAGAAAGAACTGACAGTAGCGTGGTCCGCTGGACTTCAGCTGCAGCTACCGGTAGGAACAGTTTAAACGTGCAGACGTTTACCGTGTACCTTTCGTAAATATCTCAGACCTGGAGATAACAGAGATTTTTAGCTTGTTTTAGGTACTTCGTGTTTTAGTTTTACTCTCCTTTGCAGAATACGGTGTCGCCCAGTCGCGGACGGCAGTAGCAAGTCTGCTAGCGACACGTTGTGGCACTTTGTCCAACGACAACGAGTTTGAAACATATTCGCCTTATCTGAGTGTTCTTGTCGAATAAAATTTCGAAAAAGAAACAAATTTGAATACGAACAATTATTTCATTTACGCGCTTTACGATAGCAACAAAACAGAATATGATAGGTTAGTGCAATAATAGTTATGCACCCCTTTTTGGTTATAGTCTGCCACACAGGACGGCGCAATCAACACGGCTGCTCAGATAAACATATCCAATAACCCCGGTTTACACAAGTGGTAATGTGTTTATGGAGAAGATCAAACTAATAAAGTTGTCATCATCATCCTATTTGGTGTCTACTGAAGGTTAAAGGCCACTCCCAGCGATCTTCACTTATTCTTGTCTTAGGGTAGCCTATGCCAAACTATGCCTACAAATCTACTACACACATAGGTATCTTCTAGGAGATCCTAATATCTTCACTTGATGCATATTACACTGATGGACTAAATGAATGACGCATCTTGTTCCAACGGGCACGCTTTGTCGTCGAAGAAGCACCTGACCTTCAATTCGCACCTGACGTTGCGCCATGGCAACAGCTTTCCGCGCCTTTAAGACCGGCGCGGTCAGGGCGGCGCGACGCAATTTGCTGACAAATGACTCTTACTGCTTTTTTTCTGGAGTTCGAGACGTCAATTCTAAGGCAATCAGGAGCTCACTATTCACGGCTAATGACACATCCGCCTGCCTATGGTACACTAAGGAGGGCAACAGGGCAGGGAAGGGGGGGGAGGGGGGCAGGCTGGAAGGTGGCGAAAAGCAGCGTCATCTGTCGGTCGGCATCAGAGGCGCCCGCTTCGAGAATCGCCGGCCACAAAACGGCCAGGCGCTGATTTCTCAGTAGACAAACGAGCGTTCTCGGACGTGGTAAATGGAGGCAGGGAGGACAGGGTGCAGAGAAAGAGGCGTCCACTCAGCGAGCTCCGTGAATCGGGGAAGCAACAAAAAACGCCGCCATCTATGGGCCGCCAACAAAAGCGGCTGCTGCATGAATGGCCCGGTCGTGAACAGACGACAGCTTCCATCTTCGACAGACGATCTCTCTCGGTCGCCGTCATACGCACAAAAACAAAAAAAGAAAGGGGTCGCTAAAGGCGCGGCGAAGAGATGCCAGCAAACTACGTGCAGTATGGAGCCGTAATTGCGGCCACTGGCGTAACAAAGCAATGAGAAGCGAGGAAGAGGGAGACATGGAACAGCAATCAGCACTTTGCAAAACAGGCGTAGGTGATTGCTTCCGCTTTTGTGCCGACGCCGGCCAATTAGAACGGCCGTGCGACGAAAGGCGACGACTCGCTCGCTCGCTCGCTTGTTTATGACGTCTTTGCAGTAGTCGATCGGGCAGCAAGCGTGTTCCGTGCCTGGATAAGAGTGCTACGGCGGAGCGTTAGCGCTCTAATTTATCTCGTAAGAGGCACCTTCCACGGTGTACTGGTAATGAACGCAATGTGGTGGAGAAATGAAACCACGAATGAGGTGGTTAAAAAGCAGGGAAAAAAATACGGCCTTCAGCAAGCAGCTATCCATGTAACGAAAAATCGGGTGGCGTCTGGTCTCAAAGGAATTCGCTTCCAGATATTGTCGCTCAGATTTGACGATAATATTGTTATGGGGAGAAAAGACGCTTGGAAATATATTTATACGATATATACAACGGGCCAATAGATTTGCACGAGACAGGAGTCGCCTAATACAATGTACATTAAATATAAGGATACCACATGCGTTTCTTCCGATCGTATTTCATTAATGGTTGCTCTAGGCACCAGACACCAGGCCAACAACAACGACGATGACAGCTCAAAACGTGTAGTTGATATAGATTTGTGGGTATTTCAAACTATATTTTCGGTATAAACTTGGTGAGGATATCTGGCAACATTTGTTAGGATGTTGTGGGAGGCTGCAAGGCTTGCAGGCACCCTCTCTCCCCCCCCCCCCCCCCCCCCCGCACACACACAGACACAGAGATAGAGAGGGAGAAAGAGAGACAGCCAGACAGAGCACGGAGACACTTTGATGTTAATGATATCATATTAATCTACTTGTGTTGACTTATCGCACGACAGAGTTCAAGCAACTGTTTATTTCTTCCAACGCAGAATCCTATTCGCTTATCTTCGTTTGAATAGAATAGCTACTGCGCAACTAAGTCTTTTTATACTTAATATAATGTACTTCATTGCATTCTACCATGGTATTCACCTTTTACAGCTTGCGCAAGTTGGATATAGCGAGGTCGACGGCGCCTGTCCAAAGGAAAGCCCCACTCTGATCAGGGGAATTGTGGTCACGCCAACACGGTTGCACTCTTCGAAAAAAAGAAAAATGAAAAGGGAGGCAGAAGGAAAGCGATACTCAAAGCACCAAGGTGATGTCAATTCTGAGCTCAGACGAACAGTGACATAGGCAAAGTGAAGAAAGCTACAAGTAAACAAGAAAACCGAAACATTAACAGCGTGGAGGACAGCTACGAAGAAAGTAAGCGAGAAAAAGAAATCGACAAGGAAGTAAGCGGAACGACGTACAAAACAGACGCGATACCATTCGCTCTTAAGTACAGTAACGTGAATAAGGCTATCGAAGCCGTCCTCCTCACTCCTACAGGAGCTGCTTCACGGCCCGGCTTCAAAGCACTTCTTTCGCTATTGTGAAAAAGAACCGCGCGTCGGTTCAGACGAAAAATCCTCCCGCAGGGACCCTGCACGCCTGTTTCCACATAACGAAACGCCGCGTCTGTCCGTGACGTTTTTCTTTTCTCCCCCGGTTTTCTTTCTCGCGTATCCTCGTGCACCGTTACCGCAATTCCTCGCGCGTCACTGTTGGTGCCTTTCGAGCGCGAAGCAATGTTATGCAGATTGCTCTCTGGACGACAGGAGAGCGCGAAAGTCGCCGGCGCGTTCTTCAGAGGCATTCCCGACGACCTCGGCATCGGAAAAGCGAAGTTAGCGAGCGTTGGCGCAAACACAAACGGGCGGTTTGCGTGTTATTGAGTGAGGGAGTCGCGAAATTCTTTGCCGCTAGCGCCGATGCTGCTGCTTCTCTGCAACGCTTGCTGCGCGGGAAAGCGTTCTTCACGGATACCGCGCGCTGCCGCTCACTGCCTTTCTGCGGCCGCCTGAGAGGAGATTCCGGACGTCGGATTGGCATGCTGGCAAGTCGGGAAAGTATAAGAAGGGTGAAGTAAGAAGGAGATGGTCGGGATAAAAAAAAAGCCATCCGGTATGTATGCGAGTAAGTAGGGACGGTGAGAGGATAAGTGACAAGAAGTAAATGTTTGGAAAATGTAAAGTCGTAACAATGTAAAGGAATAAGTGCTGACAGCAGGGAGATAGGTGACAGTAAAGTTAACAAAAGGAAATGCTTACAAAGGATAATAAAAGCAATAGTTGCAAGAAAAGGTGATAAGTAAGAAATGTTTGGGGGAAGAAGGCTATCGGTCACGTAAGAGAATGGAGAGAGAGAGAATGATAAATGAAAGGCAGGGAGGTTAGCCAGAACTGAGCCCGGTTGGCTACCCTACACTGGGGGAAAGGAAAAGGGGAAGGAAAGATAAAGAGAAGAAGAGAATGTTCGCTGCGGATATCGCCGACGGGGTAACAGTTTCCTGCTCCATTCCCTGACGGTCACTCAGCCCATATCACAGACGGTTACTCAATCCAGTGGTGGCAAACTTTATTGAAAGCGGGAAATGGAAAGGGGAAGGTGGCTGAGGGACCGGGCTCAAGTAAGGCCCTGGGCTTGCTTGGCCTTCTCCGCCCAGTCCACCAGTTCAAGCTGTCGGTCGACGTCCTCGGACCTGAGCCAGGCTGTCCAGTCAGTCTCGCTGCTGACGGGGGGATGAGAGAATGGGAGCGAGGTACATTCCCACATTGTGTGTGAGTGTCTCTATTTGCGAACAGAGCCTGCACAGGTCGTTTACCTTGCCCCCTGTGATTTTGTTAGTGTACTTTGGGTGTGGGTATGTGTTTGTCTGGAGTCGCCTTAACGAGACCGGTTACGTTTTATCGAGTTGCTTGGCCTGTGGTGGGAGCGCGCGACGTCTGAAGCGTTGCGTATGGACTATTTCGTGATAAGTCTTGCAGCGTTCATCGTGTCTCTCCTCCTCGTTCGCTCCGTCCACATCCGCGGACGAGGCTCGGCGCGCGAGATCTCGAGCCAGACTGTGAGCCGACGCCTTGCCGGACACAGCCGCGTGAGCGGGGATGAGGGGGCGCCGCGTGAGGTCACGGTAGGCCTGTTCGGAAATTCTACCGCGGACGAAATTGCCGTAGCTTTCAAAATCGCCGCAGCGCTTTTGTGGCATCTTGTAGCCATGGTCCCAAGATCTTGTTCAAGGTGAACGGTTTTCTGTAACTGATTTAGAGCTGTTCAAAATATGGGTTGTTCAAAAAACTATAGCTGTAGATTATAGGTTGCTCAAAATACTATACCAAAAGACTGTAGATGAGCTGTCAAAAGACTATAGAACACCCACACAGTGGGCGTTCTATAGTCTCCGCGACATCGCAGGCATTGCACTTGGCGCTATTAGCCATTCCAATCAAACACGTATATGTGTTGGTGAATGCAAAACCCAAGCGTAAGCGGTGCAGCATTGTTTTCTCACTCGTGGAAGCCCATTCAGAGTAGGTCGTGACTGCAACGGTATAGGTAAAAAAGAAATGTTTGCAAAAGGGAGAGGCCTTCGGACACGTACCATACTAAGTCGTGATAACACCAAGATATGTGACAACAAAGTTAAGAATGAAAAGCTCACGAAAGGCATAGCAACGCGAGTGAAACCACAATCAAAGCGAAACAGCCGGCCAACCACGTGAATCCGCGAGCCAAAGAGAATTAAAACTAAAATAAAAGGAAACGAAGGGAGAACTCCAATGAAGTGAAAATGAAAAAAAAAACAGTTATAAGTGCTCTGTGATCGATTTTGTATAGCAAGTGCTGTGTCTCGTCGTGACGATAAATGGGGAACGCTCCGCGAACAAACGACGCGCTGTCTTTGTTCACTCTCCGTAACACGGGCTCAGAGTGTCCGAGGAGTAGCAGAATTAGTACGTAGAATGTTTCCTCAATCATAATGTGGGGCGATGTTGTCCTGTCTGATAGCTGCTGGGTATGAATACATGGTGTCCCGCCGCTGAATTGCGAATGGTTCTGTGAAAAGGTATCGCATACGTTGCTACACATTACGTCTGTGTGCTAGCCATAGAACGTTTCATCCATTTAAACATGTTTTGTTTGGTCAATAATTTTGGTTGCATTATTCTAGACGAATAAAAACTAAGTTGCTTTTGAAACCTCTGTGGCGCTGTCATTTATTCCATCCTATTCGCTCACCTTCCTAAGGAACCTACTGGAGCAATTGGCGTCAATAACAGCCTGTGTTCACATTAACATATACACCACTCTAACTAGATGGCAACCCCAGGTTGTCGAAAGTTCTGGAGCCCTCCACTCCATAATCAGAAAGTGGTTTTGGCACGTAAGAACCCATAATTTTTTAACTAAATAGCGCGCTGGCGCTTCAGCTGAGGTGAGTCCAAAGCTCGCCTCAGCCTCAAAAGAAAAATAGTTGCTGGCGTAGCGGTCGCAATGCCGGACAATAAATTCAAAAATTCGTGCCAAGCAGCGTAAGATCTTTATGTCACTGCCCTTTCAGGCTGCGACGTTATATTTTTATTTATTTATTTCTTGCTTGTTGTTAGTTGTCCCCCTCGATGTGCAGATGGCGACGGTTGCAACGAGCCGCCATTTTTTTGACACGTGGGCTTCTATGGAAGCTTCACTACCAGTTTACGTATACCTAGTGGCATCTGTCGGTGGGTGGTTTCCGCAGCAAAGCCCCGCCTCCCCTCACACGACGCAAACATGGAGAACGACGGCCGAGAAGCTACCGCGAAACGCTTATCACAATGAAGCAAGGCGGGTACGCACATGCGCGCAACGACCGCTCCGTTATAGTTCAGATGTAGAAACAATGTTCTCTTGCGCGCGCGGCGCACGGTGCAGCTCAACCTCGGAGCCACCCACACGTGGCGCTGCGGCAACAGGTGGCCAACAGTAGGGAAACGTACAGTATTAGGGAACGGTAGTAGGGAACATACTACAGTAGGGAACAGTAGGGAAACGACGAAAACGGAGACGTACAAAAGCACAGTTCGCGATAGGGGATCAGAAAATTTGGTTGTGGGGGTTCATCGTGTTTTTTCTTCCATTATTGTTTAACCGAGGTAGGACATTAGGCAGTATAATAGCAAGAGCTTGGTGGCGCAACCTACCGCCCCGTTTTAAAGGGGACGCTCATAACATCCATCCATCCATCCATCCCATCCAGCCAAGGCTAAGCGACAACGTCGACAAAACCGTGCAGTTCGAAACTGCGGAGCGGACGCACTGATCGTGGCCGCCGTATAAGCGTGCCGCAGCATACGGGAATGCGAGGCCAACACAAGGCGGAAACGCCGACGAGACCCGATGCTGCTCGAGGTCATCGGATTGAATTGAAAAAAAAATGTTATTGTAAAAGGAAGGGGTTGGTAAAGCAGGCGAGTGGAGCCCTTATGGTTCAGGGCATCACTGGCTTCAGCAGCCAGCCACGCTTGTTCGAGCGAGTGCAGCCTGGGCCTCATTTTCCGCGCTGGTGAGCCAGGTCTCCCCCCCATGCTGCGCTCTGAATTTGTTGCTCCGGAATGTGAGGTCATCGAGCTTTCTCTGTATACGTGTCTGCCCACGCCATGCCACGCGTGCTTAATTTGTCAGCGTACGTTTACTGCAGTTCGCTCTGACACTACAGCTACGAGACTCCCATTTCGTGCAATGTTCTAACACGTTGCTCTCGCGTTCATTGCTTCGTCCTTATGGCAAAACTGTGACTTTCTTTCTTTCTTTCTTTCTTTCTTTCTTTCTTTCTTTCTTTCTTTCTTTCTTCCCGCATTTGCTGCGTCGCTGTACCAGAAGAAAACACGGCGTAGGGAGTTTGTCGAGGTAAATAAAATTATTGTTGTTGGCTCTTCCAAAACAATCGTGAAAGATTGAATTACCGTCAGTTCGGAGCATGTAGTTATAGCAAGACTCGGAACTAACGTATAACGTTTCGCTTTTACAACACATCGAGAAACCGGGAAAGAAGTATGAACAGTGTATAACATCGAACCAGAATAATATGTGATGGAAGGAGGTCAAGGTTTTTAATCATGGTAGGCAGCAGCGCTGAAGGAATGCTAACAGCTACATGCATAATGCATAGGTCCCTCGCTAGAAGCGAAGTGGATTGCCGAAAAGGAAGCGAGATGAATTTTGGAAACTGCACTAACACCTTATCCGATTAGCAGCACTTTTTGATAAGTATTCTCGCAAGAACTTTGTCATTGGTAACCGGCAGTCGAAATTCCCGAACAAGGGCTCTTTGAAGAAGGAATAAGCGCGAATCGAACGTGTTTATAGCGAGTACATTTACATATTTGTCTTCAAAGTGCGAATAAAAAGAAGTACATGCTTGAATTAAATTTTGCTTGTCGACTGAGCTGGAAAGCATTGAGCACGCATCCGCGTGAGAATTCTCTACAAAACGTGGACTCGAGGGCAGGGGAATGGCGCGATGACTTCGCAGTTACGGTTTCTTGCAAAGTGTGCGCAGGCATAGAAAGAGAGAGATAGAAGGGAAGAAGGAAAAGCAGGGAGGTTAACCAGACTGAGTCCAGTTTGCCACCCTACACGTGGGAAGGGGAATGGGGAGTGAAAGAGCGGGAGAGAGAGAGAGAACTTAGGTGTGGGATGTCTATAGTCGGGCACTCAAGTATGTTGCCTTCAGGCAGAGAGCGCTTTTTCACTACCTGAAGGCGCAGGCATAGAGTTTCGCAGACTTACTAGGTGAACCTATGGCGCTAGTGCCTACGGGAGGCGCAAGCACAGCGGTTCAACCAAGACGGGAATGGTGGTTAGTACATTGGATTTGCCTAAGCTTCGGCTTTCTGGCTTTGAAAGGTTTCGTGACTTTGCAAACTGACCATGTTGAACAAAAAAAAAAAAAGTACTGCATTTTAAATAATTAAATAAACAATGTTAACAGTGTCCGACAGTAAGATTCGAACGCAGGACCTCTAGCACAGAAGCCCGATATTGAAACCACTGCACCACTGACTATTATTTTTATTACCGGCTTGGCAAAAAGAAGTGCTTTTTTGCGTGAAGTGGTCGCGTCTTTCCAAATACTAAAAGCAAGATTTTCTAGTGAATATCTGGCCGCTGTTACTAGTAAGAAGTTGTATAAAGATCTTCTTGGTGTATTCTTGCCTGTACCGTTGTATCGTACAGTGTTTGTTTTAGGTTCAGAAGGAGATTTTCTTAAGAGAGTTAAACTAATGCCAGTAAGAGCTTCTGTTAAATCTTTCTTTTTTCAACTACATACAGGCACTCTTCCAGTGAAACCGTGGTTGCAAAGCAAAGACATTTTTGTACCTTGGTCTGTGAATTGCTATATATGTAAAAAACCGGAGACGATCGAGCATATCTTTCTGGACTGCCATGACGCAGTGTTTTTGTGGGATATTCTGAAACGCAGCTTTAAAAAGGAATTGCCGTTAAGTGCTTTCGGGATACGCTTCCTGCCATGCGCGGAACCAGAGGGAGTGCCTGTCGATCTGTTAATGCTTCTGTGCATGCATAGCGTGTGGCGAACGCGTGTGGATTTAGACATGAGCGCATTGTTCAGGTCCCAGCACATGAATACTTCAAGTGTGCTATATATTCGCGAATTTTTCTGTGCACAGAGTGATCCTCCTGATTGGCTAAGTGCTTCGGACAAAGTGATTAGCCTACATCGTTCTTATCATAACACACTGGTCCGGCATTGACTAGTTGTTTTTTATGACCATGTAATATTCACTGCACCACTGACACATGCAGAAGCGGAACCGGTGCAATTAGACGCGATTATGCGTGCTCACAGAGTACCATTGCGCTCTCTATTAAAATGAAGGTGTAGATTCCTTTAAAATTTAGACTAAAGAAGCCAGATAAAGTGCAACAAATGAAGGTACAAGAAAATCTAAAGCCACAGGCACGAAGATGAAACAAATCCATCTTCTAAGCATCCTTCCCACGGTGGCTGGACAATCGCAGTGCCAGAGTCCATTGTAAGAAATATTGTAAAAAATTAAATTATGGGGTTTTACGTGCTAAAACTACTTTCTGATTATGAGGCACGCCGTAGTGGAGGACTCTAAGGAGGAAATCTAAGTACACGGGTGTTTTCGCATTTCGGCCCCATCGAAATGCGGCCGCCGTGGCAGGGATTCGAACCCGAGACCTCGCGCTCAGCAGCCCAACACCATAGCCACTGAGCAACCACGGCGGGTAAGAAATATTGTAAGAAATTATTTGCGCATGTGGCGACCCTGAGATAGCTCGCGGAAGTACTTTTAAAGATTCCCCCATGAGATTCCGTCGTAAATTTCTGGAGACACGCTAGATATTAGTGTTTTAATTGAGCGCCGCTTACCCTCCTCCGGCCGGATTTCACGAGCCGAGGCACTGCTGTAAACTGCGCGGAGTCTCTTGCCGAGACTGCGAGTGGCGCGCTATCACCTCGGCTGCAAAGCGACCTAGATGCCAAGTAGCCGTGCAGTGATGCGCCGCGCAATCGGCGTTGTAAGTAAGCGGAGTGAGAAAAGCTGCCTTCATTGAGTGGCCAGCAAGAGCGTTGGGCACAGGCGCTTCCGCTAAGCGGTTGTGTGGGACATGCTAGCACAATATGCCGGTCTGGGAGGAGAGGACCGCGAGTGCTAAACTAAGACCCTCTGTGGTAAAACTTAGCCCGGGGAGCGCTCTATGGCAGGAATCTTTCGAGAAGGCTTGAGTGGCGGTAGAGGCGAATAAAATTTTACGAGGTATGTGCGGGAAGAGGCCAGCGGAGACTATCTCCTACACTGCCTCGACCAGCGCGCGCAAGCGACATTTTCTCCGTCATCTCTCATAAGGGAGCCGAGGGTCCACGTGACGTTTACGTCACGACCAGCCTTTCATTCTTTTTGCTCGTGTCTCTATCATCTTTAATGCCCTTTAACTGCTTACACCAGCACAGGGTAGCCAACCGGTCTACACTGGCTAACCTCCCTGCCTTTCCCTCTCTCTAGCAGCTTCCAGAAGCAGGTCGCGCCGGCTGTCTCGTTTGAATTTTCAGCACTTCTCGCGGCGCACCACGGAATCGACAAATCATTTATTGCATACATCCTTGCAACGTGGAAGTATGTCAGTGGACTGCGCTGATGGAACACGCAGACGTGTGACGCACCACTTCGTTTCCGGATGCCTTTCCAAGAAAATTATCATTTTTTTCGCTATAGCTGGTGGTGTGGAGACTTTTTCTCGCTGCTGTACATCGGTGTAATACTTTGCAGGCACAAACGTAACCACGTGAGCAAGCTACCGCGTTTGTCTGTTCGCTATAGGGCGCTATTTAATTTCAGTTTTGGTAGTTCGAGCAACGTACCAAGTCCTGCGCGAGCAGTTCCCCGTGAATTTCAGCAAAACGTTGCCACTCGCGAAGTTTTCTCAGGGAAAATTTTCAATCTAAAAATTAACCCACTTGTTCTCGCAGAATACAATTACAGTACACATTCGTAATGGCTCATATTCGTAAAAGAATATTAGAAAATTGTACTACAAACAGTGTCTCCGGCTGCTACTCTGCTACGGCGCAGAACCGTTGGGCACGATTGTGCGGCTTGGATTCGCGGTACCGGCGGCCGCGTTCCTATGGAGGCTCAACGCAAGAGGAAATTCGTGTAATTGTATTTATGCACCGGTTAAAAAAGAAAACGCCGTTATCGAAGTTACTGCACCTCACGAGGCTACGACATGCATTAAAGCTAACCGAATAGTGTTTGTGCGGAAAACGCCACGAATTGCTAAGCACAAAATGCAGCCACTTACGACTGCGGCCACGGCACTGGACGGTCGAGCGGGATTCGGCCTCTTTTTCAGAGGAACCATGGTCGGAGGTCGTTGAATCGAATCCCACTGTCTCGAGTCAGTTTGCTAGATAGCTTTAGCTTAGCAATTACAGTACGGACGGGCAGCGGCCGACGAAGTCGGATAGGTCTAGTAGGGTCGCTGCAGGGACGGCGAATATTTGCCCCCTGTATAGTTTGGCCCGTTGAACGTGGCCCATTGCAACGACGCAGCGATGAGTTGTTCCCGCAGTGCCTGCGTACAAGTACGCGGTGAACGATCTCCGTTTCGGTTGACGAAGGGGCCAAACGCAGCGCGCTCTCCACAGTGAACCCGAAACATAGGCCAGCGTGCTGCCCGTGCAGCCGGCCAGCCAAGTTGGCGCGCGATGCACTCTGGCCCTGCAGCTCTGGCGTGAGTTGGGACATGGTCGATTCCCGCGCTGGCTGCGTCAAAGCGCGCCAAACGTCGCTGGTCGCACTGACTACAAGATGACGCCAGACTGTAGAGCCACGTAGAGCGTGCACTTTTCGCCGGCGTAGCGTAAAACCCGGCAGTAGCGTAAAACGGCGCGGTCAACGTTACGCCGGATCATATCCGCGCCTTAACAATTTGTACACAGCCGCTGCGCGGGAACGCTAGTGCGCATGCGCGCAATAGCCATGCTGGCAATGGAAGTCAAAACGCAGCTCTCTCTCCGCTGACGAGCTGACAGAGCAGACAGTGGCCGTGTGCCCACTCAGTTTCACTGTTCTGGCATGAACGTATTTCCCTGAAGCGCCTAAGCCCGAGATATGCGAGCGAAGCAGGTCGTAATCGACGCTCAGGTAAAGCTGTCTGCTACATTGACGTGCGTAACCGTGTACATTTCAAGGAACTCGGTGGCGCGAACGTAAGATTCGAAAGCGAGCTGCGCTTTTCACGTCGTGATACGAAGCGATTAGACAAGCGTATCTGGTTGTGAAGGTGACTCCCAAAGTTTCTGATACAGCACTTGCACATCTTGCAGGAGAGCGATAACGATATTTCCGGCAAACTGACCAACGGAAAATAAAAAGAGTGAAATAAAATATTAAAAAGCGCACGTGGTCAGTGGTATTGCAGACGTAAAAGGAGATCAACAGAGAATATAGTGTTAAGCTGATTTAGTAAATTACTCTACTACAATAGAGAAAACAGGTCTCTCTTATTTGAAGTCGAAACTCACTAAGCTAAATGTTGCTTATATGAGACACTATTTAATTAACGTTCGCCTGCAACCTCAGGTGGCCATTCGCATCTCAGATGGCCATTCTGTGCCACCTGAGGTGTTCACCTAGATCTAGCCCACCTACACTCTAAGGATTTTTACACCCTTAGAGGCGTTTGCTTTGTCTCAAGGATAACAACCCCACCGTTAGGGCTTTAAAGAAGTATTATTGCGCACGATAACGAGCTCTAACTAGACGTTCTATGATAAAAAGCGTGATTGAAAACTGTGTAATAATTCTGAGAGCATGGGGCGCACACAAATATCCGACAGAAGAATTTGACAGCGATGGCTTTGAACATTCACTTAATGCACTCATCGTGCCGTCTGCCACAGCTATCACCTTTTTTACGTGCCAGAAAAAGCGGACAAAAAACGTGCACTCATTGGGCCACACCAACGACTCGATCTGACCCGTTAAACACAAGGGTGTTGGCCGTGGGACAACCCGACACCTTTTATACACCCATAAAGGTGTAAAAAATGTGCAGAGTTAGTATCCGTTCAAAAACCCGGAGGTATGCGTCGACGAACGCTTTGAACATGCGACCTAGCACGCGACATCAGCTGCTCGGCATGTTCTTGGACCGTGGCAATGCTCTGGGTCTGAACTGCGTCCCACTAAAGCGGTCATAGCATTCCTACAAGATACGGACCTGGATGAGACTGTGTAAGCAACTCTTGTGCAGTGCATTTCGCGCACTTGCATGTGTAGTTATACCGCACAAGCGGTCTTCCTTGAGCTCTCCCGCAGACCTCCGCAACACGAAAACTATACCGTCATCGTCTAAGATGGCTCAACGCAGGACACTCCCCATGCATCGAAGTCGGCTTACACGTGCAGCCGTCTGTGCTACGCCTGTATGTGTGCCGGCCGGCAGCCTCGTCCTATAAGGAATTATGCAAGGAAACAAACAACAGGACCTGAATATCCTCACTGTAACAGGTATGCGCATTCAAGAGCATCACTGCTTTAAAAAGAAGAATTCTTTTCTTCGGCACTTTCTGCCGTTTCGAAGCTGGTAGCTTTATTTCGTTCTTCCGCCCATTTTCGCGTTGAAATGAGCGCATTCATCGCTGAAAAAGAAACAGCTGTTTGAGACGCACGCGCTTTGGCGCTAGAGCATTGTTGCGCCAATATATATATATATATATATATATATATATATATATATATATATATATATATATATATATATATAGAGAGAGAGAGAGAGAGAGAGAGATTCTGTGGTCGGTGTTGGCGCTGTGTCACGTGTTTTTTGAATTCTTGAATAGACTTTTTTCTAGTTTGACGCCAACCTCAGTTCTAGTCTGATACAGTGCACAAGAGAAAAGGAGAGAAACAAAGAAATGCGAGGAGCTTAACCAAGTGCATGTCTGGGTTGCTAATCTACGCAGGGTAAATGTAGTGTGGGAGTGAATGAAAGAATGCAAATGCAAAGACAGAGAAAAAAGAGAGAGTTGTCCCGTATTTCCCGGACAGCAGTGCGGGAGATACGGTAATTATATGGTTTTATGTCTTCGTTTTTTTTTTTCTAAGTAACACGACACTATTCGCCTCGGGCCTCGTCGAAACACTACCAAAAGATCGGAGAATGCAAGCCCTGTTTCTGGACTTTGTCATCTTTGTACAACAACTGCAACAACAACAACGACAAACCATCTCAAGAACTGAGATGAGTTGTTTATTTGTGAAGAATAACTGCATACGCTGCGAGATGGGAAACCACGTGAACAGCCGTTTACATGCGCAATTTAGTGCCACAATACTCCATGGTTTAGGTTCATGGGTGCTCGCATATCTGTCTAACGGAAAAATTATCCTACACCTAAGTGCAGAGGAATGCTACAAAGAAAACTAGTTCAGTGCGTCCTTCGATGGGTATATAGCAACATTTCTCGCGCTGTACTTACCTGAACTAGCGCAGTTGCGCTGAACGTATTGAGCTAATTGAACGTACACGTCTCTATGTGCCAGTAATTGTGTCATGAAGCGCTAAGAGGTATATCGTGTTGCTCACTACGATCAAGTTGCTCGGGAGTGAGTTGCGCGAGACCATTTAAGCCAGCCGCCTTTCGCGTGAAGAACTCCCAGTTGGTAATGTATACGCCTGCTAATGTACCTGCGAAAACTGTCGTTCGGTATCAGTCCAGAGCCAAACGAACTCAGGTTATTTCTGAGTCTTCGGAGCATCCCGTGCTCTCTTCTGTACTTTCGCTTTCTTCTACGTCTCAGGAGATGCGAATACGCCTCTCAGAAGGTATTCGTGAGTAAGGTAAGTGCAGCTGGTAACCCATACCGGAAATAAATGAAAGCATGGTTACTGTCAGCCAGTTGAGGGACAGCTGCAAGCAGCAACCAAGAGGACCAAATGGCGCAATCATTCAGGATGTTAAATGATCGCGTCGCAACCAAGCGTCTGGTAGAACAGAGAGTTAATTACCACTACTAGCAAGCGGTTTACTGGAACATTCTTGGTTAGGTCGATCGGCTAAAGACTTCAGAAGGAGTTAAGCGGCGCTAGCAAAGAAGTCATTCGGAAAGAACCAAGAACAAAAGAGCAAGAACATAATCCCGCAGTCATCTGTCAGTTCCCATTACAGTCACGAAGACAGCTGTAACGCTTTCAAAAGCCCTTATACACACTTATGTACACCGTTTGCGTCTACGTCTAGGGATGACCACTCATTAGCACTCAAGGCAAGATAACTTCAACATTTATTTTAGGTTATGCGATAAATGCGCAAGTTCGACGCTTAATAGGAACAGTTAATAGGAGCGACCAGTCACCAGCTTTTAAAGCAGTGTAAATGCAGCATTTCTTCTACAATGCGTAAAAAAATGCTTCCTATACGACGCCGAATGTGGACAATAGATAGGGTATAGACACCTCATTCGTACTTGAGGCAGCATAACTTAAACATGTCTTCTACATTATACGGAAAATTCACCTTATATTGCGCCTAGTGCGGACACGTAATAAAAAGAAGTTGACTCGCCATCTCGGCTCTGCGAAAGTGGATGTCAAGCTAAGCTCTTGAAAACCACAACTACAACTGCTCAGGGGTGTATGTAATGCTCTTATTGCTTTAGAGTAGTGGTCGTAATGGCAATTTAGAGTAATGCTAGTAATGGCAGTAATGGTGATTTTGGCAGCCCGCCGCCGCTGTTCGTATTGTCATTTCGTTACCTTTCGCCGCTCCTCGTATTCACGCTGCACGTCGGGAGTTCTAACTATGCGTTGCCTACCCATAGCGGTGCTGCAACAACAATGAAATAAATTGCTAGGCTGGTTCATATATATATATATGAAAGGATAGTGACGTCACTCCCCACGTCGCAAGCTGCCATCGCCGCGGCAGCTTCCGCAACAAAAATCTTTATCGAAAAACGGATGCGGGGAGCGCCTTATCATCAATTGTGTGGTTTGTATGCTTGTTTTCTGCTTGTTCTTTATTGAAACGAATGCTGCGCTGTGTGCTGTGTGTATGGCAGTAAAGAATGTACGCACCTTTCACTACAATCTCAGGTTTCTTTTTTTCGTGATGACGACGCCACGAAAAATTCCGACCAACTAGAAGTTAACGGCTTCGCTGTGAGAATCGGCAGAAATAGTTAAGACTGCTTACGTGTGGGAATGCGAAAACGTTATACTCCCTTTGGTAAATGGTTTTTTTTCGCGCGTTCCTTGTCTGCGCAAGCTCTCGCCTGCGTTCTAAATGCAGCTCGGTAAGGCCAAATCAAACCCCGCCAAGCGTACCACGCGCTCGCTTGCCCCCGAGGAGTTCATAACTCGAATGACAGCTCAGCGCCATCCAATTGGATATTACTGCTTTTTTACTTTATACACTCATTTTATACCCTCACGATTGGCGCCATCTCTTCCCCATTGGCTGCACCGTCACGTGTGCAATGACGCATGCGCTAGGCACACCTTTAGTAAACGAGAACCATGGAGCCACCGTGGGGTCCGGGAAGTGTGCTCGTCTCACACCCCGGAGGACTTCGATTCGCACCTAGACCGCAATATAACAAATTTTTCTTTTCAAAAGAATTAATTTACTTCGTTCACAGGAACCTCGCTGAGAAATGTGACGTCAACTCGAGCACTTTATTACGTGTTTTTACTCTTTGCGCCGTCGACCATTTTTGGTACCATGTTTCAGTCACGCCGACTAAGCTGACGGATTTTCGCGTAATGGGTCATATAGTGCTTCCGAATTACAATTTCGATTTCTATGTTGACAATTACCCCGATTCTGTACGCAGTCATGCTCATGTTCGGCGGTCTGACTCTCTTCTAGTACACCTGGATCTAGCCGAGGTCGAGTCAGTATACTAGTTAGGCATAAAGATAGAACACTGTCCGAGGAGTTCAAACACAAGACACAGAGCTGTCGCTGTCAATGCCAATTCTTTTAATGACATAGCTTCAAGCCTATAACGACGCTATATGACGTTCGATTAAAAGATGATACGCGAGGCTGAAGTGTCTTAACCTTACTTCTATATTTTATTATTGTCCGTAGCAGTAAATAGACATTGAAATGAAATTAAGCATCGTATGTGGAGCAAGTGTGGAAGCTTTCTGTGATCACTTCAGTCTGTAGTGCTTTACTTTTTGGCTCCGTCAGCCATACTCCTCCGCGTTTGTGTTGGTATCGAAGCGCGATGTACTGTCCACACCTGCCGCTTTGAAATTCAGAATGTGACTGGCCAGAAGCACTGGCTGCTCTATATTGTAATCTCATCCCGAAAAGCGGATTAAAGCGGCCCAACCGTGACGTCAACTAAAGCCATCGCATAAATTTGAGCAAGTGTGAAGTACCCGGCCGTGTTTTGTTTTTCCATATTCTCTGGCCCAGGCATCAAGAACACGTCAGGAAATGACCCGAACACGGCCCGCAGCTGGAAAAAATATTACGGAAGGAACTCATTAGTGGTAATTGTGAGATCGTGCGTAAGCATTCTTTGCAGTCCTGTTATTTTTGCCTGCGTGCTTGTCCTTTTTGAACAAGCTCTCTGTCAGATCATGTGATTCTACCCTTCACTGATATATAAAGGTCTCGAAGGGCGATATACTGTCCACACCTGCCGCTTTGAAATTCAGAATGTGTCTGGCCAGAAGCACTGGCTGCTCTAAATTGTAATCTCATCCCACCAAGCGGATCAAAGCGGTACAACCGTGACGTCAACTAAAGCCATCGCATCACTGATATATATATATATATATATATATATATATATATATATATATATATATATATATATATATATATATATATATATATATATATATATATATATATCCCCATGGGATCCCATGTATACCCATTGAGCGCACCGTGTCACGCTTTACGGACAGATAGATTCGCGAGGGATGTGGCCCTATAACAACTCCGCACTAAAAAAAAAAAAAAATAGGCGCGCGTATTGATCCTACATTGGAATTTCTCGAAAGCGCCATCACTAGGCAGGGCTGGCCCTCTAGTGACTGCTATATCTGGGTCAACCATGGGCTGCTCTGCTGGCAGCACCATCTCGATCGAAACTGCAGATAATGTTTCATTGCGTTCACCGTTTCTTGTTAGCCATCGTTGGCGTACAGACAGGTGTACTGGAACTGTCACGTATTACTGCCACAACAATTATAGGGACACTCGAGGAGCGTCTGCACCGTCGGCGTTGCAGACGCTCCTTATCGACGGCACATGCACGGCCAGCGCGCGAGGAGTTAGAGGGTCTCCACCAATGTCTCCAGCGAACAGAGACGTGGAGTGCGTACGGCTGAGAAAAAAAAAACAACGAAACGAAGTGGACGCACCCTCAATGCTACGTTCAATCGCGTCTTGCACGCTCTGCTGGAGGGTGGCGGAGAACCTGTATAACCTAGATGCAAGCAGCTGGAGATGGAAGAGGTGACGTCAGAAAGCATAACTTCTTTGTAGCCTATGCGTCATTTTCACCGACATACCCCTGGCCTTCGCCACAGTGCCCTCTGGGCGACTCTAATTACGCTCGAGTTCCACGCAATAGCATTAGAGATGCGGCAGCGCTCGCACTAGTGCTCACGCGCAACAGTCCTGAGACGAAATAGAAAGAATAGAAAAGAGGAGGTAGGGTGAGGTGACAGAGAATCGGTAGAGACATCGAAGCCACGAAACGTTCCCACTTTTCGCTCGTAGCAGCTCGCGTATGCATGGGAGAAGAGAGATAGAAATAACTTTAGGCAAAACGAAAAAGTAAATGCAGGGAGCCGGGGGCTCCTGCGCCGGTGAGGGGCCCTCAGTCCAAGGCTCCTGCAGGCTTGGCCGTCTGCCGGACCCGCCATACCAACCGAGCTAGACAGCGCAGCTTTCCCCTTTAAGACGGAAGGGTTGGCAGAAATGTTGGCTGTGTTGGCGCAAGTCGTGCACAATAATGACGGCTGTTCCCTGCAATGATGGCGGGAGTAAAGCACATGAGGTGTATAGCTTACTGAGGTGCGGGCACGTCTGTAGCCATCGCCAGGCGTCTTCTCTCGTGAGCGCGTCATGCGGAGGGAGGGCACTTTAGTCTGCCGAGTATGTAGCGTTGTAGTATCGCACTGTATCGTATCGGGATCGGGTCCCGGTCGAGAACCTCGAGTTGCGGGGCCCGGATCGTGTGTGCTCGGGCTGCGGCGTGTGTGCGCCTGTGAGCGCCGAGGGACTCTTGTCCCGGAGTCCAGATCTCGTCTACCGTTAGTGGGAGTTCTCGCGTGAAGAGTATAGGCGATCCGCGTACGTGAATAATGAAAAAAAGAAGCATCGCCTCGCGAAGTTCCTGCACACCGTTCGGGAATCGGAGATTACGCTTAGTTGTCAATCTCGCGGTGCAGGGACTGTGGCAGGGGCGATGGCCGAGAGCGCGCCAGGGAGGAAAGAATCTGGGAGAAAGCATGCCTCATTTGGGTTCTCTTCAATAAAAAAAAAAAAGCTACTAGTGGGAAAATTTAAATTCAGCCTACGGTGGTGTACGTTTCTGCGATTTCTGAAAAATAAACACTGTGCAAGTTTGTCCAGGCAGACAATTGACGCCGGACGTGCAAGAGCCAAGCCGCCCATAAGGAACCGCAGCTAGGGCTCTAGTCATATACCGCAGCTTCAAGACGACACTACGCGAGCGGCCGTCCGGCACGTCAACACTTCAGCCACGATGCGATGCGCCGTGCGTGTGAAGCAATGACAGTACTCGCCTTCTTGGAGGCCACGAACAATGGCGTACAACATCGCCTCGAACAAACATGTCTCGCTGCGTGCCCTCTGGTACCCGTAGACAAACACATGTAGCGCACGCAAGGTAACCTTTAACATCACCTCACGACTATCGTATGCCGTATACATTACTGAAAATTATTGTCAAGCAGCGCGAACCGCTAAAAAACATAACTTCCCTTACACAGATTCCAACACTGCACGGTTTTGCATCATTTTTTATGTCTGCTTGTGTGAAGACGGGCCCCGAAGCGAAGATCACCGGCTGCCAAAGTGATATGAATCAGTCAATCGATCAAATTTCATTGCACTTTGTTATGAGGTTGCTTAAAGGGTCGTGTAATGAGAGTATTTCAGTGTTTAACGCAGGATTTAATGGAGCGCGCAAAAAAATAAAGAAAATGTCAGTGCTTGAAGCTCGATGCAGACGTCATCCAGGGAAGACGCTGTTGCTACGCGGCGGGTACAGAAAACAAAGCGCATCAGTGCAATCACGGTAATTGCCCGAAACCTGCGTTCGCTTCGCCGAAGTCTGGATTTTACGGCAAACACGGAGCATTCGTTCAAACGAAATTGAGACGGCCGAGCAGCGTATCCAATCGCCCGGCACTGCTGCTTCGACCAGGAACGTCAACAATCGCTGGACCTTTTCGCAAGCTTTCCTCGTTTACAGAATCCGCCACTTTCATTCGTCATACCGTATTTTCAGGACTATGTCCCGCGGGCCACTTAAGCTTAAAAAATATATATTTCACTGGGTGCGGACAATTTCTCGTAGTGGGCTATACACGATTTTACTTTTTAAAACAGGACTCGCGCTCGAAGAACATGAGGGCGTACTGCGCACGCGAAATCTTCTCGCGCTGCATCACGTCGCGACAAACGTGTCGGCGATGATTATTTCTGGGCCGGGTCAGGTATTGGCAGCTCGTGATAAGCAGGCGATAATGCTGCTAGCGATGGTTAAAGTGGCTGCTTTTCAGCGCTCGCATTTGGGAGCTGACGCGCGCAACCACTGGTTGCAAAATGCGCAACGAGTCTACACGCCCCTTCACGTGTGTGCAAAAGGGAATAAAATGTTTTGACGGCTTCAAATACTGTATAATGAATACTCTATTCTGATGCCAAATACTACATGCAGTGTACAATGTTGCAAGTGAGCTACAAAAAATGACCAACCCTTCCGCTACCGGAAAAGGGGGGTATGCGAAGCTTGTCCTGTGTGCACCTGACGTTCGTCACGGTTAAGTAACCCACATATAGCGGTGCCAGATTGCTTCGGCCGCCCGCTCCCTCATCTCGGGGTCTTCTCGCTGCTGTCGGATTGCCTGGGCAGGGGCGGCTCCAACGGCTGGACCAGCGCGCCGACGGCGAGCCCTTTCACGTGCGAGTTCTCGCCGCCGCTCGTCGAAGGCTGCCTGTTCCTCGGGGGAACACACAACGCGTGGCCGTCCCACCCGTTTTCCGAGACTGAAGTGAACGGAAACGAAGCCGATGGCAGCGCGCGCGAGACCCTTTCCTGCCCTGTCACTTCCCAGCGGAAGCGAAACGGCTCTGATTGGTTGCACGCGTGGCGTGAGCGCGCGCCTATGCAGCTGGAATCCTTGCTAATTACTCACGCTCCGGCGCCGGCGCAGCTGTCAAGTCATCAAACCACCCTTTCCCGCAGATGCTGTGCTCTAGAGGCAGCTGGATTTTGTTCTTTTTTTGCCTGACCACGACAGCGCCACTTGTTAGCCAATACAAACTTCGCTCGAAAAACACCCTAGTGGCGCCGAATAGCGCAAAGACAAGGGAGGAGAAAGAAACACGGCACATTAGGTGCACCGCCTAGGCTGGTGAGCTCTCGGTTTCGACTGGCCTTAGGCTGGAGGCTTTCTATCGTCCCTTGTTTAGCGTGGTATTCGTCGTCGCTATATATATATATATATATATATATATATATATATATATATATATTGTAAGCGCGAACTGGGTCCTGCGGACAGTACACGAAGCGCGGACTGTAGTGTGGGAAATACGGTAAATTTTATACGCTTTTATTTTGTCTTTGTTTTTTGTGAGGAACAAGAGACTGATTGCTTCGGGCGTTTCCAGCAAACTCGGATGCGCAAACAGTAGCTTGCCATGTAGTTTACTTTCTCCGTGGTGCTCGACGCTGAAGAAAGCCCGTTCTGTTTGAAAACCACATACAGAGACGGCGTGCTTACTGGCGAACCCTCTCAAGACGCTTCGTGGCGCATTTCGTGAATAAATACATCGCTCGAATCGATTCGATCAACATTTATTTCGGTGTGCGATTTGAACACGTAGCGCTCTCATGTCTGCGGGCCTTCAGAAATTGGAGCTAAGCTTGATGCAGGCTGTTTGACTACGCTGCGAGGATTAGCCGCGGTTCTGCCGCGGTTCTGGACAATTGTTGCGCGAAAAGTTGTCCATTTGGCAACCCGCAATATGTGTATTAAATGACATGCACTGCTCTAAATACTGTTTGGCTTAGTATTGCCTCGCACATGTGAGAAAGAGGGAGATAATTAGTAGCCTAAGGCGAAGCATCAGCTCGGGGCCAACTACGACTTCCTTTTAAAGAAGTACATGTAAATTCCAAAACTCACATCAGACAACGGCTCGGTCGATTTCAGTGAAAGTTATTGAATCTGAGAGATAAACTTAACTTCTGGCTACCGTAGGTACCGGAACTTCGATTTACGACTCCGTATATTTTAACAAATATTGCCACAAATTGCAAGTTTCAAAATAAGAAAGAAGAGAAAAGCTTGAAGCACGAAGTTTACAAATCCGTAACGCTGCACAAATTCTGCAAAGTGAATCTGTTAGAACACCTCAAGCATGCACACACTTGATATATGAATTTTCAGCTTGCATAGGACTGCCACAATGGTCAGGGTGGTTTGGCAAAAGTCCTAATACCAAGTTAGTGTATTTCAGAGTGGTGTATTTCACGTGAATTTTATCTTCATTAAGACGTAGTAACGAGGTGCAGTCTACACAAATCTCTCTTCATGAAGGCCGGACCCCGGTAGAAACGTCACTAAAGTCTGGTTAGTTTTTCCTATTAGCTTCTACGTGCTATATATATATGTATATATTGTTACCAAGCACTGTCAGAGACAAATCTGAGGACAGTACAGAAGGAGATGGAGAGCGACGAGGCAGAAGCAAGCGGGAAAGTCGTCAGCGTGGCGAAGGGGAACGGTTTGGTCGTGCGATGGGAGATGTTGTAGCGGTGTCCTCTTCGATATGTGTCGGCGGGCGAGGACTACCAGGCGGGCGCTTGGTGTTTCGATAGCTCGGCCAGGCCTGCGAGTTGCAAGAACTTCGGCAACGACGAGAAATACGTCCGACACGTCCACAGCAGAAGCAGATATGCCTCTGATCAGAAGTGCGCCATTCTTTCGGCTTTCTGTAACGAGGACGAGCGTACGAATTTCGTGGTCGATCGGGGATGCCGGGTGAGCGGTATAGTCGGGCCTGTTGACTGGGCAGAGTGACTGGAGCCAGACGTTGGCTCATTCTTGCCATGCAACGGTCTGGATGAGAGATGTTGCGTGGGAGTCGTCTGGGGCGCGAACCTGGGGCGTGAACCTGGGGAGGAACTGGAGAAGAACTGGGGAGGAACTGGGGAGGAACTGCGGAGGCAGCTTCAATCTCCCGGCGGACGGTGCGCACAATACTGTTGGATGCAGCCGGCACGGGTGGGAGACCGAGGCCCTCGCAGGTAGATGCAGCAGTGTCAGTAAGGCGAGAAAAGTACCGGGCAATGCGACGACTTTCGGCTTCTTCGAAGCGGAGACATTCAGCAGTGACGTCTTGCAGTGTCGAAGAATTCTTGAGGACGAGGAGGATGCAAACGCGTCGTCCGTGATTCCTTCGAGGATATGCGCGACCTTTTCTCCTTCCGGCATCTTCTCGCCAACCTTGCCACAAAGAGCAAGCACGTCCTGATTATATGTCCCATGGGACTCGGTGCAAGCCTCAACTCGGCACGCAAGGTCTTGTTGAGCGGCCCGTCGGCGGCCAAGAGGCTTTTGAAACAAATCAGTGAGCTTTTATTTGCACGAGTGCCAGATGCGTTCCGTTTCCACGAGGTAAAAGATCGGGTTAGCGAGCATGGCGGTCTGGCCCCAGTGATTGCTCGCACCCACCCGTTCGTGTAGCTGAAGCCACTCTGATTCAAAGTCGGTGTTATCTGTTCCGGAAAAGGTGCCAGCATAGATGTGGTGCCAGGGTCGCGCGGTTGTGCCCGGATGACGCTGGGCGAGGGTGGCGACGTGCCCGAAGCCGTCTCGCCTTAAGCTGGCATTGCCGATGCAGCCAAGGAGCGCTCGCTGCGTAAATCCATCGTGCGTCTGGGAGAGCCCGCAAGCTAGGCCAAAAAGTTAAGAGAGGTTTAAAATGTATTTACAGGGCAGTTACAATGCGTCCACTGGCATACATTTGCTTGCTTGCTTGCTTGCTTTCTATACCATGGCGCATACCCACAACGAGGGATTGGCCAAGAAGCCGACGGTTAAACGGGAAACGGTTATAGGAAGACGTGTGTTTTTGAAAGGAGAGCAAGCTAGAAGGTAATAAATGTTAATCAATTTAATTGGAATTTTGTAAATTAATAAATAATAAATCAGTAAATTAACTGAACTTGTAATATTGTAAAATGATAAATAATAAGTCAGTAAATTAACTAATTGTTCTTTTTGTGTCAACAAGTAACTTGCATACGGCTCTGTGTACGTTCCTGTGGCTAAAACCCAATGTAGTCGTTCCGAAGGAGAGAATGCCTAATTTTCGTAATGAAATTTCGAAGCATTTCTTTCTCTGGATTGTGAATCGGCGACAGGTTAATAAACATGATTAATGGTTTTAGGTTCTTTGCAGAAATGGCATAGAGGGGACAGCGCCAGACCAGACAGTGTAGATAAAAATTTAGGCGTGGAGTACGGCATCGTAATTTTGTGACGGAGATTTCTAATTTAAGTGTGAGACACCATTGATTGTCCCTAGGGTAAAGCAAACGGTCTAAGTCTGTTATTTGGAATGCTTGTTTTGCAGAGTAATTCAAAAGAGATAGTTTTTTATTTAATATCTGGCCGCGGTGATGTAAGCAGAAGTTGGCAGAACGTACATGACTGGTCCATGTAGGGATGTGCGTGCAAGTACGTCGGCCATTTAATTTAAAAACAAACCACGGTGACCTGGTACCGATACCAAGCACACCATACGTAAGGTCAAAGCGATTAATGTTTCTAATCCATTCAGAACTGTACTGTCTAAGGATGAGGTGAGGGCTGCGCATACTGATAACGAATCGGTCACTATTACAGCTGTCGAAGAACTTACAGGAAGTTTACGAAGAGCTAAAGCGATTGCTAATAATTCTGCTTGAAATATAGGTGTGCGATCAGGAAGTCACATTGAATACGACCAGGATAGCGCCTCAGGAAGAAGAAGTTTCTTCAACGCAGCCTTTCGGCATCTATAATGTCGTGCACAGCCAAAGTTCCACCAGGGACAGCCAGAATTACCTTTTGCTGACGATACCACGGACTCAGATTTCTTTAGGGTACTCTTCAAAACCGAGCAAAGGCTCATAGCTTTACTGTCTTTCTCCATAACTATCAAAAAACATAACGTGGACTGTAATGTTTTCTTGAATTTTGAATAGTCCACGAAATGCGTACTTCATTAGATAAAAAAATTAAGGGGCAGAAAGTATCCATCAATATAGGACGGTGATCACTACTTTTGGCGTCATCAACGACAGCCCAAGATGATATTGATGAACCTGAGCTAGCAAACGATAAGTCTAAGACAAAGCGCGACTGACATCGACCAAAAGTTGCAACTTTAGGATTTAAACAAGTCAAACTGTTCGAAGAAGCCTAATCCCATAAACGTTGTCCAGATACATCAGTGTGAAAACCCCATGCCGCATGACGTACAACGTGTTCTTTTTGCACGAGTCCAACGTGATCTCAAGTGCACGGATATGTTGTATCCCAGCAGGGCAATAGGTATTAACTATAGAGAGTGGTGCGCAGCCTGGAAGTGTTACTTCTAATACTAAAATTTCACATTCAGGAAATATATTCTGATATGAAATTTTTGCTTTATGAAAAATTTTAGATGAACTAAGCCAATCCTCCACCTTGGGAAGGTCTATCCAATCGAAAACAATGATAGCTTTTTAAATGAAAACCTGGGTCAGCTGTCAGCCAAGGCTCTTGTAACGGTATAATATCGCGAGTATCTTGGGATATGATATATAATAAATCTGTAGTAGCAAAAAGTATTGGCTGGCAATTCGATTGGAGTACCTTAAGGCACCCTATTTTGACGAAAGCCGAACAGCAGCAACTACTTGCTCCAAAATGCTTTTTTTCAAAAATTCTGTCCTATTAAGGGAGTCTTTCGCACATTTTTTTCTTTAATTTTAGAGGTAGTAGATGAACTAGGAAATTTGTTATTAGGAGACCTGATGCGATTGTGAGTCCGAAGGTCCATGTCTACATCTTGATTGCCTAGCGAATCTGATTCCGAGTGAGCTTCTTGATCAAATTGTTGCAAAGTTGAAGCTTTTCCTAAATATATACTCGGAGAGGGGAGCGATTTCGGGAATTGTGATTTAGGAGACTTAGCAAGAGTGGAGGTCTCATTTTGGACACTACGTTTTGTTATAACCCGAGATATCTCAGAGAATTGCGTAGACCGCACTTAAGCCAAAAAGTCTGTCAGATCTGCTAGAGGCTTTTCTATAGCTTTTTCAACAGCTTTCGCTATCACATTTGTGATCGTCCAGGAAAAAGATACGTCCACGCTGAGCGACTGGCGGGCTGTAACTCCAGTATATCCCTGTGTTCTGCTCTCAATTTCTGCAAGAGCTTCAGGACGAGAGGAACGTCTCCTTTCAATTATTTCGACCACTTGAAGCTCATATGATCTTGCAGGGCAGTTAGAATCATCAGCGGGTTGACTTCCGTAACACAAAAAGCATGATTCATCTTGAGATGTGCAATTGTTATCGCTATGTTCATCCCCGCATACACGGCATCGAGTGGTTGCCCGGCAACCGTTAGTGCTGTGTCGTAAAAGCCAACACTTTAGGCACAGTAGTGCCCGTGGGGCCAGGGGTTCAACTCTGTAAATGAATTGCTAGGTCTTAATCTCTGATTGGCCAGCCGTCCATGTCAACGTTGCGATAACTGTTTCAGTAGGGACTTTCTTCTTATCGGCGACCCTTACGCAGCGCTACACAGATACTACGCCTGCCAGGGAAAAATCTGTAAGATTTCTGCTGGACTAAAGCTTACATCTACACCGCGGACATCGCACTTTGCACTAGGCTAAGTGAGGTGGAATGAAACAGCCCACCGGACGCGTGGAAAAATTAGAATGTTTTAGCAGATATTGTACACAAGTCTGATCCCCGGAAGAACAGAGAACCCTCCATCGTCCAAACTGTCGAACCTTGGTGATTTGTTGGAAGCGAATGGAGACGGCCCGAAGTTCAGTTTGAATTGCTTTATGGTTCATCGTGCGGATCATCCCCCCCCTCCCCCCCCCCCCCGTTTGTGGCTACCAAAGCCGCAGGAACGCGGCTGGTTCCGCTTAGAAGAAACAGCTCCACTAGTATATCCTGAGGAGGAAGCAGACCATAGGGGCAGGGGCCTTCTGGCCTGGATATGAGACAGACATCAGTTCAAAAATAACCGCAGCTTTGAATAAAAAAAAAAGTGCAAAATTGCGAAATAAAACTATAAGTGTAAGGAAGTAACCGTCGGCTACTTGGCAGCAAACCCAGAAGTTGATTGGAGCAGGGCTAGGCGATCTCCAGTAAGCAAAATTTCTGGAATGGCAGGAGCGTCGAACAGGTGTGCGGCGCTTCTCACGACGAGCACTCGACGAGCCAAGGCATGCGAGATGGAAGATAGGTCCGCGCGACATCGGCGGACGTCGTCGTCTTCTGTACTGTCTTCGGCTTCATTTCTGGCAGTGCTTGGTAAAAAAATATAGGCACGTGTAGGTTGAGAACGCACATGTGAAAAAAAAAACATAAACGATGCTTCATTTCTTACGTTACGGCCGGGTCCGGCGTTCATCAGGGAATCCCAAAGAAGTCGGACCCGGCCATAGCGTAGGAAATAAAGCATCGCTTTTTTTTTTTTCCTCCGCGCGTCCTCAACCTACAAGTGACTGTTCAACTACCGGGTCCTGGCAGACTCTCACTTTATGTATATATTTATATATAAGGGTGACCCACATAACTTGAGCCAAGAATTTAAAAATGAAAGGCGCGTCGGAAGCGAACTGAACCGAACGCATACTATTCGCAATAGCCTATACAAAATTTTTTTTTTGTTTTCCCAATAACTCACTAATTATTTAGTTTAATTAACCAACTTTTTCATTATTGGCATAGGACCCCAAGGATGATACGCAGACTTGTAGAGCACCTTCAGAAACCACCGATCGAGTTGTTTCCTTTACGATACATCGCACGTATTCCTTTTTTCCGGGTTGCAAAGAAAGCCCGCGAAATATGAAAAAAATCCACGTGACCAAGCGCTTGCGCAGTGGTATCGTGCTGCTCTCAAGCGTGCGTTCACTGAACAAGGTCGGCTGCATCGTGACTGGCGACAAGGAAGCGACAGGGCGCTCTTTATCTCATCGGCAGCCCTCGGCCAGCAGCACGCGTTTTCGACGTCATCCGACGGGAGCCGACCATGTAGCCGACCTCCGTTACCGCCCCCCCCCCCCCTTTTTGAATTGGAACTGCGAGCGAACAGTGGCAAAATTGTTATTGACTCGTTTCGCGACTGCGTCGGTCCTATCCATTCTCTGCCTCATCTCTCCCCTCCTCCCTAATATTCTATCTAGCTTCTCTCTAGGCTTGCAGGTTAGTAGAAAGGTAAGCGCTGCAACTTCTGCAATGCTTTTGCAGGGGGTCACGGATAATTACAGCTGCCGAGAGGCTAATCAGGCGACGCCCAGGGAGCACCAAAAGAACTTGCTCACATTCGACGCGGTACGAAGGCCCAAACAAGTATACAGACGCTCTGAACCAGCACCCGACGCGGTGTGCCAGAGAGCCGCGGCATCAGTGGGAAAGTCGAAGAAGCAAAAGCTTCGATTTAAAAAGCGAGCAAACGTCGCCATCATTCTACCAGGCACGTCCGGATACGTGACAGACGTACTGTGCTCACGGAATGAAACGCGTCAATTTAGGGCTAAGTAATGCGCATACTTTCGTTTCAACCGGCTGCAGTTCGTGTCACATCGACGTAATTGTGGCGCGTACACTTACATCGGAGTCCTCTTCACCTTTGGTGACCAAATTACTAGCGACATGACATGGTGCTCTCGCGTACTTTGCACATATGTAGGGTTCTACTAAATGCATCGTGTCCTGTTTCATTCCGCGAGCACTGTACGCGTGCAAGTTGAGCGACTTGAAAGAATGCTTAGGCACTATCTCACAATTCCCAGTACGGAGTATCTGCCGTAATTTTTTTTTTTTGAGGCCATCTTGCTGAAGTGATACGGAGTATCTGCCGTATTGAGGCCATCTTGCTGAAGTGTGCTTGCTGCCTGGGCCAGAGATTATGGAAAAACGCGGCCGGGAATGCCACTCTGACGCAAATTTATGCAATTTGTTTTCTTGACGTAATGGATGTTGCGAGCGTCCGTTTGACGGGATGAGATTACAATTTTAGAGCAAGCAGTGTTTCCGGCCAGACACATCCTGGATTTTCAAGCTGCAGGAGCGGGCGGCAGTGGGCAGTATAGCCGGATGCGAATTCCTTACTGACAACGGAGCCAACGAAGTGAAGCAGTGCCTACATAAGGGATCCCAGAAAGCTTCCCCACTTGCTCTACCTACGATCTTTAATTCTATTTAAATATCTATGTATTGTTATAGACAAATCATAAAATACAGAAGTGAGGATAGGACATTACAAGCTTGCGTATTATCTTTTAATCTAACTTCACAAGATATCGCGTCGTTGTAGGCTTGAAGTTATATCATTCAAATGTGACAGCGATAGCGCTGAGGCTTGTGTTTGAACTCCTCGGACGGTCTTCTATTACTATATGCCTATCTAGTACTGACACGGCCTTGGCTAGTTCCAGGTATACTACAAGAGAGGCAGACCGCCGAACATCAGCGTCACTGTGTGCAGAATCGGGAAGGTGCCAATAAGGAAATCGAAATAGTAATTTTAATGCGAAAGCATTGTATGTCCAAATACGCGAAAATTCGCCGACGTAGTCGAAGGACGGCACCAAGAATGGCCAACGGCGCAAAGAGTGAAAACGCATCACGAAATGCGCGGACTGACGTCAAATTTCTCAGAAAAGTTCTTGCAAACAAAGTAAATTAACTGCTGTGAAAAGAACAGTTGTTGCCCTTCAGTCTGGGAGGAATCGAACACGAGACTCCCGGGTTATATATATATATATATATATATATATATATATATATATATATATATATATATATATATATATATATATATATATATACTTGCAACAAAGCTCATCACAAGTGGTGTAGCATACGCCGAGCAAGGCGATTTTTCCGTTACCGTGTATTTATATATGGAGGCTCCAGAGCTAAAGCTTCCTTTTGACGATTGTAAGAACTTATACCAAGAAAATCAACAACGCTGCACTTGTCCGCTGTGCTTCCGCACTCCGAAATACGGTTTTCGAGGGACGCCGATATTGAAAAAAAAAAAAAAACACTAAATCTCACTCCACATAAATTAATGCCACATAGTAAGGGAAGCTTTTTTGCAGATGCGTTCCCGCTTAGTGGAGCCCATGTTGAACGAAATTAAGAGCGATGCAAGGTAGAGAACAAAAAGCTCCGCTGAAGGAAGTTCCGACGCTCAAAGACATTCCTGCCCATAGGCGCTACATAGTAAGTGGAACAGTCTTTTTTATTATTATTATTATTATTTCAAATACGTTACACTATTATTATTATTTCAAATACGTTCCACTTACTTATTTGAGCAAATGCGCAAACGAGATTACAACTGTAGTTCGGCTCCGCTATGACGTCACGGAAATGGTGAAAACGTAATTCGCTAGCGCATTTATACATTTCTCGTAAGACAGCGTAAATTTGCTGCTGCATTCTTCGGTTGGCACCTACTATAGAGGGCATTTCTTTAGAGTATTTATTTTTTTAGTTGGCTGTGGCATGTAGTCCGATTATATTTCTTGAGCTGGATTACTCTAAGAGGGGCACATTATTAACGCGACAGCGTTAAGGGTCCCGTGTCGCACAAAATCATGCGTCGGCGTCCGGAGTCTAGCGTAGGACGTCACATAGGCAGAAATAATTTCGCACCATGCATACCCAACAACGCAGGCCCTCCATGTGACGCAAGGCAATTACTGAACTAATTGATTTCTCAAGGCAAATGCGTACAAAAATCGTAAAGTACGACTTACACACACAGCCTACAGGCATGATAGCGTCGGTCTGTAATTTAAATATACGAGAAAACGTAATTCTGTTACGCGAAAACTAAAAAAAGAAAATTCACGAGCCCCTCTTAAAGCGTTTCTACAATTCATAGAGCGGCCATGGCCTCCCAGGCTTGGCAAATCTCAAAGGCCACAAAGTGGCGCGCCCGGTTTTTTGCAACACCTCCAGATGGCGCTCGCCTCCGCCACATCGCGGCCCACGCAAGGGGACGCGTTTCTACCAGAGAGCTCCCCTTCGTGCAGAGCGTTCGCCGCCAGCGTTTTCTGGCAAACATTACAGTTACATAAGCTTCAGTTGCCGGGAAGCGTGAGAGACACTCAGATATACTTTAATGCTATCCCGTTCCACTCTTAAAAACGAAGCTTAAGCGTCCACAAATTTTTTTTCTTTATTGCACGGAATTACGAGTAGTGCCATGCGAAAATTAGTTACCTTTCCTTTAGACACACATGAAAAACAAGTGGGCGCATGCTACGCAGCCCAATGAAAGTTCAAGAAGTCCAGATGCCAAATCCATTCAGGAACGCCACGGCCGCTCCGCGGTTTCAGAGGTCTAAAAGTTTGGCCTGATGCGTGCGTTATTGGGCACGTGACGGCGCAGCCAATGGGGAGGAGGTGGCGCCACGTCATGAGAGTATGAAATGATTGTATGAGTGGAGCGTTTTGACTTGCCCTTACATTTCTTTATCAAGAAAAGGAAATGGGCATGGGCAGGACATGTAATGTGGAGGGAAGATAACGGATGGTCATTAAGGGTTACGGACTGGATTCCAAAGGAAGGGAAGCGTAGCAGGGGGCGGCAGAAAGTTAGGTGGGCGGATGAGATTAAGAAGTTTGCAGAGACGACATGGCCACAATTAGTACATGACCGGGGTTGTTGGAGAAGTATGGGAGAGGCCTTTGCCCTGCAGTGGGCGCAACCAGGCTGATAATGATGATGATGAAGTACAGCAAAAAAAAACGTAGCAAGAAACTCATGCTCTGTTCCCATCAAGAATTTGATCGTTGGTCATCGGCGTGTGAGCCTTCGCCGCGGTCGTCTTTATCGATGTCACCATCCGACGACACGCCGTCCGCGACACAGTCAACGACAAAAGTTGAGATTGATATCTAATATGTTTTCAAAAAACGTTTATTGAATGATAAGAAATCGCAATAAAATTTTTTGGTATATCACACAGATATATTTCATCTATTTATTTATTGTTTTATTTCATCATCATCGTCATTTGCCTGGTTACGCCCACTGCAGGGCAAAGGCCTCTCCCATACTTCTCCAACTACCCCGGTCATTTATTTGTCTTTTTTGTAAGAGGGTCGTCCTTGGTCTAACTAGCTCTCCATTGGGTGGGTGATTGAAGTGTTCCTCCCCCCACGGACCTCGATTAAGGTTCTGAACCCAGAAGTTGTTCCCTCTCTTTCCTTCAAGTGGACCTGCATAATTTTATTGGCAAGACTATTGATCTAATGTCGCCGTGAAGCTCGTTAGTGACATGTGGCAATCGTAGCATCGCTATAGTACTGCGGAATTTTACACCTGTATGTAAAATGGCAAGAGGGAGGTGGGCGTGAGCGTGTCTTTTCAATTAGAACTGGCGAAGTTTGGTTGTTTGTTTTCTTGCTTGTTTATTTTATGGTTCAAAAACGATTAAATGGCTACTCTGCACCCCAGATCAGGATAAAAATCGCTATAAATAACACAGGCGAACATAGACACATGCTACACTTGGTTTAAAAAGCCACTTTTCTCGAAGAAATTGAATATGTTCGCTTGTGAAACCAGTGCATCCTCAACCACGATTAAGATGTGGTGTAGATGTATTTGTTCTCTGTACAATGTGAAAGTACGTTTGACCTTGTGTTGCAACAGCACGTCACGTAGTTAAAACGTGTTATCGTAAGTGATTTTTTAGAAAACACTGCATATTTGTAGTTGTTACTTCTTCAATAAATCGTTATAGGGCGCGTCCTACACATAAGCGGCACAGAAGCGCTTCAACAAGACCGTCTTGGTTCTCGCACGTTTTTCATTCGCCAAGCAAAGGTGTCGTGAGGTGAAGTTTTCAGTAGTCTTTTAAGACCCAGTCATGCTGCATTCTGAAGAGACAGCTTGCCTAGCGAGGGCCTATAACGTGTTACTTCATATGAAAACGATGGTGAATAAAATGACACGCGCATGACATGCGTCCCCAGACACATGACACACACACGAATTACACAATATAGATAATTAATGAAGTATCTAGGCTGCTTGATTAAGGCTTATTCAATTGTTCAGCCCCGTTATGTTTCATCAAAGTGCACTAATTAAGGAACATGCTAGCCAAACTTTCAAAACACATCCGCCATGGCTCAGCTAATACTTCCCCAAAGGATTGACAGTAGACTACTAAGCAAAAAGAAAATAACTATTTCACCGTTACCATGGATCCCACATATGAATGCAATTCATCCAGAGACAGTAAGCTGCCGAGGCCATTAAGCGAGGGACGCATCCTATACATAGAACAAGATAATAAGTACCGCCTATAATGTTCATATTTTCACCGCCCGGTTTCCCCGGCCGTCCAAAACTACCAACCATTCGAGAAAAGAGGCAGTAATGTGGAAGTAAAGTTATATAGGCTGGTGGATATCTGTTGCGTCATATCGGCGTAACGAGGCAAAATAATGCTAAGAAATTAAGAAGAACAAGTAATACCGCCTTATATGAGCCGGGTTTTGCGTCAATGCCGCAATTTTCCAGCGTAGGCATGCATACCGGACTCCCATTTTTAATCATATCCCTGAGCGAGAACCCAGAGCTCGCCGAACCGAACAAAATTGAGAGCAGAACACGCGACCGAGCCCTTGGCTTCACTCCAATAACTTCATCGGGTCCCGCATTTCTCGGAGTTCGTTCGAGGGAAAAGAGAAATTACATTGCGCCCAATGGGGCGTCGAATATACCGCTCGTATAGCAGTACAGGGGAATCGAGATTTGTCCATAAGAATAAGCAGGAAGGAATATAATTTTTCAGCGTCATTTCTTTTCAGGAGTCTTTCAGTCAAGATCACAAAACTGAAAAGACAGGTTTTTTAACAAGCGCACGATTATACCGTGAGGCAAAAATAGGCGCTCAATACTGAACTGGGCAGAGAATCTACAGTCATCCAACCAATAAAAAAGAGTCTTCGTAGTAGGATATGCCTCCCACCTCCCACTTCTTCTTTTCGTGTTTGTACACCTAACTTCTCGAAAATGCCAAGCGCGGTATTGTGCTTCTTGACCGACCGCAGCTGAAGCTATTCTCGTTTTGCCCGCAAGAACTTTCTAGGCCGACGGAAGCATGCCTATCTAATCAAAGTGGTACCCGGCACACAGGGGGTTCGTGGTTTGAATCAAGCAGCAGATAACATATCTTTCGCCTTGTTATTGTTTTCGCACCGATTTGTTAAGAGAGAGAATATGACGAGCGAACTGAGAGGAGTTAATTGGAAGCAGGCCCGATTGCCTATACCCTTCACACAGAAATTTGGAGGCGAAAATCAAACAATGATATAAATTGGGATGTGAGGGGAGGGGGAGCCAAGGCTTATTGAACATAATGCATTTTACCACAACAAAGGAAACAACAGGACTTAGATAAAAGAAAAAGACAACAGACAGGGCGGGCGCTGCTTTATATCGGAAACAACAGATCACGAAGGCAAGCAAATGCGCACGCACGCAGTGGTTACGTCATCAGCACGTCATGTCTAAAAATGGGAATTCACTACCGAAGAGATAAACGGATGCGTTAGTCATACAATCCGTGCCTTTTTTCTTGCTAATGTTGTAACCCTCCAACAACTCTGTCCGCTGTTTTCTTCGCCTGCGTTTCAGTCTTTTTGCTTTCTTGATTGCGCTAAAGTGCCTGATGTCAAGTATATAACCAAGTTGGCCAACACCAAGTCTCAATGAAAATATACACATTCAAGGAAAACGTCTTGTGATCAAATGTGATAAAAAAATTAAGACGAAAAAGAAACGCACTTGCTCTTTCAGAGCATTCTGTGCCGTTGGGGAGGGGGTCGATGTTCCAGCATCTTGTAAATTAAGAAAGTCTAGTTCATTCAATCGTGATAATGCAATTGGAAGCATTTCGAATGGATTGCAGCGCAGTTGCAAGCATTGCAATGCGATTACGAGCCTCTGGGTATGAATCTGTGCATCATGCGTTAGCGATCGATGCAGGAGGAGGAGGACGCTTAGCGAGAGACGGACCAAACATTGCAAAAGGGCGTCATTTTTGGTTGAAAACAAAGCATTAGGAGCGAGAGAACGCAAATCATGATTATGACTCGTTCATCATCCTGCACAAGAAAGACGGTTTGGGCACACTGCCAGACGGCGCGGTAGAATGACTTCGACTGAACTGCAGCGGTCATCTGTGCACTTATTTCTCCACGAGCTGGAAAAACAAAAACAAATTCAAAGGCCGGAATCCTACAGCCGCCCTGACCCTTCGAGTCGAGGTCGTCTGCTCTTGAAAGCGGACAGCAGACGATGTCCATTTCCCTCGTAAGCGCGTGTTCGGAGAAAAGCATGTATGAAACCATGGCTCGAAAAGGAGAACGAAAGTGCGGCCTTACAACGAGAGAAAAATAGCAGAGTCGGTGGGAATTTATGATTTCAAAGACACAAATGGCAGCAACCTAAGCGCCCTTGGTTCAAGCAAGCGAGCAATGTGCCGCAAAGCAAATAAAGCGAAGTCCGAATACACTCCCTACAGAGGGTCAAGGACAGAACATTTCCATGAAAAATTCAGCCGGGCGGAAATACAAATTTCACATACACGTGCACCGTTCCTGGAAACCAGCAGCTACTGTTGTTGACTGTTTTTAACTGTTGTGCCTCTCGGAGTGTATTACGTCATCTATGTATTTCCCTCGTGGGTGCGCCTGTTTATATCGTGCCGCATATAGCGCCCTCGTGTTGTTCTTAAAACGTTCTTATTATAAATTATGTTCCTTTCTTGGCGTTTTCTATCAGGGATTGACTAGGCAGGAGCAATCCTGGCACTTCAGAGTTGTGTGCGTGTTCGGAACTTACGATGAGCATGTTATGTCGGGACTCAGTACAGTGTGTTGTGCAACTAGTCCTCCGCCTATTTTATGTGCACGTTCAAGTGTGTCAAGGCCTACATGCGAGCCTCGTTTACTCTCTTTAGAGAACTTCGCTCTAGCTTTGTCAAACCTGTAACGTTTCTTATTACTTTACAACATACTTAAAGTTAACAGTTCTATCACGAAGAGAAAGAAATTGATAAGTAAATGCCGGAAGGTTAACTAAGGACGCGCTTGGTTTGCTACCCTGCACTTCTGGGAGCGGGGTACGTATATAAGACAAAAGAAAGATAGGAAAGATAATCAAGCAATCATTGTGAACACACTCATCAGAAGCCAGTTACAAGCGTTCGTACACTACCATCGTCTTTCAAACCCTCTCTAACTCAATGCGAAACAAAGGGAACATATTGCAGCCTGCCCTCCAAAAATTGCGTGATAAGTCTTCCTAGCTAAACGGGCTCGGGTGCGCGAAGGACAATCCAGGAAGATTTAAGAGGTCGAAATCGAAGGCACATATGTTTCTGAAGTTGCTTTTCGGTATAAACACTGTGAAAGAGCCAGTGCTCACTGTACGCATTTTGCTCCGTAATGATGGATCTGCGCTGGTATCCAGTTACCTCCGACGTCACCCTGTCCCTGTTCACCGCAATGCGAACAGAGAAAGATAAAGAGTTTGGTTATTACCGTAGCAAATGGTTCCAAGGCAGCGCATAACTGACGATAGTTTGTCTGTCACGTGCGTAAGCTAGGAGTAACCGAGAATAAGTTTCTCTACTACTAGTGCTAAAGATTCCGGTGGACAGCAACGACACTCGTCGTATCGTTTATACGAATGTAAGGTAATGCCCAAATATGGTCAGTGCGCTCTTCCTTTACTTCTTCTTTCCTTCTGACTTTGTAGCCAGGGATTCTGCAAATTAATGCACTATAAACGAAGAATACATGTATCGCTAGCGCGCTGAAGAGCCTTGCTCTATGATTAGACGAAAGAGTTTATACAACGTTGAGGCAACGTTTGGAATTAGAGCTTCATTGTTTCCATCTCCGAGTTGCGGCCAGCACAGACCTTAGACAGCTAAACGTGGAAGCTGACGATAAGACTCCGGGTGCGCGACTCGCTTCTTTTTATTTTCAGCAAGATTAGAGGAAGGACAAAGCCGGCACATTAAGTTTAGGAAAACCCCGCTGGCTGAACAAAGTTGTTTGTCCTTGAAAAAATTTACATGCAGAAATTTAGACGCAGAGACTGAAATTGACGAGTGCACTGGGACGATTCGCAATGCCTAGTTTGGTATGCAGTGCTCAGTTTCGTGATACGTTCAGAGACGGAGAAGCAAACAGGCTTTATAGCGGAATTCCTGGTCCGTATACTTTCTTTGTTCTCGTGGGTGGGCATGCCGAGGGCGTCGTTTTACGAACAGGCGGTTTACACTTCTGATACTCCAACCACACGGCAGAAGAGAGGTCAAAATGTCAGGCCCTGGGGCCCTCAGTGCATTCCTTCGCTGCTTAAAGAAGCATTGAGAGCACAAAAGAGGTCGTTCTAGATATTGACGAGCGGACTTAGGACAGCTGTCACGTCCCGTTTCCTTATTCAGCGACGGTGCTTTACTTGTACCCGCCTGATTAACTCGATTAAAACGATGACCTCCACCGACTAATTCAATTTCGTTTCCATTCCTTCTGCCCCTGGAATGGCCTCAGTCTCTGGTGGTGGTACTTTGCAAAAATGCTCTCGGCATTTCGATCTTAACGGCCGCACTCGACATGACACGTAGTGGCCAGACGTTGTGTGTTAACAACGACCGGGTTCGGTTGGATTCTGCGGGTCACTTTTTTTTTTCCTTCGATAAGAGTTACAGCTGGGTGGTCTAGACTCCGACAGCCTTGGTGCATTAGGTTGTCTTCGATGACTCACTGGTCCATTGCCTGCTTCTAATCATGAACTTCTATGTGACGCCTGCGGCCTCATTGGCTCTTCCACATCGACCACTTCGACTGAGTGGCAGTCTTAGACTAGGCGATGAACACCTGTACAATGCAGTTCGCTGCTAAACTGATCATGGAATTAATATCTTTGAGCGGATTGCAGCTCAGTTGAGGCGCGATGGCATCAGCAGTAAGTAGTTGTAATTAGAGGTCTACCCAGCGCATCGCATCGAGCCCCGTTTCACTCCGAAATTGACGATGCCTTCAAATTGACGATACGTTCAAGCTGACGATACGTTCAAGTTATCTTGATTTCAGCAATAATTAGCTGCTATCTTTAACAGTGGACCATACTGTATAAAAACAGCGAAACGCCAAACATTTTTTTTTTTATGCCGTGGTTGTAACTTTTTGCGTTTACTCATGTATAACATCCCCCAGCAACAATGCCTCAAGGCGAATGTAGGTAAGTTAATAAATAAATAAATAAATAAATAAATAAATAAATAAATAAATAAAAAGATAGTTGATGGAGAGAAAACTGCCGCCGTAGCTTAGGTGGTAGAGGAGCACCCCACATGTCGCACGGCGGTTGTGGGCTCGGTTTCCACCGACGACATGCTTTTATATTCGGCACCCCGATTCCCATTTCGATTTATTAAGAGTATACTAATGTTACTGTAAACTTAACCTTCATATTAAAATATTATGCGGTTGAGTACCAAACATGCAGTTACATCCTCACGTGCTTTTCTTGGCGTAACTGTGTGCTGGCTTCTTAAAGATGTTACTAAGTATCGAGCCCCTCATTTCCTTTTTGGGGTACTCGAAAATCGCTAGACGCACTCTCTTTTTTATACACAGCAGTGTTTCAGGGTACACCTGGCTTCAACCACGAGCCCATATCGATCCGCAAAACAACAAATCTTCTGCTTTATATATAGAGTCTCTTATCCACTGTCTGGGTTACAGTGTTTTGAAAAATGAAAATAATTGGAGACATAATCAATCATAAGGAATTGCATTTCCGGGAAAATGCTATTATAAGCGACAGAAAGTAAACAAACGATCAACCGAGTACTTATAATCAGTTCTGCAAAGTATACAAAGCGCTGGCCCTCTCGCCTGCACAAGTATAACCTCACAAAGACCAAAAGAAATAGGTTATAGAAAGTGTAAATAACTTTTCTGTCAAATCTATCGACTGGAAACATAGTTTCACTTTTCCGTGACAACCATCTGCAGGCGTACTGCAAACAAACCATTCGGAAGATTTGCTCGCTACTTTTGTCTATAAACTGTATATGGACTGTATAAGGCAAACACAAAAGGACAAGTCCACAAGGCGGAAAAGCAGTCTGCAAGAAGTCCACAGACAGTCTACAGATTGTCTAAAGTTATTTTTAGAAAACTTTAGTGAAGGCGGTAGGGCAGGTATAAATAATTTATACGAAAAATGAAGATTGTGCTGATCTCGCGCACTGCGGGAATCATCACTAGGCGATGCATCTTGCAAGTAGCTGGCTATCTGGCATCGTTCAGGTTCTCTAAATCTCTTCACCGACTTAATAATGCGATTAGCCTTCTTATCCGACGTCTCCCCTTTGGCGGTCTGTATCGCATTTCTAGCCTATTTATATCGGCGCTCTTTCTAATAAAAAGAAAGAATTGAATAACTTCGGTAACGATCGGTATGAAACCGGCGTCCCCGAGCACAGCATCCCAATGCTGTATCCACTAGCCCATGATCACGTTTTTTTTTTCTTTAATACATGAAAAACCAAACATGCGAACAACAACAACACAAATTCAGAAAGTGTATCTGAACGCAAATATCTAAAAAATCGGGTGAACATACGCATGTACACAGCATCGCCATCAAATCTTGTGGCTGGTCCTGAGTAGTATACACAGTCCTTGCATGGGCTTCAGACTCCCGAAAAAAGGGATCTAGTAGATCTCGTTCTTTCAGCACGTCTATCACACATCATACCCCGGAGGAGGTTACGCAAACCAAGCAGCACAATCGTATCGTAAGGCAGGTCAGGATCAGGGGCAGGGGGCAACGAGGGATAAATTCTCCTCGTCTGCACGCACCAGCTCGCCATCGGTGCAATCACGGAGGCCACGCAAAAACAGGAAGACTTCGTGCACGCGCCGCTAGATGGCGCCGCGTGTACAGAAAGGGTGATAAAGGAGCCCGGCTACAGTTCACGGCTCATACATGACGCCTTTCGGCGGTGGCTTTTTTAGTTGTAATTATCTTTGAACAGGAACCACTTGATTGTTAATCGCACTAACGACTAGAAACATCCCCAAGTATGGGTTTCTGCCTAAATTTTTTGTACTCCTTGTTACTGCTTGTGGCATCGGCTGGACTCATTATCGGACACTGAGCTTTAGGGCTATAGCATCCTTTAGCTGTCAAATACATAGAAATACGGCACCGTATGCGCGAGTTTTCACATGTGATAGGCGTTTCTGTTAACTTTTATCGCTCCTATTTCTGACATGATGGCAATATATAAGCAACTCGTTCACGTATCGCTTCCCATTTCTTTCTCTGTACAGGTTTCTTGCCCACTACGGCGACGGAAATCATGTGAAGCGATCATTTGAAGACGTGGAATTCTGGAAATCAGGCTAACAAGGTCTCCAATGTCTTCCGGCAACACCTCGTCTTTTGATTTGACCAGTCAAGCATATGTAAATTGAAAAGAGCTATAATGTATCGCGGATACCAACGCAAGTCTTTGGTAATTCGTTTTAAACGAGCAGTTCTCACTAAGTCAGTTCGATTTTAAGTTATCTGAACGAAAGAATTTTTTTTTTCACTTGCATCTACAGACAAGCAAGCCTGACGTAGCACGCTCCGGTGGCCTAAGACTCCCACCAGTTTAACTTTAGTACCAAGTTCAACCAAAGGGCTTCTATTAACGAAGCCACATTCTAACGTCATACACGGCTACCACCACAACATTCTGTGACTTCATTTTCGCCTACCAAACATTCGAAAGGAGGCCCACCTATGATACCGATCATACCGATCAAGGGCTCAACCCTTCGTAACGTGCTCCGACCAGCCCGGTTGTGCAGTAAATGAGCCATATACTTGCAATGTCTTCCGACCGCCGGAGCGAATATCGCTCAATTCACGCGACCGACTAGTATCCCTGGAAATCAACCGCTGCGCACCCAGCTCTAATGCCTCCCAGTCACCAACCGAACTCTTCGTCGGGCGTTCCCTCGGCCATCGAAGACGAGGACATTCCCGAGGACTACGACTACGAGGAGTCGGCGTGGCGCTTCGACCTCGCCGACCTGGTCCCCACCGCGGCCGTGTACGGCGCCACCCTCCTGCTGGGCCTGGTGGGCAACCTGCTCATAGTGTACACGGTGGCCCGCTTCCCCCGCATGCGCTCCATCTCCAACCTGTTCCTGGCGTCGCTCGCCTCGGCCGACCTGCTCATCGTGCTGCTCTGCGTGCCGGTCAAGTTCGGCCAGCTCTTCTCGTACACCTGGACGCTGGGAGAGGTGGGGTGCAAGCTGCTCCTCTACGTGCAGCACGTCTCCATGATCTGCTCCGTGCTCAACCTCACCTTCCTCAGCATCGAGAGGTGGGTGAAGGTCCAAAGCCGCAATGTCTGCGACATTTAAGGAAGCTTGGACGGAACTTGCAGCTTACCAGCAAATGAAAACCACTTAATGCCAACACGATTAGTTCTGCATTTCTCCGTTGAATGAGCAGATGCACCAGCGCTTCCCTACGTTTGAGAGTGACTCATTCCTTTTGAACATTTCATTGCTTTTATAACCGCCTGTCCTTTCCGGTTGTAATTTTATCAGCACATTGTACCATTGATATTGCGCCATCTACAGTAGCTATCAATTCCAGCGATGTATGCCTATTCTGCGCTGTATTGCTGTATATTCTGCGGTGTGTACAGGTACTACGCGGTGATCCATCCGGTCCGCTCCCGCTACCTCTGTACCTTCAGCCAGGCGCGGCGGGTGATAATCTTCATCTGGCTGGCCGCATTCCTCACCGCACTGCCCATCATATTCGTTCAGGTGAGGCTGGTGCAACATGGACCGCACAAAAGTGTAGGTGCGCGGAAGAATCGCGATCCAGCTGCACATTATGTGTCATCTGCGCGTCTTCGGACTCTGTGAACGTACGAGTTTACGCCGTTCTCACATTTAGGTTGAATAAACGGACGGGTGACAAATCTACCGAGCGATTTGCGATAGCATTTAGGCAATTATGTCCATAATGACTTTCTAGAGTGAGCGAGTACATCGTACAATTTAGATATTTCAATAGGTGGAGAGAAAACAAATATTTAGTCCCCTATAATGGTGATGGTCACGTATGTTCACGTAATATAATAATGACAACGAAAATATTACAAGATACATACAATCATGGTACGTTCGGAACATCTAGAGAATGGATAGGTAAAAGAGTAAATGAAGTGACAAAGTTATAGACACACTAACATACAAATATAAGCTGAGGACTGATGGCACCATTGAGTCCCTACATATATGTGTATCATGAATATGTTATACAGGGTGTTATTTTTAGCAAACACGTTTTATAAATAAAGTCTATAAGCGCGTTCTTGTGGCATTTGCAGATCCAGTTTCTAGGCAAGGTGGACATATTTTGTCAATACTACTGCGAGCTTCAGAAGATTAATTAACAAACGTTCAATAATTAATTTTTTTATTAGTGCCTTAGGGTAAGTTGCTTAAACGGAGAATTTGAAGGCAGTCACATTTTAATGCGCACTCAGTTTACAGAAATCTCGAAAGTCGCACCTGATTCGAGACACTTATCATCAAATTTCAACGATAAGTCCAGGCAATGTTGAAACCGAGTGCACCGGGAGTGCAGCGAACGGGACCGCGCTATCATATCAGACGAAAACAGCCCTTGCCGACAAGCGCGAGGACGTTTGAAACTGAACATCTCGGCCAGTCCTGGTAGCTGCTGATACAGTGTGCTTTGCTTGGCAAGCATGTGCGGCTTTGTGTCGGGTCAGTATTTCCCGCGACGTGCCATCACCCAAACTTCGCCCAACACTTGTTTACGAGGCGCTGTCGTCTGACGCGCAGCGTGACGCGCTCGTTATCGATACAGCCTCGACTGAGCTTTGGAATTCTATTACGAATATCTCGAATTGTGCGCATGCGCAATTCAATGAGCATGCACGTCACCACGGAAGGCGACGGGCTCCCGAACCTAAACGAGACGGAAAACCGGACGGCGCGACACATGACCCGCCGCGCCAAACAGAGCAACGCCTCTCGCACGACAGCGAGCACTCCTGGCGCAGAACGGGACAGGCTCACTAGAAACAATGACATAACCAGTGCATATCTAACCACCAGAAGGATGTACCCCACCGCCGAGTCCCAAACTGAACAGGAGGCAGGCCGTCGCCTGGAGACAGCTCCAGTCGAACACCTTCCCTAACCCATTCCAACTGAAACGTATCTTCCCAGATAAGCACGTGCAAATTGCGCCAGGAAGGACCAGCAACACTCAAACACATGCTTTGAGAGTGCAATGTAGTTATAGGAAGCATGGCAGTTGCTCTAGAGACCCTACAGTCGTCGAGGCAGGCTGCCGCTCTGCGCAGCTCAGACTTCGGCATCCAGACGTGGGCAGTACAGCAAGCCCGTGACGCGGCGTTGAGCCACGGCCTTGACGTTCTCCCGTAAGGGACCTGAGCCCGGGTCGCGTTAGACCTTACCGGACGTACATACAATAAAGTTGCATCCGTCAATCCGTGCCTTAAGATGTGACTGCCTCAAAATTTGCCCTTTAGACAACTGCGTCCAAGGCACTAATAGAAAGTTAATTCTTGCTATATTAGTGTTGTGAAGCTCACGTTATTAGCGGAAAAGCAAGTCCACCTCACCTACGAACTCGTTTGCGAAAACGGCACGTTCACCGCACCCATTACTTCTTTTATAAGCAATATGTACGGTCTAAAAAAGAAAACTCGCTGTATAACCACATTATGCTAAAATAAATAGTGTTATTACATATATGTTCTAACGTATACTGAACAAGAAGGTTAAGTACGGCGTATCGAACTGTACATGACAATTTCTTTTTCCCTCACGCGTCCAGGTCCACGTGGAGATGGGCCTTCGTCGTCGCGCCTACTGGTGCATGCGGGACGAGGCCAGTCCTGGAGCGTGGCGCTCCTTCGAGATCTACATGCTCATCCTGGTACTGTGCATACCCACACTGGTCATGGGATACGCCTACGCCAAGATATGCGCCCAGCTGTGGATGGTCGTCCGAGAGCGGGCACATCTCACATCCGGCATGTAAGTTCCGCTGAAACCGGCGTCACCGGTCGAAGCAGAGTTCTACGCTTGCACGATGGCAAAACAGAAAAAAGAAACAGGCTTTGTTGGAGGCGGCGGCGCGATATGGTTGCTAGGAGCGGCAGACAGACGTGGCCGCATGGGCGGAGCGCGCTAGCGCGTTCTTGTTCCTTAGTGAATGGCACAAGCCATTATGGGCTTGACTTGAATGTACGGGTGCGGATGTTTCAGTACGTACCTCTCTTGCACAGGCGAAACATGTCATGGAAACGCGAGAAGCTTAGCAAACATGCAGCAAGTATCATTCCTGAAATCCAAAGTTTTACGGCAACCCGTCTGGCCAGGGAAATACGCAGTGAGGAAACGCGAAAAGATACCATGCGAAAACGCGATAAGACGGGACGCTTCCGATGGTGTATGCTCGCTGCTTGCGTCACGTACTGAAACGTACCTACATACGCTGTCCCTCTCTTTACGGATTTCATTGTGAACAAGGCTCCCGCATGAGGAGCCGAAACGTCATTAAATTTTCAGTTCTTTCGGTCGGTGTACCTTTTCGCGTTTTTTCAATGAGTATCATTCCTGTTGAAGATTTAGACCCATTGAATATACTTATGCGGAGAGCGTATGGTTAGCCACTACGCCTTCTAGAAAGAAAGTTCACATAACCTGAGAGGGGAGGGGGGGGGGGGGGGGGTGTACGCATGTGCTAAACATAATTAAAGTGCTTCTGCTTCCTGTTCGTAATAAACAGAGGATAAATCCTTATTTCTTTACACATAAATCCTTAAAGAGCAGTACTACTAATAAGAGCTATGAAAAATAATACTTTAAAGAAAATGCGCTCACTGTAATAGTGCGGTAGTTAACGGCTTTAATAGGGCCTAGGCGTCACCTTTCACATTGGATGACCTTGCGCATGCATGGACACAGAAGAAGGAACGAAACACGTTCTCAAAGCCCAACTCAAGTATGCAGATTTGAGAAAGGTGTACTGGGTAAATTAAGGCTTTTGACATGCAAAACAACAGGGCGCGATGCTGCGAGAAAGCATACACTGTAAACTGATTTACGCCTTTAAGGGTCATAGGGTGAACACTAGTACGCAGTATACCGATAAGGGCATATGCTTTGCGGACACCTGGGTCCTCGGACTCGGCCGTGGCCCTCAAGAAGGACGCCGAGACCACAAGACCGAAGGTTTATTCTTCCTCCCGCGAAGCCAGGCCAGCCATTCCATTGGTCGCATTCTTGTGCTCCAGAGCTACGCTGCCGGTGCGCGCCACATTCAGCAGGTGTAAATCGAAGGCTCGGAACACATTCGCCTGCTTCTCTCAGAGCGCCGAGCTCCAGCTACGAGTGCTCGGAGGCGCCCTCTTCTTTGACCTGGGGTCGGAACCGAGATCTGGCGGAGTTCTAATCGGGCGTCTCGTTTCTTTGCAGCAGAAGAAACACAGTTTCTTTGTTTTCTTTCTTCTTCTTTTCCTTTTCCGGCCTCAGATTGCTCTTGAAATAGACTAAATGGTCGACTAAGGCGCATTTCTTCTGGCTTCGATACAGAGCGGGATTGGCGTCGTAGAGCTTAACCACAGTGGGAGCGCGGTAGGATCCAGCCGAATGTACCATTAGTTACGACATTTACAAGCCCACTTCCAGTTCCTTCTTATCGCAATAAATGGGAGGCTGAAGACCTATCTCTGTTTTGCGAAGTGAATCCCGGCTGCGACGGCTGTACTTGCGAAAAAAAAATCATGTCCATAAACGCCCGTCTACCCTGCATTGCGCGTACGTCAAAGAACTTCACGTGGTCAAAACTAATCTTCAGTCACCCGCTGCGGCGTCGCGGTTTTGGCACGTAAAACTCCACAATCTAATTTTTGAATTTTGCTACGTATCTATACCATGTTCAGTACACTGTGTCAGTGCGTAATGTAACCTACTTGGGATGTTTCATCATGAAGCAATGTCAAATCCGTGATGACCTTTGTCTGCGTAGGACTTGCACGGAGATGTTGGAGAAGACGTCCGGCAGCAATCACTGCTTCGGCGCCAACGGTAACAAGAGGATCCTTGGAAAGCCGTCGCGAGCCGACGAAGACACGGTGAAGCAGGTGAATGACTTCGCGTGCGAGCTTGTTTCTGTGTGTTCCGGCTACTCCATAAGAACATTCACAGAGTAATGAAGCGCTGTAAGCGGATGAAATTTCGTCCATAACGCCGTCACTCGTGCTAAAAAAAAAATTAAACAGCGCTCCTTGTACTTTGCGGAAGGATCAACTGAGAACTATCGCATCTGGCTTTCATTTCATGATTTAAATGTTGTATGTCACCTTTGCAAACATAAGCACCAAGTGGGTGCAGGATGCAGCCCCTTGCCTAGTGTTCAATTTTCTGCGTAGGAAAAGAAATGAAAAAAAGTGCAAAATTTTTTGCGGTTGTTCAGCCACAATACTGATTACTTGAACTGAACGTGAACTAGTCAATGCTATTCTTGGCGAAGGTGCCCAGTAAATAAAGTAAATAAAGCAGTGAGTGAGTGAGTGAGTGAGTGAGTGAGTGAGTGAGTGAGTGAGTGAGTGAGTGAGTGAGTGAGTGAGTGAGTGAGTGAGTGAGTGAGTGAGTGAGTGAGTGAGTGAGTGAGTGAGTGAGTGAGTGAGTGAGTGAGTGAGTGAGTGAGTGAGTGAGTGAGTGAGTGAGTGAGTGAGTGAGTGAGTGAGTGAGTGAGTGAGTGAGTGAGTGAGTGAGTGAGTGAGTGAGTGAGTGAGCGAGCGAGCGAGCGTAAGCGAATAGCCGAAAGACGGAGAGACTGAGCCACTTACCGAAACTCCTTCGGCTTCTGCAAATTCTCGCAGGTGATCAAGATGCTCATCCTGGTCGTCTGCCTCTTCGTGCTCTGCTGGGCGCCGATCCTGATCCTGAACGTGCTCACGGCCTTCGGCAGCGTGTCGGCACTAAACTACTCCTACCTGAAACCGCTGCGCACCTGCTTCCACCTGCTGTCGTACCTCAACAGCTGCGTCAACCCGCTCGTGTACGGCTTCATGTCGCGCTCTTTTCGGGTCTCCTTCCGGGACGCCCTGTTCAGCTGTCTGCGCCAAAGCAGCGCGCCCCGGCGGGGGGCGACGTTCCGCATGAGCAGGACGCACACCACCAGCGTTAGCATGGGACGCTCCGGTGCCTACGTCACATGACGTCAACCGCCGCAGCCTTGCGTCCGCTGTATCCGCTGGTCGACGAGCTGCGGTCCCGCTCTCGACGCCACCACGACGTCAAGCGTCGACGGCTAAAAAAATGGCGAATGCCCCAGCTGAACCAAGAGTCACTAGTGAAAGCAAAGAGAAGTGGGCTGTACGTCACATGACCTCGATCACTGAAGCCCCATACGTGTCCTGCACCCATCCGCAACAGGTGTTGACGGTTAACAGGAGGGAATCTGGGTCAAACCAGATCTCCTCAGCCGAACGAGTGCGAAGTGTTCCAGCTGTGTTTGCTTCTGTAAAGAGCTTGAATGCAGGTGGACAGAAGTGAGATATAAAACAGAGGGCAAAGGACAGTCACCGACTCGTCTGATTGTTGGAAGAGAAGAAGTCGCCTAAGAGATGAACTACGGCGCTCGGAGTGCCCTGCTAGTGAGAGTCGCATGAGTATGTGTGATCCTTGGAACGTGAAGAAGGATCCTCGTTGCATCGAGTGGCCATTGGATAGTGCTACGAGGGCAACAGGTGTTGACGGCTAACAGGAGGGCATCTGGATCACACCAGATGTCCACAGTCGAACGAGTGCGTAGTGTTCCAGGTGTGTTTCCTTCTGCAAAGAGCTTGAATGCAGGTGGACGGAGCTAGGATATAAAATCGATAGCAAAGAACAGAGCCACCGACTCGCCTGATCGTTGAAAAAGAAGACATCGCCAAAGAGATGAACTTCGGCTCTCAGAGTGTCCTGCTAATGAGAGTCGTATGAGTAGGTGTGATCCCTGGAACGTGAACAAGGATCCTCGTTGCATCGAGTGGCCATTGGATAGTGCTACGAGGAGGTCTTGCAGTGGTAGAGCAAAGCCACGGATAGACGGAGAAAAGCGCTTGTGTTGTTAAGCCTGCGTTACGTTAAGTGACTAGTGAAATGCGCGCAAGTCGTTAGGATATGTCATTCAGATCTTTCCGGGATAAACACGTTGTTTTGAAGATTGTAGGTGTGCGGGTAACGGTGCAGGATAGTTGAAAAAACATGTATCGATGAAAGAAAGCGAAGTGGCGTTCGAACCAGCTCCAAGCTCCGGCCAGAATAAGCTCAAGTACGAAAGTTTCTGATACCATGTTGTCATCAAAAAGCTGCGAATCAAGATAATTATCAAGTGGAGACCGCGAAAGTTGCTTTGAAACAAAGTTTTTCCTCACTGCGTGGTGAGCACCCTGTGAAGGGTAACTTTTCGAGTTGTCTTGAGATCTCCGATAGCCGGCAAGTTTGGCACAGATGAAGAAATCAAATAATGAACCTGCGGGCCACATCAGATCGAACCGATTTCCGCCTCTTATTGTACAACTAAAAAAAAAAAGGCTTAGTGAGTGCGTGATCACTCTGGGTGGAAACTATCAAGCTGCAGTTTCGCCGTCCGAAGCAGTTTGCAGCGCCACGCTAGATTTGAGTGCCCTTATGCGGTGATTACCGCCGATCTTGCGCGATGACGAAAACTTCAAGAGAAAGTCAGTTAGTTGAATAGCGAACATTCAATATGGCGATGAGCGTGACGTAGACATCCCTCGTTGACTTCCCATGGTGTCTTCATGACAGTCACCCGACTTTGGTGTCTCGCCCCGTGACAAGGTGTGCATGCAACAACGTAGGCCCATACCGTCGCTCTCTGTTGCGGCCCCTTCAGCGGTGACTTCAGGCGTCCGAAGATGAGGATGCGTAGAGACCAAGAGTCGACGTATTAGAAGCGACGAATTAAGTCCCTAGTTCTGCAGAGACGTTGAAGAATTGTATGCACGACACTGCTTACTACTGCTTGAAGTCTCTCTTTGTTCGTCAGCAATTTGGAGACACTGTCACAAAGTCGCAGGACAAAAACTGTGCTGTACGTGTATGAGTGACGTACGTTCCGGCTGCAATGCCCACGCAGAATTCGCTGAAGGTGCATAAGCCACCGCGTTTATATACAGTGATAAACTGAATATAAATAGCGAATATTATACTGAACGGCTCGTTCACTATAAACGGGCCTTATGCAGGAGTAATAGGATTTCAGACTCTTACAAGAGTACTGACACGAAATTCTCTATTTTGGTCTCTTTGTGTTTTCTCTGTTTTTTGTTTTGGTTTCGTTTAAATGATGGTTCTCGACTTCGAAGTCCTACAAGTACTGACAAGCCTCATAATTCCCACCTTGTTATAAATGATGTTCTGCGTCCAGTATCTGTCTCGTTTCCCAGCAAGCCAGAGTGAGTGCCAAAGCGACATCATGTTCAGATTCCGCATTCCGCTATGTAATGACACCAGAACAGACACACCTACAGAAAAACAAAACCGAAATCGAACACAGGACATTTTTGTCGTTATATAATTTGGGTGCTCCGAGGCTTGCCAAAAATTTAGAGCGAAGCTGTTAGCGCGACTAGAAGCGTACAGGAGCTCTTTATACCTGTTTTCGCGGTTGTCTAAAAAAGAAAGGAAAACCGGATCACCCACAAAATTTATGCTTTCATTAAATATGTGATATTATGAGCGATTTCAAGGCGAATTCCGAAGTGTGTGTGTTTTAAGGGGTAAGCGAAAATTTGCTAAATCGACGTTATATGAAATGTTTACAGAGGTCGTCGCTCCCTTGGGTCGATTTAAAATGGCAGCGGTTTCATATTTCATGGAAATGGTGGCCATTCAATGGGTGACGTTTACCTAAAGTTGGAAGTGTATGGGACAATCATGCGTTTTAGAATTAATTACTGAATGTTTGTTTCTTGCCAATTTTGCGTGTAATGCAAAACGCGTAGTTAGGTTTCACGGTCTACACGTCTAATTATGCGAGGCACATTATTTATATTTTTTTGAAGTACGAAGCATGTTTATTCGAAAGTGTCATGCGGCCGTTATCAGCGATATCTCCCAATGTTCCGAGAGACTTCTACGTAACATCAAGTTCATATTTATTGGGAATAGTTATTATGTTTGGCGAAACTCTTGCGTTCCTCGCCTAATTAAAAGCTTTGCCAATAATTACCGAATTCTTTTTGTCTGTTTTTTTTATCGTTATACGATGCTCGCAGAACATTTCTACAGGGTCACTGTTGACGTAAAAAAGACACCTTGTTTATACTTATTTTAATTTAGGGGCAGGTTGTCTAGGAGAAGTTCCAAGCGTGTGACTAGATGTCCTTGCAATAAATTAAGTGTGGAAGCGATTCGTAGTTTTTGAACGCAGAATTTAGCCCACTTCCCTGGACCAACTTAAGAGCGCCACCCAGATATATAGCGAAAATTGGGGCAACACTACGTCTAAGGTTCTCGTGAAGCAAAATGTGTGTAGCGCTCTTGAAATTAAAAAAAAAATCCTCACGGAGTACTCGAAAATGTTACATGCGACCAAGCCTTCAAACGGGCTAGTCACATGGGGACAACGTTTTAAATTGTGTTGGCTAATTAAAGAGAAGATATTATTATTGCAACAATACTCGAGAGCAATCCGCTGCAAGTTGGTTTGTGACTCTACAAGGTCACGTAAGTAGGGTGTCTTTTATCTGGATTTCCGAGGCGTAGGGATTTTATATTATGCAGAAGAAGGTAAACGATATTTCGGAAATGTAACCTCGATACTCCTTTAATTGCTGCTACGTCTATTTATTTATTTACTTATTTAACCATACTGCAGGCCAATTCCTTGGCCCTAGCAGGACGGGCATTTTCGGAATGACAAACAATAAATAACAGCAATAAATTCGCAAACAGCAAAAGGGGCAAAAGCAACAGCGCTAACACAATGAAGAAGCAATTTTCAACAAAACAAAAAGAACCAAAACAGACAGAACAGAACTAAACCAGCAGCAAATACCTACATTTATACAATTGCAAGTATCTATTGCTCACAAAAGAAACGTTCCAGTTCTGCCGAAAAGTCTTCGGCCTTGATAACACTTTTCGGCAACTCATTCCACTCTAACTGTTCTAGGGAAAAAGCTGTACTTGTAGAAATTAGTTTTCGCAAAAATAGGTCTCAGTGAATGTTCTGCTGTGTGCCTTGTTTTCCTAGTAGCAGCAGGTTGAACGTAACTTAATTCAGATAGGGCGATTTTTCCGGACATAAAATTGTGAAGTAACAAAAGTCGGTTTATTTTTCTACGTATCTCCAATGTTGTAATGTTATTACGTTTCATAAGAGACGATGGTGAATCCGTCCTTCTATATTTTCCGAATATCGACCGTACAGCCTTTCTTTGAACACCCTCAAGTTTTATTATATCTTTCTTAACATATGGGTCCCACAGCGCAGACGCGTACTCTAACTTCGACCTAACACATGCGTTGTAAGCTAGAAGCCGAACACTTACAGGAGCATTTCTAAGTTTCCTCTTAAGAAAACATAGCTTTTGGAAAGCTGACGCACAGATGTCTGAAATGTGCACACCCCATGAAAGATTACTGGTAAGAGTTACCCCTAGGTACTTATATTTATCAACCTCCTTTATAGTGCTGTCGTTCATGTGGTTAGTGAAGGTACTCGGACATTTTTTCCTTGTTACACGTAGAAGAACAGTTTTTTCCCTATTCAGTTTCATGCCCCAGTTCTCGCACCAGTCGTGAATTGCCAGAACAGTTGCTTGTAAAGAGGCGTGGTCATTTGCATTCGAGATTGTTTTAAAAACGACACAATCATTAGCAAATAATCTGATTGAGACATCCTTTGGTATTACCTTCGTTAAATCATTTATATAAATTAAGAACAACAATGGCCCTAACACACTCCCCTGTGGAACGCCCGAGGTAACTGGCAGCACACTGGAAGAAAAATCCTGCACTTGTACAAACTGTTGCCTATGATTAAGGTACGCGGAAATCCACCTAACAACAAAGAGTGGAAGTCCAATGCTCTCCAACCTAAACAATAATTTATTATGCGGTACCTTGTCAAATGCCTTGCAAAAGTCCATAAACAATACATCTACTTGGCCAGTCATGTCAAGAACACTAAACAAATTATGCAATGTTGATACCAGCTGTGTAACTGCAGACATACCCTTTCTGAACCCGTGCTGATGAACCGATAAAACTTTATGTTCGGAGAGGAAGCCTTGCATGTGCTTAGCAATCAAATGCTCTAACATCTTACAGCATTGACTAGTCATTGAGACAGGGCGGTAGTTAGAAGGCAGAAGACGGCTGCCCTTTTTGTGTATGGGAACTACTCGCGCTAGACGCCAATCATTAGGTATTTCGCCCATTTCTAGTGAAAAGTTAAAGAGCTCTGTTAGGTACCAAGAAATTTGTTCGGCATATCGCCTCAAAAATAGGTTCGGGACACCGTCCGGCCCAGTAGCTTTACGCGTATCAACATTTAAAATCAAAGCCAAAACCCCTTCACGCGTTACCCGAATGCCCTGCGGGAGGTCCGATGCGGTGGTTCGTGGCTCATATTCTTCATACTCAGAAAATACACTTTGGAAGTACTCGTTAAAGGTCTCCGCTATGCTAGAAGGATCTGTCTGAATGACACCATCGACATTCAATTTGGACACTTCGACTTTTGTGTTCCCTAATCGCCAAACGCACCAGAACTTTGAATGAAAGCGCGTCAATGCTGCGAACGCCTTAGCTGTGGCATGAAGGTGCATGAACTGTTCTGGTGGCACAAATAGTCGAACTGGACCCTCGCTGTAAACTTGGAAAATCAGCCAGCAAGTTGTAGCGACTGTCATTCGTTATGCTAAAAGCAGTCGCAGATCTGCCCAAAACGCGAAGCATTGACTCCAATAGCAAATGATTGGACGGCTGCGCTATGTAATGTTCGCAGTTTTATCGGCCGTACGAATTGCCGCAAACGTTCGCTTACCAGCTAAATTAACAAGCACGGTGTCACGCGCACAGAGTAAAATATGAATGCATCTCATTCGATGACCGCGAGCGCTCGTCGTCAGAACGCTGACGTGACGAAGAGCGGCAGCAGCGGCGAGCGGATCACCCTTCGTGCTGCCTCGCGCTTCAACGCGAACTGGGTGCGCGAGGACACAGCGCACACGACGCCATCAGCTATCTAGGGTCAGCTAGCCTTCGAACCCAGCGCAGATTGCCTCTAAGATAGGACGCGCGTGGCCACCGCTTGTGCTGCCGCAGCCGGAGTACAAACGGAGACGCGCGCTGCCCTGTATATAGTATCCACATGACTGCTGTCGCAATAAGAACTTGCGCCGGGGACAACTCAGCGTGGGATAGCGAATTATACATGCCTTCAGATGGATAAGTGTGGCGATGGCACCGGAAAAGCAAGAGCATAGACATTCTTATTTGCGACTGACATTGAATAAATGAATGAAACACGAACTCACCCCCCCCCCCCCAGTTCAAGACTGCTTTCGTATATCACAGTGTAAAAAAAAAAAATGCCTCTTCTCGCTAAAAATAATGAAGAACAGTGCGCCTAGAGATTTGTCTCCGCTTTCGCCATGTACATCAGATTACAGCTGTAACTGGTGCTCTGTGTCTGTAAAAGCTGCTTTCTTCTCGCACTCCACTGTCATTTTAATTCTGCGGAAGGAGAATGATTTTTCATGTCGTTCGCATCGCAACATGACGTGAACACAGGCAGCGCAAGACGCTGGACAAGCGCTGACAAACGTATGGAATGTTATTTGTATGTAAAATTAAAGCATGGCGCATCATGATGAAGGCGGTGTTGGAGCTGATCACACGCTCTAGCACTAGAAGCGCATGCAAATTGAAGCATCTTGTTAACTCGTGCTGCGTCCAGCTGCGTGACCAAGTTCCTGCACTACTCCCGTTGCAGTGACGGCACTCCAGGCATTCCCCAGGTACTCAAGAAAAAGTTCCCGTGGAGTAGTGAGCACCTGGTTCACGACCAACCGCCTAGAGTTCGAGCGTCGACGGGGACAAGAATAGAACCAAGGGTGTTTCCTTTCCTTTGACAAAGTCACACGAGCACCCATATGTAGAAAGGCTGATGCCACTGAAGCGAGTTTTACCTCAGGCCGATTTCTCCACCTCTACTCCAGCTAATTATCTCTCCTTGAAGCATCGCTATTATTAAGAAGGTACCGGACTGTGACACATTGTGACTGTGCACTGTGTGGCCCAGAATGTATTAGTGGGACGTGGACGCTTTGCTATGCAACACCTACGCAGACTGCGACATTGCCCACAGAGACAGTTCTGCATTTTTTTCGCCATTTTCTCTCCACTTTCCCACCCCTTCCCTAGGTACAGTGTAGCCAACCGGAGATATCCTCTGCTTAACCTCCCTATTTTTTCTTTACCTGTCTCCTAAATCTTGTACGGGGTAGGGAGTGTGTACGGAAGCATTTCAATAGAGAAAAAAGTTGCAGCATGCTCCCACTATTTAGGTATGACAAGCCAAGAAAACACTCTTCAGATGCGGGCCGAACGAGAGCTAATGCATGTCGTGCAGTGGCCTTGGTCACGGAAAAAGCCAAACTGATGCACTCTTTTCTTTTAGAGCGCAGCTACTAGGCACCCGTTCCTGCGTTTAGCGTCGACGTCCCTCGGCGTAACCGAGCAAACGAGCACAGCGAAGGGTGAAAAAGCGAACGCAGAGCGCAGCGGGGGATGAAAGACGGCGACAGCGACGAGGAAAGCGAAGGACGACGGTAAAGCTGAACCATCAGGCGGAAAGTGGAGGCGGGTATAGCGAAAGGGGTGAGGAGGAGGGCGGAGTGCCGGCGGCGACTAGGCATGCGGCCAGCGCGGAAAAAAGGCGCCGACGTGGACGACGTAGCCACGGCGCATGCGCTACTTCGCCGACGCTGGATAATACGCTCCGCGCGAGCCACGTGTTGACGCTTTCTTTCTGAACAACTAGCGCCACAACCGGTGGAAACGATTCTTCTGCCGCTGCTGGACGAGCTGCCCGAGCAGAAGCTCAGCGCCGCCGCCGAGGGGACCCTGTCGTTCAGAATTCTTTGCCTCAATATATTCAAAACACCTAAACAGCTACGCTCAAAATTCGCGTTAGGGAGTATCGCAATCGTCGGTGAACCTTTTTTGTCACAGGAACAATAGGTGCAGCCCATTGCTGTCTTCACTGGAACAAGGGTTTTAATCTTTGAAGTTCTTGCGAGACTCTCGTCTGTCAAGGCATGGCTCGTCGTCCGTCAGTGGGCGTTTCTTAAGAACCGTGGTGGAGCAGCTGAAGGAACACATGGTGAACACATGGTGGATACCTTTGAACGTACCCACACCTTCTTCAGAGACTTCATCGTAGCATTATACTAGGTGTTTGATGTCAGAAAATCTACGGCCAGCGCTCCCAAAAAATGCAAAGCACACACTGGAACAAAGAAAGACAGTATTTTATTTTCATGATATCATGTAGGGTCATTCTCATGGAGTCCAGAACTTGATGATAGACGTAAGAATTTTCGCTGGCCAGTGTGTCGATCACCTGCCATGTGCATCCGAAAAAAACCAGTAGCAATTATTACAGAAAGCCCACGGCCAATCAGCGGACTTCGCACGACGGATCCACTTGGAATAAATTCTCAGGACGACACCAGTTTTGAGATTTAAATTCCCGAAGTTTGTGGAGAAATGCTTTGGCGTTCCAGTTACTTTTGTGCTTCATTGCATGAAACAACGTTTTTATATCTCGAAACTTGTGTCATCTTGAAAATTCGTTCCGAAGTGGATCCGCCTTGCGAACTCCGTGGCTAGAATTTGTAAATTGCAATATGGGCTATAATATAATTAGTTAAACACTTAATTAGTGATTTTTTATTAATTCGTCGATCTTGCATCTCAATCTTTTGTGCAAGTAATGTTCGCCGCTTTGAGTAGACCAGCTCATGAACTAGAATTGTAATATCTGCCAGAGGTTAAAGATTTTTGAAAGTGTTCACTGAACCGCCCTGTATATAGACGACTCCGTGTAGTGCGAATGTCACAGATAAGACACCTCGTGTATTAACTTAGCAATGAGTTGAATCGCGGAAAAAGCAGGGACATACGCACCACCACGGCCACCAATAGCAAAAAGCTTATCCACCAACACAGCCAGCGAAAGCGCTTCTTGCAGTGAGGAGGTCTCCACAGCGCTGCCATCGACTGTGTCCGGATTCGGTGCGGATCACTGGGAACAATAGGTCAGCGAGAGGGCATGCGAGTTAATGGGTCAGCGTAATATTGAGTGAATTCATCCCACACGTCGTTTGCAGCATTGCGGCTATAGGTACGAGGCGTACACAGGCAATATCCTTCTGCAGTGGAATAGAGTTGCGGGCGTAACTGTGCGACTATTGGCGGAAACAATGTTTTGTTTTGCTTGGCACATGATACGTAACAGCGATACATGACACGTTAGAACGGGTCAAACATCTCAAGGGGCATTCGGTTCTTCGAGCGCACATTTATCGTTTCATATATGCTTTTTAGGCAAGACGGACGCGTGCTACCACTGGTAATGTACTGCTAAAGTGTAAACCAGTTCAGAAGCCTTATAAAGTTGTGCAGAGATTTCACTTCTAGTGCTTTGTTCTTCTTCAAAAGTGCACTTGACTAACTGAAATCGTTGCCTCTAAGCCCCTGCCACCGTCAGTGACCGCCATTCTGGAATGGGTTAGGCAACATCAAGAAGTGCACGGGCGGTCATGGCCATGTCGTGCACTTGAAATATTCGGAAACCATGCTAGCTTGCTTGCTCCGCATTGGCATGCAAACGCGAAGGAGGAATGAAAGGGGGAAAGAACTAGGTGGGAGCATTTACGTACAAAACTGAAGCCAAGTCGGCCCAACAAGTATTTATTGCCAAGATAATTTTTACTGTTTTCTGGAAGTAGCACTGCTAACTTAGTACAAATTAGCTCTGACAACTCGCGAAGTATGCAATACCATACTCTGATTGTTAAGTCTCGACAGCTGCATGCGCAATGCATCACGGGCGACCTTGCAGATTCATATTCATGCAAGTGACGTTTCTATATCTCGTATCTTTTATAAACTTGCGATTTAGTGCATACTGTGAGGCGTCCCGTACGCCGAACCAACGCGAACTAGGTAGCACAATGCTTGTAACTCCGATTCATGACGTCATGCTACCAAGCCCGACTGCCACAGAATCTAATGGGCATGTTCCCGAGCAAGCAACGGTGATTTCGACGCCTGCCTTGGCAATGGAAATTTCGGGCACAGTAGCAAATTTTGGGCCCGGTTGCATGACGTCATGGATCGGAGTGACAGACCTTGTGCCATCTAGGTGGCCTTGTTGGTATGGCGCGTCGTAGGCTTTAAAACCATAAACAGTAAACAGCGGCCGCCGTGGCCGGGATTCGATCCCGCGACTTCGTGCTCAGCAGCCCAACACCATAGCCACTGAGCAACCACGGCGGTACTTTAACCTGAAATGCACTTCTCGACTTTGATAAGAAGTGGTTCAGGGCCCCTTTAGAGCCGTTTGCACCTTTCCACTGCGTGAACAAACGGCGAAGAATAACCTGGCAACAGTGAAAGCTGTTATCTTAATATCAAAGACATCAAATCAAGTAGCACGTTCGGGCGCAAACGTGCATGCCGATTGAGACCGAAGAACCATGCGAGCGAGACGCACGTCCTGTGCCAGCTGCTCCTGGTCCAAACTGGGCGCTCCGCTGAAGTTATCTCCCGATCGCGTATGTGAACGGAGGGATCAAAGCCTGCCGCCGCTTTTTCAAGACCCAGAGGCCTTACGTGGCGGTGCTGTGATAAGGCAAAAGGCGTTCCGGACTACTACCATCAGTACCCAGCATCCTTCCTGTTGTTGTCACAGCGGTCGCAACATTACGCTTCGAGAACGATGGTCAGCGACAGTGTCATGAAATTCTGCAGAGGCTACGTCGGTCGTCGAGCAGTTACCTGTTTCGAGGCGTCTTCTGCCATCAAATCCACCGACCACATAGATGTATCCACCTAGCGCGGCCATGCGTTGTCCGCATCGGAGATTGGCCAGATGTAGCCAACCGAGGCGAAAACCTTGCCTGCGCGTGGAGAGTATAAGGCTCAGCAAACGGCAGGGAAAGTTGAGCGAATACACTTAGGAAACAAAGCCTTTCTTGGCCCTCCCCCGCCTTTGCAGGTACCGTCTTGCAATGCCCAGTTGACAAAAATTGCGGCGAAACCCATCTCACGCAGGGAGTGTCGCCGTGAATGCGATTAGCATTGAAGCAATGTGTCAACACGAGTAGTATTCCCACTGGAGAGACACGTCACGTGTTTTATGCACCGTGTATACAGGCCGGTACTTGTGCGGCTTCTCTTTCACAATTCTTCGCGCAGAACATTCAGATATTCCCTCGGTTTTGGCTTTTTACGACTCATTTCCAGAGAACATTTACCGCACACTCTATATACGGAGAAAATTGATATATTAGACGAGGGTTGCGCTGTGCACGTAATAGTTATTTTTTCTTTTTCGTCATTGCAGAGCTGCATATACCCAGTATCACATGCTGAGTGACTCTAGTTGGTCAAGCAATTTGTTTCGAACCCAGTTCCCTCAGCACGACAGCACAATACTGTAGGCACTAGACCATGGACCACCCATGAATCCAAGTTGGCGGGAAAACGGTTAGTGACACAGACACACCAATAAACGTGAAGGACGATAACCGAGGACAATATAGGGGAAATTACCATGCCTAATAAATGAAATATATAAACGACAAATTAATGAAAATTAAAGAGGATGAAAAAAAAAACAACTGGGAAAGCACGTGGGAAACGATCCCGCAACCTTGGAATTTCGTGTGCGATGCTCTACCAATTTAGCTAAAGCGGCGCCGTTTCCCCGTTCACTTTCTTGAGTATTTATGTTTCCTAGTAGAACCCTGAGTGTTAGGCAGCGCCCCCAATCGCAGTCTTTGGCAGAGGATGTGGCACATCCTTTCTGCCGCAGGCGTCACGAGAACGTGAGCTTTTTAGGTGAAGGCAACCGGACACGTGCTACCTGAAGGCATCAATGTTGCTGGATTCGAGACGCTTGCTCCCACAACCTTCGCTTGTGGTATCGTTCCCCACCTGCGGCAGTGGCAAGTTTCTTAATCCACTTTATTTCCATTTAGTTATCGTTTCTTTACTTCACTTATTAAGCCCAAGTCATTTCCTATATGTTCTCTTTGGTGTCAGTGTTTGTTGGCTTCTTATGATATGACTAATAAAGATCGGGCCCCTCGGTTAACCCCCCTTTCTTCTCGTTTATTACATAACGAGGGTCTCGAATCCGCCAACACTGATGCCTTCAGGCAGCATGTGTGGGTTTATTGGCCGGTTGCCTTCACCCAAAAAGATCACGTTCTCGTGACGCCTGCGGCAGAAAGGATGTGCCACATCCGCTGCCAAGGTCTGTGAGTGGGGGCGCTTGCTAACACTCCCAGGGTTCTACTAATACCCAAGAAAGGGCATGGGCAAACAGCGCCGTGGTAGCTCAATTGGAAGAGCATCGCATGCAAAGCGCGAAGGTTGTGGGATTGTTCCCCACCTGCGGCTAGTTCTTTTTTGGTCCACTTTCATTTCCATTTATGTATAGTTTTTTTATCTCATTTATTAAGCACAAGCAACTTCCCTTATGTTGTCCGTCGTGTCAGTGTTTGTTGGCTTCTTATGATATGACTAATAAAAATCGGGCCGCTCGGTTAACCCCCTTTCTTCTCGTTTACTACAGTAATCGTGTGACTAGGATTCCATTGAGACATCTGAGCAAATCGGGGCTAGATTCTGATTAGAAAGCAGAGTACGTAACATCACCAGTCATTCTCTCCTCATTTACATCATCCATTACCATCATACCACTCATTACATGAAAAGAGACATGAGCAAATGTCACGAAGTCTGAGCTATCTCGTCGTATATTCATCGGTCTGTGTTTCGCCTTTAGTAGCGAAAAACACACCTGCCTATTAGTAAACAACTTCTTCGAAATGATATTTTGTCAATACAAGTATTGCAGATACGTTCAAGCAAATAATGGATGGATGGATGAAAAACTATTAATTCAAGCAAATAATGTCACAATGTATTCATCTACCTGTACTTTACATATGCTGGGTGTCTCAGCGAACACTTTCATAAATTTTTAAACGTTGCCTGTGACAGATAGCACAATTCTAGTTCCTGAGGGGACCTACTTGAAGCGGTGGACACTACTTGCAAAACAAAATTAAATACGTGATCGATTAACATAAATTCACTAACTAACCTTTAAACTAGTTGCGTTATGGTCCATATTGCAATTTACAAATTCTCGCCGTGGAGTTCCCAAGCCGAGTCCACTTGGAACGAATTCTCAAGATAACACTGGTTTTGAGACTAATTCCTGAACTTTGAGGAGAAATGCATTGGTTTTCGAGTTACTTTTGTGCTTGAATGCATAAAACGACATTTTGTTAAGTAAGTAAATGGAACAATGCCTTTCTTCGCAAAGTTCGGGAATTAATATCTAGAAACTGGGCTTTCTTGAAACAAGAATTTTTGAAAATTTTCGCTGAAACACCTTGAATATTTTATGACGCAATTAAAATTGTGCTATCTACCACAGGCAACCTTGAATTTTTCAAGGTTCAAGAATTTTTGAATATTTTCACTGAAACACCTTGTATATATTATGACGCAATTGCTGAATGCCCTGCCACCATGTTCAACTCAGAAACGCATTCCCGAAAAATATCTGCCCCCAATAACTTCCTTAGCGGCACATCGGAACATTGCTTATCCGCATGGTGGCAATGTAACGCCTCAGTGGGGGAATACAGATGTCTCAGTAACCCTAAAGAAAATAAAGAAAGAAAGCTCCACACGGCCCAAGGGCTGCAACAGCCACGTGTACTGTGCTAGTGTACCAGCGAGCTCTACGTCAAAGTTGGTGTTACCTTTGTGCAGTGCATCCGTGATTAAGTCTGCTGCATGGTGGCCTGATTCTGCTTGTGGATCTTGCAAGAAGCACATACACGGGCCACGATTCCATGCATCGCTCACCGCACTCTTGTAAGCCGTCGTTGAACAAGCGCTTTGGTTCCGTTCCTCAAATGCTTGCTTTTCCCTGCACGCCAACCACGAAAAATTTACCACCGACAGCCTCGCCCGCCAATGAACAAGAAAACTTCTCGAGACTTCATCAGTGTCAACCTGTCGCATTATTAACACGTCTAACCATAATAACACGTTTAACATTCCGTAGCTAAGGGGATTTGCAGACCTTATTCTTTTTTAACCTCAAGGATTTCGGAGCAACAGAAACTGCCCGCCTACCTCATTATTATTATTATTATTATTATTATTATTATTATTATTATTATTATTATTATTATTATTATTATTATTATTATTATTATTATTATTATTATTATTATTATTATTATTATTATTATTATTCAATCTTCTATAAAACGTGGTGGTCACAAATGGTCACCTGGCCTACTTCATTGATTCAGGTATGCTATACATGTTTATCATACCAGTTATCTTTGTATTCATCTCCTTAATGCTTTGTTTTCTTCAGAGCTTCTCTACGTGCCTTGTACCGATACCATCAGCCTCTTCCCTGCTTTCATTTCGAATAATACTCTAAAGTGTCTTGCTTATCTTCTGTCCACTTTAAATACAAGCGCTTCTGGACGGTGTAAGTTACCTACGGGCCTCACTAGGTCAATGGCTTAGCATTCCATAAAGATGTGCTGAGCGGTCTCCGGATTTTCGCTGCAGCATACACTTGCTTTTGTCCTTATGCAATCAGCTCGAGCTTTAAATAAGCCGTCAGTGCCCTTTGTGCTATACTACAGATTTTCCCTCCTAATTTCTTCCCATTCTTGTAATACTCTATGCTCATTTTTTGCTTGCAATTTTTGCATCCAGTTCCCTGTTTGTTTATCTAATTCTTTTTGATGACTCCTGGTCTATTTTCACTTTCAAATACCCTCGGCTTCAAATACTTGGCTGCCAACTTTATTCACCTCTATCTCCATTCTGAATCCATGCTTTCCAGGCACAGATACTTGTGCATTTTAGCCACCAATTTTCGTCCATGTCCTTGAGCCTTTCTTTTGCTCTGCACTTCTCAGACTACAAAAGAGGCCGAACCCATGCTGCACTACCTCATTTTTGTTTTACCATGGGCTCCCAAAGCTAACCGGCCTAAGGATATTTAGTTAACGTCAAATACCGACAGGATGTCCGATTTCAAGCACCGAATCGCATTTCCAAGCGTCAGCGCTGGCACCGTTACTCCTTTCCAGATTCCAAGCACCACCTCATACTCATTCTGGCCCCAAAGCGCTCTATGTTTCATTATTGCTACATTCCACTTTCCTTTTATTTTCAGGTTATCTCGGTGGGTGCTTGAGTAAGTCTCTCCTTCGTTTATGCATACGCCGAAGTATTTATATCGCTTGACTACGGGTACGACTTACAGTTGAATTGACTATTTAGATTACTCGTCTCTCCATTAAGGATTATATTTGCCTATTTCTCTGTGTTAAAATGAATGCCTAAATTTGTCGCTGCGTTGCCATAGGTTTTTGGAATTTTCGGTAAGTCTTTTCTATTGTGAGCCAGTAGCACGATGTCGTCCACATACAGTTCGGGGAACTTTTGTTGCACCATTTGACCATTGCGCATGTAGGATAAATTGAAACCTAATTCACTATTTCCCAATCATTATGTACCCTTAATATAAAGCGTGAGCAGTGCTACTACCATCGCCACCACAAGGCCTATTGGAGAAACGTTCATATGTTCCGTAGCAGAAGCTCCCAACGCTCTAACGTGTGAGAGAGAAAGACAGCATTCCAGTTCCTACGGCACTTCTGCAGCAAGAAAAACAACAAGCGCCATCCTTCAACTATGTGTGATAACCCCTCCCCTCTCTCAAAATGCTCTTAACGATCTCGCTGCCGCCTGGGACTCTCTCTCCCCCTATCTACGCTGTTGAATTTTTTCGATTGCCACAGAGAGCAGCGACCCAACCGCTGGCAATCTCTGCTTCGTGCCTGTCCTCGCTTGATTAACTCGGATACTCGGACGTTCTGGCAATTATTTTCTGCTTAAAGCTCACAGCAGGTAGTACCGTGACTCTTGCATCCTTAAATATCTTTTTATGATGGTGCCATTCATGAGGCAACAGCTGCCCGCATGACGTGAATCCTTTTTCATCGCGGCTCCCAACGCAAGTGAAAAGGGAAAAGAAGAATGTCTCCCATCAGACGGCAGCATTCTGTGATCGGTGTCTTCGACTCGGTGTTTGGCGGCGCAGCAGCTCAATTACGCGAGTGGAGTACATCGTGGGAGACATGGAAATGACCTCAACCCACACGGTTGTGGTACAAATAAAACTGTCTCCTCGACCTTTGCCAAGTGCATCAACTTGCCGCCAGCGTGCTGCGGCGCGTGTGATGTTACCGTTGTTTTGTAGACGTTAGACAAGGTGCCCGATGCACATGCGTGTCCGCCCTCGCACAAGTTACCAGAAAGTTTCTCTCTGGCCTAAAAGCAATGTACACGCTTACGTAGCGAGATTTGTGCGAAGAAGAAAGAATCAGGGCGCTATATTGTAGTGATGCCTTAAGCTCGATTCTTTGTCAAATCACGACAAGCTGATCTTGTTGCTAACACTGGCGCAGTGTAGCCATGACCACCGATGTAGCACCACTTGTATATATACTTCAATAGGTATCAATAGACGTCTACGTTCATGACAGTTGTTAGATTAAATAAGATGAGAGTAACGTAATTACGCCAAATGCTGGAGCTTCCAAAATTTGCTCCAACCTGTGTTTCATCCTTTTCAAGACACATCACTAGCATGATGGGCGCTGCGTGTATGCGGGCTTCACTTTCGGCATGGTGCACCACTAAGCTTTCAACGCAACTGTTCTTTCGACCAGAGCACTTAGAGATTTTGTGACCGCACCTTCACGAAAACATTCATATCGACACTTACGTTTTGGTGATGAGCCCAATTCGAACTTCTGACAACACTGTTGCAACGTCTAGCTGCGATGTTGTTTCAGAGTTGGGTCCTGCCCAGCGGGCAATGGCCTTTAGCACGATACACTCCTTTTTTACATTAAGCTCATCGCTGGCCAAAACCTCCATCAGTACTTCCGCCGGCAGTAGCCTAATATCATAGTTCGACTTGAACGCCTGCAATCAATGCACACTTGTGTAAAAGATCAAATTGTGAAGAAATGCGAGCAATTTGACAGTTTACAGATCACACCTGAAACATCAACATTACATGACATCTCAACAAATCTCTTATAAGTGGTATCCTGATTAAAGTATATGGGCATCAGAATACTTTCGCGTTGTGGCGGTAAAGAACCACACACATCCAGAACTGTGTGTTAAGGATATAAACTTTTTTGTGGGATAATTGGTTCTCCAGTAAACAAGTAATACTTAAACCACGTATTCACGCAGCACATATACCACGAAAACACGGAAAGATGTTCACCGGACATACAGCGACTTACAATTTATATATTTATTAGGAAAACCAGCGAGTAAATAGCAAAGCCAACCTGCATGGACATACACGTGGAACAGTACCTTCGAGCAATTCTAGCTTGCAATCCGACGAAGAAACAGAGGGTACTGATATATGCACTTACCAGGCATTTCTTTTTATGTGGAACGGCTCCGCGATTTTTCAGCTTCCGACTCTCGTGTCTAAATATGCCAGAAAGGTACTCGAAAAATCCCAACCACAACAGCAACCACACAGTAATTAGACATACTGGAATGGGGCATAAATTATCATTCTTTTAGTCAGCGTCTGCCCTCTGCACTCCGCCAAGGATCCGCGAGCGATGTAAAACCTCTGCATATCGTATAAAGTGACGAAAAATGCCAGAAGCACTTGATGCTTTGGGCCGAAGGCAAGATTTAAATTGCGCCTGCCTGATTCTCCGCGCTACGCTAAACGGCAATGCGACATTTGGTAGAAATCTGATAGTTCAGCCACTCTTTCCCAAAAGAGTTGCATCTTGGCTTTCTCTTTCTTTTTTTCTTGAACAAGCAGGGAAGAGCCTAGCAAAAGACAAAAGGCGGGTTGCCACGTACCGATCTACCACACGTGTCTATGTAACTCTCCCAATGTGGAAGCTATGTATGGACGCTTGCCGAGTGGTTACGGAAAAAAAACACTAGCGTGAGCGCGGTGCGCGTGGCCTGCTCGCAGCTTCTGGCCCACACCGATTACTGAACTCCCTGTCACCGCGTTCAACTCAGAAACGCATTCCCGAAAAAAGTCTGCTCCCGATACCTTACTTAGTGGCACATCGGGACATTGCTTATCGGTATGGTGATAATGTGACGGCTGAGTGGGAGATACAGGTGTCTCAATACCCATCAAAAATAAAAAAAATATCTGTGCTGCAAAAGGGCTGGAACAGCCAGGTGTACTGTGCTATCAGTACCAGCGAGCTCTACGGCAAAGTTGGCGTTACCTTTGTGCAGTGCGTCCGAGAGGCAGTCTGCTGCATGGTGGCCCGATTCTGCTTGTGGGTCTTGCAACAAGCATATACACGGGCCACGATTCCATGCATCGCTCACCGCACTCTTGTAAGCCGCCGTTGAAAAAAAGCGTTCGTGCTGTTCTTCAAATGCTCGCTTTTCCCTGCATGCCAACCGCGAAAACATTGCTGCCAACAGCCTTTCACCCTAATGAACAAGAAAACTCCAGACTTCACCAGTGTCTCTTAACCTGTCTAGTATAATTAAAACGCCTAAGAATAATAGCCCGCAAAACATCGATAACACGCTTAACATTAATAACAAGTTCAGGGAATTTGCAGGCCCTGTCCTTTTTAATCTCTAGGGTTTCAGAGTAACAGAAACTAACCACCTACGTGATGATGATGATAATGGTAATGGCTATTATTACTAAAATTGTTATTATGATGATGATTCTGATTGTGATTATGATTATGATGGTGGCATCCGCTATAAAAAGAGGTGGTCACAAATGGTCACCTAGCCTACTTGACTCAGGTATGCTATACATGCTTTTCATATTAGCATTCTTGTATTCATCATCTTAATGTTTTTTCTTCAGAACTCCTCTACGTGCCTTTTACCGCTACCTAAGCGTGTAACACCCGGTCGTAACAATCTCTAAATATACTCTAAATGTGTCTTCCTTATCTTCTGTCCACTTTAAATACAAGTGCTTCTGGATAGTGCAAGTTACTTACGGGTCTAAAAAGGTCAATCGCTTAGCATAACATAAAGATGTGCTGACCGGTCTCTGAATTTTCGCTGCAGCATACACATGCTTTATGCTATGTATATTTCCTCCCATATGTTTTTGTCCGTATGCAATCAGCTCGACTTTCAAATAGGCAATCGCTGCCCTTTGTGCTATCATACAGATTTTCCCTCCTAATTTCTTCCCATTGTTGTAATACTCTGTGCTCTTTTTTTTTTTTGCTTGTAATCTTTGCATCTAGTTCCCTGTTTATCTCATTCTTTTTGATGAGTCATGGTTGTCTATTTTCACTTTCAAATACCCTTGGCTTCAAATATTTGGCTACCAAATTTATTCACCTCTCTCTCCATTCTGAATCCACGCTTTTCAGGTACAGATACTTGTGCATTTTAGCCACCAATTTTCGTCCATGTCCTTGAGCCTTTTGCTCTGCATATCTCAGACTTCAAAAGAGGCCGAAGCCACGCTGCACTGCCTCATTTGTGGTTTTACCATGGGCTCTCAAAGCTAACCGGCCTAAGGACATTTAGTTAACGTCATATACCGACAGGATGTCCGATTTTAAGCACCGAATCGCATTTCCAAACGTCAGCGCTGGCACCGTTACTCCTTTTCAGATTCCGAGCACCACCTCATACTCATTCTGGCCCAAACGCGCTCTATGTTTCATTATTGCTACATTCCACTTTCTTTTTATTTTCAGGTTATCTCGGTGGGTGCTTGAGCAAGCCTCTCCATGTATGTATACGCCGAGGTATATATATTGCTTGACTAAGGGTATGATGTACTGTTGAATTCAGACTATTTAGATTACTCGTCTATCCATTAAGGATAATATTTTCCTATTTCTCTGTGTTAAACTGAATGCCTAGATTTGTCGCTGCGTTGCCATAGGTTTTTGGAATTTTCTGTAAGTCTCTTGTATTTTGAACCAGTAGCACTATGTCATCCGCATACATCAGTCCGGCGAATTTTTGTTGCATCATTTGACCATGGCGGATGTAGGATAAATTGAAACCTAATTCACTGTCTCGCAATCATTATATGCCCTTAATATAAAGGGTGAGCAGTGCTACTACCATCGCCACAACGAGGCCTAGCGGAGAAGCTTTCATGTGTTCCCTCGCAGACGCTCCCAACAATCTAACGTGTCAGAGAGAGAAAGACAGCATTCCAGTTCCTACGGCACTTCTGCAGCAAGAAAAACAACAAGCGCCATCCTTCAACTATGTGTGACAACCACTCCCCTCTCTCAAAATGCTCTTAACGATCTCGCTGCCGTCTGAGACTCTCTCTCTCTCTCTCTCTCTCTACGCTTATGATTTTTTTCCGACTGCCACAGAGAGCAGCGACCCAACCGGTGGCAATCTCTCTGCTTCGTGCCTGTCCTCGCTCGATTAACTCGGAGACTCGGACGTTCTGGCAATTATTTTCTGCTTAAAGCTCGCTGCAGGTAGTACCGTGACTCTCGCATCTTTTAATATCTTTTTATGATGGCGCCATTCACGAGGCAACAGCCGCCCGCATGACGTGAATCCTTTTTCATCGCGGCTCCCAATGCAAGTGAAAAGAAGGGAAAACAAGATGGTCCCCACCAGACCGCACCGTTCTGTGATCGGTGCCTTCGATTCTGTGTTTGTCGGCGCAGCAGCTCAATTACGCGAGTGGAGTACATCGTGGGAGACGTGGAAATGACCTCAACCCACACGGTTGCGGTATAAATAAAAATGGCGCCTCAACCTTTGCGACGAGCATCAACTTGCTGCCAATGCGCTGCAGCAAGTGTAATGTTACCGTTCTTTCGTAGACGTTAGACAAGGTGCCCGATGCACATGCGTGTCCGCCCTCGCACAAGTTACCAGAAAGTTTCTCTCTGGCCTAAAAGCAATGTACACGCTTACGTCGCGAGATTTGTGCGAAGAAGAAAGAATCAGGGCGCTATATTGTAGTGATTCCTTAAGCTCGATACTTTGTCAAATCATGACAAGCTGATCTTGTTGCTAACACTGGCGCAGTGTAGCCATGACCACCGATGTAGCACCACTTGTATATAGTTCAATAAGTATCAATAGACGTCTACGTTCATGACAGTTGTTAGATTAAATAAGATGAGAGTAACCTAATTACGCCAAACGCTGGAGCTTCCAAAATTTGCTCCAACCTGTGTTTCATTCTTTTCAAGACACATCACTAGCATGATGGGCGCTGCGTGTATGCGGGCTTCACTTTCGGCATGGTGCACCACTAAGCTGTCAATGCAACTGTTCTTTCGACCAGAGCACTTAAAGATTTTGTGACCGCATCTTCAAGAAAACATTCATATCGACACTTACGTTTTGGTGATGAGCCCAATTCGAACTTCTGACAACACTGTTGCAACGTCTAGCTGCGATGTTGTTTCAGAGTTGGGTCCTGCCCTGCGGGCAATGGCCTTCAGCACAAGACACTCCTTTTTTACATTAAGCTCATCGCTGGCCAAAACCTCCATCAGTACTTCCGCCGGCAGTAGCCTAATATCATAGTTCGACTTGAACGCCTGCAATCAATGCACACTTGTGTAAAAGATCAAATTGTCAAGAAATGCCAGCAATGACAGTTTACAGATCACACCTGAAACATCAACATTACATGCCCACCTCGACAAATCTCTCTTAATAAGTGGTATCCTTATTAAAGTATATGGGCATCAGAATATTTTCGCGTTGTGGCGGTAAAGAACCAGACACATCCAGAACTGTGTGTTAACGATATAAACCATTTTTTTATGGGAAAGCTGGTTCTCCAGTAAGCAAGTAATACATTAACCACATATTTCACACAATGCATATACATGGAAAAAAAGTTCAGTGTACAGACGGCCACTTACAATTCATATACTTATTGAGAAAAAGAGCGAGTAAATATCTGAGCCAACCTGCATGGTCATACACATGCAACAGTACCTCTGCAATCTGACGAAGAGAGAGAGGGTACTGATATGCAATTACCAGGCATCTTTTTTATGTGGAACGGATCCGCTATTTCTCAGCTGCCGACTGTCGTGCCTAAATATGCCAGAAAGGCGCTCGAAAGGTGCCAACCACAACAGCAACCACACAGTATGTAGACACACGAGAACAATGCGTACATTATAATAATAAAGTCAGCGTCTGCCCTCTGCACTCCGTCAAGGATACGCGAGCGATCTAAAACCCCTGTATCTCGAAGTGACGAGAAATGCCGGGAGCGCTTGATGCTTTGAGCCAAAGGAAAGATTTAAATTGCACCTGCCTGATGCCCCGCACTACATTAAACGGCAATGTCACATTAGGTGGAAATCTGCTAGCTCGGCGGCTGTTTCCCAAAAGCGTTCGCTCCTGGCTTTCGCTCTTTTTTTTTTCTTTTCTTGAACAATAGGAGAAAAGCTTAACAGTATACAAAAGGCGGGTTGCCACGTTCCGATCTATAACACGTGTCTATGTACCTCTCCCAATGTGGAAGCTATGTATGGATGTTTGCCGATTGGTTGCGGAAAAAGAACACTAGCGTGGGCGCGGTGCGCAAGGCCTGCTCGCTGCTCCTGGTCCCCGCCGATTACTGAACGCCGTGTCACTGCGTTCAACTCACAAACGCATTCCCGAAAAAAGTCTGCTCCCAATAACTTCCTTAGTGGCACGTCGAAACATTGCTTATCCGTATGGTGATAAGGTAACGCCTAAGTGGGGGAATACAGATGTATCAATACCCGTCAAAAATATTAATAAAGAAAGGTCTATGCGGCAAAAGGGCTGCAACAGCGAGGTGCTATCAGTACCAGCGAGGTGTACGGCAAAGCTCGCGTTACCTTTGTGCTGCGCGCCCGTGAGGAAGCCTGCTGCATGGTGACCCGATTTTACTTGTCCATCTTGCGACAAGCATATACACGGGCCACGATTTCATGCATCGCAGTCTTGTAAGCCGCCGTGAAACAAAAGCTTTGGTTCTGTTCCTCAAATGCTTGCTTTTCCCTGCATGCCAACCGCAACAAAATTGCCACCGACAGCCTGGCACACTAATGAAGAAAAGTTGGCGCGACTTCACCAGTGTCTCTTAACCTGTCTAGCATTACCACGCCTAATACTAATAACAAGCTTAACATCAATAACACGCGTAACACTAGTAACACATTTAACATTCTGTAGCTCAGGGGATTTGCAGGCCCTGTCCTTTTTTAATCTTTCCTTAAGCAATAGAAACTGTCTATTATTATTATTATTATTATTATTATTATTATTATTATTATTATTATTATTATTATTATTATTATTATTATTATTATTATTATTATTATTATTATATTCAATCCCCTTATAAAACGTGGTGGTCACAAACGGTCACCTAGCCTTCATTGATTCAGGTATGCTAAAGCATGTATAGCATCTCCTTAATGCTCCTTCAGAACTCCTCAAAGTGCCTTGTACCGCTACATATGCGTGTAACAGACCCGGTCATATCAATCTATTTCCCGCTTTCAGTTCGATTAATACTCTAAAGGTCTCTTATTCTGTCCACTTTAAATCCAAGCGCTTCTGGATGGTGTACCATAACTACGGGTCTCACTAGGTGAATCGCTTAGCCTTCCATAAAAATCTGCTGAGCAATCTCTGCATTTTCGCTGCCGCATACACATGCTTTGTGCTATGTGTATTTCCTCCCATATGATTTTGTCCTTATGCAATCAGCTCGAGCTTCAAATAGGCAATCACTGCACTGCACTGTTATAAAGATTTTCCCTCTTGATTTCTTCCCATTCTAGTAATACTCAATCGTCTTTTTTTCCTGTTTATTTCCTTCTTTTCGATGATTCCTGGTTGTCTATTTTCACTTTCGAATAACTTATACTTGGTTGCCACCTTTTTTTACCTCTTTCTCCATTCTGAATCCACGCTTATCAGGTACAGATACTTGTGCATCTTAGCCGCCAATTTATTTTCGTCCATGTCCTTGAGCCTTTCAAGAAAAATTTTGCTCTGCACTTCTCAAACTTCAAAAAAGGCCGAACCCATGCTGCACTGCCTAATTTGTGGTTTTACCATGGGCTCCCAAAGTTAACCGGCCTATGGATCTTTAGTTGACGTCATACACGCACAAGATATCCGATTTTAAGCATCGAATGTCATTCGCAAACGTCAGAGCTGGCTCCGTTACTCCTTTCCAGAATCCAAGCACCACCTTATACTCATTCTGGCCCCAAAGCGCTCCATTTCATTATTGCTATATTCTACTTCCCTTTTATTTACAGAATATCTCGGTGGGTGCTTGAGTAAGTCTCTCCATTTATGTATACGCCGAGGTATCTATATTGCTTGAATAAGGGTATGACTTACTTTTGAATTGACACTATGTAGATTACTCGTCTCTCAATTAAGGATAATATTTGCCTATTTCTCTGAGTTAAACTGAATGCCTAGATTTGTCGCTGCGTTGCCATATATATATATCGGAATTTTCTGTAAGTCTCTTGTATTGTGAACCAGTAGCACTATGTCATCCGCATACATCAGCCCGGGGAATTTTTGTTGCACCATTTGACCATTGCGCATGTAGGATAAATCGAAACCTAATTCACTGTTTCGCAATCATTATATGCCCTTAATATAAAGGGTGAGCAGTGCTACTACCATCGCCACCACAAGGCCTAGCGGAGAAGCTTTCATATGTTCCCTCGCAGACGCTCCCAATGCTCTAACGTGTGAGAGAGAAAGAGAGCATTCCAGTTCCTACGGCACTTCTGCAGCAAGAAAAACAACAAGCGCCATCCTTCAACTATGTGTGACAACCACTCCCCTCTCTCAAAATGCTCTTAACGATCTCGCTGCCGTCCGAGACTCTCTCTCTCTCTCTCTCTCTACGCTTTTGATTTTTTTCCGACTGCCACAGAGAGCAGCGACCCAACCGGTGGCAATTTCTATGCTTCGTGCCTGTCCTCGCTCGATTAACTCGGAGACTCGGACATTCTGGCAATTAGTTTCTGTTTAAAGCTCACCGCAGGTAGTACCGTGACTCTTGCATCTTTTAATGTCTCTATGATGGCGCCATTCATGAGGCAACAGCCACCCGCATGACGTGAATCCTTTTTCATCGCGGCTCCCAATGCAAGTGAAAAGAAGGGAAAACAAGATGGTCTCCCACCGGACCGCACCGTTCTGTGATCGGTGTCTTCGACTCGGTGTTTGTCGGCGCAGCAGCTCAATTACGCGAGTGGAGTACATCGTGGGAGACGTGTAAATGACAACCCACACGGTTGTGGTACAAATAAAAATGTCTCCCGAACCTTTGCCAAGTGCATAAACTTGCCGCCAGCGTGCTGCGGCGAGTGTGATGTTACCGTTGTTTCGTAGACGTTAGACAAGGTGTGCGCTGCATACGCATGTCCGCCCTCGCACAAGTTACCAGAAAGTTTCTCTCTGGCCTAAAAGCAATGTACACGCTTACGTCGCGAAATTTGTGTGAAGAAGGAGAAACAATCACGGCGCTATTTTGTCGCGATGCCTTAAGCTCGATTCTTTGTAAAATCACGACAAGCTGATCTTGTTGCTAACACTGGCGCAGTGTAGCCATGACCACGGATGTAGCACCATTTGTATATATACTTCAATAAGTATAATAGACGCCTACGTTCATGACAGTTGTTAGATTAAAGAAGATGAGAGTAACGTAATTACGCCAAATGCTGGAGCTTCCAAAATTTGCTCCAACCTGTGTTTCATTCTTTTCAAGACCCATCACTAGCATGATGGGCGCTGCGTGTATGCGGGCTTCACTTTCGGCATGGTGCACCACTAAGCTGTCGATGCAACTGTTCTTTCGACTAGAGCACTTTGTGACCGCATCTTCAAGAAAACATTCATATCGACACTTACGTTTTGGTGACGAGCCCAATTCGAACTTCTGACAACACTGTTGCAACGTCTAGCTGCGATGTTGTTTCAGAGTTGGGTCCTGCCCAGCGGGCAATGGCCTTTAGCACGAGACACTCCTTTTTTACATGAAGCTCATCGCTGGCCAAAACCTCCATCAGTACTTCCACCGGCACTAGCTTAATATCATAGTTCGACTTGAACCCCTGCAATCAATGCACAGTTGTGTAAAAGATCAAACTGTGCAGAAATGCGAGCAATTTGACAGTTTACAGATCACACCTGAAACATCAACTTTACATGCCCACCTCGACAAATCTCTCTTAATAAGTGGTATCCTGGTTAAAGTATATGAGCGTCAAAATACTTTCGCGTTGTGGCGGTAAAGAACCAGACACATCCAATACTGTGTGTTAACGATATAAACTTTTCTTTTTGTGGTAAACTGGCTCTCAAGTAAACAAGTAATACTTAAACCACATATTCACACAGCACATATACAATGAAAGCACGGAAAAAAGTTCACCGGACATACAGCGACTTACAATGAATATACTAAAAGCAGCGAGTAAATATCAAAGCCAACCTGCATGGACATACTCATGCAACAGTACCTTCGAGCAACTCTAGCTTGCAATCAGACGAAGAAAGAGAGGGTACTGATATGCAATTACCAGGCATTTCTTTTTATGCGGAACGGCTCCGCGATTTCTCAGCTTCCGACTGTCGTGTCTAAATATGCCAGAAAAGTGCTCGAAAGATCCCAACCACAACAGCAACCACACAGTAAGCAGACAAACAGGAACGGGGCATACATTGTAATTTTTAAGTCAGCGTCTGCCCTCTGCACTCCGTCAAGGATACGCGAGCGATCTAAAACCTTTGCATCTCGTATAAAGCGACGAGAAATGCCAGAAACACTTGATGCTTTGGGCCAAAGGCAAGATTTAAATTGCGCCTCCCTGATTCTCCGCGCCACGCTAAACGGCAATGCGACATTTGGTAGAAATATGATAGTTCACCCGCTCTTTCCAAAAAGAGTTGCATCCTGGCTTTCTCTCTCTTTTTTTCTTGAACAAGCACGCACCAGAGAAGAGCCTAGCAGTAGAAAAATGGCGGGTTGCCACGTACCGATCTACCACACGTGTCTATGTACCTCTCCCAATGTGGAAGCTATGTATGGACGTTTTCCGATTGGTTGCGGAAAATGAACACTAGCGTAGGCGCGGTGCGCATGGCCTGCTCGCTGCTCCTGGCCCACACCGATTACTGAACGCGTGCGCGGGGCCTGCTCGTTGCTCTTGGCCCACACCGATTACTGAACGCCCTGTCACCGCGTTCGACTCAAACACATTCCCGAAAAAAGTCTGCTCCCAATATCTTCCTTAGTGGCACATCGGAACATTGCTTATCGGTATGGTCATCATGTAACGCCTCAGTGGGGGAATACAGATGCATGAATACCCACCAAAAATATAAAGAAAAGCTCTGTGCTGCAAAAGGGCTGGAATAGCCAGTTGCTCTGTGCTATCAGCACCAGCGAGTTCTACGGCAAAGTTGGAGTTACCTTTGTGAGTACGTCCGTGAGGCCGTCTGCTGCATGGTGGCCCTATTCTGCTTGTGGGTCTTGCAACAAGCATATACACGGGTCATGATTCCGTGCATCGCTCACCGCTCTATTGAAATCGTCGCTGAACAAAAGCTTTGGTGCTGTTCCTGAAATGCTCGCTTTTCCCTGCATGCCAACCGCGAATTTACCACCGACAGCCTTGCACACTAAGAACAAGAAAACTTCTCCAAACTTCACCAGTGTCCTTTAACCTGTGTAGTATTATTAACACGCCTAAGAATAATAACACGCATAACACCGATAACAGGCTTAACATTAATAACAAATTCAAGGAATTTGCAGGCCCTGACCTTTTTTAATCTCTAGGGTTTCTGAGGAACAGAAACTGCCCGCCTACGTGATGATGATGACTATTACTATGATTATAATGGGGATGACGGTGATGATTATGGCATCCTCTATAAAACGAGGTACTCACAAATGGCCGCCTAGCCTACTTGATTGACTCAGGTATGCTATACATGTTTTTCATATTAGCATTTTTGTATTCATCCTAATGTTTTTGTTTTCTTCAGAACTCTTCTACGTGCCTTGTACCGCTACCTATGCGTGTAACAGACCCGGTCGTATCAATGTCTAAATATACTCTAAATGTGTCTTCCTTATCTTCTGTCCACCTTAAATACAAGCGCTTCTGGTTGGTGTACGTTACCTACGGGTCTCACTAGGTCAATCGCTTGGCATTGAATAAAGATGCCCTGAGCGGTGTCTGCATTTTCGTTGCAGCATACACATGCTTCATGCTGTGTATATTTTCTCGTATGTTTTTGTTATTACGCAATCAGCTCGAACTTCAAATAGGCAATCACTGCCTTTTGTGCTATCATACACATTTTCCCTCATAATTTCTTCCCATTCTTGTAATACTCTATGGTCTTTTTGTTTGCACTATTTGCATCCAGTTCCCCGTTTGTTTATCTAATTCTTTTTGATGACTCCTGGTCTATTTTCACTTTCAAATACCCTCGGCTTCAAATACTTGGCTGCCAACCTTATTCACCTCTATCTCCATTCTGAATTCACGCTTTTCAGGTACAAATACTTGTGCATTTTAGACACCAATTTTCGTCCATGTCCTTGAGCCTTTCTCTTGCTCTGCACTTCTAAGACTTCAAAAGAGGCCGAACCCATACTGCACTGCCTCATTTGTGGTTTTACCATGGGCTCCCAAAAGTTAACCGGCCTATAAATCTTTAGTTAACGTCATACACGCACAAGATATCCGATTTTAAGCATCGAATGCCATTCGCGAACGTCAGCGCTGGCTCCGTTACTCCTTTCCAGAATCCAAGCACCACCTCATACTCATCCTGGCCCCAAAGCGCTATATGTTTCATTATTGCTACATTCCACTTTCCTTTTATTTTCAGGTTATCTCGGTGGGTGCTTGAGTAAGTCTCTCCTTCGTTCATGCATACGCCGAAGTATTTATATCGCTTGACTATGGGTACGACTTACAGTTGAATTGACTATTTAGATTACTCGTCTCTCCATTAAAGATTATATTTGCCTATTTCTCTGTGTTAAAATGAATGCCTAAATTTGTCGCTGCATCGCCATATATTTTCGGAATTTTCTGTAAGTCTCTTGTTTTGTGAGCCAGTAGCATTATGTCATTCGCATACATCAGTTCGGGGAATTTTTGTGACACCATTTGTCCATTAAGCATGTAGGATAATTTGAAACGTAATTCATGTTTTCAAATCTTTATATACCCTTAACATAAAGCGTTAACAGCAGCACAACCATCGCCACCACAAGGCCTAGCGGAGAAGCATTCATATATTCCCTGGCAGACGCTCTCAACGCTCTAAGGTGTGAGAAAGAAAAAGAGAGCATTTTAGTTCCTCCAGCGCTTCCGCAGCAAGAAAAACAAGCGCCACCATTCAACTATGTGCGTCGACCACTCCCATCTCTGAGTGCTCTTAACGATCTCGCTGCATTCCGAGACACACAATCTATGCTTTTTAATTTTTTCCGTTGCCACAGAGCAGCGACCCAACCACTGGCCATCTCTCTGCTTCGTGCGTGTCCTCGCTCGATTAACTCGGATACTCGGACGTCCTGGGAATTAATTTCTGCTTTAAGCTCACCGCAGGTAGTACCGTGACTCTTGCATCTTTTAATATATCTCTATAATGGCGCCATTCATGAGGCAACAGCTGCCCGCATGACGTGAATCCTTTTTCATCGCGGTTCCCAATGCAAATGAAAAGAAGGGAAAATAAGATGGTCTCCCACCAGACGGCACCGTTATGTGATCGATGTCTGATTCGGTGTTTGGCGGCGCAGCAGCTCATTTACGCGAGTGGAGTACATCCTGGGAGACATGGAAATGGCCTCAACCCACACGGTAGTGGTACAAATAAAAATTTCTCCTCGACCTTCGCCAAGTGCATCAACTTGCCGCCAGCGTGCTGCGGAGAGTGTGACGTTGAAGTTTTTTCGAAGATGTTAGACAAGGCGCACGCTGCACATGCGTGTCCGCCCTCGCACAAGTTAACACAACTTTCTCTGGGCCCTAAAAGCAATGTACACGCTTACGTCGCGAGATTTGTGCGAAGAAGAAAGAATCAGGGCGCAATATTGTAGCGATGCCTTAAGCTCGATTCTTTGTCAAATCACGACAAGCTGATCTTGTTGCTAACACTGGCGCAGTGTAGCCATGACCACCGATGTAGCACCACTTGTATATATACTTCAATAAGTATCAATAGACGTCTACGTTCATGACAGTTGTTAGATTAAATAAGATGAGAGTAACGTAATTACGCCAAATGCTGGAGCTTCCAAAATTTGCTCCAACCTGTGTTTCATTCTTTTCAAGACACATCACTAGCATGATGGGCGCTGCGTGTATGCGGGCTTCACTTTCGGCATGGTGCACCACTAAGCTGTCAATGCAACTGTTCTTTCGACCAGAGCACTTAAAGATTTTGTGACCGCATCTTCAAGAAAACATTCATATCGACACTTACGTTTTGGTGATGAGCCCAATTCGAACTTCTGACAACACTGTTGCAACGTCTAGCAGCGATGTTGTTTCAGAGTTGGGTCCTGCCCAGCGGGCAATGGCCTTTAGCACAAGACACTCCTTTTTTACATTAAGCTCACCGCTGGCCAAAACCTCCATCAGTACTTCCGCCGGCAGTAGCCTAATATCATAGTTCGACTTGAACGCCTGCAATCAATGCACACTTGTGTAAAAGATCAAATTGTGAAGAAATGCCAGCACTGACAGTTTACAGATCACACCTGAAACATCAACATTACATGCCGCCTCGACAAACCTCTCTCATAAGTGGTATCCTTATTAAAATATATGGGCATCATAATATTTTCGCGTTGTGGCGGTAAAGAACCAGACACATCCAGAACTGTGTGTTAACGATATAAACCATTTTTTTATGGGAAAGCTGGTTCTCCAGTAAGCAAGTAATACATTAACCACATATTTCACACAATGCATATACATGGAAAAAAAAGTTCAGTGTACAGACGGCCACTTACAATTCATGTACTTATTGAGAAAAAGAGCGAGTAAATATCTGAGCCAACCTGCATGGTCATACACATGCAACAGTACCTCTGCAATCTGACGAAGAGAGAGAGGGTACTGATATGCAATTACCAGGCATCTTTTTTATGTGGAACGGATCCGCTATTTCTCAGCTGCCGACTGTCGTGCCTAAATATGCCAGAAAGGCGCTCGAAAGGTGCCAACCACAACAGCAACCACACAGTATGTAGACACACGAGAACAATGCGTACATTATAATAATAAAGTCAGCGTCTGCCCTCTGCACTCCGTCAAGGATACGCGAGCGATCTAAAACCCCTGTATCTCGAAGTGACGAGAAATGCCGGGAGCGCTTGATGCTTTCAGCCAAAGGAAAGATTTAAATTGCACCTGCCTGATGCCCCGCACTACATTAAACGGCAATGACACATTAGGTGGAAATCTGCTAGCTCGGCGGCTGTTTCCCAAAAGCGTTCGCTCCTGGCTTTCGCTCTTTTTTTTTTTTCTTTTCTTGAACAATAGGAGAAAAACTTAACAGTATACAAAAGGCGGGTTGCCACGTTCCGATCTATAACACGTGTCTATGTACCTCTCCCAATGTGGAAGCTATGTATGGATGTTTGCCGATTGGTTGCGGAAAAAGAACACTGGCGTGGGCGCGGTGCGCAAGGCCTGCTCGCTGCTCCTGGTCCCCGCCGATTACTGAACGCCGTGTCACTGCGTTCAACTCACAAACGCATTCCCGAAAAAAGTCTGCTCCCAATAACTTCCTTAGTGGCACGTCGAAACATTGCTTATCCGTATGGTGATAAGGTAACGCCTAAGTGGGGGAATACAGATGTATCAATACCCGTCAAAAATATTAATAAAGAAAGGTCTATGCGGCAAAAGGGCTGCAACAGCGAGGTGCACTGTGCTATCAGTACCAGCGAGGTGTACGGCAAAGCTCGCGTTACCTTTGTGCTGCGCGCCCGTGAGGAAGCCTGCTGCATGGTGACCCGATTTTACTTGTCCATCTTGCGACAAGCATATACACGGGCCACGATTTCATGCATCGCAGTCTTGTAAGCCGCCGTGAAACAAAAGCTTTGGTTCTGTTCCTCAAATACTTGCTTTTCCCTGCATGCCAACCGCAACAAAATTGCCACCGACAGCCTGGCACACTAATGAAGAAAAGTTGGCGCGACTTCACCAGTGTCTCTTAACCTGTCTAGCATTACCACGCCTAATACTAATAACAAGCTTAACATCAATAACATGCGTAACACTAGTAACACATTTAACATTCTGTAGCTCAGGGGATTTGCAGGCCCTGTCCTTTTTTAATCTTTCCTTAAGCAATAGAAACTGTCTATTATTATTATTATTATTATTATTATTATTATTATTATTATTATTATTATTATTATTATTATTATTATTATTATTATTATTATTATATTCAATCCCCTTATAAAACGTGGTGGTCACAAACGGTCACCTAGCCTTCATTGATTCAGGTATGCTAAAGCATGTATAGCATCTCCTTAATGCTCCTTCAGAACTCCTCAAAGTGCCTTGTACCGCTACATATGCGTGTAACACACCCGGTCATATCAATCTATTTCCCGCTTTCAGTTCGATTAATACTCTAAAGGTCTCTTATTCTGTACACTTTAAATCCAAGCGTTTCTGGATGGTGTACCGTAACTACGGGTCTCACTAGGTGAATCGCTTAGCCTTCCATAAAAATGTGCTGAGCAATCTCTGCATTTTCACTGCCGCATACACATGCTTTGTGCTATGTATATTTCCTCCCATATGATTTTGTCCTTATGCAATCAGCTCGAGCTTCAAATAGGCAATCACTGCACTGCACTGTTATAAAGATTTTCCCTCTTGATTTCTTCCCATTCTAGTAATACTCAATCGTCTTTTTTTCCTGTTTATTTCCTTCTTTTTGATGATTCCTGGTTGTCTATTTTCTCTTTCGAATACCTTATACTTGGTTGCCACCTTTTTTTACCTCTTTCTCCATTCTGAATCCAAGCTTATCAGGTACAGATACTTGTGCATCTTGCCACCAATTTATTTTCGTCCATGTTCTTGAGTCTTTATTCAAAAATAAGCTCTGCGCTTCTCCGACTTCAAAAGAAGCACAAACCCATGCTGCACTGCCTAATTTGTGGTTTTACCATGGGCTCCCAAAGTTAACCGGCCTATGGATCTTTAGTTAACATCATACACGCACAAGATATCCGATTTTAAGCATCGAATGTCATTCGCGAACGTCAGCGCTGGCTCCGTTACTCCTTTCCAGAATCCAAGCACCACCTCATACTCATTCTGGCCCCAAAGCGCTCTGTTTCATTATTGCTATATTCTACTTCCCTTTTATTTACAGAATATCTCGGTGGGTGCTTGAGTAAGTCTCTCCTTCATTTATGTATACGCCGAGGTATTTATATTGCTTGAATAAGGGCATGACTTACTTTTCAATTGACACTATGTAGATTACTCGTCTCGCAATTAAGGATAATATTTGCCTATTTCTCTGTGTTAAACTGAATGCCTAGATTTGTCGCTGCGTTGCCATATATATATCGGAATTTTCTGTAAGTCTCTTGTATTGTGAACCAGTAGCACTATGTCATCCGCATACATCAGCCCGGGGAATTTTTGTTCCACCATTTGACCATTGCGCATGTAGGATAAATTGAAACCTAATTCACTGTTTCGCAATCATTATATGCCCTTAATATAAAGGGTGAGCAGTGCTACTACCATCGCCACCACAAGGCCTAGCGGAGAAGCTTTCATATGTTCCCTCGCAGACGCTCCCAATGCTCTAACGCGTGAGAGAGAAAGAGAGCATTCCAGTTCCTACGGCACTTCTGCAGCAAGAAAAACAACAAGCGCCATCCTTCAACTATGTGTGACAACCACTCCCCTCTCTCAAAATGCTCTTAACGATCTCGCTGCCGTCCGAGACTCTCTCTCTCTCTCTCTACGCTTTTGATTTTTTTCCGACTGCCACAGAGAGCAGCGACCCAACCGGTGGCAATTTCTATGCTTCGTGCCTGTCCTCGCTCGATTAACTCGGAGACTCGGACATTCTGGCAATTAGTTTCTGTTTAAAGCTCACCGCAGGTAGTACCGTGACTCTTGCATCTTTTAATGTCTCTATGATGGCGCCATTCATGAGGCAACAGCCGCCCGCATGACGTGAATCCTTTTTCATCGCGGCTCCCAATGCAAGTGAAAAGAAGGGAAAACAAGATGGTCTCCCACCGGACCGCACCGTTCTGTGATCGGTGTCTTCGACTCGGTGTTTGTCGGCGCAGCAGCTCAATTACGCGAGTGGAGTACATCGTGGGAGACGTGGAAATGACCTCAACCCACACGGTTGTGGTACAAATAAAAATGTCTCCCGAACCTTTGCCAAGCGCATAAACTTGCCGCCAGCGTGCTGCGGCGAGTGTGATGTTACCGTTGTTTCGTAGACGTTAGACAAGGTGTGCGCTGCATACGCATGTCCGCCCTCGCACAAGTTACCAGAAAGTTTCTCTCTGGCCTAAAAGCAATGTACACGCTTACGTCGCGATATTTTTCTGAAGAAGAAAGAATCAGGGCGCTATTTTGTAGTGATGCCTTAAGCTCGATTCTTTGTCAAATCACGACAAGCTGATCTTGTTGCTAACACTGGCGCAGTGTAGCCATGACCACGGATGTAGCACCACTTGTATATATACTTCAATAAGTATAATAGACGCCTACGTTCATGACAGTTGTTAGATTAAGGAAGATGAGAGTAACGTAATTACGCCAAATGCTGGAGCTTCCAAAATTTGCTCCAACCTGTGTTTCATTCTTTTCAAGACACATCACTAGCATGATGGGCGCTGCGTGTATGCGGCCTTCACTTTCGGCATGGTGCACCACTAAGCTGTCAATGCAACTGTACTTTCGACCAGAGCACTTTGTGACCGCATCTTCAAGAAAACATTCATATCGACACTTACGTTTTGGTGATGAGCCCAATTCGTACTTCTGACAATACTGTTGCAACGTCTAGCTGCGATGTTGTTTCAGAGTTGGGTCCTGCCCAGCGGTCAATGGCCTTTAGCACGACACACTCCTTTTTTACATTTAGCTCATCGCTGGCCAAAACCTCCATCAGTACTTCCGCCGGCAGTAGCCTAATATCATAGTTCGACTTGAACGCCTGCAATCAATGCACACTTGTGTAAAAGATCAAATTGTGAAGAAATGCGAGCAATTTGACAGTTTACAGATCACACCTGAAACATCAACATTACATGACGTCTCAACAAATCTCTTATAAGTCGTATCCTGATTAAAGTATATGGGCATCAGAATACTTTCGCGTTGTGGCGGTAAAGAACCACACACATCCAGAACTGTGTGTTAAGGATATGAACTTTTTTGTGGGATAATTGGTTCTCCAGTAAACAAGTAATACTTAAACCACATATTCACGCAGCACATATACCACGAAAACACGGAAAGATGTTCACCGGACATACAGCGACTTACAATTTATATATTTATTAGGAAAACCAGCGAGTAAATAGCAAAGCCAACCTGCATGGACATACACGTGGAACAGTACCTTCGAGCAATTCTAGCTTGCAATCCGACGAAGAAACAGAGGGTACTGATATATGCACTTACCAGGCATTTCTTTTTATGTGGAACGGCTCCGCGATTTTTCAGCTTCCGACTCTCGTGTCTAAATATGCCAGAAAGGTGCTCGAAAAATCCCAACCACAACAGCAACCTCACAGTAATTAGACATACTGGAATGGGGCATAAATTATCATTATTTTAGTCAGCGTCTGCCCTCTGCACTCCGCCAAGGATCCGCGAGCGATGTAAAACCTCTGCATATCGTATAAACTGACGAGAAATGCCAGAAGCACTTGATGCTTTGGGCCAAAGGCAACATTTAAACTGCGCCTGCCTGATTCTCCGCGCTACACTAAACGGCAATGCGACATTTGGTAGAAATCTGATAGTTCAGCCGCTCTTTCCCAAAAGAGTTGCATCTTGGCTTTCTCTTTCTTTTTTTCTTTAACAAGCAGGGAAGAGCCTAGCAAAAGACAAAAGGCGGGTTGCAACGTACCGATCTACCACACGTGTCTATGTAACTCTCCCAATGTGGAAGCTATGTATGGACGTTTGCCGAGTGGTTACGGAAAAAGAACACTAGCGTGAGCGCGGTGAGCGTGGCCTGCTCGCAGCTTCTGGCCCACACCGATTACTGAACTCCCTGTCACCGCGTTCAACTCAGAAACGCATTCCCGAAAAAAGTCTGCTCCCGATACCTTACTTAGTGGCACATCGGAACATTGCTTATCGGTATGGTGATAATGTGACGGCTGAGTGGGGGATACAGATGTCTCAATACCCATCAAAAATATAAAAAAATATCTGTGCTGCAAAAGGGCTGGAACAGCCAGGTGTACTGTGCTATCAGTACCAGCGAGCTCTACGGCAAAGTTGGCGTTACCTTTGTGCAGTGCGTCCGAGAGGCATTCTGCTGCATGGTGGCCCGACTCTGCTTGTGGGTCTTGCAACAAGCATATACACGGGCCACGATTTCACGCATCGCTCACCGCACTCTTGTAAGCCGCCGTTGAAAAAAAGCATTCGTGCTGTTCTTCAAATGCTCGCTTTTCCCTGCATGCCAACCGCGAAAACATTGCTACCAACAGCCCTTCACCCTAATGAACAAGACAGCTCCAGACTTCACCAGTGTCTCTTAACCTGTCTAGTGTAATTAACACGCCTAAGAATAATAGCCCGCATAACATCGATAACACGCTTAACATTAATAACAAGTTCAGGGGATTTGCAGGCCCTGTCCTTTTTAATCTCTAGGGTTTCAGAGTAACAGAAACTACCCACTTACGTGATGATGATGATGGCTATTATTAAAATTGTTATGATGATGATTCTGATTCTGATTATGATGATTATGATGGTGGCATCTGCTATAAAACGAGGTGGTCACAAATGGTCACCTAGCCTACTTGATTGACTCAGGTATGCTATACATGCTTTTCATATTAGCATTCTTGTATTCATCATAACGTTTTTTTTTTCAGAACTCCTCTACGTGCCTTTTACCGCTACCTAAGCGTGTAACACCCGGTCGTAACAATCTCTAAATATACTCTAAATGTGTCTTCCTTTTCTTCTGTCCACTTTAAATACAAGTGCTTCTGGATGGTGCAAGTTACCTACGGGTCTAAAAAGGTCAATCGCTTAGCATAACATAAAGATGTGCTGAGCGGTCTCTGCATTTTCGCTGCAGCATACACATGCTCTATGCTATGTATATTTCCTCCCATATGTTTTTGTCCTCATGCAATCAGCTCGAACTTCAAATAGGCAATCGCTGCCCTTTGTGCTATCATACAGATTTTCCCTCCTAATTTCTTCCCATTGTTGTAATACTCTGTGCTCTTTTTTTTGCTTGTAATCTTTGCATCTAGTTCCCTATTTGTTTATCTCATTCTTTTTGATGAGTCCTGGTTGTCTATTTTCACTTTCAAATACCCTTGGCTTCAAATACTTGGCTGCCAAATTTATTCACCTCTTTCTCCCTTTTGAATCCACGCTTTTCAGGTACAGATACTTGTGCATTTTAGCCACCAATTTTCGTCCATGTCCTTGAGCCTTTTGCTCTGCACTTCTCAGACTTCAAAAGAGGCCGACGCCATGCTGCACTGCCTCATTTGTGGTTTTACCATGGGCTCCCAAAGCTAACCGGCCTAAGGATATTTAGTTAACGTCATATACCGACAGGATGTTCGATTTTAAGCACCGAATCGCCTTTCCAAACGTCAGCGCTGGCACAGTTACTCCTTTTCAGATTCCAAGCACCACCTCATACTCATTCTGGCCCCAACGCGCTCTATGTTTCATTATTGCTACATTCCACTTTCCTTTTATTTTCAGGTTATCTCGGTGGGTATTTGAGCAAGCCTCTCTTTCATGTATGTATACGCCGAGGTACTTATATTGCTTGACTAAGGGTATGATGTACTGTTAAATTCAGACTATTTAGATTAATCGTCTATCCATTAAGGATAATATTTGCCTATTTCTCTGTGTTAAACTGAATGCCTAGATTTGTCGCTGCGTTGCCATATATTTTTCGGAATTTTCTGTAGGTCTCTTGTATTGTGAACCAGTAGCACTGTGTCATCCGCATACATCAGTCCGGGGAATTTTTGTTGCACCATTTGACCATTGCGCATGTAGGATAAATTGAAACCTAATTCACTGTTTCGCAATCTTTATATGCCCTTAATATAAAGGGTGAGCAGTGCTACTACCATCGTCACCACAAGGCCTAGCGGAGAAGCTTTCATATGTTCCCTCGCAGACGCTCCCAATGCTCTAACGTGTGAGAGAGAGAAAGAGAGCATTCCAGTTCCTACGGCACTTCTGCAGCAAGAAAAACAACAAGCGCCATCCTTCAACTATGTGTGACAACCACTCCCCTCTCTCAAAATGCTCTTAGCGATCTCGCTGCCGCCTGGGACTCTCTCTCCCCCTATCTATGCTTTTGAATTTTTTCCATTGCCACAAAGAGCAGCGACCCAACCGGTGGCACTCTCTATGCTTCGTGCGTGTCCTCGCTCGATTAACTCGGATACTCCAACGTTCTGGCAATTATTTTCTGCTTAAAGCTCACCGCAGGTAGTACCGTGACTCTTGCATCTTTTAATATCTCTTTATAATGGCGCCATTCATGAGGCAACAGCCGCCCGCATGACGTAAATCCTTTTTCATCGCGGCTCCCAATGCAAGTGAAAAGAAGGGAAAACAAGATGGTCTCCCACCAGACCGCACCGTTCTGGAATCAGTGTTTTCGACTCTTTGTTTGGCGGCGCAGCAGCTCAATTACGCGAGTGGAGTACATCGTGGGAGACGTGGAAATAACCTCAACCCACACGGTTGTGGTATAAATAAAAATGGCGCCTCAACCTTTGCCACGAGCATCAACTTGCGGCCAATGCACTGCAGCAAGTGTAATGTTACCGTTCTTTCGTAGACGTTAGACAAGGTGTGCGCTGCATATGCATGTCCGCCCTCGCACAAGTTAACACAACTTTCTCTGGGCCCTAAAAGCAATGTACACGCTTACGTCGCGAGATTTGTGCGAAGAAGAAAGAATCAGGGCGCTATATTGTAGCGATGCCTTAAGCTCGATTCTTTGTCAAATCACGACAAGCTGATCTTGTTGCTAACACTGGCGCAGTGTAGCCATGACCACCGATGTAGCACCACTTGTATATATACTTCAATAAGTATCAATAGACGTCTACGTTCATGACAGTTGTTAGATTAAATAAGACGAGAGTAATGTCATTACGCCTAATGCTGGAGCTTCCAAAATTTGCTCCAACCTGTGTTTCACTCTTTTTAAGACACATCACTAGCATGATGGGCTCTGCGTGTATGCGGGCTTCACTTTCGGCATGGTGCACCACTAAGCTGTCAATGCAACTGTTCTTTCGACCAGAGCACTTAGAGATTTTGTGGCCGCATCTTCAAGAAAACATTCATATCGACACTTACGTTTTGCTGATGAGCCCAATTCGAACTTCTGACAACACTGTTGCAACGTCTAGCTGCGATGTTTCAGAGTTGGGTCCTGCCCAGCGGGCAATGGCCTTCAGCACAAGACACTCATTTTTTACATTGAGCTCATCGCTGGCCAAAACCTCCATCAGTACTTCCGCCGGCAGTAGCCTAATATCATAGTTCGACTTGAACGCCTGCAATCAATGCACACTTGTGTAAAAGATCAAATTGTGAAGAAATGCCAGCACTGACAGTTTACAGATCACACCTGAAACATCAACATTACATGCCACCTCGACAAATCTCTCTTATAAGTGGTATCCTGATTAAAGTATATCGGCATCAACATACTTTCGCGTTGTGGCAGTAAGAACCAGACACATCCAGAACTGTGTGCTAAGGATATAAACCTTTTTTTGTGTGAAAACTGGTTCTCCAGTAAACAAGTAATACTTAAACCACATGTTCACACAGCACATATACAACGAAAACACGGGAAAAAGTTCACCGGACATACGGCGACTTACAATTTATATATTTATTAAGAAAACCAGCGAGTAAATATCAAAGCCAGCCTGCATGGACATACAAGTGCAACAGTACCTTCGAGCAACTCTAGCTTGCAATCTGACGAAGAAAGGCAGGGTACGGATATGCAATAACCAGGCATTTCTTTTTATGCGGAACGGCTCCACGATTTTTCAGCTTCCGACTGTCGTGTCTAAATATGCCAGAAAGGTGCTCGAAAGATCCCAACCACAACAGCAACCAGTAGGCAGTAAGCAGACAAACAAGAACAAGGCATACATTATAATATTAAAGTCAGCGTCTGCCCTCTGCACTCCGTCAAGGATACGCGAGCGATCTAAAACCCCTGGATCTGGTAGAAGTGACGAGAAATTGCGGGAGCACTTTATGCATTGGGCCAAAGGCAAGATTTAAATTGCGCCTGCCTGATTCTCCGCGCTACATTGAACGGCAATGTGACATTAGGTAGAAATCTGATAGTTCAGCGGCTCTTTCCGAAAAGCGTTCGCTCTTGGCTTTCTCTCTCTATTTCTTGAATAAGTGGAGAGGAGCCTGGCAGTAGACAAAAGGCGGGTCTCCCCGTGCCGATCTATGAATCGTGTCTATGTACCTATTCCAATGTGGTAGCTATGAATGGACGTTTTCCGATTGGTTGCAAGAAAAGAACACTAGTGTGGGCACGGTGCAAGAGGCCTCCTCGCTGCTCCTGGCCCGCACATATTACTGAACACTCTGTTACCGTGTTCAACTCAGAAACGCATTCCCCCAAAAAAAATTTGCCCCGAATAACTTCCTTAGTTGCACATCAGAACATTGCTTATCGGTATGGTGATAATGCAACGCCTCAGTGGGGGAATACAGATGTCTCAATACCCGTCAAAAATATAAATAAGAAAAGCTCTATCCGGCAAAAGGGCTGCAACATCCGGCAAAAGGGCTGCACTGTACTATCAGTACCAGCGGGCTATACGGCAAAGTTGGCATTACCTTTGTGCAGTGCGTGCTTGAGGATGTCTGCTGAATGGTGGCCAGATTCTGCTTGTGGGTCTTGCAACAAGCATATTCACGGGCCACGATTCCATGCATCGCTCACCGCACTCTTGTAAGCCGCCGTCAAACAAAAGCTTTGGTTCAGTTCCACAAATTCTTGCTTTTCCCTGCACGCCAACCGCGAAAAAATTGCCAAAGACAGCCTTGTACACTAATGAACTTCTCGAGACTTCACCAGTGTCTTCACCTGTCTAGCATTATTACCACGCCTAATACTAATAACAAGCTTAACATCAATAACAGGCGTAACATTAATAACGCGTTTAACATTCTGTAGCTCAGGGGATTTGCAGGCCCTGTCCTTTTTTTATCTCTATGGTTTCGAAGCAGCAGAAATTGCCCGCCTACGTGATGATGATGATGACAATCACGGCATCCATACATACACACATACAACATACATAAAGAGCCCCCGACAAGTGCTTGAAGTACACTAAAATGCTAACGTATTAAAACCGTCACGTATAACGGCAAACGCACTCTTGGTACGGTCCTTACATCTCAGCTTTTCCTATCTCCTACACGACATTGATTTTTTTTTTCTTGCCGAAAGCTTGTATCGATCGGAACCGCCTGCCTCAAAACATTGTGCTACTAATTGGCCACCCCTACCGCTTTCGTGCTACACTGCTTCATCCTGTTTTAACTGCGAGCGACTTTCGTTCTTCTTTCGCATTGTAGTACCAATCTTATTCCTCTGCTCGCTTATTTATGTCCCGCTTTGTATATATGTCTATTCACTTGCATCTGTTCCTTTTTTTTTCCTTATTGTTCGTGACTGCCTCTTTCTGTAATGCTGTGAAGTCCGGAGAGTAAACATACGTAAAATAAGATTAAATGGCCAAGTATTCAAAGGAAGGCTACAGAGAAGCACTGTATCACTTAAAACTGTCACGGTATTCCACGTAACCCTCCATATTGGTGAATTTAGCAATAAGATGTCGATAACTGGAAGAGAAACCGAATTCAATTTTCTGTTCATTAAGCGTCGCAAACCCTGCGCCGGTACCTCGGTGTGACGCAGATTTTAATAATATTTCCTTGTGCTCTGCGCGGGGTCCGAACAAGTTTCTGAAACTTACTATCCGGCTCTTCTGTAATACAATGTAGTTAATCTTTACCAATTTAACAGTACCTAATAACTAGACCACAGCCGACGCAGTCAAAAATTTGTGACGTCACGGCGAGCCGACGCAAGAAATGTCAAGGCGGTGGTGACAGCCAAGCGACAATCGTCCCTGCGACTCGACGTGAGACCCAGGGGGGCCCCCCGTCACATATATGGAGAAAATCTATGTTTTAGAAGAGCACATGTTTCAGACATGCTTCGTTTCAGCGCTTCCATTACGCTATGTCGGTGCGCGTTGCTGCAATGCTACACTCCGTTTCAAACATCACGTGCAACGCTGTGGAAGCCACACAAGAAGTTCGGTGATGAAAATGTATCACTCCGCGCGTTCCGCCCATGCCTCGCTGCACGCCAAAGGCACGTGGTCGCGTGAGCGTGCACGTGAGGCTGCCGCGACGGGCTGCCAGTAACAAAACGTGAAAAGAAAGGCAATGAAAAACTGATCTAAAACAGCGCATTAGATAACCGTATACCACAGTTTGTTCGTTTCTAAGGATTAAAACGTTCTTCATTCAATACTGAACCTCTATAAAGGTCAGTTTAATACAATTACGATCAAGAACATCAAACTATTTCTAAGGGCGGAGGCAGCCACTGCAATAAGTCTTTCTAGGCTCCACAGCGTTGCACGTGATGTCTGAAACGGAGTATAGTCGAATTAACGTCGACGTTCGTCACGATCGAAGTGGGTTCTAACGGACTTTCAATATATAAATCATAACAATTACTCGCCAATCATAGCATCGATTGCTGATGCGTTAAGCTCGCCAATCGTGTCGAATTAATTAATGCGACGCCATTTTTTAAACATTTCACACTTTTCGCAATGCAGTTGTCGAGGACACGTACCGACCTAGGACTCAGCAAAACGCCACTGCCGCTGCGCCATTGCGAACGTTGATTCACTCTAAAGGTTCGTGAAGTTAAAGAAACGGGTAATTTAGGATCATCGTATATCGAACAAAGAAAACAAAACAAGGAACGATACGACACGTACAAGGCGCAGCGCGCGCAAGATGTTTGCTAGTGAATGGTGGGGGCGTGCGCAAATATTCGTAACTGCGAATATTTTTCGAATACTCGTCGAATATTTCAAAAACGTCGACTGCGCCCAATTAAACACAAAAGTGGAGCAAAAGTATGGTACAAATGTTATGCCGCGTGGGCACAGTGTAGACATAATATGGCCGCAATCGCACCCACCACTTCTATCGTGCCAACGCCAACTAGCTGGTTGAAATTATCGCCGCATGTGACACTGCGCAGCGTGGGTATGCGAGAACACAAGTGCACGTGCCAGTTTCCTTTACCAAACCTGTATGTGCAAGTTTATAGCGTTTTTCTAACGTTTTGACAAACGTCGCTCCACATAGTTTCCAATATCTGCGTCGGACTTGCATTTTTTTTAAAGGAAGCAAGTTTGGTTTTCTACAAAAATCTCTCGGAGATTTTCGTAGAATATCAGTCCACCATGTTTCTCAGAGAAATCTCCGAGAAGCATGGCGGACAGACACGTCAAGAATAGGCTTCGTGATCCTATCTAACCGTCCGTTATCTACGCGGTATGGTTCGCGCTGATCTCGTGGTGTCCGCTGTACAAAAATATCCGAGAGATCTTTAGAAAATCAGTCCGCCATGCTTCTCTGAGAGAAATCTCCGAGAAGCATGGCGGATAGACACGTCAAGAATAGGCTTCGTAGTCCTATCGAACCGTGCGTTATCTACGCGGTATGGTTCGCGCTGATCTCGTGGTGTCCGCTCTACAAGAATATCCGAGAGATCTTTAGAAAATCAGTCCGCCATGCTTCTCTGAGAGAAATCTCCGAGAAGCATGGCGGACAGACAGAGCAACACTGGGCTTCGTGGTCCTATCTAAACGTCCGTTATCTACGCGGTATGGTTCGCGCTGATCTCGTGGTGTCCGCTCTACAAAAATCTCCGAGAGATTTTTAGAAAATCAGTCCGCCATGCTTCTCTGAGAGAAATCTCCGAGAAGCATGGCGGACAGACACGGCAACACTAGGCTGCGTGGTCCTATCTAACCGTCCGTTATCTACGCGGTATGGTTCGCGCTGATCTCGTGGTGTCCGCTTTACAAAAATCTCCGAGAGATTTTTAGAAAATCAGTCCGCCATGCTTCTCTGAGAGAAATCTCCGAGAAGCATGGCGGACAGACAGAGCAACACTGGGCTTCGTGGTCCTATCTAACCGTCCGTTATCTACGCGGTATGGTTCGCGCTGATCTCATGGTGTCCGCTCTACAAAAATCTCCGAGAGATTTTTAGAAAATCAGTCCGCCATGCTTGTCTGATAGAAATCTCCGAGAAGCATGGCGGATAGGCACGTCAAGAATAGGCTTCGTGGTCCTATCTAACCGTCCGTTATCTACGCGGTATGGTTCGCGCTGATCCCGTGGTGTCCGCTCTACAAAAATCTCCGAGAGATTTTTTAGAAAATCAGTCCGCCATGCTTCTCTGAGAGAAATCTCCGAGAAGCATGGCGGACAGACACGGCAACACTAGGCTTCGTGGTCCTATCTAACCGTCCGTTATCTACGCGGTATGGTTCGCGCTGATCTCGTGGTGTCCGCTCTACAAAAATCTCCCAGATATTTTCAGAAACTCAGTCCTACATGCTTCTCTGAGAGAAATCTCCGAGAAGCATGGCGGATAGACACGGCAACACTAGGCTTCGTGGTCCTATCTAACCATCCGTTATCTACGCGGTATGGTTCGCGCAGATCTCGTGTGGTGTCCGCTCTACAAAAATCTCCGAGAGATTTTTCGGAAATCAGGCCGCCATGCTTCTCTGAGAGAAATCTCCGAGAAGCATGGCGGACAGACACGTCAAGAATAGGCTTCGTGGTCCTATCTAACCGACCGTTATCTACGCGGTACGGTTCGCGTAGATCTCGTGGTGTCCCCTCTCACCCGACAGTCGACTATTCCAAGCGCAGTACCGCGAGGATGTCGCACTCACCGTAAGCTGAATGTCCGCGGGCGTGTCGTCTTGTGGACCTGCCGCGCCTCCCTGGCACCGTGGTGGGCCGCTCTCCGCTCTGGGCTGGAAGAGCGTGACTGGCCCGCTGGCGACGAGCGCCGCCAGCAGCACTGCTGGCGGACCCACGAACTGCAGCGCTATACTCGGTCTCGGCGGCAGCTCTCGGGCGGGACCACAGGCGCGGCCAAGAGGGCGGACCGTCAAGCCACCGGATTCGTCCCCTGGTCCCGACGAGCCTCGGATGGTTGCCAGAGTGGAACGGTAGCCGCTCGTGTGTGGGCTGGCCCGGCTGTACCCCAATAACAGGCTCCTATGCGGACCGGTAGCCGTCACGATCGCCACTGGAACACGTCCCTCCGGGTCGTCGCCAGCCCGCGCTCGTTCTGCCGACCCGTCCAAATTCGAACCTCAGCCCGCGCTCTCCTCGCGTGCCACGCCGCCGCGCGCCATCGACCGCACTTCGTCCTCTTCAGACTCTGTCGTGTTGGGGTCACTCATTGTCAACCATGTTTTAATTCGCTTTAATTATGCTTATTCGCTTTAATTTATGCATCAAAATTATAGAATCTTAAATTTAGTACTTTAACACATATGTAAAATCTGCCCGACTCTTGGACAATGCGCCAAAGACAATAAAGTCATCATCATCATCACTCATGGTTACTTGCCCAGCACAGGCGTTTGTACTCTCGTCGCAACTGCACAACCTCCAGGACCGCCCCACTTTGCCCAGTAGTTTCCTCGTAGCAGCTTAAGCTACCTAGAAACTGTGAGACGTTATGCAGAGTTCACGACTGCCCCTCTTAATCACGTTTTAAGATTTCTTCATCAAAGTATAAATGTCATCGCCCCGTTTCAAGATACACCACGTAAGATAACCATGTGTACGTACGATTGTATACCACGTAGTCGCTGATGACGTCACAATGCGTGTTCCTCTCGCTTATGGTTGACCACTACCTATGCAGAACCCAATAATCACCACGGTGCAGGCTTTACCGTGCACCTAAATCTAAGTACACGGGTGTTTTCGCATTTCGTTCCCATCGAAATGGGGCGGCCGTTGTCGGGATCCGATCCCCCGACCTCGTGCTTAGCAGCTCCACGGCGGATGCAGTTAATATAAGGAGCTCCGAAACGTTTAGAATGAAGCAGAAGTAATGCTTTTGAGCGCCGACGTATTTCCGTCTGCTCCTTTGTGAAAAATTCTCTATACTTCTCTAACCACTTCTCGGTAAACCATGCCCGCGGATGTGACCTTTCGTGTGACCCAATCGGCTGTACCAGCGTAACCGGGTATGACGAAAACAATTTGTGGACTGCGCGTGGACCTTCGCCGTTTATTTTCAATCGCGTCTTTGTAGACTGCTTTGAAAGGGTGTGCAGCTTATATCATGCGACGATGCGTGATTTGCGGCGAATTTACAAAAAACTGAAATGGAGGCGCTTCGGTGCAGAAATCATTTGGGAGATGAAGATTATCGAAAGAGCAAGCGGTCATCTCGATGAACTTAAAGGCACACTAAAGATAAACGCTAGATCAGTGTAGGCTGATAAATATACTGCCAAAACTCTATCAGCGTCAATTTTGCAATAAGAGGTCGATTAATGCGAGAAAAACATGAAAATCAAAGTTGACCGTTTTTCTGTGCTGTATTTTCCGGCGGATAGGGGAGGGTCTACTTGAAAAATCTGCGAGAGTGCGTCGCTGTGACACGGATTTCAAAGAACATTAACTGATATCCTTTAGGATCTACTGATATCGTTTAGGATCTACTGAGATCCTTTAGGATCTCAGTCCCCAACACTACATTTTAGTTTAGAGCTTTAGTTTTGCTTAAATAAAGGGTGCGGAGCCATATCATCGCATAGTTTTGCTGATGCTAACGAAATATCGGAAACGATTACTACACTGTCTAAACAGTGCGGTACCATGTGTTTGTCACTACTAAACAGATTTCGCGTGCGAGGTTGGTCGCTAAGGTGCTAACGTTGCTAGCGGTGTCAGCCTTTCAGAGGGTTCCTGCAGGCATTCGCGCTGACCTACTGAAGCTGACGTCCTGTACACGACGCCCTCTTCGTATACGCACCATTACTGCCTGTAGTGGCTAAAAAACAGGACGCCGAATGTTTCTGAATTTTGTTAACTCTTCACCAAAAATAGCACCCCAGTTCTGCAAACTACATCTGTTAGAGCATCTAAAGCGGACAAATGTGATGTATGAGTTTTTCTTTATCGAAAATTTGACAACATTTACCAGAGATTTGGAAAAGTCCCTTTGACAAGTTAGTCGTATATCGCAGTGCATTGTGTTATACATCAATTTTGACGGCTTTATATGTCTCAATAAGTGCCTCTTACAAAATAGCGATACCACGGTTTGTTGCTGCTTTACGGAAATGCAAACTCCATGCTTCAGTTCTCGCGTCTTTATTCTTATTGTTATTGTTTTTCTTTTTGATAAATGTTGTTGATTCGGTTAATGACGTTAACAAACCATCTATTCTATACAGTAGTAAGATTCAATTTATTGTAGATGCAATAAAGGCCATTACACTCGGTGCTGTGGATGCTTAAAAAAACGATTTCGCCATCCCCCATGTTAACATATCGTTCCTTTATATGTATACATATATACCGGGTGCGCCTATTACCTTGACCAACTGCCATTTGTTGGGCTTGTTGGTACATTGAAAGCATATTTAGCGCCAGCAAACAAGACGCATTGTGTTGTCGTCTCCCTTCCGTCCTTGTTTGCTAGCGCTAAATACCTTGAGCAAATTTTTTTTTTTTTTTTGTTAAATCCAAGAGCTCTAGAAATGTTGTACCGACTGCATAGTAGCGGCAGTCGTGTGTAGTTACAGCCAGTATTTTTTTTTCGTCCCGCCGTATTATTTATTATTTGCTTTTAATTATTAAACTTTCTAATAACTGCTTGAATCGCAAACATGTCAATCGCAATTGCTACTTAATCATTCCCATACTGGCTGAAATGCCCCGCTTGCAGCTCTCGTGTGGACACTAGCGCCACAGTTCTCTACAGTAATTGTAGAACACTGTATTTTCGGAAGAGCACACCTGACATAGTTATAACTGGCCTCACATTAAAGGAAAACATGAAGTTTTGCAGCCACTTCAGACACACTGTTAGCACTACGTAGCTCCGGTAGGACAGCACGAATAGGGCAGCGAACTATACCGCAGAGGCCTCTTCATCGTTGGTAGTTCTGTCATCTTTCTATTATTTCTTTTTCTTCGTGTCGCTCTAGTCGTCGTGCTTTTCTTTTGTTTTGGGACAGAAAGCCACCTCTTTTTCAGCTTCCTCGCTATCGATCACCGAAGAATCGATAGCCAAAAAGAAAGAAGAAGAATGAAAGAAAGAAATAAACGCAGAGAAAACGAACCTAGCGAAAGAACGAAAGGAACGAAAGAATCGGTTGATTTGCAGATGTCATTTAAGAGCAGCGACACGTACCTACTTCTCCGGAAGCTACATATCGGCAAACGAAGCATTTTGTTGCCATAAAATATATTTGCTTTAATGCGAGAAAAACAAAACAGAAACACTGAAAACAAAAAGCCAGCACTAGCTGACGCGGTTTGAAAAAACCCTTAAATTACGAAAGAAAAACATGCGCCTCAAGTACCGACACACCCTTATCGAGAGATCCACGAGTTCAAAACTTGAATAGAACATTTAATAACAGTGAGTGGAAGTTACACAAATATGTATAAGTGCTGAAAGAGCCTTCTGAGCACAATCGGGCGAAACGCCTCGTTGCGAAGAGTAATCACTGTAATTACTGTAGACAATGTAATGCTTAAACAATGTCAGAAAGTAAAAGCGTTCCAAGTGTTGTTCCATACCATAAAAATGTTATTTCCAGTCGCTTTTAATCATTTAGAGAGTGTTTTAGTGATGACCAAACAGAATTATTGAAAGGGAAGGAACACGAAGAAATTTGTCATTCCCGCCGCACAAAATTCACAGCTGTTTCGTACATCGCAAGTTGTGCACACATCGCAAATGGGCATTTTTCTTTTCAGTTACCAAAGTTTCATTAACTTTCAGTTCGCTATTTTAGAGCGTATTGTTGCATTTTCGGCAATGAAGCACGTCACTGCTCAAGACACGCATTCTTAAGTTTAGATTCGAAAATTAGCACTAAATTAGATATATTGATGTGCATAATGAGCGACGAAATACACTGTGATGACAACTTCGCAGGTGACATTCCATTATATAAACACCAGAAGCTAACAAAGCTAGGTCTTCTGCTGATGCGAGTACAGGTACGACTCGAAAGCACTGCGATAACATTTAGCACGTGACCCTACTCTTTGAAGACACTCCTCCTCGTACCCTTTACCTCGCTCACTATCCACTATGCCTTCTGCACATGTGGCCTCAAACGCGCCATATAGTTTCTGTAGCTACAGTTGAAGACGTGTTCAACCACCTCAATTTGCTTCACGTTTCTCCTGTAAAGCGTGCTCTGCTTTTGACAGTTGTGCTTTAGGCAAAACGATCTGCAAGGGTGAATTTCACGCGTGGATCTTTTAACCCCTGCGGCAGAGAACTTTTTCCCAGATCGACTGGGAGCGGATTCCCATTTTATTTTGACCTTTTAGAATCGACTCGCACCTACAGCGGATCGCCGTTTCTCGCTTCGGCGTTGGTGCGTTGATTCAATGGGAAATTCAACAGGAACGAAACGAAACCGGAAGTAAAACGACATTAAAACGCTGGCTGTGTGTGACAACTTCCGCTCTGATCTGGCACGAAGCGGTTTTACCTTCTACTGGGTGTAGCGAATTTCTGAAACATGGGGGGCGATTTGAGCACAGACGCAATAATTCTGATGCCTGCTTTAGAACCTTCAGCACGAGTATTGTTAACAATATAGTTCAATTTATTTAAATATAGTTTTGCATTGGGGGGCAGCGATGGGCGCTTTTTTTAAGTGTAGAGACTATTTCGTTGCATTTCGTAGTTTTCGTGTCTACAGTAAGGCACGCAGGAGGGGGGTCTTTATGCTAGGTAAGAACGAAGTGCGGGAAATCTTGGAAGCATTGAAAATGACATTCATCTCAAATCTCGACGACCAAGATCGCGTTTACGATATTTAGGCAAACAGAAGGACCCAACAAAGCGTACATGCGCGAATTATAGGCGGATTCGCTTTATCCGCATTTTGTTTTATCTTCTCCAAATTTGAGTTAAGCGCTGCGATTTTAGTACGACAGCTTAAAGCTTCCAACTTGGGGTTTTTGTGCCTGCCCGTAAGGCTAGCCATCTGCATTTTTATTATGATAGCAATTATACGAAATTAGCAAAAAAAAAACTTCGCTATTGCCGAAAGCTCCAAGCCAGGAGAGATCGACAACACTGATAAATGCATTCATTTGGCGAAAAACGCGGTATGCTCCTCAGACACAAGGCGCCACCGCAGTATGTCGCGCGGCATTGGTCGCGGCAAGAGTCAAAGAAACAAGGAATCTACGTACTTTAGCCCCGCTGCCTGCCACTGAGAACGTGAAAAAAGCCAGCTCACTGAGTTATTGTCTTTTTATTTTTTTGCTTATTCTAAGAATTTCTATCTTCTACTTTTCTTATTCATATGATATTATCTGTCGATGTTTCTTATCGCCCTTTTTTTTTTGCGCTAGCAACTGGAAAGCCAATAAATGCCCGTAGAAGTCCGACCCGCTTCGTGTGCATTTGCGCAAATTATGCCGCATACAGGCCAACCACTTTCTTAAGAGATGCCGTCTATACAATCCTTTTAACAACAACATGAAGTATTTCTTTCTGAGGGTGACTTTCGTTTTCTTCTCGCGTTGCTCGCGAGTTCACGTGACAGGTTTGCCTGGACGGATCTGACCACTCGTTCGGTTTCTGGATCCTACTTCTCACTGCAAAAATGAATAGGGTGCACAGGTAACTCCTTACCTGTTCAGCAGCAATTCACGTCTCCCGCTTTATTCGAATTTTACTCCATTTCTTTCTTCTGAGAGGAGTAGCTGCACCTCTCAATGGGCGCGGTAGATAGGAGTGGGCACCACACACACACAAAAAAAACGTGCTCACTCATTGAGAACGAAAACTCGCGAATTTAGAGAAAATTTTCAGACGAGATGTCTTATTCCCGCATACAGATGTTTCTAGAGCTACACTGATGACGATGATGACCATATACTCGGTGGCGCCCACCGACTCAGGGGACAGGCCAAAAGTCCGTTGAATTTCATAAGTGTAAAATGATGAGCAAAATGATAACAAGGTGAAAGCGGGAGCCAACGTTTCGACAAGTGGAATTTCCATCTCCCACATTCCCCGTGTTTTCCCTGGACGAGAGGGATCAATTTAAAATATATAAAGATATGATAAATGAGCGAAAGGCTGATAGAGTAAGATATTTTTTCTTTTAAAGCGGTTGTTCTGAATGAACACTAGTACATATAAAAACAATAATGAGCTAAAAAACAAAATACAAATGCGATTAAAAATTGAACCAATGGAATTCGCAAATGAATTTCTCTATGGAAGTGCGTATATCCTTTTGGGAGTGCGCTTCCACACTGAAAGGAACACCTAATTCCTTTGTTTTTCATCCTGTTTAGTTTCTAGCCTTACCGTCTGCGCACAAATACTTTCGAAAATGAAGTAAAAATATCAGACAAGCAGTATATCTGTAGGAAGGATTTGCCATCTAGCATCGCATCGGTTTTACAGTACGCTCAATATCCGCGTTCTAGGCACCAAAATTTAGTTTGTAATAAAATTTAAAATTCGCTCCAGAACATTTAGCGCTGCCAAAAGTGCATGAAAGCTCTAGAAAATTGAGTAAAATGCGAAGCAATGAGTTCTTCCCCCATGATGTACCGTATGTACTCTATCCTAATACACCTTCGACTGTTTAACGCACACTGACTTTTCACGCCCGGAAATGAAATATGCGATGTCCTTGATTGTAAAACACACACACACACACACACACACACACACACACACACACACACACACACACACACACACACACACACACACACACACACACACACACACACACACACACACACACACACACACACACACACACACACACACACACACACACACGCACACACACACACACACACGCACGCACACACACACACACGCACACACACACACACACACACACACACACACACACACACACACACACGCACACACGCACACACACACACACACACGCACACACAGGAATAACACATGCACTAGTTTTCATATTTCAAGAGGAAATTATGAACGCAACGCCATTGATTGCTCACTCATTAACCTTCTGTAGTCAGAGAGAGAGAGAGAGAGAGAATGACTGACGATTTCATAACGCTTCGAAAAAGAAAATTCATTGTATATAAGCTATAGTAGAGCAAGCAAGACTTATCGTCACTGCCGGTCGCCTCCTTATCAGTGATCACTGTGGACTACCAGAGCATCTCGCCTTCGATGCCGCCTGCGGCATTGGAGATACCGCCTTTTTTAAACACCTTGCAGACCTTGGCAGCCTAACGATAGTGTCTTGGACTTTAAGTCTTAACGAACTTACGCAACAGGCACAAAGTTGTATGCCTTAGACTCGACAGCAGCAGCAGCGAGGCGTGGATCGGGTAGGATCAACTGCGACGACAGCTTGTCATCGTTGTGGTTTTTTTATTCGTGTTCAAATCTTACGCTCAGCAAAGTATGTTTTGTTTTCAGAAAGTACGCGTTATAATCGAACAAATGCGGCACTTGTCAGGGCTCCGTCAGGTTTTGGCAATGCGAGCAACAACCGCGGGTTCTCCGAGTACGTTGCTGCTTTCTTTCTACGCTGACCATTTGCGTTTCCAGCGCAGCCGTTGAACGACCATTTCCCGTAACACACCTGTAATGCAACATTTTCCAGTGCGCTGCATTGTTTAAACTGCCGTCTCTATTTTAATGCGCCGCTCTGGAACCGCCTCAAGGGCTCACAGAAACGCACTTTTAAGCAGAGCAACGGTTTTCCGCAACATTGATTTTAAAGCCATGCCGCCAGAACGCCTTTCCGCCTTACTGTTTTTCTTTATGAGTATTTGCGTTAGTTTCAGTTTTAATGCGCCATGGTAGAGATGCTGAACATTTAGTCACACGAACTGCACCAAAATGAAGCATAAGCTGAGGGCTCAACTGCAATTTTTTTCTTTTCAATACGTGTAAAAAGCACAACTACTCTCAGTACAAACAACCAGTGAACCAATATGAATGAAATTTATTGCATTCGACATTCGTTAGAGCAAGCTACATTCTAGAGAGTGCATCGAGCCAAATTTTGATTTAGTGCATCTAATACTTCACAACTGGTGCCGATTATCGGTAAGATTCAAAACAATTCAATCACGATGTTTGCAAATAAGTAACACTGAACCAAAGACAGATATCGTTCTTCGGTAAGCACCAGCTGTTAGAAGCGCAAAAATGTGATAGGCAGGCGTACAGTTTACGTGAAATTGTTACGATGGGGGGGGTGTGCGAGGGTTTTGCACAGATCCTATTCGCAAATTAGTGTTATATTGTTATGTTGTCCGCTTTAGATGCGTCAATAGGTGCAATTTACAGATTTGTGATATCGTTTTCCATTGCTGAGTTACAAAGTCGCAAACTTGATTCTTCCGTTGTTGACGTCTTTCTCTCATTTCTAACTTGGCGATTTTAAGAATTTTTGTAAAAACACTGGTGGTATTGTAAGAACGGCATATTAAAAATTAAAAATAAGCTTCCTGCAGTTCACATACTGTAACTTCTTTCTTTTTTTAACTAATGCATCAAAATGAATCAAAACCGCTCCAGCGGACGCCAAGCAACACCTTTCTTCTGTTTCCATGTATTTAGATAGGAGATCCCCTACTCCCTACTACTAAGACTCCCTACTAATCGAAACAGCCACAGAGGCACGCATGTTGATAGGCGGAAACACTCTTGAATGCGGTCTTCATTTATCCAAAGTCGATCCACAAAGTAACTCTCTGGTTAGTTCGAAGCTGACGTTTCGTATAGCCTGCGGTGTCCCTCGCGAACGGTCAGCCGGCATTCTTTCGCGAAGCGAAAACGCGGAAGGCAGGACGGCGTCATTGTTGCGATATTCAATTGTACCGGCTCCGCAGCTTTGAGTAATGAACGCATACCAGTAAGCAAAGCGTGACAGAGATCAGCAAACGAAAAAAAAAGAAAAAAAACGAGGAGGGCTGCGCGGGCCAAACCGAAAGATTCGAGCGGGTCGGAAAATTTTCACCGACCAACGAAGTTTGCGCCCGTTCGAAACACCGGCATGGGTTTGGAAAAAACGATCATTTGCGGACGGTTCGCGAGGACGGTTTCCGGAGCACGCAGGCGCGCTACTCGCAAATTGACCATGTCGTGGTCTCGACTGGCATTTGTATAAACAACGCCCGAGGGCAAAACTGTCGGGACAAAAACTAGCGTGCTGGACGTGTTTTCGTGTTGTGTGCACGTCCCCCCTCTCCCCCCCCCCCACTTAGCCTCCCTCCCCGGCATTCCTCAACTCCACTTCTTATTTATAGCTTCGAGTGAGTGATTGGCGTTATTCACAAGAACGCTAGTTTCAGTTATCTCTCTATGGCTACATGTAGAATGCAATGTGTCTCGTTGTATTCTTCTTCTTATCTTGACTCAACCGCAGAGTGACCACGCAATGAAGACACGCGCTGACAGTTCATGCAGCAAGGAAAATACGAAACGAACATGCGTATGTCGCCTGCGTTTTCTTTTTAAATGCGAGAACACGTATTTGCCTGCATTCGATCCACTTTGCCAAATTACGGATAGGGGCTAGTATGAGATGCTAGGGCCTCATACATCGCGCCACGCCGCGCTGTCTGATCAAGGCGATGACGTCCTGTAAGCAGCTCCGCGGTCCTGAGTGCCACAATGGTGACACGGCGACGGCAGCGGACGGCTACGGCAGTTGCTTCGCGGCAAGATTGTGACGCCGTATAACCGGTTGAAATCGCGTGACCACGTCAGAGTCTCTCTCAACGAAAAAGTGCGCGAAAAAGGCGTAAACGAGAAAAAAAATAACGACAAACGCGGGCGCTCTTTTCTCGTCTACGCCTCTTTCGCGCACTTTTTTCGTTAAGATGGAACCACACCAACTCGCCCAACTCTCAGTTTTGATGAAGGAGAGAGTCGGCTGCGCGTGTTAGTTCAAGCACGAGACAATGACAGGCTGTCGATTCTTCTAGCCTGTCGGATCGACGCGAAAGGGGCTCAGTGCAGACTGCTTGCGGAGAGACCCGGAGCGGAGAACGAAGCTTGAGGGCCAGGCGAAGCGACCCCGCTGGAAAGGGACCGACAAGTCTATACACTGCGTGGACAGTTAAGAGAACACGTTTTGATTCCGACCTGTTCGTGACGCCTGTTACGAATGTGTTTATATCTAAGAGAGATTTGTGTAAGCGTAACGTATACGGTCCACTCCAAGACTCCGCTCACTTTTCACGCGCTCAGACAATACAAATTAAAAAAAATGTAATTATGAGGTTTTACGTGTCAAAACCACTTTCTGATCATGAGGCACGCCGTAGTGGAGGACTCCGGGAAATTTAGACCACCTGGGGTTCTTTAACGTGCACCTAAATCTAAGTACACGGGTGTTTTCGCAATTCGCCCCCATCGAAATGCGGCCGCCGGGCCCGGGATTCGATCCCGCGACCTCGTGCTCAGCAGCCTAACACCATAGCCACTGAGCAACCACGGCAGGTAATCAGACAATACAGAGGATCGTGTCGAGTTTCGCGTTTTCAAGAGCGCGCCCCCGCAGGGGCGTTTGCGCCAGCAGGCGTTTGGTATGTTGCGACACCACGTACCCGAGCACATGGGGGGTTGGCCCCTCCCGCCTTTTCCTTTCCTCTCTCTTCATCTTTTTCTCCCCACACCCCTTTCCCCGCGCAGTGCTGCTGACGTGTCCTCCTGTGAGAGACAGTTACGGCACTGCACTTATCTCTTCCATTCTCTTTCAAAAATCACTTCACACACAGAGCACACCTGCCAGGGACGCGAGGGATGCGCGGTCAGCTTGGCTCTAAAACGACGAACGCGCCAAATGGACGCACCATCATGCTCCGTTCGGCGGCTGAACGAGGGCGGCGTTCCACGATTGCGCGTACTCGCCAAAAGATTGCTCCGTTTGAGCACGTCGTGAAGAAGAATTCCAGCCGCTTCCAATTTACCTGCAGCGGCCGGCGCGGCTATGCGCTGTGTGTACCACAAAGATAAACGCGTCACCACCCTAAACGGCGGGAAGCGGTATAACATCGAGGCACCCTTGTGCCTGACGCGCACATTTCACGTACGTTGAAACAACGAACACCGCATGATAACGCGCAGCGGGTGACGCCCGTGATAATGACGATGATAGAGATAATGCCCATGAGCACGGCAATGATGTAATGTTCTCATCATACTGAAGATAATAAAGTAATAATAAGTCCATGTGAGCCTTCTTTCAAATGATTTCGCACTGATATTGACAATCGTCAATATATTAATCCTACCGAAACGTTTTCTCTTACATTTTTCAGTTTTGGTGGTCGCAGGCAGTTTATAAATGACATAAATAGGATAAGGAAATTCACTCGTTCTCTAGGCCATGAATCTGTGCACGGGCTTCTGTGTAGGCCAAATGGAGAGATTGAGCTGGTCTGTGCAATGTGGGCAGTTTGTGTAGTTGAAAAACAACGAGAACGTCGATGGCAGCAGTCGCTGGTAACGCCATGCGCTGGCCTTTGTTCAGCCTCAAAGGATTTCAGACGGTGTTGAGCTGCACGACTATACTCGTTAAAAAAAAAAACTATTTCACGGAAGCGTTTGAGTACCGCCACCTTGGGCTGTTAACTAAACTGTTTTCTACTTGTAACTACCAAGTGCAAACTACTACAGTCAATTCTTGTGCACGAAAATAGCTGTACGGATGCCCTCGGTGTCTCACGACAGTGCCAATATGACGTCACTTAGCACAAAAATGAGGAACTGTTCGCATAGCAGCCAAGGAGGACAACGCTCGTGAATCGAAAATAAGCTGTCGACGCCGGCCACTTGTAGACGACACTTACGAACGAAAAGCAATGCGAATTCAACTTCGGATTCGCATCGACAGGATACTCTGATGCAACATACACGATGACGCTGTCTGCCGAGTTCATTAAGCAGTGTGCTTCAGCGACAATCAAATAATTCTGTCGGTGTTGTTCGAGTGAAAGTCACTAAATTCATCGGGTTTGTCTCACTTATAAATAACAGCTGCCTTCCGTATACTTCACTCGAATACATAACTAGCTTCCGTGGTTTATTTCAGTCAGTAATCTGTAATTTTTCTCTTCCTGAAGTAGGGCGTTTGACCGGCTCCACGCTGAAGGTCATAGGAGGGGCCCCAAACGACAAACATTGTGGGGCGTCGTGTCAGCGCCTTTTGATGACTAAAATTTTCTAATTTTACAGGAGAACAAAAATGACCGCCCTTCCACTACTGCGAAGAGGGGTGCAAGCTAAGCTCGGGATCCGCGGCTCTTTGTCGTCGTAACGCCCGGGCTTCGCGCACCCTCACGGCGAAGTCGGCTCGTTGACGACGAGCCCTTTCTCGAGCGAGTTTCCGACGGCGTTTATTCAAACGCCGCCTGTTCTTCGGTCGAACGCACGACGCGTGGCCCGCTTTCGTTCCTTCAACGCAGCCTGCTCTTCGGCAGAACGAACCAAACGCGGCTTCCCCATCTGACTGCGGGGCCGGAACTGGCGGGAAACCGCGGGCGCCCGAGGCGAGCGAACACACGATCACACCCTTTCGCTCCTCCGGAGGGAGTGAACGCCTCTGATTGGTTCGCGCCTTGCACTGCGTCTACTTCTTCATGCATATAAAAAAGCCCGCTTTAAAGCGCGCATATGATGAACTGAAAAAAACCGACAATGGCTGAATCGGTTGACGTGATGTTCTCGCAACCCGGAGGTTGGTGGCTCGAATCCGCCGCCTGACAAGCAATTTTTATTTTCGTGCGGCTTGAGTGTCTTCATACGGCAATACCGACGTCGACACGAGTGAGGCAATACAAGCTTCTCTTGAAGAAAACGCTGTCCAAGCTCGGATTTATCGAAGGAAATGCACCAGATATATTGGGTACATATTCTTTGTTAGATTATAGGCCGCAGCAAAACGGACGACGTCTGATAGGTGCGAGGATTTCCTTACAGAGCTTCCATTTCTTTTATGTATGACTTGCTCCGCATTTTCTAGAAAAAAAAAAAGAAGTTGTCGGATGTAAGGAATGTATCTCAATGTCGAGAGTGATTTTTTCCCGAGTGATCTTTTTCCCGACCTTCAAACTCGTTTGAAGGTCGGGAAGCTGACATGATAGACATAATTAAAGAGATATACGTAGGAACTGTACCGACCGGGCAATCCACCAAACCCGTTTACGAAGGTCAGGACCAACCGGAACTGGACGCCCCCATAACCTTTGAAGAGGTTTACGCAGCGGCACACTCCTTCAAGAAAAACACGACCCCAGGGGTAGATCAGGTCACGAACGCAATGATTCTCAACCTAAGTGACGACACGCTAAAGAGCTTGACCAAACTCTTTAACGACACGGTCTGGACAGAGGACGGCGTCCTTCCAAAAAAATGGAAGGAAGCAAAAATTATTCATATTCCAAAACCAGGTAAGCCTCGTAACATCAACAACCTTCGACCCATCTCCCTAACGTCGTGCGCAAGGAAACTCTTTGAAAAGGTGCAGGTCCGGCTCTCGAACCACATAGAGCTAAACAACATGTTCCCCTCCGACATGTTCGGTTTCCGACCCCACGTGTCAGCGCAGGACGTTTTTCTACTACTAAAGCACGAGGTCCTGCACCCCAACAGAGGGTCGGAAGATAAATTTGTACTGGCATCGGACATCAATAAGGCCTTCGACAGCATCTCCCACCACGCTATTCTGGAGGGACTGGAAGCGGAACTGCGGAACGCGAATTTATAACTACGTGCGCTCGTTCCTCAGCCACCGCACCCCCACAATCGGATTAGGCTCCACGAGGTCCGACACCTTCAACTGTCCCGACAGAGGTACCCTTCAGGGAGCTATACTCTCTCCACTGCTATTCAATGTAGGGATGAGAAAGCTAGCCCTGGAGCTAGATAAACACCCGAATCTCGGCTGTGCGATATATGCCGATGATACCACGCTCTGGGCTCACCAGGGGTCCTACGGGGACAAGCAAGAAACCCTTCAAAAGGCCATAGACGCAGTCGTGGAATACGCGAGGGCGGCGGACATGGCATGCGCACCTGAAAATCGGAATTCATTCGGGTGCGTGCGAAGTACGCAAGAAAGAAGGACTGGGCGCCGCTCACTCTGACTCTCGACGGGGTGCCAATTCGTGAAGTGGAGACACTCAGAATATTGGGGATGTGGATACAGCAGAATGCTGGAACATCTCACACCCTACAAAAACTAAAGGCGGTCACAGGAAACGTGGCCAGAATGATAAGGAGAGTGGCGAGAAGCAGAGACGGCCTAACTGAGGGAGAGACCATCAGCCTGGTTCACGCATTCGTAATTAGCCGACTCACATACGCCCTTCCGTATCAGGCCTTGACAAACCAAGAGATTAAACAGGCAAACGCAATAATAAGAAAGGCCTTCAAAGCCGCCCTTGGTCTTCCCGAATGCACTAGCACAGATAGATTCGAGGGACTGGGCCTGCACAATACTTTTGACGAGTACGCAGTCGCGACGTTATATGCCCAGAAAGAAAGACTTTGTTCTTCAACTCAGGGCAGGGAAGTATTGGCGAGGTTAGGCTTTCCCCTGAGACCCCAGTATTGCGGAGAGGAAACGGCACAGATAGACCGCAGTGTTCGATCGCACATCGCGGTGGCCCCAATTCCCAAAAACATGCACCCCAAGTACCATCCCGTACGACGCAGAGCAAGGGCAAAGACCCTTCACAGACGTTTCGGCATGGGACCGGGGGTGTATTATACGGATGCCAGTCGAGCCAGCTCAGACACTTCCAGCTTAGTCTCTACATGCAACAACAACATAACAACGGCATCCTTCAAAACCTCCTCGGCATGTGTGGCAGAGGCTGCAGCCATCGCCTTGGCCATTCAGGACGCCGAGCGCCAAACCAATTCGGCTGTCATGTTATCCGACTCACAAGCGGCTTGCCGCCTGTTTTTACAAGGAACGGCACCCAAATCAATAATCAAAATTTTAGGCACTCAACTAGAGGGGCACCACACTATCGTCTGGTGTCCGGCACACGAGCGACTGGCAGGAAACGCTAGGGCAGAACGTATTGCTCGAGATTTGAACGTCCGAGCAACGGCATGGCCTAGCGACGTCCTTCCACCGAATTCTCGTGACATCCTCCTACAGCAAAGGCAGGAGCGGAGACGTTTTGGACGTCCTCACTCCGATTTAAACAGCGAACAGGAGAGGGACTGGCGTCGTATTCAGACGAATACATACCCCAACCTGCACCACCTACACAGAATACACCCCACGAGGTTCACTGACGAGTGCCCGTGGTGCACAGACACACCCACACTAAAACACATCGCATAGGAGTGCCCCAGGAGGCCTCCGCACATAGACAGTCCCATATCACACCGACATCCACTAATGAGGAATAGGCAGTGGGAGGCATGCGGACGAGGGTCGGGAGAGCCAGTTGGCTCTTCTGGACCAAGCCCAGCGAGCCGCTCGTGCCAGTGGGGCCCTGGAATAGGGGCTCCAACCATCGTGCCTTATTTTATTTACATTGAATAAAGTTTTACTCTCTCTCTCTCTCTCTCACACACACATAACCGCTAGCTCGTAGTATATGCGGACATTCTACTGTCCTCTTATGCCCTGAAATTGAAAGTGTCAGTAATTGCGAAGAGGCGTAAAAAATTCCAAACCTTACGCACCCTTTTATAGGTCGCGCTGAGCCGTACTCCCTAGAGGGTTGCAGCAGACAGCGCCGCTTTCTCTTCGCAATCACTCTTTCTCTATCTTCGTAAATACCGTATTCCAAACGGCAGGCATTTACAACAAGACATGTATTCATATGAGAATTTAATATTTAGTTAATCAAATAAATTGAATAAAAGGCGTGCGCAATGAGCAAAAAACGAATAGGCAAAGACAATCGTTTTTCACGACCTTACCAAATATTAACACAACCGTTCGAAAAAGAAAAAAGAAAGTCAGAGCGTTAATGGGGGTTGTGCGAGGCTGTTAATTGGCGGTCAGGTATTGAGAACTTGCACGTTCTTAAACAAATTTGAGAAGCCACTTCACGGTACACTCGTGCAAATCTGGCCTGAGGAAGTGCGGCACCAATCATTTCTCCTTTCCTTTCTCTATGGTGACGCTGTTGACAAACCAAGAACGTTTTGACATCGAGTTGCCAAATTAATCTGTCCGGTATGCGTACCAGTTCAGCGGACATCGCAAACGTGATGATTTTGTGAACACTTTGCCCCACTCTGTTCGTGCGTGCGTGCAGATGGATGCGCCTTGAGCTCTGCTAAAACGAGCGGCTTCCTTTGGCTCTTCCACCACTTTTCTGACGGTCGGACTTTCACCGCCGCCAGATACAAATGTGTCCACGCAAAGGTCACGTGCACTTGCGGTGCACTGATCGCCGAACGCCGGCATTGTCGCTTGAGGATCTCCGAGGCATCTTCTGAAGATACATATATATATATATATATATATATATATATATATATATATATATATATATATATATATGTATGTATGTATATAGTAATCCAGAGGAAGAGAAACAGGTGCTGCATCCTGTTACACATACGAAAGCAGGGCTCAGCGCCTGGTCTAGAGGTTAAATGCTGGGGCAAAGCGCTCGGAAAGGACGGCTTTCCGCACTTCCGGTAGTCTTCTCCCCTTTCGGGGCTGCAGGAGAGGGCTACAGCATTGGGAGAGGAGAATTAGAGCCGCATTCCACGCCGGCGCTCGAGCCGCTATAAAGAGAACACGTGTATAAAGAATCGTCTTTGTATGACGAAAAGGCCAGAACTGGACGACTACACGACAAACCCGCTACACAGCGTTGCTGTAGTGTTGTTCAGTGAAATGAAAGACAGTAAATGGCAAAACCAACCACCACCGCCTTCAATATCAATTATTGTTATTATCCCCTACAGGTACACAGCGTATCACACAAAATAATAAAGGTGGCGCGTTTCAGGCTGAACTTGAGGTAAATTTCAGCGCCCGTGAGAAACCTGGTGAATTACGCGGGAGAGCTGACGAAGAAGAAGAAAATGGCTGTGCCTTAGCTAAGGTTAAGCCCAGGATGCGAAGCATACTAGCCTTTATTTTAGTTGTTGAACCACTGTTTAGCCTGGTGAACTGCTGTTGCTTGGCTATATTTGGTTCGGCTAGACGAAGAAACAACTCATGCGTTACTCTGCTTCGCCTTCAAGAGTAGAACGCGACAGCGTTCCCGTCGACCCGCCAAGGGGTGTAAGACAATGGGCTACGGCGCAGCGACTACGCGCCCCGCATTGGACGCGGTGAGCGTCGAGCAACGCAGCGTTCGGCGCGGCAACGAAATGTGCGCCTGAGCAAGCGGCGCACGCCTGAGCCTTAGAAACAGCTCGTTTCTAAGGCAACACCGCATTCACTAGAGGCGCTTTTGTACCGCTTTGAAGCATCGTACTAGTGGCTCAGTGGTAGCGTCTCCATCTCACACTCCGGAGACCCTGGTTCGATTCCCACCCAGCCCATCTTGCAAGAGTTGAGCCAAAGCCGCCTAGAAACAAGCGCAGCTGCTTATATACCGCCGCGACGGCGCGAGTTGGAGCCCCGTTTCCCCTCTGTCGTGACGTCACGGTGTCACGTGGTATGGCATGGGGTCACTAAAGGTCATTGAAGGCGACACCGCCGCGTTTGAGGAGCTGGGTTGAGCTCTAGTAATATGCTTCGCATAAAACGTAAAACAGTCTGTTTAAAGAAGCGTGCTTGTCATTTTGGTGAGTGTAGCACGGGGGTTGCATACGAGATCTCCCTCATGGGCAATCGCTTTTAAATTGGCCAAGCGGTAAGATATATCCGCGGCTGCTCACCTGAACTTGCGTCTTCGCCTAAACGCTTGCCAAACGGTCATATCGCGACCTATTGTCATAGGTACGGCTGCACACCTATGAAAACTGCAAAATAGATTCAAAATTCTGGAAACAACCGCGCCCGCGAGATTTCCAAAACTTTCAATATTTTGACACGCAAGGAGGCATACTTCAGCTCTTCGTCCACCTCCGTAACGCCAAAAGGCTTATTAAGACATATTCCGCTTCCGTAGATAAAGTAATTTGTTCTTAGTCAGCGCCGCTGCCCTTTGTCTTCTTTCCTTCATCCTGTCAAGCGTCGTTGCACATACTGCTATTTGCAAGATTTGTCCTTAGGAAAAATTTATTACTTCTTAGCCAATTAAAATACAATAGCAGCACAAAACAATGTATGCTATACAGGGTGTTTCACTTAACTTGGGTCAAACGTTAGAAATGTGAAAATGCTACGTAGCTAGACAGAACCAAGGTAATGTTGTTTGCCGTCGCCTGGAGATACTGAGATTTATTTTGTATTCGGCCTAATTACATAATTAGTCTTAGATAATCAATCAACTTCTCATATATTGTAATTACAATAAAGTGTCCGGGAGAAAATTGTAGAGCAACATGAAAAAAACTCCCTATACAGCTTTCTGTTGCTCAATACGTGCTCCAAAGAAGTGTTTTTCCGAGCGTGAAAGAAGGCCGCGAATACACGCAAAGTATACGCACACGAGCGGCTAGTCTGGTGGCAATGTATTCATTAAATGGTCATGTATTTATTAAAATAAGGTTCTATGGATAAAACCTAATTGATTTTATTCTAGCTATGAGCATATCAGCGATGCAAACAATGCCCAACATTGCCGCCTTCAATCAATCAATCAAAAAGTGAGCTTTATTTAAACACAAGTCCAGGAATGTGTACAAAAATAGTTGGACCAACAGCCTATGTGGCTATTAGCTGGTCCAATTCGCTGTGAGAGAGGCGTCGTCTTACATCCTGGCATGCTCAAAGTTTCTCATTTTCTCGCTTATTTCCAAGCATGGAGCTGAAAGCGTAAATCTTGATAACGATAATGCCGAAGATATTTTTGCAGCAATTTTAAAAAAGACGACTTTTCTGAGAAATACGAGCCTGATAAGTACACTCAACACGACGAAGAAACCGTCTATAAATTTCGCCTAGTGTTTCCAAATATAGGGTTAATAATGCGAATAGCATTCTCGGCATTTTCAGGGCATATTTTTTTTCTTCCTTTTGGCCATCTCTTTAACTATCTAACCAAATATATGGGCCGATATCGAATACAGTGCAGTCTAAAAATGTAGGCCGTTCCCGTGGGTATAAGTGCCATGGTTATGTGCCGCTCCTCAATGAACCTTTTTGACGCCATCTTCCGTCACGGGTATGTGTAAATGGGTCAGGCACGTACCCAGGTTTCTTTTTTTGGGTCAACCCAAGGTAACTTCTATGCAAATGAGAGGGGGGAGGGTACTTTACTAGTACAAATGTGAATAACGTCCACCATTCGCCATAAAAACGCGTAAAACCACAAAAGAGAAATGAAATAAGGTGTAGTTTACAGGCACGCATGTGCGATACACCCCTCCTTTACTTGGCAAACAAGGAACTACGTCAAATAGACTTGCACAGGAAAGAAGCGCAGGAAGAACACTGCCAAGAACAAGTAAAGTAGCCAAAGTGTAAAATAAAGATTACTTTAGTAGAATGCAATTTAAAAAAAGAACACCAGTTGGCAACCAAGGCACACAAACCGCGCGGAGTGGTGTTACTTCGCCAGCCAATCACAGACGCAAACAAAATCGTCGTTTTGCGACCTTTTCAAAATGGCGTCGTACTTGATATCTCCGGAGCGTCTGCTGTTCTTGAAGAGTATTTTCATCGGCGGAAGCAATGAGGTGTGCAAAAGACATGGACAAAGTGTACGGAGTCTGAGCATTTCACTCTTCAAAAGTCTGCGGTGCCGTTCATTTCACTGCTGAACCCGTTTTACTCATGAAACTGCACTGCCAACTGAAGTGAAACCTGACGATAAATAGTTGCAGCAAAGCAAGCATATTATTTCAATTCAATAGATAATTATGCTTTGGCTATTCCACTATAATAGGCGAGGCAAAAGGTATAAAATTACGCGCTAGTAATTTTATTTTGGGGGTTACCGCCTTATTTGGGTAACAGGAAAAGTTTGAAGTACGAATGATTTGAAGTCTGGCGAAGGAACAGTGGCTGGCGGTTATGAGGGCGTGGGCGGGGCTGCACTGCAGATTTAATTTGTATCCGGTTATAGTAGCGTTTTTTTTAATTAGCTCTGGAAGTATTATAGAGAAATATATATTTGCGCAACAATCACAGTTCTTTTGGATCCCTCTTTATGCTCCACCAAGTGCCACAACCCACTCGTATTCTTATTCGGGAAGTTACGTAACGATGCGTGGCTGCCAGTCCCCGTACAACTGCGTTGGGCGCAGGACGCTGCGATTCTAGACGTACTACGCCTACCGCGGAAGGTTAAGAAAACACCTACATAAGCACAGCAGAGAAGTGGCTACGTTAGGGGCTCGAATGATAACTGTAGAAGCGTCATTCAGAACACACGGAACTGTTTTCCACTTCCTTTTTCTGTTCTATTTCCTTTTTAAATAAAAATATGTTCATCCATAAATATTTTCATAAAGAACGGTTAAATTTGTTAATTTTTTATTTTTCTTCCTGTTTGGCTGTTGCCTTGGCTCTCTCCCTTAGTAGATCACCCCATTTCTCAACTCCTTGCGACTCTTGGCAATTGCATGAAAATTGGCAATTTTGCACGAAAAGAGTTCTACAATTAAGGAAATACCAGACGAGGTTACAGGTGGCATTCCTATTGCTTATGAGTTTAAGGGTTATTGCAGGGTTCGATATGGACGCTGTCTCGCATTATTATATTTTCCACCTTATCTAACCCATATCGTGGGTATATGGTTCCGAGAATCGGTCTGCGTCGCGGTGAGTCGTTACTCGAGGAAATAATGAAGCAAAAAGAAAACGTAAACGCAATTGGCGTTTTCTCTGGCCGCAACTCGTTCCACGTGCATACAGACCAGCTGACCACGAACCGAATTCCTTTCCTGGTCCCTGGATAAGTCTAAACAAAGAGGGTTGAACTAACGAAGCAATAGCGATGCGCGTGACCGTCGAAAAGACGGTGACAACTGAATGCATGTCGAGTTAATCGCGCGGGCACCGAATCAATGAGGAAACTGGCTTTCACACCCCAGTAGATGCCGATAACTACTGCCATCCAAAAGGAGTGAAAAAGGTAGCAAAATGTTGACCGCCGAATAGCTGTCAAGTTTCAACATTGACTTAGGAATTGCTTTAACATTGGAAGATTGGAACGTAGGAACATTGATTTAGGGCGGTGCTTTAGGAATGTGTGTGAGAAGTGGTGGCGTGGGCGGGGAGGGGGGGAGTATGCGTTTTAAATTTGGGGGGGGGGCGCCCCCCCCCCCCCCCTCGGGGACGTGCCTCCTCTGGTATGCCCCAACTTCGCGACGGCGTCACCAGATGGCGCAATGCATCCAGAGGGAAGCGCGAGAACACTGTCGGTTCAGCTGGCAGCCTTCATAGTGACCAATATAAAATTCACCGCGCCTTTCCATTCAGTTTATGCATCGACAATTGGTCGATGGGGGCGAAATGCGAAAACACCCGTGTACGTTAGGTGCACGTTAAAGAACCCTTGGTGGTCGAAATTTCCGGAGTCCCCCACTACGGCGTGCCTCATAATTAGAGAGTGGTTTTGCCACGTAAGGCCCCACAATTTAATTTAATCAACAATTGGTGCTGCCATAACGCTCAAACATCGTACATGCGCACGCGCACAGTCTAAGGAAACGTTCTGAAAGCAAAAAAAGTTGAAAAAAGTTTTAAATGTTTGTGGCAGTAGAACTGCAAAGCGCGGCGGAAAAGTGAAATCGTTACAGCAACTTTACGCTTTGTTGGCTAAGGTAAAGTGACATACTTTTCTGTTGAACTTGTGTTGACAGAGATATCTCAAGTTGCCTAAAATAAACGAATCTCAGGATTTAAGATATCCGCTTTCTTACTGCCTCGCAATTTTTTTTTTTTTTTGGTATTTCTCTCTCACAAGGCTTCTTGGAAATTTAATAGCAACGCAGTAGGACGTTTGGAAATATCCTACGTGCGCGCCGGTCTATGTCTACGGTTGTAAGACTTCAAATTACAAAAACTCCAGAAAGCAAGGTGCCAAAAATGAATAAGGCCTCTCAATGAAATTCGATATCGTGATGTCGCGTTTTATGAAGACGCAAGAAGCAGGACCGTCAAAACTTTTTAGAGAGGAAAAAAAATTTCCTTCTTTCAGCTTGCAAGGGAAGTAGAGATTACCAAGAGCATTATAGGAACACGTTTCACAACAGTGGCCATTCCTGGAAAGTAAAAGATGACGATGTAAGAGAGAAATTGGTGTATAAGAAGCTCCAAACGCTTTGAATCAAACAGACGTAATGCTTTTGAGAGCTGAGGGATTTACGCCTCTTCTTCAAGTAAACTTTATTTTGTTGGTTGAAGCGTATGAGACTTGTCCAGCAAATTTAGAAAAAATAAACACCGACAGGCAGGAACCACCTGAGGGAATGTGTGCGAGAGAAAATGGTCACCTCGAAGTATTTAAAGGAAGACTACAGCGAAGCACCATATCAGTGTAAACTGATAAAGTATTCCATCAAACCTCTATTTTCGTTAATTACGCAGCAAGATGTCCATTACTGTAAGAGAAAATGAGTTCAAATTTCTTTAATTTTGCTCCGAAATCACTATGCCGGCACGTCGGTGTGACACGGGTTGCAAAATATTTCTTTTGTATTTGCGCCATTGTGAGACCGAACAAGTTCTTGAAACTTACGAAGTTAAATACTTGGCTGCTCCGTAACACAAAGTAGTTCATCTTTACCAATATAACTAGGCCCGAGCCGACGTCATGACGTCACGTGGCGTCATGCAAAACACGTGACGTCATGCCGAGCTCGTGCAGGAATATCGAGGAGGTGGCGGCAGCCACGCGACATTATTTCCCCGCGACTCGATGCCAGAAGCAATGGCGATGAAATTTGACGCGTTTTAGACGTCCCTCATTTGTGCAAGAAAAACGCCTACGGTAGAGTGAGGTTTGATATCGTGTCTTTGTCGAACGCGTCGTCGAACGCACTGCGAGTACTGGCAGCCGAGACTTCCGTATTTCCCAAAAATATCCCGCTCGTCATCACGTGAGGCAATGGTGAGAATATCGAAAATGGTCATCAAACGAGAACACGCTGGTTAGCTCAATCAATAACAATGACGTCAAGCCATGGGACTGGTTGGTTCATGCTGCAGCCTGGCGACGATTATTCGTTTGGGTGTAGATGCTCGGTGTGTAGTTGCGTATGGTAACGTTACATTCACGTCAGCGAGGCTCTAAGACGTACGTTAAAGAGTCGGCCTCAGGACACAGAGGACGCACACGGACGACGCAGCAAATAACCCAGAAGCAAGGTACTTACTTAAAACACTCACTTTCTCATAACAAGGATGACATCATAACAGTGGCCAGTACAGTCGGCTCGTCGTCGGGCCAAATATCTCAGCTAACTTAAATATACATCCTATATGTAGGGTACCATCCACACTCCGTAATTCCCTATAAAACTGCGGCTATCGCCTGTATTGCTATAACTCATATTTACCATCAAGGTTAACGCGCAACTACGTGCGAAGGGCTTGCCTTACGCGTGCGCTTCTAGAAACTACCGCATAAATCGCAACACAAGAGCAATATGATAAAAAATCCGAGGACACCTTGGCACTTCATGCGAGTTGTGACTGCGAAAGCACTAATGTCCGATTGAACGCCGCTGAGCAGCCTTTTGAATTATGAACTCCTCGCGGGAAAGCGAGCGCGTTGAGACGCTCGGCCGACGCCTCGTAGATAGCGCAAGGCCGGCGCCCTTCGATCCGGGACGTCATGCTACCTTGCCCGACTTCCACAGAATCTAATGGGAACGCTCCCGAGTAAGCGCGGCGATTTTGACGTCACCGCTTCGAAACTAACAACCACCAACGTTTTCCTTTTCAAATTTGTTCTATTTTATTATGTAATAATTTCTTTGTAGCGATTACCAAGCCGAAATTAGCACGCAGGTGAGAGCTTGCGCTGACATGGATCGTGCGGATAACACAGGCTTGGAAGAGCAAGAGCGAGGGTGGCGTGGCGCCGCGCCGATGCCCTCTCCCTTCACGCAACACCTGGCGCTTCAGCGCGGCAGCAGGTTTTCCCTTTCGCCCGTCCAGCTCCGTCAAGGTGCGCAAGTGACGTGGCGTCCCAGCCAATGGGAATTTAGGTGCCATTTCACTGCTACAGACGCCGGCTCTTTCGCTCAATAGGCGATCTGATGCTTTCGTATGAAAATGAACGCCTTCTGTGCGAGGACAGGAACACAATAGCAATGGCAACACAGCGAAGGAAAAAACATCATTTGCAAAGTAACGTAAACAAGTTGCACATGGCTCTCTAGCCTGCCTTCATGGTATTAGTTATTGTACCGATGTAGTGTCGCCTCCTCTCTGACATGGAGTCTGCAGGCACTTTAGTTTCATCGCAGTGCTCTAGGGCAGAAAATATGTTGCAACGGTTGTGTTCAACCTTCAACACATCTCGAGAAAGCGGATTCGTTATGTTTCGCGTAATAGATACGGATCAGTGACGTATGATAGTTATGCTGGTGATTACCGACCATGGGGAACGATTACAGTCTGTCTGAGTGGTGTGCTACAAAGTTTTGTCACTGCTAATCATATTTCGCCGGTGGCGTTGGTAGTTGAGGTGTTAACATTGCAAGTGATGTTAGCGAGTCCCTGCCAGCATCCGCGCTCCTCAAATCAAGCTAACAACCTGCATACGACGCCGTCTTCGTAGGCTGCAGTGTTGCCTGCTGTGGCCTTCGAGACACGAGAATGTCCCCGCTCGTCTCTCGAACGTCAGAACATCGAAGGAACAAACTCGTCAGCGCAAGCACTTTGGTCACACTGTTCAGCATAAGCAATCCCGGTACAGCAGACCGCGAAACATGCCAAGCGTTCCCGTTCATTGCTGTTCGTTCTGTCCTCTTTTCTTTTCCTTATCTCGCTCTAGTCTCAGTGCTTCTGTGCTTTTCTGAAGCAAAAAAGAAAAAAAGCTACCCTTTTCTTTCGGGTTCCTCGCCGTCTGTCACCGAACGTTTGACAGGCAACAAAAATAAGAATAACTTATCTGACCGTGTGCGCAAGTTCTTAACTACCGCTTTATTTGCTTTGCAAGCGCGCCTAAAAGGGTGAAAAACGGTGACAGGGCGCCGCATTCGTACTTCCCCGCTGATAAAAAGTGGACATGGCTCCTGTCAGCTAAACAGAATATTCCACGCGTGCTCGCTAGCAGCGAATCACATTTTTGGTGACGGTCCGTAGCACGCTGTCCAGAGAGAGATGAAACTGACATCCGCCTGTGAATTATATACTCTCGCTTGCTGAGCCGCACACGGAAAATGGAGAAAAAGAGAAGTGTGAAAAGTGACGACGCTATCAAACAGTAAAGCTTGCCAAATCATATAAATCAAATAAATTGTAAAAAGTATTGCTTCGATCTCTCTCTTCCTGCAATTCCGAGCTGAGGCGAGTGGTATGCGTATAAAGAACGGACTTGCTTGCAGATGTCTACTGAAAGCAGCCCCACATAACCACACCGCAGATTGCACCGGCAAACGAAGTGTCCACTGACTTAAAATATAACTGTTTCAAGGCGATAAAGAAAAAAACAAGTCCAATAATTACAGAAAGTGTGCGCTAGCTCGCACAGCTTGCTAAAATAATTCCGAGTGCGAAGAAAAAAAGACATACGCTTCGAGTGTTGACTAACCTTGATTCAGAGCTGCACCAATTTAAACTTCAAAAGAACATCGAATAACCGTAAGAACAATAATACAGCAAGAGTCAGTAGGAGTTGAATGACTTAGGCATACGGTGGACATTTGTACGTGTTGGAAGAAACAGCTCAATACGGACTGGCAAAACATAATGTTACGAAGGTCAGTACGGTCACTGTAAACCTGAAACAGTATCAGAAAAATAAAGGTGTTTCAAGCTTTTGTTCCATAGCATACAAGAGGTGTTGATTCCAATCATTTATAGTAATTTACCGGGTGTTTTTAGTTAAACCTAATTAAATCACTTAAACGCAAAGAATTTGAGAGAAATTGATCATTTTTTCGCGAACAAGATTCACATCAGCGTTTCACATTTCAAGTTGTGCGAGGATCACAAGTTGGCCTTTACAGCGGAGCTGGTTAACGAAACATGCACCACCGTTTTCTAGCGGTGGTAGGTAACGTAATCGGTTGACTACTCGACGCTGTTCCTTCTCTCCATCGAGTTCAGCGCAGCGGCACTTCTATACTGACGAAGCCGCTACACTTCCCACGAATTGGCACAGATGATCATGAAGCGTAGTGAACACTTCTGTAGAAGGGTGGCGCTGCTATCTACTTTCTTGAGTGAGGTGGATTGTTGAGTAAAGGAACGTGGATCTTCAGTAAAGAATACGGTGGTGAGTTTGCGGCGGCGTGCTTGCTATCAAATGTCCCTCAAGGCAGAACCAGTGACGCAGACGGCATCAGACCGACGAATTTGCTCCGGAACGTAATATTTAGGAGTTATATAATAAGAATTACCTCGCATGCACACCACTCGAATTTACAGCACTACTTTGTGAGTTCATTTTCGCTAATAACTTGTAGTTTTATGTTTCTCAGGTCGCATTTTCCCGGCTCCTCTTTGAAGGTCAGCTAGGAGGGGCGCAAATCAACAAACATTGATTAATCGAGTATCCGGTCAGGGCCTGCAGTCAAAGCTCAGTTTAGTTTGGGGCGCCATACCGAGCAAATTAGGGTTCATGTTCCTACGCAACCTACGCAACCGAACAGAGAGACCTCTGTTCCCGACGCCCCTTGCAACGTGCCTGAAGACACCACCTACATAGAGGAAACAATCGACAGCATTGTAAAAACGATTGGCGACGAAGGACTTCTGCATTTTATGACTATCAAAGAAAAACGCGGGTCATTGTACAATATTCGGATATACGGTGGTATATGAAGAGGGTCTGGTATAGCGAAGGCATTCCACCGGATATAACGAAACGTTTGCAAAGTCTTCAGTAAACTTCCTATAGTGGCAAAACAGACCCCTAAGACTTGCGTAGGACGTCATGACTCCCTCATACAGCTTCGCTACTCTTAATTAAGGAGTTTAACTGATTGGCCTACATCTGCGAAGTCTTTTTTTCTTTCGTGCTTTTTAGTTGACGAACTTAAATAAGCTGTTCGGTGAGCGATATTAGCGCTCATGTTGCATTTGGTGAACTGTAGCCGGTGAGTAGTCAAAGCACGTAACCATAAGTTTGCATTCCGAGAATAAACTAAGATGAAGTTATTAGTTCACAGAATGAGCCACAAGATACACAGTGAAATCAACTTCACACGTAACGTTCCACTACACAGCAACCGGGAGAGAGCAGAGCAAGACCGTATATGCTGGTCAAACACAGGTTCCACGCAAGGCATTGCGACATATAACACGTGACCAGCCTTTTAATGACGCGCCTCCGCTGTCCCTTTACTTTACTCACTACCCCCTCTAACTCAAGCATATGTTGCGTCAATATAAATAAAATCAAGGAGAACAAACCATACCATTTCTACAGCTAGAATTAAATAGCCTCTATTAGTTTCACGTTTTTCCTGTAAAGCGTGCTCTGCCTTTAGCAGTCATGCATAGGGCAAAACCCTCTCTCGCCAATGTTTGCGCCTTCGGCAGCAGAGAACTTTTTCCCTGTGTGCGCGTGTGTGTGTGTGTGTGTGTGTGTGTATGTGTGTGTGTGTGTGTGTGTGTGTGTGTGTGTGTGTGTGTGTGTGTGTGTGTGTGTGTGTGTGTGTGTGTGTGTGTGCGTGTGTGTGTGTGTGTGTGTGTGTGTGTGTGTGTGTGTGTGTGTGTGTGTGTGTGTGTGTGTGTGTGTGTGTGTGTGTGTGTGTGTGTGTGTGTGTGTGTGTGTGTGTGTGTGTGTGTGTGTGTGTGTGTGTGTGTGTGTGTGTGTGTGTCAGTCGCGACATCTGCAGACGCAGCAGACGGCTACAAAGTGGAGCAAGTTTAAGCGCACAGTATTGCCACCGCCTTCCTGGCCGGCGATCTCCGTCAGCCTCGCCCAACAATATCGAAATACCCGGAATGTAGGGCCCTATAACGTAAAATTATCCACTCTTTTTAGTGCAATCCCATAACGTCAAATGTACGTAACCACCGACGCAAGCATCGGGCGGTAACACGCAGCGTTGTTTGAAAAGTCCAATCAAACGCGCTTCTCCTTTATAGGTCACTTTTGTTTACTTTCAAAGCAAATAGCATTGCCTACTTTGTGCAGTTTTCCTTATCCAATTGGCTGAGAAGAGGCGAGGAGCACGATCAAGTAAAGAGAGTTTCGATGGGGCCGAGCCAGCACAGGGAAGATATATAGCCGGATGAGGAGGGTGGTGCCGGCGTCTGCGATTGGTCCGCTTCCCCTTACTTAGATTGCGGTGGCTGGTAGAAAATCGCGGCGATGTGCAACGGAAGGTTAAAAATGCCATTAAACGGATTTTCAGCAACGTATAATTGGCAGAGCGGTGTCGTATATGTGCCTATATGTCTCAATAACGTTCTACGGCCACACAAATCTTATACGAAAATAAATCCGCGCTCCCCGGCAGCTCCGAATAGCCAGTGCCACAGCGATCGGCGGGAGTCATCTTCTATTCCTTGTGGGACGGGGCAGTCTCCAGCTATTGAAAAAAAAACTTTGTTTTTAACTGAAAATGCGTCTTCAACGCGTACACTTCATTTTGAAGCGTTAAGTTTTCATTGTTTCGTGACGTCGCATGACAGACAGGTAAAGTGGGCGTAGCCCGACATCGTTTGACCAGTAACAATCGGTCAAACGACGCCTCTTTCGCTAATGGCTAAAAAGGTGTCGAATCAGAAGTTATTTTTCTTTCGTTCCATTTAAACATGCATAATCAATGTGCACATATCATACGGGGCGTTTTCGCAGTTTTCGTGACGTCGCGTGACAGAGAGGCGCAGTGGGTGGTGACTCGAAAATTTTTTCACCAATAGTCGAGGGCTGATTGCAGAATTGAAATTGAAAAGTTTCGAATAGCTTTACATTATAGCGCCGTAGTCTGTAAAAAATGAACTAAACGAGAATAAGGGAGACTGGGGTCTATGCTTTGTGTCAACGTTTAATCCAACACAATTCAATGTTATTATGGTGCCGAGAAAATACAAATATATCGTTCAAACGCATTGTGATGTACCCTTTGGCGGTATAAATATTTATGTGTGCATATTTGCAAGCAATAAACAAGGTACGACCTTGTACAACGAGAAGGGGAAATCCGATTAACACACGGTTAAACAACAGTAATCCTAATTAAATATAAATGGCAAAAAGATCAACTACAACAAAACAATCAGAGATGGCATGAAGTTTTTTTTTAATATACTGAGGGAAAACAATTAAATAAAGTTGAAAGAAAGCAGACGCTCTTTCATACTGCTACTTCATGCGATATTTATCTCGCTTTCTGTAGAAGAACGTGGCACATAAATCCTCTGAATTTAACAGCAGGTTCATAGCCATAACTTCAGTCTAACTTACGCCAATGCCCGCACTCTCATTTTGAATTAACTAGCTTTCTAAAGAAAAGATCGGTCATTTCGAAGAGCCAGGAAAACTTGGCAGACGAGGGTAAACACGGGTAGCGTGTTCGTAAGCAACAAGACGTAAAAAAGCTCGCCAACGTTTTTTTTTTTTTTTTTTTGTACGTTTGTTTCCTTGTGTGTTTTCCTTTCTTGCTGAAGCCTGGGTTTCTAAATATTTCTTCCCCATTGTACAAGATTTCTGAATACCCACAACGGTTATCGGTGAGAATCGGCAACAGCAACGTCAACTGCGCATAATCACGATTAGTTGCATCAGCAACCATGCAGCTAAAGATGATGGTGCAAGCAGCCCACGACCACTTCCGTTTCTATCGGGTTTTGTAAAGGTTGTGTTGCAGTTGCCTCAGCTACTGCTACAACTGCAATTTCAGCAATCGATTAAGGTTCTCCTGCTGCCTAAAAAAATACATAAGTGCTTTTTTTTTAGATGGCGACAAGCCATTCTCCAAGCCAGAAGAGATCGTCCTCCACTGATCACTGAATTCATTTGGCGCAAAACCCCGCCTGCTTCTCAGAGACAAGGCGTCTCCCCAGTATTATGCGCGACATTGGTCACACAAAAGAGAGTCAGCGAAGGGCAAAATTCAATTTAGCCATGCTGCTTTGCAGCCATGTCATGAGGCTCGCTGGCTTTTCTTTCTTTCATTTTTTATTACACAAGTCGTATCCTCTACTTCTCTAATATATATTTATTTCTCTGTCTGCTTTTTTATCTCATTTTCACGCAGCCAAAACGCGCGTGCAAGTCCGACGGGCTTCGTGTGCTGTCGTCGGTCCCTGGCTGTGGTGCGAATCTTACCGCAAACAGTGTACCCTGCTTCTTAAGAGGCGCCGTCCGTAACATTTATTTTAGCAACAACACGCAGTAGTTCTTGCGGAGGCTGACGCGCGTTTTTCTTGTTAAGTCGCTCGCGAGTTGTCGCGACACGTCTGACCGGTGACATGTGACCGCACGCTCCTACTCGAACCTCTCGGGAAGGAGGAGGAAGACAAGAGTCCCGCTAAATAACCGAGCTTACACTGTGTGTCTTGTATGGTGGGTCTAAGCGAATTCTGTAGGCTTCCTGTGGGCCTAGCGGACTTTCCGTCCTCTGTTCCTCTTTCTATCCCATTTTCCTCCTTATCTTCACGAGTATACATTCTTAATCTCATTTTACTTAAGTTCCACAAAGTAACTGCAACGAATATGTTCCACTTACTAACTGTATTTATGTAGAACAGCATTAAGAGTGAGGTACCGTAAGAATGGCAAAAGGCTCAACCAAAGGAAGAACCTACACTCAAGAACATATGTTCCACATAGCACAACTAGGTCCTTTCAACATGTTTTTGGAAATATTGTTCTCTCACTTAGGGGGACGTATTTAGAATTAGATTACGAATGTACGGTAGAAAACCGGACGCTCATTGGACAAACTTTTATATATTTCTCTCTCTTTTCTCTCTCTCTCTCTCTCCGACTGCTAAGCGCTTGGCTCGTCTCGCAACCTTTTTCTGGCTTCCGATCCGTACTTCGCCTTCGCAGAAAGAGTCGGTTTCCCAGGTGACTAATTACTACCTGAGGCAGCTAGTCGCGTCTCTCAGTTTGCTTCGCTTTCAAGAGTTCTTGTATCTCCAAATGGGCATGTTCGCTACTTCCGGACAGAGCTCAAGGAAAGTACTCAATCGTTGAAATTGAGCACTCTCAAAAGAAGGCAAAATTGAGACACGCGTTTACTCCCGCATACAGAGGCTTCAAGCACTTCACTGGTGTTGGTGGCGGTGGTGGTGGTTATAGCGATGATGATGACAAAGACGAAGACAACGAAGACGACCCTAAAGAGACACTAAAGACAAATACTAGAGCAGTAAAGTATTCTTGAAGAACTCCATCTTCGTTCAATTCGCGGTTAATAGGTCCATCTTTAGATCAGAGTTTTCGAATTCTGCACCAGAAGCCCTGGGTCAGTATGTCAGTGTGACGTCACGAACTTCGAAGTATTTATTTGTATTGGGGCCCACTGTCGCTCAGTAAAAGTTCCTGAAACCTACAAAGTTCAGTTTTTTGCTCTTTTGCAACATAATGTGGTCCATTTTTGCCAGTGAAAATCCACAGCGGTATGACGAGATGGCGCGAGAACTTCAAGGCAGAGTCTCCACGTGTTGCTCGTTCTTGCGTCTTTTTTATTTATCACGTTTCTTCTTGCGGTAAGAGTTGACTTTTTTTAGTATTCTACAAGGGTAATTAGTCTGCCTGCACAACCAAAATATTTTTTTCTCGTTAGTTTTTTTAAAGACACTGTCTCCTACCCACTAAGGGGGATTGACTAAGAGTCGGCTGAATTCCATAAATGGATGAAATACGGATATATAAATATTATAGCGAATAAATGAAAGGTCATTAAAGTAGAGAGATCTTTCTTTCTAAGGGGGGGGAGGGGGGGCAGTAGTCGTTTTGAATGAACACTAATAAATATATACACAGGGTGCCCCACGTAACTTGAGCCATACTTTAAGAAGTGTGGAAATGCCACGTAGCTGGACAGGTTACCAAGGTATTGTCCTTTACCGCCGCTTGAAGATACTCACATTATTTTTGCGTTCCGCCTAATTTCATAATTAGTCCTAATTACCTTTTCAACTTCTCAAACGTTATAATTAGAATGTGCGGTAAGAAAATTGTGCAGCAACATGAAAAACTACCACCACAGCTTTCTGTTGCTGAACATGTGCTGCATAAAAGTGTTTTTCCGAGCGTGAAAGAAGCCCGCGAATCCACGCAAAGTGGCGCGAGCGGCCAGTTGCACGGTAATTTTTTGCGAGGCATATATAGAGAGTCAAGGTAATGCTGATTTTTTGTAACTTATAAAAATTGGCAGCTCCACCCGAAAGTGTGAAATCGAAGCACTGAATGCGATATTAAGGTTCATTCTAGAGTTGAAGGCGTCTCAAAAAGATGGTGTGACAAGGAGCACGGCCAACAGCGTTGTAGGCATCGCATCTCGATAGTGCACGAGATGAGACCGGAAAAGAAATCCTAGGACACCTAAGCAATTATGGGTTCTGAATGCCAAAGCAGTAATGTCCAATCGAACGCCGCTGAGCGATCATTCGAGTTCTTGCGCTGCGAGTAATGTACCATAGGTGTACGTGCTGCCCGAACCAGCAAGCAGCGGCCTGCGGTGCAAATGCCGCATGCCACGAAAGTCCTTCGCGACGAGAGACCGAGGAAGCAGCAGCGGCCACCAAGGCCGGCAGGTGCGCGCAGCAGCTAAGCCCAGTGGGGGTGGGATAGGGAGATACGGGCCGAACGCCAGTTTCCAATAGCGACAGCGAAGCTGACATGGCATACCTAAATTTAGCCGCCGTGTCACCTGTAACTATCAGTATCAGGTCCACTTGCACATTCCATATTTATTTTTATTCTACTTTTCTTCCACTCTCTTCTGAAATCTTTTAATCCCATTCCCCATCCCTATACAGAGTAGCATGCCAGCGGTTGTATACGCGCCGGCAAAATTCTCTGTTTTTCTAATAAAGAGTATCTCTCTGTCTCTCTCTCTCTCGTGGCGATGCCCTCTCTCTTCATCCAGCACCTGGCGCGCTAACGACCACATCGGGTGTTCCCTTTCACCCGCTCTGGTCTGTCTAGGCGCGCTCGTGGTGTGACGCCGCAGCCAATGGGAACTCCGTCAAAACGCGCTGGCGACGTCATGGTATCGCAGCCAATGAGAATATAGGTGCCGTTTCGCTGCTATAGACGGCAGAAGCCGGCCTTTTCGCTCAATGGACGATTTGACACTTTCGCATCGAAAGCCAACGGTGCTCGCCAGGGCTCAAAGGAAGAATTAGATTCACCTTGACGGTTAATTGTTCGTTCCGCTCCGATCAGCGTGGACATCTCGGTGAGGCCAAAGCACATCTGCTCAGCAGGCGTGCTACTGCGTGCGCTCACAGCGCTCGTGCCAGCAGCGGAAGCCAGAACGCTGCCCTGGCACCGGCAGAGTCGACTGAGCGTAGCGTGACGGTGCGTCCACTTAGCTTCGTCGCTTTGGCAGCCAAACGCACCACTCGCTAGCCGCGCACGCGCATCGTTACTGTTACAGCACGACAACGCCCACGGCGGTGCCTACGGCGACGGCCCAAACGCCCCTCGGGCGTCCGTAGAACTGCTATCACAATAAAAGAAAATTTACTGCACCTAAGCAACAGTAGGGGCCACCACTCATCCTCGCTGTCGGCGTCCCCTTTGTCGCTATCAACCGCCGAGGGCGTTCTCGGTGCAGCACGCGGCAATTTAGATACCGCGTCGCACACCTTACAGACCTCGGCAGCCTTAGCTACAGCGTCTAGAATAACGAACTTACGGAAAAGGCACAAAGCTACCTCAGCTTCTATAGTTGCAGCGACGCGTGGATGGTATAGAATCACAGAAACTTTCCATGACGATGAGGATATGGCCTGGCACTATTGTGGGCCGAAAGCAGCAGCAAAATGACTTTTTCACGGCGACTTTTTGCAGCAACATTCCTTGTGCCGATTTAACGTGCGTCAGCAACTTGTTCGTATACGCATAAACTTGCTCGAAGCAAGATACCCCTTTGCGCGTTCTTTCACAACCAGAACGCTTCCAATGGAAGGGTCGGAGACGGACGAGAGAAACGGTTTCTAGAACTGAACTTGTTTTTCGTAAAACCTGCCGCAAAAATCGTAAAGTCTCATGACGAAGCCAGATTAGTAAACTTTGGCAAATCAGTTCTGCGGGAGCCCGCAAGCTGGAGTATTAAAGTTCATGAAATAGAAAAATTGACATCCACCCGTCATGTAGCACGAAGCTACAAAGAAAATCCGTACGGGCGTCTCACACAGAACGATTTCCAGTTGAAGAAAAATTCGTCGTGGTCCGGGATTCACATTTTTCTCTTTCACGAACTTTCCTCCAATCTTGCGGGCTTCGGCAGAACCGATTGGCTATATTCAGTGTCCCCGTGCTTCGAGTAGTTAATTCACCCCCGCTCTGCGCCTTGCTAGCCTCCTGGTTAGCTCAGATGGCAGAGCGACCACCTCGTTCGAATCCCGGACCAGGAAGGATTGGTTTTCAACTGCAAAGCTTTCTTTCTGAGAAGCCCGTACGGGTTTCCTTTGTAGCTTCGCTACAAGACGGATGGATGTGCACTTCCTTTCATTAGTACACTTTGTGTGAAATTGGGGACGGTTGGCAGGAATGCAAGTATTTGTTTTTAAATTGCAGATCCCAGGCCCTGTGGCACCGGCGGAAGCGAAGCTTTCATTTGTGTTTGCGAAGAACGATGTTCCTATTTATCAATAATTTGCACGTGTAGAGCACACGACCAAGCTGGACAAATTTTAGCAGGGAAACGCCAAGCTCAACACAGTGTTCCGACGCTCGATGATGTAGGTCCCACGTGATTCAACGCATAGTGAAGGTGACAATATAACGAAGACGACACGGCGACGACCGAACGCGAAGACTATGCGATGACTACGGCACGACGACACCGGAATGACTACGAGAGCACGACGACGATGACCGCATGATGACGACTATATGACAGACACAATGAAGACGATGGAATGACAAAGAAGAAATAGCAACGACGGTACCACGACAATGGCACGACGACAACGGTATTACAATTCTGGAGTGATGAGGATGGTCGAATGACGACAGCATGACGACAATGGGAGGTCGACAACTGTTTGACGACGATGGCTTGACGATGACGGCATGACGACAATCAGATGACGAAGACGGAATGACGATGACGGCACGAAAACAACGGCATCACGACAATGATGTAACCACGAATGCATGACGACGACTATCCACCGTGGTTGCTTAGTGGCTTTGGCGTTGCGCTGCTAAGCACGAGGCCGAGGGATCAAATCCCGGCCATGGCGGCCGCATTTCGATGAGGGCGAGGTGCAAAAACGCCCGTGTGCTTAGATTTAGCTGCACGTTAAAGAACCCCCGGTTGTCAAACCCCCCGGTTGACTACGGCGTGCCTCATAATCAGATCGTGGTTTTCGCACGTAAAACCCCATATTCCAATTTATTTATTTTTTTCAGTGACGACGACTGATTGACGACGACAGAATAACGGCGATGACATGACGACACTGTCATGACTACGACAGAATGACGACTACTGAACAACCAGCGTGGCTACAATCGCAGACAAAGCTGGAATGACGACACTAGAACGACCACAACGGCATCATGGTGACATTAAGATCATGAATGCACAACTACGGCTGTATGAAGACGTCACAGTAACAACAATCGCATGATAAAGGCAGCACGATTACGTACAAATCACGACGGCATGATCAGGGTGGCTTGGTAATGATGGTATGAGTATAACACAATGATGACGACGAAATAACGGTGACGGAATGGTGACGGCGGCATGATGATGGCGGCGTGATAAAAACAAAATGACAACGCGACGAAAGAATTAAGACGGCGGAATGATTATGACGGCATGATAAAGGAGCGATCACAACGGAACGAAGGCGATGAAATGAGGACTACGGAAGCACAACGACGGCATGAAGACGGAGGCGCTTTTGTGCTGGAGCAGTGCCGCTTTGCACTATGCCCGATACCGGACAATCGTGCAAGACAGCGCCTTTCACAAATATATCCGCCGAAATACTAACTGTCCCAGCAGCCACGCCAAACCTCGCGAGGGCACGCAAATAAAGCTTCGCTTTACAAATGCCCATTATAGTCGAGTAAATATGCACTTTCCAGGGAGGGTGCAGTACCTGCAGATTCTTTTGTTTACTTTCTGACAAGGAAATTTATTGACCCGTAGGCACGCTTACAACTGTGGTATGATCGAAAAGTACAATATAAAGTACATCACATGTAATACATCGTACTTGATGTAAACAGAACAGATTAAGAAATGAAATAATAAATGGTGTCTACGCTCACCATTATAGTCACGCGTGGGGCACACAGTTTCGATTGCGCCACGAGCTACATATTTTAAACCGTGTTCCCTCTTTTAACTCGCCACTGTAGAACTGCCTCGAGGGCTCACAGAGACGCACTTTTAAGCACAGCTTCGCCGTTCCGCCGCTCCGAATTCGAAATGAAGTCGTCGAAACTTCGTTTTCATAGTTTTATTTAATCATTAATTGCGTAATGTTCAGCTTTGATGCGCCTCGGTGAAGAAGAGGTCAAAAATTTCTTTAAAAATTTGGAGGACGCTTAAGCTTCACCCTTTGAGAGTGGAACGCGATAGCATTGCAAGACCCCTTACTGCTTCTCATGCTTCCCGGCAACTGCAGCTTATGTAACCGTAACGTTTACCGGGAAACACTGGCTGCGAACGCTATGCGCGAAGGCAAGCTTTCTTGTAGAAACGCGGCCTCTTGCGTGGGTCGATCTCCTGTTATTGTTCCGCACTTTTAGTATTTTAGTCTGAGAAGAGAGAGAGAGATAGCAAGGACAGGAAAGGCAAGAAGGTCAACCACAGGAGCAACCGGTTTGCTACCCTACACTGGGAGTGTGGGAAAGGAGAATAGAAATAGCTAACATAAAAGATGTGCGCTGTCGCTGTTCTTTTTTTTGCATTTGTTTGTGGGCTGCCGTTCTCAGATTCTGCGGAATAACTTTGCAAAGAATGAAAGACAAAGCATGCGCAACTTTGTTGGTAGAAGAGTGGTTTGGTATGGATAGTTTGGAATTCGGCTCGAAATTCTTTCTGCCGACACCGGATTATCTGCTACAGGGGGTCCTTAACGCACTCGCGTTAATACAAACTGCAGCAGCCAGGTGAAGCGTTAAGAGCAAACACTGACATTTCCCTAATTTTACACCTGTAAAAAGCATAAATGCTCGCATCACTACTGAACCAATCTGAGTTAAATGTGTAGCATTTGAGAAAGAAAGCTGAATTATAGTGACTGTCGTAAGCAGAATCTAGTGCCTCAAATCTTTCGCTAATATTGCCGAAATTTGGTACGTTTCAAGAAAATCGAAGCACGAAGTTTACAAAACCTATAACTCCGCACCAAATACAGACAACTGCGGTTCTCTAAACTGCATCTGCTAGCACATCCAAAACGGACTAAGCTGACAGTACACGAGCTTACAGTTTACGGGGAAATCCTTACGACGTAAACTAAGGTTTTGCATAATTCATAGTTAAACATTACCGGCATACTTCAGAGCGTTGCACAGTACACATCAATTTTGTACGTTTAATATGTCTGAGTAGATGCTAAACCGTGATATCGTTTTTCGTTGCTGAATTATAGTCAAACTTTATTCTTGTTACTCCTTTCTAATTTTTGAAAAATTTTAAACAATTTTTGTAAAGAAACGTTGGCAGCCGAAATAGAAAATACACTTCGTACAGCCGGCAGATGTAAAGTTATTTTTCAAATGCAACAAACCTCATCAAAATAAGTGCTGCGGATGCTGAGAGAAACGGTTTCTTCGTTCCCATTTATTTAGGAGCTCCCCGAGAATAAAAAAAAAATCTTTCTATTAATCACTGCATCCACGGAGTACCCGCACACCGAGAGATGCGAACGCCCGGGAGCCAGCTGTTTATTTATTCAACATCAATCCGCAAAGAAACTCGCTGGTTACAGTTCGAAGCTGACGTTTCTCGCACAGCGGTCATCACTCTGCGCGGTGGCCCTAGCAAACGGCCAGCCGGCGTTATTTCGCGAATCGAAATCATTGAATGCCAAACGGTTGCCGTTGTTTGCGGTATTCAATTACGCCGCCCCCGATGCCTTGCGTAAACGGGCACGGACGCGCGTACCGGTAAACAAAGTGTGACAGAGATTAACAAACAGAAACTTATTTTTTTAAGTAAAACGAACCGGACTGCGCGGACCAAACGGACAGTTTCGTATGGCTCCCAAAATTTCCAACGGGGGCGACGAAGTTCCCGCCCATTCAAAGCACCCGGCGCAAGGTATGGATATACGATCAATCGCGGATGGTTTCTGCTGCGGAATGTTTCCGAAACATGCAGCCGCCGGCAGCAGTAAATTATCGCTGTGTGGGCCCGGGCGCCATTTGTGTAAACAACGCCTGAGAGATTGTGTGTGCGAGCGCGAGCTGTTAATGATGGAACTGTGCTTACGTGCGTGCTGACTTGTTGCGCGCTCACTTCCTCTCCCCCCCCCCCCCCCTGTTTCTTATTTATTGCGTCGAGCGTGTGATTCGCGTTAAGCAAAGCACGAACAAATATCTCGGAGTTCTCTCTTTATGACGAAATGCAAAAGAGCAATGTGTCCCACTGAGTTTTAGTTTTGACTTTACGCAACGACAGATGGGGCGAGTAACAACGCAAGGAGTAGAACCGCTCAGGACGAACGCGCACCTTCGCATGCGTTCACTTTTAACTTCGGAATGCCCAACGTATAAGACATGCTGCGCTTTTTCTGGTACCTCATAATTCCGATTTTAGCAGCGGTAGCTCGACACACCACCCGTAGCAGCCTTTTTGACACGATGGAGCGAGTGTTAAATTGTGAATAGTTAACAAACCAATCACTTAATAAATGAGTACTATACTAATTAGGTTACAACCGTTTTTCATTGCTGAGCTACAGAGTTATACACTTGATAGTTTCGTTTTTCTAAATTTTGCGATTTTCATAATGCTTCATAAAAATTGACGGCCTAAATCAAAAATTCGTTTAAACAGTACAGAATCCAACTTTTTCCTTTAAATGTAACAAACCTCATCAGTTTCGGTGCAGTGGTTGCCAACAAAAATATTTTCTCTTGATCCTCAGGGAAAGCTTTCGCTTTCTCTAAAGATCACGCTTTCCCTGGCTTCGTAGTGTGTTTGCATTATATATGAGTGTAGCCACGACCGATAAGGATACACCTTCCCCTTCAGTACAGGAAAGTGTGTAACGGTAGGCAATAAAATGCTACCTCCCTTGATATTGCATTACACTTATCTTACCATTCAATTGTATTCGGCTGACTACGGAGACGAACAAGTGACAAACTGCCCAATGCACAGGTTGCGTTGACGCAGCTTCTACGACAGATAGGCGCATTCGAGAAGTTGGACGGAGGCTATGAAACGCTATCGCATTAACGGACCTGAGTGTCACACACATCGGCCATGGGATAGGAAGTCTGGAGGATTTTCTAAAGAAGATACCACCCAAGGCAGAACGCGAGTAGCTCACGTCTTCTCCGGGGTGTGTGTCACGTTCTAACAAATCCAGCCAAACTTCGCGAAAGTCGGCCGGCGTTCGCGACAAACTATGCCGAACCACGGAGGCATAGCGACGACACTTAGGCACGTCGCGTGTCCGGGCGCATTTTGGATCGCCACGCCATTTCCCGCGTTCACCCCTGTTCGCCCACCCCCCACCTCCTCCATCTAGGACCTGCACTTCCCGATCCTTTGTTCGTGATTGCGCTTCATCTCTTTCATTTTGGTCACGACAATGCCCTAACGGTCCCACCACTTAGCAACAACAGAAGTTGGCGGTCGCTTTCAGGATCTGTGTGCGAGTTGTTTCTGACGGGGCATGGCATAATTTCTTTCATCATTTCGCTTTCCTTTTTTTTCCTTTTTGTTGCTCGACCAGCAACTATCCAACTATCCAACAACTATCCCAACTTCGCACTCTCTTTTTTTTTTTCGCCTTCCGCTCCTGGCTGACAAAGTTTCACCGTTACTGCTGTGACTCAACGTTTGTATTCTTTAGCCTTGTATTTCTCTCTTGGCCCCTTGTGACAAAATAGGTGCAGTCTTCCTTACACATATCAATCCTGATTTTGCTTTACACTGCGCGTTAGCTCGGTGAACTTCTGGCATTCTGTTGCTGGGCACGAGGTCGCGGGAACGACTCCCGTCTGCGACGACCGCACTCCGACGGGGGCGGAATGCATCACTGCTCGCATGCTTAGATTCATGTCCACGTCAAAAAATTGGTTGCGGCTTAGCTCAGCTAACCCTGGATATGCAAAGCAAAATCTTGGTTTAGCCTGGTTAAGTCTTGGTTGGCTTGGTTAACCTTCGATTTAGTCGTATTTATTATACTTAGATATACAATGATCGTTAAACCAGGTATGACGGCTGTGCCTAAGTCAGTGGCTAGACATGACCGTGATTAGGCTTGGGTAGACATGCATCGTTCGACGGTGCGGCGCCTGTCGTGCCACAGGGAAAGGGCAAGTGCTAGACATGCAAAGAGACGCCGCGAACATGCGCAGAGTCCAAGCACAAACGGACAAGACTCGAACGCGGTCGCTACATTGATCTCGACGGTGCGACGCCTGCTGCATTCCGAACCCTCTCCAGTGAAGCACTTCGCCGGGCGATACCCGCGCGGTGGTCAGACATGGCTTGGCTACGACGGGCTCAAAGCCATCCCGCTCCTGCGCAAAGCTCAGAGAAGACGGCCCGGCCTCGCTGTCATCCATGGCCAAGCTCGCACTGACTAGGCGAACGCGGCGCTCCTCTTAGCCAGGTATGCACGCGGCGAGTCACGTGGTCAGGCGACGACCCAGCTGCGGAGAGCGCTTGCGCCAAGCCGGCGGAGCTCGGCGCGGCGAGTCACGTGATGCGTTGCCAAGGCTATGGTGCAGCTGCGGTCAAATGAAAGTCAAATTCGCGGCGACGGCGAAATTCGGCTCGACGAAGTTAGTAAAGCTTTCGCTTTAAGAACACCCAGACGGTGGAAATCAATCCGGGGACCCATGCGACGACACATTTCATTGTCCATGACTTACTTCGGGACACTGCACCATATAACAATGCATTATTAAATACATATTTTCTCGCAATCGATAAACATTATTACAGACAGAGTTTTCTACAAACATCATTATAGGGAACAGTGACTCGGGAGCTTCAGGCGTCGCAGTTCAGCCGGTATGGGAACGATGTATTTGCCTATCCCTTATAAAAATGACTATTGAAATGTTGTTGGCATATGGTTGATGAATTGTTGACTCAATAGCCTTTCAACAATACCTCAACAATTATTGAAAGCACAGAGCAATAATTCAACAATAAAGTTGGTGGGTAGTTCACAACAAAAAGTAGTTGACTAAACGTTGTTGACATATAGTTGAATAGTATTGAGTATTATTAAGCCATTGTTGAGTAGTTCAAAACAATAAAGTTGTTGAGTAAATTCTGCTTATATATTGTTGAATTAAACTGAGTATTATTGAGCCTTTGTTGAGTGTTCACAGCAATAAAGTCGTTGACTAAATGCTGTTAACTTATTGTTGAATAACACTGAGTCTTATTGAGCAATATTCAGTTTCGAAGCATATCTGAAAAACCACGCACATGAGTAGTGTGCGACTTTTGCACATATATATTGTTTTATTGATCACTTAATCACCATAGCATATATACAGGGTGTTGTTTCACGTCACTTGAACCATAGACGTATCTACCGAGTGGGCAGGGGGACAGTGCCCCCTGCCCACCATGTAGATAAGCCTATAGTTCAAATTACGTGACTTGGCTCCTCCTCCACTTCAAAGAGTGGGGAAGGAGACGTTTCCCCTTCATGTTACTGGTTGGGCGCCCCCTTCCCACCCAGTAGACACATCTGTGGTTGAAGTTACGTGAAACGCCCGGCATATATATATATATATATATATATATATATATATATATGTGTGTGTGTGTGTGTGTGTGTGTGTGTGTGTGTGTGATTTGGATAATTCAGTTTAATTGATAATTCGACTTCGCAAACATTGCAATTAGATTAACAGTGGCAATGAGAAAATTGTTGAGCGACATGAAAAACTCCCGATAGAGCTTTCTGTTGCTCAACACGTACCAAATAAAAGTGTTTTTCAAAGCGTGAAAGTAGCCCGCAAATGCACGCAAAATTGCCACGCGACTGGCCGCTCGAGGTACTTTGCATGTATTCGGAGGCTTCATTCACGCTCGGAAAAATACTTTTATGTGGCACGTATTGAGCAAAACTGGTGTCATTCTAAAAATTCATTCGAAGTGCATACACCTTGTAAAATTACCGGCTACAATTCGTAAAAATTAATTAGCAAGTGAGCTTTTGTTAATTAGCTGAATATGCATCTTGATTTCTCATGCGAGTAATGTTTGGCACTCTGCATCTTGAACAATGTTAGCTGCAACAGCCAGTCTTTAATAAATTTCATGAAACTTAATGATAACCACCCTACATATCAGTGTCTCAGTGAGTGCTGTGGGTTCAAACGAATTGTTCCATGCTTATAGTACCACTGGCTACCTAATAAAAAAGCACGTACCTCCTTTGACTGTTCTTATTTACAATCACGTCAGTCTGCTTGTACATTTATTTATTTAGGTATCTATTTTTTAAGATTTATTTCTTTTGGCAAATGTGTTTTACTTGAGCGCCACACAGACTACATCTGTCAGCATTCAATTTTGTTATGATGTCATGCTGCAGGAAGTTTGTACTTTGCAATAGTTTTTAAGAAGTTTCTGATGTTCTGAAGCTACAAATGGTTGTACATTTACACAGATGTTCGGTTACAAATAAACACTTGACCTAAAAATGGTTTTTGTCTCCATCAGTTCAGCACTCTTGATTTCTTGAAGGACCATTCACTGTGACAATTGTAAAAGTGGCATAACAGTACTGCTAGCAGCTTTGCAATATGGTTTATTGCTGTTTTTGAGCCCAGTGTTACCGAGGCCTGCAATACAAAAGCACCTGCATTTAAATTTTGCCCCTATCCTCTCACAGCAAACACATCAACGTGACATGAAAGATATGTAGCACAACATAGCTCAGCAGTATTCTGAGAAAAGTGCAATTTTAAACACTACTAAATGCACACTGGGGCATAAATGGCTTTCAACATAATTTGAGTGTTGACGTTCAATACAGCTGCAACAATATTTCAAAGGGCGTTCAATGTTGAGACTCAGCAGATCTGCAACAATGCTAAAATTGGTTTTCGATATTGACGAACAACACATTTCAATAATACCTCAATGTGCTTTCAATTTTGAGACTCAACACATCTTCAACAATGGTTCAATGTGCTTTCAACATTGAAATACATCAGTTTCAACAATACAACAATGATATTTCAAATTGAAATGCCCCAATAATGCTTCCACCAAATGCCTCGGATAAGTTATCAACATTTGTCAACAATTTCCTCAATAATGTTTCAACTATTCCCTAATGTTCTTTCAATGTCATTTGTTGACGTTGAACAATGACATTTCAGTAACCTTTCAACAATTTTTGTAAGGGTAAACATTGTCTTCCAACTTCAAATGGCTTTGCGACTTTGTAAATTGATGATATTAAAGAAACACGACTTTAAATTCGACAATTATCAATAGTTTACGCATGTGCGCACAACCTTATTGCTTTCGCAAGTTCAGAAAAATATATTTGTGTCGCTTCAGAAATTTACAAAGCGCAATAGACACGGTTGTATACTAGAACGTCTGAACCTAAAAGCGCGATGAAACAAATCCACGTTTTACTCGTCAATCCCATGATTGCTGAACGATCGTAGCGCCATCAGAGTTCACTTAAGTAATCTCTCTAGGAAAGTGAATTATTACCGCTTCGGTATTATTACAACGCTCACGCCATTGAACACACGCGAGCACCGTCAATTTGCTGGCACGCAGTGCCCAGTTCTTCCCTGCGCAAAGCGCATTGTTTTATGGCTGAACAAAATTTACCCGCAGACAAAGAATCGCGTGACAACCACTCCTCAAGCGGGAGCCATTTGCTAAGCGGTATACCGGTAACACCGACTTTAGGAATTTATGGTGGTGTGCGCCTCCTGACGCTTTTCACAAAGAGTTAGTACTTTCCGCTCTTCCCAGCGAGTTCGTATCGTCGGAAAAATATATTTCTACAGACAATAGCAAGCTCCAATTATGCCAAGAGACACGCTATGACAATGAACTCGTGGCCACGAATAGGTCTAGAGTCATCAATGAATTAAGTCTTCTTCACTTTCTTTACAACGAAACGCTGAAAAGAAATAAACATACCAAATAGGGGAACTAAGGAATAAAAGGCTCGTCACGAGAGAGGCGAGGAAGAGATTACATTAAAGGAAACTTAACAGCATCAGTTTAAAAGAAAAGCAAAGAGGAAAATTATTTGAAGTGTATACGCAAAATGTGCCCTTGTGCAATATCTAAAAAGAAAACAACTTTTACCCTGAGATGAGGACTGGTAATCAGCTGAAAAAGACGCATAAACAAAAGTAAGGCAGCGACGCTCCTTCGCAGTTCCGGCACCAGGTCAACGAGACATCACAGATTCTGAAGGCGTCATGCTCGGCTCTAGCTAATTTCTTTATCGTTAAATATAGACTACACAGCGTATTCTAAGGGGGTCATGCAGCTAGATCGTTTTCGTATCTTCTGTCTATGACCCTAAAAATTATGGAATTTTACGTACCAAAACCACGATATGATTATCAGGCACGCCACTGTGGGGTACTCCGCAATAATTTTGACCACCTGGGGTTCTTTAACGTGCATCTAAATCTAAGTACATGGGCGTTTTCGCATTTCGATGGAGGCGAAATGCAAAAATACCTAGAACTTAGTAAGTTTCCAGAATATTTGCTTAGATAACCGTAACGTCAGGCTGGTATGTTCTGGCGCCAGGGTTTCTGCGAGATGTTTTTAAAAAACGTTGTGGAAGTTCGGCTTTCGTTCTCTCTTCCAGTAGTCGATGCCTCAGCGCTAAATTAACGAAAATAGACGTTCCAAAGAACGGTTGATCGGCCTAAGTTGATTTCGCGTTTCACTTCATAGTGTCCACCAAGGCATGCTCTCTACTGACTCTGGATGGGTGAACAGTATTTGAAGTGTGAAGTGCGTGCAAAGCTATAAACTGTGCTCGCGAACGTTGGCGGTTCTCCAGGACGGCACCGTATACATACATATCGATGTGGTCCAGTATATCCCAGCTAACCTTAGTGGGGCTGTTAAAGTAACAACGTAGCCTCATGCACTCCTGCTCATGCACTGTTGCTCGCAGTCGCCTCCCGCACCTCGGCATGTATCTTGTATTTCAAGCGCAGTCGCTTTCATGAGAGCTAGCGCGCCGGGCCCGCCGATGTTGTGGACAACGATGCCAACGTTCACACGAATCAACGTTCACACGGTTTCGATTTTCTGCGCCTGGCGTCCTTTTTGTATATGTAATACTTGAGTCAACTTACTTTTATATATTTACCACTTTCCGTGAGTTTTGTGTCCATTGACCATTTGTGTTTGCTAGATAACATGCTCGATAAAAACTTTTGTATTTTCTAGCTGCATTCGCTATGCTAAAACCGTGCTTTCTCTTACTGGATGTATCTTTGGTTACATTACCTCCCGCTCGTGGAAGACTCCTCCAATAGAGATGTTTAAGATAACATGAAGTAAAATGTCATTAATTAATTACAACACTGCATTTCCCGAAACGTGGCAATCCGGCCTCGAAGAGTAGGCGATATCGGACAATAGATGCACATCGACGGCGGCGACAGTGTCGTTAAGCGTAGGCGTTTCCAAGGCAGAATACATGGGAACGAAGAAATTTCTTTCCTAAGCAACCACGGCCCCGATATTGATTGCTTGTTTCATTTAAAAGAGAATCTTAATGTATAGTGACTGTAAGAAGCCGGTGTTCTTATTTTGGCTTTCATTTCTTTTGGTAAAAAAATTTTTCAGAATAGCAATATAAAAGCTAGAACCTCAGGGACAATGTTGACACAATTGATATGTATTACAAACCAGCCTGAAATATACCCCTAATTTGTGAGTATGGCGTTCATAAAACCTTCGTAAGCACTGTAACAATTTCTCGTGAGCCATAAATACACAAATCAAATTGGTACGCTGGATATGCTTTATTAGATGCAGTTTACACAATTGCGATATCTCTTTCTCGTGCAGAGCTAGAGATTTGAAAACTTTGTGCAACAATTTTTTAACTTACCAATTTTGGGTATCTTCTTTATAACTTTCAGGTCGTAAATCAATATTCTAATTTTTAGTGTCACTAGAGAACATAACTTTCTCTCCCAAATGCAATAAACTTTATTCGAATCGGCCCAGGGGCTGTATCACAAAGGAATTTCTGCGTTTTACGTGTAATTCAATAGGGCAAGCAGAACCAACCCCGAGCTAAAGCTTATTCTTAACAGATATTCGTTTTGTAAAAGCAATAGTGAGGAGAGCTACAAGAAAGAATAAAATGTGCCGCAAGAAAGAAAGAAAGAAAGAAAGAAAGAAAGAAAGAAAGAAAGAAAGAAAGAAAGAAAGAAAGAAAGAAAGAAAGAAAAGAAGGAAGAAAGAAAGAACAAGATCAAGTTACGTACAATAAAGCAAAGCTTGACAAAAATTAGGGCAAGGATATTCAAATGACAGCATGATTTGCGACGTTTCTGCTGGTGTCCCTCCGAGTGCCAGGAGAGTAGCGGTCAGGCATAACCGCATGTAGAAGACAAGCAAAGGAAAAACTTAGATAAGAGAAATAAGAAAAATGGTAGGCGACTCTAATGTTAAATTACGTGTCTCTTCGTGGCACTCGCACCTCGGCGTTGATGTTCTGTAGGTTAAGCGAGTTAACGTCTTTCGTTCTTGGCACAATATGCAGGCGAGGAGCGAGCGAGGGCGAGGAGGAAGCGCAGCACGCGCCACCTGGCGGAGCGTAGCCTCTAGCGGGCGGCGTACAAAGCGCACCTTACGCGCCCTCTCCAGTGCTGACGTCAGAGCATGTAACGAACGCGCGCGCGCAGCTGTTGCGAGCAAGCGTGGGAACAGGTGAGCGCCGGGAGAGAAGTGAGAGAGGAGGGAGGGACGTCACATCCGCTCAGCTAGGCAGATCTTCAGTCTATGTTAGGCAAATGTTTTCCATTAATTAGCCAGTTAGATATCATGCCAGATTCTTGTATGTGTCGTGATTAGTGACGTCATTACTTCCGCCTTCTACTTCCGGGTTTTCAGGAATTTCCCCAATGTCGTGCTCACGTGGCGGGACTCTAAAGTCGACGATACTGTGCTTTGGTGTGCACTAATTAGTGATTTCTAATTAATTCTAATTATTCTAGAGACTTCAGTAACTCAACTTGCAACTAAACTTATGGTCTGATATCACATCCATAATGAAACCTATGAATTTTGTACTGTACTTTTTAGTTATTTGAATTGAATTTCGTCCGCGGTCGTCTCAGGAGGTGAACCGGAAGTGTTGCGCAAGAAACAAGACTGTCACTCGATGCTCGTGCCACTAATAAGCGATAATAGGAGATAAAATGCATGGCCAATCCCAACTGTGGGTATGCGCCACAACTCAGGCCAACTGCAACAATAATAATAAGCCGCAACCGGGGATGCCACCGCACGGCGTGTGGCGGAGGGAACAGCGAAGTAAACTGCGCCAGGTGATGCAAATGAGCCAAGACACGCTAAGCGAGCGTGCTGCGCTGTGCGTGTATAGGCGGTACGTCCCTGGGGTTCTCGGCGAGTTCTCCAAGCAACTCGGCTTCCTATAGCTGCGGCCGGCAGGGATCCAAATAGCGCAGCATAACACCTTCGCCGAAGGACCGAGCCGGCCTTCTGGGACGACGCCAGGAAGGCATAAACAGGGGGTGCATGGAACGGAAAGTTTGAGAGAATGAACCACTATTGCAAGCGCCTAGTTTTGAAGTTACGGTGCGTGCATATATATACTTAACACTTTCTTCGTTCACACGTCGTGGGCTCGCTAGATTAGAAGTGGCTGTGACCGATTAAGTGTGGTCGTTGGGCGGAAATGCCAGGCATCTCAAAACACACGAGGGAGAGATAGCTAGAGCGCCTCTCTCAAAGCCATGACGCGTTTTTGTGTTGGGATCCTGCTTTCAACGAGTCTTCTTTGTTACTTTTTGCGTTTAAATAGGAAAAGGGGAGGTTGGAGGGTGGGGGAGGGGGACCTGGCGCCGAATACAACTTGCAGCAAACTACATTTCAGTGAGCACACCGATTCTCTGCATAATCCAAGAATTAGAGGTGGGCGAATATCAACTTTGTCGAAAGCGAATCCAATATCTAATAGTAAAACGCAGACTCATGCAGGAATATTTATTTCATTGTGGTTACGTACTAAACATGTACAGAATTGTGCAAAAGAAGACAGCTAAGTGTCAGGGAGAAAAGACCAGTTTTAAACAAGAGATCAGTAACCGTCCTTTAAAAAACTACACGAGTTAGCCTCTCAGCAATTTCAGAGCCTGATTGAAAACAAGGCTCCAACAAGGAATGGCTGCTATATCTGCATAGTCAAAGAATTAGAGGTGGGCGAATATCAACTTTGTCGAATGCGAATCCAATATTGAATAGTCAAACGCAGACACATGCAGGAATATTTATTTCGGTATGGTTAGGTACTAAACATGTACAGAATTGTGCAAGACAGCTAACTGTCAGAGAAAAGAGACCAGCTTCAAACACGAAATCAGTAATCGTCATCTTAACGAATAGCCTTTCAGCAACTTCAGACCCTAGTTGAAAACAAGCTTTCCAAGAAGTAATGGCTGCTGTATAGCAAGATTTTCACAAACGCTAAATAAATAGCAGTTGAAAACAAACTGGACTCGAATCCACGCCGTGAAGGTGGTTAGCAGCGAAGCTGGGGTATCTGAAGCGATAGACCAACGTGACGTATCCTTGAACGATTGAGCAATGCACTATATGAAATGATTGACAGCAAAAAAATTAAATGGGCACGACGCCGTTGTGCATTTTGGCTTTGCTGTTCCCTTCGTCGCTCATCGTATTCCCGCTTCTATGGCATTGTATCAGGTGCTAGCTACGGCGTATGCACCCATATTTAGCCAATCCTCGAAATTGAGTATGCGCCACAGTGACAAGAAAAGGTACGGAATCCTTATATGTACTTACAGTTGTGTCGTACACACAGTGTTCCTTCGAAGCATCACGCATCGCCTTCGTCGCGACGTCACTGCGCAGAACGTTCACAATGTGCACCCACCTGATATGGTGCTTGCATTTCGTCATATCTACAAGCTTGCCTGTTATTACGATGTGAACGGTACCGTATTCATAAGGTTGATAGCTGTGCTAGTTCACACGGATCCATTGACACGACCTACGCAACAAGACCGCATACAAGGCATAAAAAAGGAACAAGGGCACTTTCTAAGTAATCTTACAGACAATGAATACGCCTATTAACGCTGCGCATGTAGCACGAGAATGCGAGCCATATACTAGTGGCTGTACCCCTACGAGACCTTTTTTTTTTCGTTAAGTTCAGTTGTAAGTCTGCGCTCGTCCGTTCTCTTTCTTATCTTGTATCCAGTTTTAGTCGCGCAGCTTTTCTCAATGTGAAGGTACAATATCTGACAGCACGCGCTTTTTTTTTAAGCTCGACGACGCTCTTGTTCTCCTTCAGCTGCACTCGCGCTACACGGAATCAGTCTTTGAAATCGAAGCGGACACGCGAAATGGCCGCTTTCGGCGACGCCCTTGGAAATAAGATATCATATGTGTGAGATATAAAGAGATAAGAATTAAGGAATATAAGCAAAGCAGTGGCGATAAACTCGCACTTCTGGGAAAACCAGGTCATCTTTATTTTATCGCCCTTTTCTTTTAACCAGCTTTGGCAATGGACAGAAACAAGGACCGTTGACCGTCTAACGCATGTTGGCTCAAAAAGCATCTCTTGACACGACACGACACGACACGACACGATTTTGATGTCGCTGGCCCCGTCTGCTTGCGTCGCGAAGCACGATGCAGAAAAGAAAAAAAAAGGAAAGCACTGTTCTTGAGTCGCAGCAGTTTACGGTTAGCTATATTTTTTCCCTATTTCTTTAAGGCCCGTTACAGCACAGATGCGAGTTAACCTTCCTTCTTTCCTTTCTTTCTATGAATGCCACGTACCCTCGTCACATCTTATCAATGACACCCTTGCAAGACATTTTTGTGTCTGCCAGTACCCAATGTGCAAGCGACGATAAAGACGATGTTTTCAGCGTAAAACGACAATACAAGAAACACACACACGCACAAACCCACAAATAGAATACAAAGCAATCCTACAGGAGGGTACGTGCGCTAAGCTCAAAATGAAATTTCGCATGAAGACTACGTTTATCTACACATACTTATAAAGGCAGACAGATAAAGTAGCACCTGTAGCTGTTCTCGGCAAAGTATGCTCCTTTTTTCCAAGCTGTGTTACTGCTTATTGTTGCTGGTTTCTTTTTTGGCTTTTTATCTTCGTTTCACTTTGTTATTTTAGAACCTTCGCGAGTTCGATCTGCGATTACAGCCTTCTCGAGAGGACTTGTTGCGAAACCGGCTAACAGACTGCTACAGGGTAGGGATATCACTTCGCATACAGTTACTTGGTTCCCGGCGCACATGGGGACAGTGGAGGGAGCCCCGCGTAACCTCAACGAGGTGGCGCGCAGGGAGGCACGAGGATTAGTGTGCCGTGTACTCCCTGAAGGGGCTGGATCTCCCGCTCCTGAGTACAGGGACCAACTGTTAACCTGCAACGAAATCACCAAGCACTATTACTTAGGGCGCAGGGCATTCCCGCTGCCACATCCTAAATTAAACAGGCCGCAGGCGGTTACATTAAGGCTTCTGCAGACACGAACGTACCCTAACCCGGTCATCATGAATAAAATTAATCCGGACTGCGGGGTTTCAGTCTAGTGTAGTAAGTGTGGGGGTTTGCTCGATTTACAACACATGCTATGGCGCTGCTTGGCGTTGGCCGGTGATGGTTCTCGAGGTGAACAGTGGTGGAAGCGGATGCTGCACAGTGAAGTGCTGGCGGACCAACTCAGGGCTGTCCAGAGGGCCCGTGTGATGGCAGAGGGGCTCAGCCTCTCTGTACCGACGTGGGAGCGGCCCGCATCAGTCACAGACTGATCCCTCAGGACCTAAATAAAGTTCTTCATACCATACCATACCTTCGCGAGTTGCACATGGCGATGTTTGTTCAAATTATGACTTACCTTTATTGGATTATGGCTCTCTATAAGCACGCCTAACATCTTTTCTCAAGTGAGTGAGTGAGTGAGTGAGTGAGTGAGTGAGTGAGTGAGTGAGTGAGTGAGTGAGTGAGTGAGTGAGTGAGTGAGTGAGTGAGTGAGTGAGTGAGTGAGTGAGTGAGTGAGTGAGTGAGTGAGTGAGTGAGTGAGTGAGCGAGCGAGCGAGCGAGCGAGCGGGTTTGTGCGTATGTTTGTGCAAATGCGTGCTTGGGCGTGTCCTATTGGCTCAAAAAGTGATCGCTGTAAGCGAATAACAAAGAACATGTTCTTAGCGGTGGGCAGCGCAACCCGGGTGAAGGACAAAGGAAGCAGACGATAATTCCGTTGTCCTTCGTCCGGGTTGCGCTGCCCACCCCTAGCAACATGTTCAGTTACCAAGCCGCCCAGCTTGCTGTGTTAATTCAGAATAACCAAGGCTACAAAAATAGAACGCTCTTGAAGAATGATACGAACTAATCATATAACACACTGCTCTCTAAGCTGTGTAATAGAAAAAGTCGCAGCTTCGCCCGCAAGGCGAAGCATCGACTTCCATAGCAAATTAGTGGACAGCTATACGAAGTAAAGAAATTAGTTTTCGGCCATATAAAGTTGTGAACATGGGCATACTAAATAAATTAGCAAGCACGGTGTCACGCACGCACAAGCAAACATGAACACATCTCACTCGATGACTGCGGAAACTCGCTGTCAAAACGCTGGAGTGAGGAAGCGCGGCAGCAGCAGCGAGCGAATTGACCTTCGAGCTGCCTCTCGCATCAACGCGAGCTAAGCCGTGAAAACACAGCCTACGGCGCACTTAGGCCCTCCCCGTCGCAGATGGCTTTCAAGATACAGCGGTCCAGGAGGGCGGGCACGGTCTCCCAGAACAGAACGACCCCCCCCCCCCCCGTCATCTCCCTACCCTGGCCCCGAAGCTTCGCACGCGACGGAAAACGGCGCGCTTCCTCCCCACAGTCCTCCCTTGCCTGCGCGAGATTGAGACTCAATCTCCCGCTCACCCTCGCACGATTTCACTCGCACATGCATACAGCATACGGCGCGCGGCGACGATTTTTATCGCCAGTGAACTTTATACGGAACCTCACGGCGACGGCAGAAATGCGCTTGCAGTGTCCATATAACTTATATCGGAATAAAATACAACTAGCGAACTTTACCCAGTTCGTTCATAACATGGGTTCTACATTCGAAAGCAAAACTATGAGAGTCGTAGCAGTGGTGTCATGAGGATGATTTAAGATCGAGCAATTTGCCCGCCCATCCATCCACCCATTTCCGGATTTTCAAGCAATTCAGCCGTAAAGAACGACTTGCGCCACGGCTTCTGCTATATCTAACACGCAGTTATTCGAAAACGCATTGGAAGAAGAGGAAGACTGGGGCCGTATGTCATCATCCTATCGTATAATCGGGCTTAACAAAACGGCCGGCTTTTGAGCGCCCCTAGGGCATTTAGCCACTGTAGCGTGTACGTATATATAGCATGTTGTTCGCATTTCTCGACAAAGTCTACAAGACAGGCCGAGCCATGCCTGTGACAAAGCCCAATGGCGATTGCTGCACTCCGTTCCATCCAGTCGCTGACCAGCAGGGGGCGCGCGATACTGACCTGCAGGCAGGCGCACGTCGCCAAAAGCGGAGACAAAAGAGCCAGCTGTACGACACTGCTCGGCTTCTCAGCAGGAACCTTAATTTCGCTCTAACCGTTTTTGTAGTCACTAAATGCAGATGCACTCGCCCGTGCCTGCCCTCTGTATGTGCGTACCTGCGCATACCTGTGCGTACGTGCGTGCACGATTAAAGATCAGCGGAAACAAAGCCGCGCACGTAACGAGGTGAGAGCTTGTAACACGTCTCTATTGACACGTCGCTCTATTGTCTCGTCCCTTCTTTTCAGCAACACCAAAGGCAGCACTTTCGTACGAAAGTACCGCACTTACTTGCATATAAGCCCACTTTGCCTTCCCCGTGTACTCACGAGCGAGTGAGATTTCAGCGCACTTACACAAAACAACAAAAACAAAACCCAAATCCTGGTGACAGTTTATTTACTTAAAGGAGCACTGGTATGATATTCTCGATTGAGTCATTTTCCTGCGTTGAAAATAAATCAAACCGATCTTTATTCAACATCTAGAATACTGAATAAAGATGCATTTGTTGATTTATATTTTTCATCTTTCTTTGTCATCTTTGTTTAACTTCGAAGGCGTCGAATAAAGATTGCTTTATTTGAAGGGAAGTTCAAGCCCCCTAAACCTTTGGGGAAATAATGGCAAGGGTACGAAGGGGCTATATAATTTGCTACGATAGTTCTTCCTCAGAACCAGTCTTGCTATCGGTACCCAGGAAGGTGGACCCGCGATCACTGAAGCTGCCACATACGAGAGCAGTCATAAGAAATGTGTGCTGCAGTTACGTTTGCCTATTTACGGGCAACATTGAATTTTGAATGCTGAATGTTTACGTCGTCGTACCTGTAGCCTTATTGCTCCAGGACGTCAGCAAATCTTGCGCTCTGTCATGGCGCCTCGACAATGTCGATTACGACAAGCCGCGCAAACCCAAACCAACTTTAGGATCACATTTAAGATATCTAAAAAGTGTCTCTGAACACCTTCAACCTTCGTACTTGCGAAGTGTCAACCTTTCACGGGCAAGACTCGTGTGTAGCACAGACTTTCTAGAATTTCCAAACTAGTACGCGTTGGATGCAAGATCCCACTAGGGCATCTAACTGCATGTGACGTGCGTTAAACAAAGAATGGGTTGTTCAAGTTCTTAACGTGCCAGTCGGCAATAACAACCGACTAGAAAAGCGATTATCTTCCGGAGCTATGTTTAGGTCTCAGGATAATAACTATCTTGCGCCCTGGACACACCACTATCTATAGGATCTATCGCTCGCTCTCTCGCTCTCTCTTTCTTCTGCGGCATCTTCAGGCATGCTGCGCCGTTAATTTAACGAACTTTGCTACTAACACTGCTGATAATACACTTTGCCATTTGTTGCGTTCTTTTTTTGTGTGTGTTCTTCTTTTAGATGCAAGTTCCTAACGGGGCTTTTAGAGGGACACTAAAGCGTAAACTCGGCTGAGCTGTGTTAGTAAGTTGCGCTTTTATAGATTCCCAGGAAATTCGATATTACCGCTGGTTGAGACTCAGTAATCGAGATAAGACGGGACAAAAATACAAAAGACGGGTGGCTATGCCGCCTTGAAGTTCCCGCACAGTCTCGCCGTGACGTCATAAATCCTGACAGCGGTTCAGTTTAGTTGACTTTCAATCGGCCAATATGGACTACATTGGGATCAAGAAGAGCTCAAGACTGCCCTTGGTAAGTTTGAAGAACTTCGCAGAGGCAAAACAGCCTAATAAGGAGGAGGAGGAGGGTCGGGAAAAGTCAGAAGACCAACCAGACGCACGTCCGATTTGCTACCCTACTTGTGGGGGGATCGAGGGGTGAAAAGAGATATAAATATCTTTGTCTGTTTAATTTGGTGGTCTGCCGTCTGGTTCTTTAAAAACCGCCCGAAGAATGTCGCGCTCGGCATTGTAACGATCCCTCCCACCCCCCAAAAAAAAACAAAAAAAAGCAATACAACACTTGTTCGATTGTATTTTCACAACTGCACGAGCCGCACAGAGCTGTGACACTGATGTATACCGGCCCCATGATTTTTGGCGCGAAATTCAGTAATAACATTAGCATATAACGTGATATAATATTGCGATAAACATTAACCTTCGCTTTCTTTATCAACCTATTACCGCGATACGAGCGGAAACAGTTCTTAAACAACATATGCCTTAACATTCGTTTCTCTTTATTGGCCCTGTGAGCTATTGGGAGCAATTAAACGCAAATAAATTCAAGGATACGGCTTTATTCCAGTCGAATTGAACGCGAGTAAATACGGTTGTTGGCTGAGTCTGTTTAATATTCGTACAAGCCTTGCTTCGTTTTCCCGCCTATTCTCCTAGGCCTAACTGACCTCCGGGCGATCCACTTTCGCAGGATAAGCGAACCCACTTTCTATACTGTTATTATTACTCCTTTACATTTATGTTATTATCTCCTTTACATTACTATGTTTTTTTTTTTTTTTACAGTGGCTTGCAAGCGTGGCGATTCCTGTAAGTTCGTTTTAACCTCTTGTTAAGAATAGGCTCGTTCAAGCTTGCGTCCTTTTCTCCCCCTCCCCCTATCTTATCTTTCTATTCCCTCTTTCTCATTCCCCAGACTAAGGTAGCCAACCAGACGCATTTCTTTATTTCTTCCTCCTCCTTCCTTCCTTCCATAAATGAAAGCTGCCAGATTTCGGAAGTCCAGTATGTGGAGGGCAATAAAATCTTTGTCAGTGTGTGAAGTTATTCTTTGTCATTTCTTTACTTTAGTCCTTGTCGACCTGTCTTCTCATCCCTTCTTTCCTCTTTGCTTCCCCTTCTCCCTTAAACTTCTGTTTCTATCGCCTTCTTCCCATAAGGGTAGGCAGGCATTGTGCCCCTCTCGATGGCAGATACCAGCCTGCTCCCTCCCTTGTCTCCTTCTCTGTCCATTGTGTAGGTGTGTTTTCACATCAAATAATAATAGTAATAAATCAGTGGTGTTCATTGAAGTCACGAGCGACAACCTCAGGGATCTTGGTGCTGGCTCACTCGCAAGGACAATATACAAGAAATGGACACAAGCAGACACACCTATTGAAAATGCAAACTGTCGCGATGCAGATTGCAAGAGGGCATAAAAGGCGTACAAGAAGAGAATACAAAGGCAAAAGCAGAGAAACAAGACGGGATTACAGGTTGATGGAACACAGAATAGATGAGATTTTGTGCTCAATTATTGTCAAACCTTTCAGAAAAAAAAAAAGGAAAACGCACGTAATTTGCGCGACAATATCGAGGCACTCTGAATGAGTTTTATACGTCGCCAGCATTCTAACGATAATAATGAACTTAAAATTTACATGTTCGTGCTCTCTTTTGAGAGGAGTCCTGGCATGAAGTTTACCATTTTTCATTGTTTTGCGATAAACGCAGGTCGTCCCTGGGCCCTCGAAACTCTGTAGCATAAATACTAGCAAGCCTCAAAGTGCCCCGAATAATTTACTACGCTACCTTTCACACGAGCCGCTTGGTTTCGTTTTTCAAGCTGTGTGTGTGTGTCGTAATGAAATGACTCAGAATATATGGTCACGTGAGAGGCGGACGTCGCGACGTTCTGGCAATCTTTTCCGATAGCTCGGTGATCTGTCATGTTCATATATGACAGATCACCGCGCTATGAGCATCTGCAGTGAAAACTGATTTACACCCTTAAGGGCTGAAACTCGGTCTATAACACTGCACCTGTAAAAAGTCTAAAGGTATGAGTTATGGACAGAGGACACCCTTAGGGATGCAAATCGGTTTGCAGTGTGCATACCAGACGACCTAGCGAGCCGGAGCGAGTGCACAGTTATTGTGGCAAAGTATTGAGAGCTCTCTGACGCTAATTGCCAGTATTTTCTGTATGTCTTCAAATTCAAGGACATACAGTCAACTACAAATTTCTACGGAACACGAAGTCTAAGAAAGAGCTGAGTATCTGCGCAGCCACACAACGCAGCCTAGTATTCGCATTTACAGCCTCTACCAGTATATGTGAGCAACACTGCGACGTTCGGTTTCACTGACTACTGTTACGGGCTGCTCGGAAATTGAACGTTTTCAGAAATTCCATGGTCCGTAAACTTTTGTGGTCGACTGTACACATAATGCAAAAAAAAAAAGTTAAATGCCCTAGATTTCATTGCAGAACTCGATACTGTATATTTTTTGAGAAACTTGCAGAAATTGCAAGATCTTTTCTCAAAACCAAAGCCTCGACTGTGTAGCTCCGCAGTTATGCTATTAACTCATATAAATAGTAAATGGTAATAGCGTTTAAGGCAGACAGGAGTCTGTAGACGCATGATTACGGAAACTACTATCCAGCGGATAAGCCTCTCCCCTCTTTCCCTCTTCCTCAACCCCGCCTTCTGAATCCACCAGTGATCAAGACTATGTCAGTTACAGCACTGGCTGTGATAGACTTGCAGTGCTCGCCGGTTAGTGCCCTACTACCAGGGAGACTTTTCGAAAGAGTGGCACCTAATTTGGTCTTCGAAACATGAAATTCAACCGCGAGCGGTTCGACTCATCTTCTGTAAGCGTAGGCATGGTTTTCGACACTGTGATCGTAATTTCCTTCATTGATAAATTGCTCACAATAAAATACCTCGGCTGCCCACCAACAGACTGTTTTGAATTACCCGGTTGATCAGCTTTTTCACCTGAAACACAGAACAAATATATGTGCATATATCTCACTTCATACACGGTTTTCACTTTATCAAATGAGGTACACAAACTTCTACTCAGAGTAACATGCACTAGATACTACGTGTTTATAGCTCCCTGTTTCACCCGTCACATTTCAAGCGTTTCTCCTCTCTGCACATTACAAATTACATAGCGAACAATCACTCCTCCAACTGTTGGGGCGACAAAAGAATTTGTTTTAAAGTTACGGTTAAAACAAGTTCAGCCATATTGTACGGCGACCCTGTGCCTGTGAGCCTGAGCGTAAAAAGCCGGCAGCAACGTCTTTCCAACCGAAATTCTGGCTGGTGAGGTTCTTTTCTCACCATACCGTCCAACGCTTTTGCCCATTCAGAGAGTCGCCCAATATATCACCCGTTTTCCTCAGAGACGCCGTTCCTCTAATGGAACGTCAAGGAGCCGCAAAACAAAGCCTCTCGTCCTCGGATAGGGCGCAGTTAAGAGAACAGCCGCGCCTCTACATATTTGCTTCCTGTGGGCCGTCTCCTGTACTTGCCAAATGCATGCAGCAGAGCGAAAGCTACGTGACTGCATCAGCCAAGCAGGAAATAAATGATTGGACACGTGCGTCGCCCTCCACTACGTATCAATTGCCTGCGTAAGGCCAGCTGCGTGGAACTATTATTAACTAGCAGTGGGCAACAACCCCCCTTTTCTTCTATGAGATATGCGCAGCCGTTTGCTGTTTCTGTAAGTTGGCCGACACCGCGCGTTTATTTTGCCACACTGCACAAAGTCAGCGAAAGAGAGCATACACCTCCACTAGGTCATTTCTTGTCCCTTAGCCAGAAATTATTCTTTGCGTAATGGGAAACGGCTGAGGTGGTGGCGCTGCTGTTCAACTGCTAAGCCTAACGTGGACGCGAGGGAGATCGGCCTGTGGGAGTGGAGCTAGGCCCCAGGCCTGGTGAACCATACTTCAACGCGACAGGGAGGGTGTAAGGCTCCCGTTTGGCAAGTTCCATGCTCGAGCTCGTGCATTAATCTCCCATTCCTTGCGCAGGGTGTTCGTTTTTATTAATTTTTCTTTCAATTTTTATATTTCCTTTCTTTTCGAGGAAAAGCAACATGATCCCCGTATAGCGTTAACATTCATTGCGAATTCTGCTGTTTTCATTTATCAGACGCGAGACACATTTTTCGGGGCACAGCCACGTAGGAGTCTCTCTCCCACACTGTTCTTTTGAGTGTATGCCAGCTCCAGTATAGTCCCTGTAATTTGTATTGGCAGTTGTTTTAGGAACCCAGCTACTCGTCTGTCTTTAATAACTTAAATCTAACTTCACTCAATCTAATAACTTTAATGTTTTTAATCGCCACATTCATTTTTGCTTGTTTCTATGTGTATTCCCCTCGTACCGAACGTTTAGGCGTTCGCCGTGCTGACTCCCTTTGAGCGTTGTGTGTATACTGTTGTACGCCATGCCCCCAAGTCCTCCTCACGTGACCGTCACTTGCTTGGCCAGCACAAAATTGTCCTTTTTGTGCGGTCAGCTTGAACATCCAGCACCAGCTCCTCTTATAGCATAGGCACAGTTAATCGTCTCTTCTCAGCCTTATGTTACTATTACTATTAGGTGAATTCCTTGCGGCTAGATGCATGGGGTTTCACAATGAAATTAAATATCTGGTTATGACGTATATGTGAGCTGCCAGCTTAAGTCAGCATAAGCTGCGCTGTACTTGGCATATTACGGACTATCATCTGCTGGTTTCAGACGTCCTTGGCTTTCGTATTTTACGCCCCACCCCCTTCTTTTTAAGACAATTTTTCACCTCATATTCGTTACGTGGACATCTTATTTATCCTCCGAGTACCACTATCGGATTGTAGCCATAACATCACAACAAAACGTGACTCTTCAGAACGTCAACAAAGTAACATGCCCTGTACGAGTTGAAAATATCAGTTAGACTTAGCGAAATACCAGCCGTACATTCGTAGTTAAATGTGCGTTGAAAATCGCGCGATAATACAATTCAGTACTGAACGTTAACCATTTAGCCACTCTAAAAAAATTCAATTCTAAGGAGTTCCCTGCCAAAATCACGATATGAGTAAGAGGCACACCATAGTGGGTTCAGTTTTGCCCACCTGGGGTTATTTAAAGTGCACCCAATGCATGGCACGCGGCCGTTTTTGCATCTCGCCCTCATCTAAATGCGGCCACTGTGGCCTAGATTTGATGCCGCGCCCTTGGACCTTGCACCGCAACGCCAATGCCGCTCTAAAGTACCGGTTAACCGAAACCAGGATGTTAAAGCCATTGAGAAATACTATGCCGTGTCACCTGTCGCGACCACAAAAACCCGCATACCGCGGATAAGTCAAGCATGTTTTCAGGCATTTCAGATATACTATAGATGGGCTTAAACTGACTCTACCGGCATGCCTCGCGCTGTCTATATAATGAGAGCCCCCCCCCCCCCCAAAATAAAAGAAAAGAAATGCTCGATTGCCGTAGTCGGAAGTACAAATCCCTCTATAAGAGCTTTTTTTTTTTTTTTTTTTTTTTTTTTTTTTTTTTTGCTATGGTGAACTCCAGTGCACAACATCTGCAGGCTTGGAGTAACGCCAGTCACCGGCAAAAGATGCCCAGAGCGAGTGGGGCTATACTAATCCAGGTACCACTAAATTAGGAAGGCCCACAAAGCTTCAACAAGACGCTCCAAGGAATTGGCGTCCCTGGTGCAGTATTCGGCCACTCCTTCCCAAATTACTCACTCAGTTACCCAATCGCCCTCAGTCCCCAGCAGCTGCGGAGCGCCTGACCAAGGCGGCGGTCAGACCTATAACGCAGCAGAGGCTGCTAAGAATCTCTGGGTCCGGACAGGCCGCCAATGGAAACTGACCCTTGCACCGTTTAACACCCGTACCCTCTCGAGGGAGGCTAGCATAGCAGGACTCTTTTAAAAACTATCAGACATTGTTTGGGATATCATATGCCTTAGTGAGATTAGAACTGGTGAGACATACATTGCTGAATAACGGACATCTCCTCTGCTATAGAGGCCTCCTAGATAAGAAACAATACGGAGCAGGATTCCTAATCCATAAGGACATAGCGGGCAGCATTGACGAATTCTACAGCGTTAATGAGAGGGTAGTTGTAGTCATAACCAAACTTAATAAGAGTTATAGATTAAAGATAGTATAAACCTACGCTCCAACATACAGTCCCGATGATGAGGAAGTAGATTAGAAGTAGAAGTAGTTTATGAAGATGTTGAATTAGCGATGAGAAAAGTGCAAACTCAGTATACTGTAGTAATGGGCGACTTCAATGCAAAATTGGGGAACAAGCAGGCTGGTGAACAAGCAATTGGCAACTACGGCAACTAGGAACGCCAGAGGAGAGATGCTGGTAGAATTAGCAGAAAGGAACAAGCTCCGAATAATGAACACCTTTTTCAGGAAGCGTAGCAGCACAATGTGGATCTGAAAAAGCCCTAATGGCGAAACAAGAAATGAAATTGACTTCATACTTTCTGCTGATCCCAGCATAGTACAGTATGTAGAAGTGATAGGTAGGGTAAAGTGCAGTGATCATAGGTTAGTGAGGGCTACGATTCACCTCAATTTGAAGAGAGAAAGAGTAAAATTGGTCATGAAGAAACAGGTCAACCTAGAAGCAGTAAGGGTAAAAGCAGACAAATTCAGGCTGGTACTTGCAAACAAATATGCAGCCTTAGATCAGAGAGATGAAGATGACATAGAGATAATGAATGAAACCTTAACTAGGCTGGCTTCAGAGGCAGCAATTGAAGTGGGAGGCAAAGCACCAAGGCAACCAGTAGGCGAGCTCGCCCGAGTAACAAAGGACGTACCTAATAAAGAAACGACAAAGAATGAAAGTGTCGAACTCAAGAGATAAGATAGAATTCGCAGAACTGTCAGAACTGATCAACAAGGCGAAAATAAGTGATATTCGAAACTATAAAGTGACATAGTCTGAAAAAGCCGTAAAAAATGGACGCAGCCTGAAATCAGTGAGAAAGAAACTTGGCATAGGACAAACCTAGATGTATGCACTGATATATAAGCAGGATAATATCATCAGCAATCTCGAAGACATAGTAAAAGAAGCTGAAGAATTTAATACTGACCTGTGCAGTAACCAGAGGAGTCAGAATACCTCCATTAGAAGCAGTAATGAACAGGATACAGAAACTCCTATAACCAGCGATGAGGTCAGAAGAGCCTTGCAAGACATGAAACAAGACATGAGACATGACATGAGACATGAGTCGATTTTATCAAAGATGGAGGAGACATAATACTTTGAAAACTGGCGGCTCTTTATACGAAGTGTCTATCGACTGCAAGGGTCCCTGAAAACAGGAAGAATGCAAACATTATACTAATCCACAAAAAAGGAGTCACTAAAGAAATGAAAAATCATAGGCCTATTAGCTTACTCCCATTATTATATAAAATATTTACCAAAATAATCTCCAATAGAATAAGGGCAACACTGGACTTTGGTCAACCAAGGGAACAGGCTGGCTTCAGGAAGGGATACTCTACAATGAATCACATCCATGTCATTAATCAGGTTATCGAGAAATCTGCAGAGTAGAATAAGCCTCTCTATATGGCTTTGATAGATTACGAAAAGGCATTTGATTCAGTAGAGATACCAGCAGTCATAGAGGCATTACGTAATCAAGGAGTACAAAACACTTACATAAATATCTTGGAAAATATCTACAGAGGTTCTACAGCTACCTTAATTCTACACAAGAAAAGCAGGAAGATAGCTATAGAGAAAGGGGTCAGACAGGCAGACACAATCTCTCCAACGCTATTCACTGCGTGCTTGGAAGAAGTATTCAAGCTATTAAACTGGGAAGGCTTATATATATAGGAGTAAGGATCGACGGCGAATATCTCGGCAACCTTCGCTTTGCCAATGGCATTGTTCTATTTATCAACAATGAAGACGAGTTACAACAAATGATGGAGGACCTTAACAGAGAGAGTGTAAGAGCGGGGCTGAAGATTAATATGCAGAAGACACAGATAAAGGTGAATAGCTGGGAAAAGGAACAAGAGTTCAAGATCGCCAGTCAGCCTCTAGAATCTGTGTAGGAGTACGTTTACCTAGGTCAATTAATAACAGGGAACCCTCATCATAAGAAGGAAATTCATATAAGAATAAAAATGGGTTGACATTGTCGGCAGACATTGTCAACTCCTGAGTGGAAGCTTGCCATTATCATGGAAAAGGAAGGCGTACAATCAGTGCATTTTACCAGCGCTGACATATGGGGCAGATACTTGGAGACTGACAAAGAAGCTTGAGAACAAGTTAAAGACCACGCAAAGAGCGATGGAACGAAGATTGCTAGGCACAAGGTTAAGAAACAAAAAAAGAGCGACTTGGATCAGACAAACGGCTATAGACGATATTCTAATTGACATCAAGAGAAAAAAATAGAGCTGGGCAGGTCATGTAATGTGCCGGTTAGATAAACGTTGGACCATCATGGTTACAGAATGGGTACCAAGAGAAGGGAAACGCAGTCGAGGACGGCAGAAGACTAGGTGGAGCGATGAAATTAGGAAATTTGCGGACGCTAGTTGGAGTCGGTTGGCGCAGAACAGGGGTAATTGGAGATCGCAGGGAGAGGCCTTTGTCCTACAGCGGACATAAAACAGGCTGCTGATGATGATGATGAACCGCTCTAAACTAGCGCTCTAAAGTGAATCTCAAAAAGTAACGAGATAAACAAATTAATTAAATAATTAAACAACCATGAGGAAGCTGAAATATTCCTGAACGAAGTTGCGCAAAATCCTACAACAATCGATGCACTCACCCTTGACTCCTGCCGCAAATGAACAACTGCAGTAGCGATAACATTCTTTCGGTAAGATTACTTGGCATTCTTTAGTCGGTGACAACCGAGGAGGGCAGTGCAAGATACACCGCTGTCAAACTCGTAGTGAAATTATGTAGGTGAGCCGGACGGTAACAGTCACAGATGCGCAGAGGTTTTAAGAGAATATCGCGCGGAGTTTTTACATTGTCGCCAAGTGTATAACGTTCCTCCACCCTCGGCACTGCACCTTGGCTTAGTGATGATGATGACTGCGGCTGGGTCCTTTGAAACGGGCTTACTTATCTCATATTCCTGGGCATTTCATTAGAAGAAAGAAGCGAGAAAATTCCGGCAGAAACCATCTCACGGTGAATGTGAACGCTAATGCGATTAGCAGTGAAGCAATGTAACGACAAAAATCGCATTGCCACAGCCGAATCGCGTAATGCACGAGGCGTGTATGCAGCCGGGCTTCTACCCCTCTTGGGTTGAATCGGGTTCCGGCGCTGCGTTGACAGCACTATCTTCGGGATCAGTCCGCATTTTTAGACTGCAGTATAACCGGGATCGGCCCACGAAGGAGGTCAGAAAGGCACATACATGAGGAAAAGTGGACGTAACTCGCCTAGGAAGACATTATCTTCAACTTGTGGTTGTGGAGTATAGTGGTAGACTAGTAGAGTATTCTCATCAAGACCATGGGGCTCTTGGTTCAAACCAACCAATCTAAAAACGTTGGTTCAAACCGACTTAAATAGTGAGCTTGTTTTCGTTTCGGAGACGTCACAAGTAGCTGTGTTGCTGCATGGGTACCCCACTATCTAGCTCACAACTGCTTAGCGCAGTAATAAATAAAGAATATTTTACCACCTTACTATGGTAATGGCTACGTCCTTTTTCAAAAATTCGACACACCCAGGTATGAAGGATAACACAAACTAGAGTAACTGCTTCGTCTTTTAACGTACACCTGAGACTCGCAAAAAATTCCAGCAGTTGCTCACTTCTTCGTCACTTCATGGCGTCAATATACCTAACCAACAAATACCTAACCAACTTACTATTTAATGCTCACCGCGCCAGAAGCACACGAAACACACTTTCGAAAATGCGCGCCACAACAGCCATTACGCATGTAGCGCCGAAAGCAGCCGGAAGAACGCGCTGTTGTCTCTTCAATCTCTTCTTGCAGAAAAAAAAAGCATCATTTTCAGTTTCAAACTAAAATAAATTAACCATGATTATTACGCTTACTTTATAAATGCAATATAATTTCAATGCGCTCGCTCGCAGGCAAATGAGCGGAATGCTGAGTCGTTCGTCGGTCTGGTTCGTCATTTCCGGCACAACGATGGCGGCGACCACGCGTGGCAAAGCCGGAGCGATGCCGTGTACCACCCGCGAGATGGTTTCCTACGTAATTTTCGCGCTGCTACTCGTCTCAGCGCGGTGCCTAGCAGACGATACTATTAGAGTTTCAAGACCTCGCGGTGTCGCACTTAAACGTACGTATCCTAATTACGTTCGTTTGCATCTCTTTAGCGGCGCGACGGGTTTTCTTTTTGTGCGCAACCCAGCCTCCTCCGCCGCCGCCGCCGCTCAGCTGTGATCCAACCGGCATTTGCAACTCTCCTCTAAAGCGACGCACGCATGCATTTTACTCGTCACATTTCGCAGGAATGAGCTTAAACTGAAGCACCTTTGAAGCAGAAGAGGTAAAACCTCTTTTGACCGCCTGAAAATTCAACGCCGGCTTCGCCTTTCGGCTCATGCTCTGTCCGCTCACGTCATGTCTGCGGTTGATAACGTCGCACAATTTATTATCGCCCCGTCGTAAAGGGCCGGTAAGTGCACTGTTTTCTGACGCCTCTCTCTCTCCGTGCACTTTGCAGATGCGTCTTTATACGACCGCGCAAGAAATTTCACGTGCTTCGACGGCAAGAGGGACGTCGAATTTTTTATGGTGAATGACGACTATTGTGACTGTGAAGACGGCTCAGACGAACCAGGTGAGAAGCCTTTTTTTGCTGATAAATTATGAGCACGCTCAAGGTGGCCATCAAATCAAAATCCGCCGTGATTTGCTTGTACCAGGCGAGCCGTTTCGGAGAGGAAATCCGATGCAAGAAAAAGCTCCCGTCCCGGGAACACGACTTGCTATTGTAAACATTGCCATTAAAACCGCTGTATTGTGCTCGAAAACTTCCTTCATGAGAGGACGTCGCTTTTGGAAATCTACTGCAACAATTGATATTCTTTTCTTTTAATCTGCGTCTTTCTTAAATCGTGACAGTATTGCGTGTCTGTAGGCTCACTTCGTATACGCCAACCAGGTGCGCCTGTACGCTTGCGCTTTCATTGCTGCTGTCAGATTAAATGTTTCCGTCTGTTTAGCGACACGTTTGTCTCTAGCTTCGTTTAGCCTCTCGTGCATCATACATAGATTCGCTAGTGAATATGATCAGTCTTCGCTGAAAGACATGATACAGATTTCGCAGGCGCCTGTGGAATGTATGGTGCAAATCATGCCTATTGCGCATGCTTTGCAAAAAATATAAGGTGCTTGCCGCGACTTGCGTTGTGCTAATACGTCTAACACTGCAAACTGCATTTCCTTTCATGTGTGCTCGCGCGTAGATAACATTAAATTGCGTGCATGACCCCGATGCAACTTTTCATCTACACGTGTGCATTATTCAAGTGAATATTAGTTGAAAAAAAGTGTTGCCTACGTTTCTTTTCATTTCGATTTGTGTCATGTTGGCACTGATTGCCTGCCATGGGCCCGTTTCTATGAATGAAGCACAAAGGATGATGAAGTGTGCCTGGCTTTATATCGGGAGAGGTTTTTTGTGAGACCCTCCAGCTGGCAGCTACGAACCACTTCAAATAGCGCACATCTTTCTTCTTTCTCACATCCTTCTGCAGAAAGGAGTTTTTATTTATTTTGTGATTTGGACCTACAAAATCATTTGGCATACGAAAATGAAAATACCGGCAAGCAGAGGCCTCTGGAAAGCACCTGAAATTATAATAAAGCAGACGAGGCAGGATCTCCAGACCACCCAAGGAGCAGTGGTGGGATCAATGCTGGGGCTAGTTTGGGTTACAGCTTTGGTATCTGCATTGGTGTCTTGGAGGTGCTTCGAAAGTATACTAAATAGGTATACTATTTGTTTGTGGTATACTAATTATTTGTGCCCCACCATGAACTGGTTCACAGTGGCGCAGGTGAATCGAACAGACCTAATGGCATGTTGTCTGCTTGCACTGGCAGCTCAATTCGCTCGCAGTGCTAAATAAGTAGGAGGCTTGCTGGGTGGAATGTCCTACAAAGAACTTTCCCCCTTTGTGTCGGCTTATTGCGTTCATCCAAAAGGGAGAAAGACAGCTGTTGTTCCATGGGGCGTATTGCTTATGAAACTGCATGCAGGCACATCGGCCTGCATCAATGGCAAGTTCCACTGCAACAACTTAGGCCACAAGGGCAAGGACATTCCTTCCTCCTGGGTCAATGACGGCATTTGTGGTGAGTTTCTTTCTGGATCCACCGGTACCTTAACGCTGTTTGCAGACGTTCTTAAACAACATTGTAGACATATCCTCGATGATATGGGCCATGGTCATAAAAACATTACCTTATGATATTCATTGAGCCAAGGTTTTATCTTTCCGCACCATGACTTGCATGTGCTTGCACATAGCACCTGGTGAAAACTGCTGCAACGTGGAACTTTTTTAAAAATCTTTTCCGCTTCAGATTGCTGCGACGGCAGTGACGAGTATTCAACCTCTGCTGGCTGCGTCAACAACTGCCTGTGAGTGTCTGTACACTGTATGTATAATGAAGGTTAACGGGCTCATACATTTGGCATTTTGATTAAGCATGATCAAAATTGCTGCATCAAGATTAGTTGAAATGCGGACCGTAAAGGCAGGTTGTGCAGTTCTAGTTGCTTTTTTCCATTCCATTGAGGACGATATGGAACAATTTCATTATACTGTGCCTGGGTACACAGTAAAGAACCCCAGATGGTCGAGAAAAATCCAGATCCCTCCACTGCGGCATCTCTCAAAAGAAATTGCACAGTTCTGGATAGCTAAACTTTATTTGAGGCACATTTTGAGGTTACTTCGTGTTTATCCCAAAGAGATTCAACTGTAAAGCAAATGCCAAGTGTATCGTGAAGAATTTCTTTCTCGGCGTTCTCTGCATAAAGTGGTTCTCGTGAAGGAAACTGCAAGGTGTATGCTGCAAACTGTCAACCCCTGTCGACGAGATTTGCATCACAGTGCCCGTGATTTGCCTATTATGTGTTGCGTATAGTGCATGCAGGAAATGCCATTTCATGTTGTAACACAAAAAAACGTGCAGCTTTTGACACTTTTGTGAATAGCTTACACTAACATAATATGTCACTTAAAGTGCACTGTGTAATTGTTTTCTAAACAGTGTACATTTTTCAGTTTCACACAAAGCGAGACAAATGAAATTCCTTAATATTTTTTTACATTGTCGTGATTAGGAAACAACATAATTAACGTTCATCTGGTGATGCTATTGGGCTGTCAGCACAGCCTCCTACTATATTACATATCTGGAGGCTCATGTTTTAGAAACTGTGGTAACTCGGAACGTGTGGCATGGCAAGCCACAGTTGGCTTCAGAGGTGGGACTGAACCTCTGACTTGTTGCAGCGAGCTTGGGCGGCAGGCACGAGAGGAAGAAGCGAAGATGCGCGAGCTTCTGTCACGTGGTCTGCAGTTGCAGCAGGAGATGGCCAACGAGGGCAAACAGCACCGACTCAACTGCAAGGTGGGCTGTGCTGTCCGGTTATGTATCCTCTTACATGCATTATATTGGCATGCGTACATTTTATGTTTTTCTGGTGACTTTTTCACCGGCTAGCCACTGTTGCAAAGTTATACTCCGTGCAAGATGCGCCTTCCTGTATTGCATCTTTCTTGAACATTGTAGTCCGTTCTATACCAAAAGAATGTCTGTCTAATCAGATTGCATGCGTGAAGCGAATGGTGGTGTCTATTCTGGAACTTGCGTGAGCGCCAACTCTTACATTGGCATGAACAATGAGTCGTGTATCAGTAGCCCACACGTTCATCCTGTACATCAGCTTTTAGATGATAAAAACTGTGCTCGCTGCTATCATTGTGCTTCAATTGTTGCTTTACTGGGCACAATTTTACCCACTAAAGAGTTAAATCCTTAACTAGCGTTTTTGGCAGTTCTATTGTTCACTGTTATGACAACATGGCAAAATTACACATTGCCTTCAGTCTTTTTTGAAGTTAACTTCGAAAGGTTGCATGAAAAATTTATCTTGGGTGTGAAGTATACGCCTGCAGAAGTATGTGGAAGTAGTATACTCATGTTTGGGTAGTCAGCGTTTGAGAAAATTCACATTAATCATATCAATACCTTTTTGTCGTCATAGGGGACGAAAACCACCCGTGTAGTACATCTTGAATGCCACTAAATACACATGAAAATCCGGGATGCAGCACTGACATGGCAGCCTACAACACTGTTTCACATCTTGATCCTCTTGTTCAGGCAAAGAAAAGCAATTTTACCATGAAAAGAACATGACTAGACAGTTACTTTGTCCACCTACATGGAGGTACTGCTTTTAAGTTTTCCACATTCGTAACGTACCATTAAAAAAATCACCGCCCAAGCATTCCATACAGATGGTTAACCAGCGAAGCTGAAACGTGCAACCCCGGTGTTTATCACTGGGTTAATCCTTACGGTTCAATTAACAACAGCTTGGTAGGCTGCCGGATCCTCGGTACGCAGTTGCTGCTTGCACTCGGCTGCACAAGCCTGTTCTTGTGCCCGAGCTGCAGTATCAGGATGGCGTAGACGAGCTCGTTCCCGGTTCTGCTTGCGGTGTTGCTGATTGAAAGTTGCCTGCTCCTCAGGAGTACATATGACGTGTGGCCTACCCATTTCGAAGCTGAATAGAAACTGCGACGGAGACCAACGACGTCACTACTGGCGCAGCCAAATGCGCGCCTTTTTTTTTTCGCACGTGCGCATGTGGTTGCGCCGGATTTTCGGCATGCAGGTGACAGACAGATGTACAAATCGACTAGCCATATGCACCTTCACTGTAATAATTGGGACCGACTTGAAAAGTGATTATACCTTTGAGACACCCTTGACCCTTACGAGGATGTATCAGCTATAAGTCCTGGTACGGTTACTGTAGCGAGGGTTGTGAGTCTCCGTTACTTGGTGCCAAGTGCGACTGCTTTACCATCTCTAAAGTTGCAATGAAATGCCTTGGTGTTTTAGTTATGTTTCCAATTTTTAAACAGTGTGAAATATTGAGTTCGCGTGAAGTCTACTTCACCAAAGAAAGGCTTATTCACACTATTTGATGCTAGTTGTAATGCCATTGAAAACTGAATGTTAGGCCAACTTCGAAGCTCATAAATGAGATTGGACTGAAATGTGATTGCACCTGGTGCACCATGAAATTGACAGCAATGAAACTAATCTCACAGCACAGGCACATAGTAGAGTGTTGTGTTTGTTGAACAAGCTAAAATATATCTGCAAACTCGTTGACATTGTTTTACAATATTTTTTTATATTTTTAGGTGAACACCACCTAACGTTAATTTCTGTACATGAGCAAATATATAAATGAGCACTTTTTTGCAGTAGTAAACTTGATTTCTCTGAATGCAGCAATGTGGTGGTCAGTAAATCGAATGCACCTAAATAGTACTTATTTGCATTCTGAAGGCATACTAACTGCAGTTGAACAGCGATATAACAATTTAAATGTAAAATGTCTTGCCAGTATCTGCATGTAATGAACATACTCTAAAATGAATATCAGATATAACTAAGGTATTTTTGTGTTGGATGTGACATTATTATGACTGGGTGCAACTGTACTACAGCAGCAACATTAAATTCACCTAATCTGGTCATTCTAATCGCAAGATAGTTTTCAGAGTGAGTGGGCATGCTTCACTCATGCTTTAAGCTTTCTTAATGTGCAGAACAAGCTCGAGGAGCTGCGCGGGAGTGTGGAGGAAGCACGCAAGTCACGTGATGCCCTTGAAGCTGTCAAAACTCAGGCAATGGAAGCCGAGACCCAAGCCCTTCAGAAGTACAAAGACGCAGATGCCGGTAAGTTGCAAAGGCTGCAGGGGGATTGGTAGTCTTGGCAAAGACATATTTCTACAGCGAAGCTGTATATGGCTAGGTTCCGATGAAAAATGTGTCCGTGGGCAATAGCCATGTAGAGTGAGAATTTCTTCCCATATGTGGGCCGGTCCTCAAGATAGTGAATTACCTGGCTGACCCACAGTGGAGTTGAAGGAGGCTTTAAGCACTCCACCAACTTGCAAAAAAATAAGTTTACTAACTTGGGTCCAAATACAACCCGTATCGGATATTAAGCTAATATGAACAGATACTACACTTCAACCCACATTGGCCATGTCTATGTTCGCACCGTCCTCTCTTTGTCAGCGTTTCAAGTGCTTGCCTAGCTCCTTTCCTTCCGCTCTCTCGTGATGGCGATCCCGTAAGGATGACGCCCGCCAGGACTGTAATACAGAAAGAAATGCAAACCATCCATGTTGCCCCGATGCCGCAAACTTGGAACATTTCACCAGAGCAACAGCCAGATTTCAGAGGGGGTTTGTGGGGAACCAATCTTGTGTGGCCTGTGTTGTGTTTGACCAACCATTACTGCACTGCGGGACATCGACCAACGCACAATCGTCTTGGCTGCGGTGAAGCGGTGTGTGCCGTCGGAGTTGTGGTGAGGTGCGTGCCATGTTGCACAACCATACATGGGTATGTATAACCCCTGGTGCCTCATCATCTTCTGAGGCTGAACATCGTGGAAAAGCGACTAGTTGCACCTCACCTTCCATTTATGTGCATACGGCGTGTGATGCACGGCAGTGGACAGTTCGCCTTTAAGGGGCCCACATACACAGCTTCGCTGGTAATCCACCTTCACAGAATGGAATGGCACTGAATTTTTTGTAAGTTAACAGTGTTTTGCACTATGTCTACTCAAAGAGACACTAACGAGAAAAATCATTTGAGCTGTGTTAGTAAGTTTCCCTTTTACGATACCAGAAAAGCCACTGTCACCATGAGAAGAGGATTAGTAAGCCAGAAAACACAAACACAACTTGTATTGGCCCCCTAAAATTTCTACACCAACTCTTGCAATGTCATGAGTTCTTGTGGCACCTGCTGGAGCCTAACTATTTATCGGTAAAGATTAGGGTTGCCAACCATCCTGAATGTAGCAGCACAGTCCAGACTTTTCAGTAAAAGTTCGAAGTACTAACTGACGCTGTTCGGACAGCCAAGTGTCCTGACTTCTGCTCTTTTTATTTCTACTGAGCGACAATAAATCAGATTTCCTTTTTATAATGCCTGATAGCATTATTCTCTTTTGTCCTCTGTTGCACTGACATAAATGTTTGAGTAAAAATGTTGTTTTTGTCGTGGTTCTACTTTTGTTGCAGGCCCTAACCATTCACAGTAACTCTATCTGTATTGGCGGCCATATTAGCCAGGCAATTACTGCGCCTTTTGTGATGTAAATTGCAATGTGGTGGGGCTAAAAAAAATGTGTGCAGCTTAGTTGCACGTACAAACTGGCGGCTCCTGGTGCTGAAAGAGTTGATGCCGACCGGCCTAGACCCTCCCCCCATCCCCCTCCTTTCCCCCGTCCTGACTTTGTCTAATTGAGATTTGACAACACTAGTAAAGATGGACTACATTGTATTCCAAAAAAAGCCAGAGACTGAACTTGTCAAGATTCCGTAACCTTTTCTGAGCCAATGGTTCAAATATGAAAGAATGCTTCGAAGTTCTCAACGTCACATTGGCATTCTGGTGCGGTAGTTTCAGCGCAAAATTCAAAAGGAACTTTTAACTTTCTGTTGTAATAATCAACCTATTACCGTGTTAACAAAAATAGTTCGAAAGATTACTTTGTCAGTCTAAACTGATTTTAGTTTTTCTCTTGAGTGTTCCTTTAAGAAGCTTCAGATTAGCATGAAATGTTTCATTCCTCGCCTAAAAATTGCTTCAAATGTGTGTAATGCACATGTGTGCTATGTGTGCCATGACATTTTTGAAGCATTTCCCTGCTCTGTACACTTTCTACATCCTGCTTCTTTTAAGCCGAGGGTTGTGTCATGTATCCAGAAGGCACTTTCCAGCCTATTTATAGGTTTATTTGTTTTCCTTCCTTCTCTCTCTCTCTCTTTCTTTTAGTACCCTAGACAGCTTATATATTGTCTGGAAAATTTTGAGCAAATGGAAAGGTCGTAAGAATTGCAGAAAACGAGTCAAAAATTATGCAGTGTCAAGGAATAAAACCATGAGAAAAAGATAAATTGCAGAATTCTGTTTGTCAGCTTCGCCTCAAAAGCTATATGCCAGCCAAGAAGATCTTTAAAGGGACCCTGAAACGATTTTGACGATTTTCTACAAACGTACTGAGTCGTTAGGGTAGGTCCTTCTGATCATTAATTGACACATCTAAGTGCTCCGCGTAAAGCGTGTAATTTATTATAAGGTTTTAAAAATGCACATCGCTGCCGATCGGAGCACGCTGCTCGGCGGAATTTTAAGCCGCCCCTACCCATATGACGAAAATCACCCATATGACGTCAGTGGGGCGAGCTATCCGATTGGCTGACCAGGGCGCGTGATCAATAATTTTGCCAACTTTATGGTAAACAAATGATCTTCGTAATAGTTGGAATGTTAGTTCATTTGTTTTTATAAACAGAAAGTAACATAAAAAGAATGCACAAGAACGGCTTTTCAATACAATTAAGCACTTCCGGCACACAGCAAGTGTCTTCTGCTTGTGTTACAACGTACTCCATTTTGATGAGAGCTCCGCGGTCAGAGTCGGTCTCAGTCTTTTCGCGAGCACTATGATTCGACTTTGTTGCTTTGTGGACTGCAATCGTAGCGACTGGCAATATGCCAAGCTGCGACATCGTGTCCCTCTGCAAGGCAGCATACGAGCGAGCTGCCTGCTGCGCATCGGACTGCCGCTATCCGATCAGCGCCAGGGTTTGCGCGTTTGTGGCCGTCACTTTACACCGGAAAATTACTAACGCAATAGCGTTTCGAGAGTCCGGTATTAGGGCAAATGCAAGCGCAAGGGGACAGGGTCTGGCCGCTTGACTGTGCCGTAACGGGATGAGCCATGGGATGAGCAGAATCGCAAATGCGAATGGTCTGTACGGTGCAGCCACCTGGTGGCACAGAGCTCAACCATACACAGTAGCAGTAACGAAGTGTATTCTTCTTTGCTGCTGGTGTGCATTTTTCGCAGGAGTGTAATCATCAACACTTTGTTTTTATAAATGTTTAAAATGTTTTACACTTGGTTAGAGCAATATTAGCGCTTTGTTTGGCTGGTTAAGCGCTGCGCCAACAAGTGGCTGGACCGTGCAGACCGATCAGGCCGCACGTACGTTTACGCTAAAGTTCCTTCATCAGCTTGAGTTTATGCCTCCAGTCATTTGCCGAAATGACCAGCTTGCCTGTGGTTACCGGAATACCAGACACGTTCGGCGCTACGACAGAATGCTCGCAACGCACGCTGCTTCGATAGCTCTCGCTTGGGGTCGACGGCCAAGCGGCTAGCGGAGAGGTTTCACGCGGGCGGGGGCGGGCTCCAAAACAACCGGAAGTGGACGATGTGACGTCGCATCGTGACGCGAAACCAGTGAAGGCGGAGCTTAGCCCCGATCGCTCGGCGAACGAGTTGAGGAGGAAAAGCATGACTAGGGAGGAGGGTAACTTCTAATCGCTTGTAGCTCCATTAATACGTAACGCTTCACTTAAATTGTGGTGTGAATGTTCTACTTAAGCTGTACCCTACGCGTCTACAAAATTTGTCCGAACCGTTTCAGGGGCCCTTTAAACAGATTGCATTTCTACCACAAAAGCAGTGCTTTAAAAAGAAAAATGCCTTGATTTGCATGGGAACCAGCCTCAATTTACTCGCCTATCTCTCCCCCTTTATTCAGAATACTAATCAGGAAGTATGGTCTGGCCTCTTGCAAAGTGTGCCCCTTAATATTGGCACTTTTTTTTAGGCCTGTAAAATTTTCCTTAGTGGTTAGGAAGAAAGCATGCAAAAGCCAAGGAATCCACAAAGCGCAGTAGAAGACACCTTCTAGCAACCTACCCTCCGCCTCCTTTCTTGATCTCTTGCTGCTCTTAACTTTTTCTTTTACTCCCTTGCCACCAGGGAATTTCTCAGCACCCTTGAAAAATAAAATTAAGGATTGTCATGCCCTTTCATATTCATCTTCAAGGCACTTAACTTGTGCTAGTGTTTGACTCGAACTTGTGTTTGATGTTTTGGAGATGTGCCGCTCTTTCAGGGTGTTAAGGTGTTCTCACAGATACGGCCTTTGTGTTTGCCAAAGTCACTGCTCTGAGAAACAGAACCAGGAGGGTGATGCTGTGAAAGTGCAGTTTGCCGAGCGAGAAGTTACGAAATCGTCATCTGCTTCAGCAGTCGATAATGTTGAAGGCTGACCTGGCCATCTGCCTCAATGGCGCCACCTGGGTTGACGCCTTGCCCCTTGTGCTCCTGGGTTTACAGGCCATTCTCTGGGCAAACCTACAGTGCTCAGCAGCAGAGCTGGTGTATGGTAGTTCTGTGTCTCCCTGGAGACTTCTTTACATCAACGCAGCTACCAGCCCAGCCACAAGCATTCCTATAACGCCTCCTGGACTGTGTTAAAGACCACCGACCCAGTCTGCCCCGTCCTTCCCGCCACAATACAGTCTTCGTGCACCCCGACCTGACGACTTAACACATGTTTTCATGCACCACGATGCTGTCCAACCACCGCTAACCCCGGCCTACGACGGACCATTCCACGTCCTCCACCGCACCCCGAAAACCGCCACCCTACTACAAAATGGCCGTGGAGAGACAGCCAGCTTAGACCGCATTAAGCCGGCTCACGTGGAGACTGTAATGGAAAGCCTCGCATTGCTGCCTGACCTCATGCTAGAGTGCCACAACCGGCCCTCGGTATGGTTCAGACTTCTTAGTCTAGGCGGGGGCCCTGATTTCCGGAGTCCCCCACTACAGCATGCCTCATAATTGGGTCGTGGTTTTGGCATGTAAAAGCCCATATTTTTTTTTCAGATCAGGTTTATGGCTACCTGCTGACATCACATGTGCCACTGTGACTGCTTCACAGACGAAACTGCTGATGACCTACTAGAAACTCTTTTGTTCAGCATTCGTCACTGTTCTTGCTGTCTCTGTCAGTTAACTTAGCCGTCAGTTGGGCATGCAACGATGCTAGTAGCATCCTTTTGTGAAACTTTTCTCAAGTCGTTGAAATCGAGTGTGTGCAAATCTTGCATAGGTAGCACGGTACATGGTCTTTTGCAATGTTGCTGCAGAGCGAAAACGGGAACAGGAGGAACTGGAGATGCAGCGCCACCAGGAAGAGGAGAAGGCGCACGCGCGTGAGGCCTTTGGCGAACTGGACCTGGATGGCAACGGCATGCTTACTGTCGAGGAGCTGCAGAAGAACAACATTTTCGACCAGAACCGAGACGGCACCGTGTCTGTGGAGGAGGCAAAGGTAACTGTTGCAACAGGCGTCTGCAATTACTTTCCATTTGTTCATTTATGACGTTACACCAGCTCTGCAATACTAATCTTGGCGCACATGTGTGCTTCCGCACATGTATGCTTCTGTTGTCACTGTACATGCCCTGGTAGTAACCGAAGTTGACTGCAAACAAATGTGTTGTACTCTTAATTTCCGATATACTACTAGTTAAGTCCCATGGGATAAAGACCTCATGCAAGGACACAGCAGAGACTTTTGCGAACTCCTGTTGCATGTCAGCCGAAGCAGAACACACCAGCATATTTGCTGATCACATGACGCCAATCGCTCAGAAACATACATGGACCAATGCCACGGGATGAGATCACACACTAGAGGTGCAATCTTGTACGCGTTCCAAAATCGAACGGAGGCGGTCCGTTCTTTACGTCACGAAATAGGCGGTCCGTTCCATTGCATTCGTCCGATAACAGATGACACGGACTGATTGACAACAGATATCACGTCACAATTGACGTCATGGCGTTCGTTACGGTTCATATTGACCAATCGCGTGCGGCTCGGTGGAACGGACCGCCTCCGTTCTATTTTGGAACGCATACAAGATCGCACCCCAGCTGTGGGCTGCATGAGCTCGGCACGGCTGAGTGTTCATACATTAACTTGGCTGGTGTTTGCACCTGTTACCTTTCCCTCACTCCCCCCTCCCACCTTGCACAGTTCTTCTTGCACATGAAAGATGAGATGGGCCTGGAAGAGTTTTCAAGCACAGGCTGGATGATCATGAAGCCCATCTACAGCACGAGCAAGGTAAGTTGGGCTACAGGAAGGTTACTACTATATGACACTATAGGACGTGTATCTTACAATCTTGTACTGTGTTTGGTGCATCATTTTCAGTGTGATCAAGAAATTTGGTGAAGCTTTCAATGAGCACTAATTGGCTAAGTCACTGACAGGATCAAAACTGCAGACCAAAATTACCAAAAGATTAAATCCACATTAGATTCGAGTACAAAACCAGAACTACAACACTAGTGACAAGCTAATGTCAGTGGCATTAGAAATTTTTATGGGCCAGTCCATACATCGCTGTAGCTGTGAGAGCTGCGTTAGCTTTGTGCCCACTCTGTTAGGCTACCACAGATAATGCTCTGGGTTTTCAGGAGGGAAGAGGAGGCCTCTGATAGTGAACCAAGAGTGATGGCTCATCAACTGCAGCTCGCATGGAACAAATTTTCTTTTTCTGAATGAAAAATTGCCATTACTCTCTTACCATGAAAATTGGCGTGCGAACCATCAATGGCATTGCATTTATAATTTTATGAAGTATGAAAGTTGGAGTGCATGCTATTATCAACGGATGTTTACGATACCATAGTTCACTAACCTGAGATAGTATGTGATACTCAATAAAGCTGAGATTAAATTGTAAATGTTTGTTGTATTTGATTTCACTGAATTGAGGTGTTCTATATTATAGTTCAACTGTAGTCAACATGTAAACTACCTCTTGGTTTCTATTTCTTTTTCTCTCTCTCTTTTTTGAAATGGAAGTAGCTGTTAAGACATCCTAAACAGTTTAGATACTATCTATCTTCAGTCACCAGTCCTACCAGGTTGAAAATATTTCCTTAAAAGCTACAGCAGTTCTGCAAGGAAATCGGGCCGCAATAAATGTGTGCTTGCACCATTGTATGTAATACCTGTTCGATAACAACCGCACAGTTTTGTGCAGTCAAGCATGAGTGCCACAGTACACTGTCATATAAAACCAGTGTCTCACTGCTTTTCCTTCATGTCTCTGTCAAAGTAATTTCCTCATTGGTTGCAAGTAGCTTAAAGTTGGAAAAATTTTGCAAGAACTTTCACCTGCAGCAGATGTCTGAAAGCTTATATCTTTCTATCCTGTGCAATCTCACTGGCCGACATCAAAGATGGTGATAGTATTTGTTATGAAAACTCGAAAGACCATTTTATGAACTCGTGACAGCTGCTCACTGCAATAGGAACACCCATTAAGCATGAATATTTGATGGTGCATGAACAGTTGTCTAAACATGACATAGGCCAAAATTTAGGCGTCGGAGCATGAATCAAGTTATTGTGACAAATGCAAACGAAGTTGGAAACTTAGAAGTCATTCTAGTTGATTATGACTGGTTCACATGTGGATTTAGGCTGATAGTACACAAGCTGGCTTGTACTTAGTCTCATGGTTCTTGTTTAGGAGCTGCCAAGTGAAATAGCATTCTTAGTGCTTAGGCACATTAGAAAAGATTGTGAAGAATTTCTTTGGCAGTATGTACAGTATTTGTGTAATGCCCTCAGAGTTGAACTTTATTACGCTGGACAGTTTGGGCACTTTGGTTTACTACAATTTTTAGCGCACTTCTGTAAAACTTGTGAAAAGACTAATAGATTTTCAAGGTCCCTTGCCGCTTGTCTTAAGTAATCTGCTGTGTCTGAATACTATTAAGACTGCATCACCAGCATCCCTTATGATTAGATCATCGTTTTGGCATGTAAAACCCCAGAATTAAATTTTTCTTTTTAACTGCCTCACCTGAAAGCACAAAGAGAGTGTCACTGTACATGCACGATACAGTAAAACCTCTTTATGATAGAAACCACATCAGACACAAAAATACTTTCGTTATATCTGATATTTGTTATAAGCATATACCATACTAATACCGTTATAAGCATATATAAGATAAGATATATAAGATATACCGTTATAAGCATATACTGTACCGTACTTTCATATACGATTCTACCGTATGCCCAATTTTTGAGGGTGTGAAGTAGGGATACAAAAGGCCACTTTAATGTAAGATGCGCCTGATATATAAAATAAAAATATAGAATTCCCCTCATGTTCTCAATGAGAAAAAAATTATGTGCAGAAGTTACCTTCACAGAAGGGAAACTTCTTTTTAATTGAACTTTCATAATGAAAGCAGCGTCTCGTCATTTCTATTTGCGCTTCACAGGGCACAGATACCATGCACACAGGGGCAGTATTCTAGAGTGATTACTTATCACAAGTTATCAGCATTGTCAAAGTATGATTAGGTCATCCTTTTAGCATGTAAAACCAGCAGATTCATCCTGTACAAAGAACATTGGATAAATGAATGAATGAATGAATGAAAGTCAAATGCAAAAGTCGCATGCGACCAAAAGCGTTCCTGGCACTGTGTACAGATAGGGAGGTTGGCACTCTGTCAGAAACTCTGGTGGTTGTGTACTCCAATGCACGTGGTGCTGACTCACGGGAACTCTCGTAGTACCTCCAAAATTCATTGACTGAGAATAACTCTCCAGGTCATAGACAAGCACAAAAGGAACCCACAGCAACCTTCACGAAAACATGCTCTGTTGCCATCTTGTGATAGCAATGATGTTGCATCTGGTGGCTTTGACTGTAGGCTCTTGCCAATGGTGTGAATGCTGCTTGAATTTCATGTACCATTGTACAGCGCAGGCAATTTTCAGACCAATTTTCTCGCAAGAAATATACGTGTTATATTCGTGCAAATACAGTGCTCATTACATGCTACTGTCAGTGAAAAACATTTTAGGTATACTTCGGTATGACCAATAATTTGTTATGTCAGTGGTTGCTATATTAAGGTTCGACTGTTTAAGTACGCGATTTGAGTGACCAATTTCAGGACCTTTGCTCCGACACTTGCCGCGGCGCTGACTGGCTAGGCTTAGATTCGTGTTAGAGAACCCCACAGGGTAAAGAAAGTTAATCTGGAGCCCCCCCTCCCTACAGCATTTCTCATAGCCTGTGTGTTTCTTTAGGATGGTGAACCCGACAGTTTCCAATTCTCTGCAGATGCCTCCTGCCCCAGAGACAGCACCGCCACCACTGCCACCACCTGTGGAGGAGCAACTGGCCACCGCCACCACACCGATGCCTCCATACAAGGTATCCACATCATCTGCATTGCTTTCATTGGCAGCAAATTTGGGTAGGATGAGTTGGATAACTGTCTTGATAGTTTCCAATTACTAGGTGCTACAAGCTCAAAATGAACAAACTAGGGTTGAATTGAACTCCACAGTATAATGCAAGCCAGCATAACTATAAGATTATATAATCGTATAGTTATGCTGGCCTCTATCATTTTAACCCTAGTTGGTTCATTTTTGAGTAAATATTCAATCTCCAGTGAAGGTCCCGGCCAGTGCCCATACATTTCTATGGGCCCTAACTTTTGTTATTTCAATCCTGATGTAGGCTTCGCTTCACCGTATAATTTCAACTTCATTTGGAAGCGAGAACAGCAGCTCACAATGAATGAAAACCTTGTTTACCAGATTCAAATGGCCATCTTTTTTTTTTAAATAAAAGTGGCCTGTAAGTTTCCTGCATGTTACAGTAGGAAACATGAAACTGAAAGTGCATTTGTGGAATTAGCATTAGCCTACTGTCGGACCATCATTGTCCTCACGAGGTGATGGCACAAGTTTTGGCATGGAATAGTGACGGCAATGTGCGGCAATCAAGATTTAGAGCTTATTCAAGGAGTTATTTTACATGCTGAACTAATGGCAACAGTCACATCGCATTCTTCCAGCACTCTGAAGACTTGCATACGTCGTAGGGCAAACTGGGAAAGTGGTTAGTCTAGGCATGCGCTACCATCTAATTTGTAATGGTTCCGGAGTCATGAAAAAAGTTTGAAATATTAAACACTGTGGATTGTATGGAGGACTACATGATAAAAAGCTGTTTAAAGGTAACGATGATGGGCATTAAGTGTAGATTAATCTTCATTCTGCGAAGGTAAACTCTTTTGGCTTGATCTCATTCATAATTACAGTAATCAAAAGACATGTTACATTTGTTATAAAATCAAGTGCATGTAATGCGTAGTTTTGTCTGAAAGCCCATAGAAATTGCCCCCCCCCCCCCTCCCCCTTTGAGAAAAAAAATCCTGCTATGGCTTCAACTGTCATCATTCTGTTAGCTCGTGCTCATGATCTCAGGCCCGATCGGCAGTGAGGTCTAACGGTGCAAACATATTAGTAGCAAGCTCGACACAACTATTACTCACCTCCAACCTGGCCAGCAGCAAGTAACACCACTGCAATATTGATTAAGCCGCTGGGCTTGACTACATTCTATCATGGAGTTGCTGGCTGAAAGTTGGTTTGTATCAATCAGGTGTGTATAAAAACAATAAATCGAAAATGTGTTCTGAACCATAATGATAGTACAGCTGTGGAGAAAAATTCAAATGAGCATCAAGCTTAGTTGAAACTCTCCATGACAACCTGCACAACATATCTCCAGACTCCCTTGACTCCGTGATTCCTGTAGTTCTATTACCGTACTTACCCAAATCAAACGCACACCTTTTTTCCTGGAAAGTGGATCCAAAAATTGCCTGCACTTTACGATAAGATACGAAACCAAAACCGTGTGCGCGGTGTTAGCAAAAGCCTACTGTCAGAGCCATCATACATAATGTCATTTCCATCACAAAGTGGCAACAGAGCATGTTTTTCTGACGGCTATGTTGGCTCATCTTGTGCTCGACCACGATCCAGAGCGGTATTTTCAGCCAATAACTTTTGGAGATAACTATGTATCACTTTTGCAAGATTTTGCACAACTGTGTTGTATACTACACATTTCTTTAGACCCCACAGCCATTGCATTGGCATAGCGGCACACTCATAGGCTAACCACTTCGCCATTTCGTAATGTGATTCAAGACACCAATATGTCAAAAGCATGCTGCAGTGGTGAGCATAAAATAATCTTTGCTTTTGAATGAGCTCTTGTAAACAAAGGTCGACAAAGATCTTTTTGCAGCAGCTCTGCTCTCAGAAGGGCAGAAAATTGACTTGTCAATGAATGCAAGGTTACGGGAACAACCTGAATGGTGGCACTCCTTTTGTCATGAAAAATCAGGTGTTCATTTAGACTTGGGTGCGTTATTCTGTCACAATTTCCGGAAGCTGTTGACGAATCAACGGTCGATGAGGTTGTGAGTGCAGATGATGGTGTCTCGACCACGGCAGAGCCCAAAAACAAAGACTACATTGCGGACGTTGTACCGAGCACGAGTGAAAGTGGGCGCAATGAGGAAAGCAGCAACAGTCCTTTGCCCACATCCTCCGAGCTGATCGGTGCACTCGCACTAGCCCAGTGCTTCTGCGCGAATTCTGAAGGTTGCGACCCCAGCTGCTCAGACTCTCAGCTGCTCCTTGGCTGCTCCTTAGACAACGTGGAGAAGTCCGTGCATCGCAGGCAGCGAAATTGCCCAAGCAGAAGAAAATACAGGGCTATTGCATGGGAAACTAAGCTAGTTTCATCAATAAAGTGATTTTATAAATGGTATGTGCTTTTGTGACATCCAATTCTTTGGCAGGCTTATATCGAATTACGCTCTATATCGAACTGATAGCCTTTTTTGGGGGAGTTTGATATAGCCGGGTTCTACTGTATTCGTGGTAAAGGTTGTCTACATGCACATATGGTACTCCCTCGACAACATCCGCCCACCCCTCTTTGTTTTGTACGCAAGTCCGCACCACTGTTGAGATGTGGCAGAAAAGGGCTGAATGGGACTAGCTGATCCCTTCACAGACCTACCACTCACACCTGATTAACAAAAAAGCTCCCCCAGCAGTGGGCGGGGTTTCCTGGAAAGGAAGCATCAGAGAAAAGTTAATACATAGTCACAAGGGATAAGAAAGTAGTGGGGTATTACAGACGAGACGAGTCACAAGAGCATGTTACAAGTGTTTCCTTTGAAGAACAGTTGCCTCCTTATTCTTGACTTGCCTGTAGTGTTGTGCCTTCGCACGAGCTGGCATTCATACGTGACGTAGGTCACGGGACACTGAGCGGATGGTGCCGCAGCACTTGTGTATATAAACAATGTTCACCTGATTAAAGGTTGTTATCGGCATGGGGCCTGCGCTGGTGTAGCGTGTTCACTTCGTGTCGCTGCGCTGGCGACACAACATTTCCAGTTATCAGTGACTAGGTGCACTCTAGGTGTGTTATAATTGGGTAAATACAGCGTGTGCGATTCTGATCTGTGTTTGAGCATGCTGTACCTTTGTGCTCCATGCCCGCACAGGAGGAGGAGGAGGACGACGATGAAGAGCTTCCCGACGACAACGGGGACGAAGGAGAAGATGAAGACGATGAGGTGGAACCACCTAAGTTCCCACCCAAGGAGGACGAAGACGTCTCCACGGACACATCCACTGCGGACACCACCGAGTATGACGAGGAGACCAAGGCACTCATGGAAGGTAGGTATTGCAGCCATACCTTAGTCAATACCACTAATCGGTACAGCGCGTACACATGGCAAGTCAAGGTGAGTGTTTGAACCGTTTCAACGCCGACATATTTTATGTGCACTGTGCCACATTCTCAGCTCGAAAAAGGCCTAATAGTCAACGCTGCTTAAACTGAAGCACCGTACTGAAAACTGAAATGCACCGTAGACTTTAAACTTTCCTTGCCTTCTGATACAGTTAAACCTCAGCACAGTGGAACCCCATTCATATGTTTTTCACCGAACTAGGAGGAAAAGAAACGTAACAGCCTTGTAAGTCAATAGTCACTGCATTCACTAGCTTTAACCTGCTGTCTTATAAAGGTCTAGGGGTCATTCCACGCCAACTGTTCCAACTGTGACGCTCGAGAAAAAATCATTTCTCTAAAAAAAATTAAGAAAAAAATCACAGGTACATAAGCTTTACGTGAACAGTATTTCTCCAAAATATTTTGAACGGAAAAAATTTTTGGCCATGTGAGCGCCATTTAAATTTCATGAAATGATGGAAAACCTGTGAGCATCACATAGGCAATAATAAAATTTTATAAGATTTTAGAAGAAGCCTTAGTGGCAGTTCTATAAAAGTACTTCCAGGTTTCCTCCCCTGACCCGTCTTTCATAAAAAATTTTGCAAGAACACTAGAATTTGCGCATTTTCACCTCGGTGCTGAGGGGTAAGAATATGAAGTTATTTTGTGAAACTCTTATGATGACAGAACAATGTTCAGACTACGTAAAACCCCAAATCATGAAATTATGCACGGCACGATCGATTTTTGGCAAATTTATTTTTTGCACCTGGTTTTCCATCATTTCGTGAAATTTAAATGGCGCTTATCTGGCCAAACATTTTTTTCCCCTTCAAAATATTTTGGAGAAATACTGTTCAAGGAATGTGTATATACCTGTAATCTTTTTTTGTAATTATTTGAAAGAAATTATTTTTCTCGAGCACCTCGGTTGGGACAATAGGCATGGAATGACTCCTAGTGGTTGTCTGCAGGGCCGTAGTATTGCAGCATCAGAGATGTGTCACATTTGCCTTGACCGTTCTTGCACCTCTTGAACACCTGCACTGCTGGCTCTTACGGCATTCTTGGGATGCTTTCGGCTTCCTAATGCAATTCTAAGATCTGCTAAGCCCTTATTTCTTTCCTTTGGATTTATAATACATATATTATATGCGAAGATGTGGGATCGTTCCCCATCATCGGCAAGTTGTTTTTTCATCCACTTTGATTTCCATTAATTTATTATTTCTTTAATTCGTCCAGTAAGTACAAGTAAATTCCCCTATAGTATTCTTGGTGTCAGTGTTTGTTGGCTTCTTATGATATGTATTTATTTATTTATTTATTTATTTATTAGTATTACCCTCGGGGCCAGAGGCATTACAATGGGGAGTGGAACATACGGAAAAAAAGACATGATACAGCTTTTTGTTCTGTTAATACAATGTTAGCTAAAAAAATCGAGATAAAAGAGGGAAGCAACAAAAATTCAAGCAAATGACCGATAACAAATATAATTACATACTTGGTTAGTTACATTGCAATAGACTTGTGTTTAAAACGTTATGAAACTGGTAATAGTGAGCAATGGACGTGACTGATTCCAGAAGGTGGTTTCAGTCCTGTGAGGTGCGGGGTACAAATGATTGATAGCATGTTTGCGTTAAGCACGACATTATTCCCACCTTTTGTGCATGATCGAAACGAGGGGAAATGTATGATGGAGGAAGAATAAGGTAATAATAAAAGTATGTATTACACCTGGAAAAAAGAAGGCCAAGATGTGTTTTGCACTGAACTCAAACGTATAAATTAGTTTACCTGTCTGTCTCCTGCAGATTATTGAAGAATTGCTTTCTGGCACACTCTTTTCCTAAGGAAACTAGTTCAGTGATAGGTAGGATATTGCTGCTAAGCTGTCACTACCTGTTAAGACCCTGATGTAGGGGTCATATACAGGGTGATCATTTTTAAACTTTATTGAATTTTTAAAATCGCCTGTTGCACATAGCATAATTCTAGTCCTTGAGCTAGATTGTTCAGAGAGGCGGACATCACTTGCACGAGAAATTGGAATACGTACTGAAATAAGTATCAAAATTTTTCCAATTAACTTATTAATTACTGTATGGCACATATTGCAATTTACTCATTGTAGCCACTGAGTTTGTAAGACACATCCACATGGAAAGAATTTCCAGAATTGCACCAATTTCTAGATATGCGCCACCGTACTCGCTGCAAAATGCACTGTTGAATTTTTTGACTAGACGCTCTTTTATGTATTGAAGCACAAAAGTAACTGGTACGTCCATGTATTTCATCCCACACTTGGGGAAATATATCGAAACTGATGTCATCCTGGCGATTCACTTCAAGTGGATGCGCGTTTCGAAATCACCGGCTACAATTAGTAAATTGCAATATGTGCCGTAATGTAATAATGTGGATGTTAATTAGTCATAATTCGTTAATTAGTTAAACGTCTTTCGTTTTCTCATACTAGTAATGTCCACCTCTTCAAATACTTCACCTCAGCGACAAGAATTATGCTGTCTCAGACGATCTTTAAAAATGCCGCAAAACTTAAAAATTATCACCCTGTATAATATACATGGAACTGGAGAGACAAACTCGGTGTTTAAAGATGAATGTATTGTCAGTGTAGTATGAAGGCAATGATAGAGTTCTCAAATTGTGTGTGTGTGTGTGTGTGTGTGTGTGTGTGAAAACACATATAATGTTCGAATTTCTTTTATACAGCTGCCAAGAAAGCACGAGACGAGTTCACTGAAGCTGACACCAAGGTCAGGAACCTCGAGTCTGAAATCAGGTGTGTATAAAAAACAAGAAATGGAAAATGTGTTCTGGACCATAATGATAGTACAGCCGTGGAGAAAAATTCAAATGAGCATCAAGCTTAGTTGTAACTCTCCATGACAACCTGCGCAACATATCTCCAGACTCCCTTGACTCTGTGATTCCTGTAGTTCTATTACCGTACTTGCCCAAATCAAACGCAACCTTTTTTCCTGGAAAGTAGATCCGAAAATTGCCTGCACTTTACAATAAGATACGAAACCAAAACCGTGTGCGCGGTGTTAGCAAAAGCCTACTGTCAGAGCCATCATACATAACGTCATTGCCATCACAAAGTGGCAACAGAGCATGTTTTTCCGACGGCTATGTTGGCTCATCTTGTGCTCGACCACGATCCAGAGCGGTATTTTCAGCCAATAACTTTTGGAGATAACTATGTATCACTTTTGCAAGATTTCGCACAACTGTGTTGTATACTACACATTTCTTTAAAGACCCCACAGCCATTGCATTGGCATAGCGGCACACTCATAGGCTAACCACTTTGCCATTTCGTAATGTGATTCAAGACACCAATATGTCAAAGGCATGCTGCAGTGGTGAGCATAAAATAATCTTTGCTTTTGAATGAGCTCTTGTAATGAAGCTGTCACACTGTCATCACCAACCTACACAAAAAGTTATTCTGTCACCACCTTGTAATGGTAGTGGTGATGCCACTAGTTGTGACTGTAGGCTGTTGCCAGCATTACAGCTGCGGTTTTGGTTCCTCGTTCTCTTAAATGTATGCTTTAGAATTGGGTAAACATGGTAGTCAATCATTGCAAGTTGCCGTCATCGAATAAACACTGCCGAAGGCAGGCCAATATTCCGAGTGTTTCGTGGGAGATAGCCTATCGTCATTTACACATTCGCTGCACTCTAAGCCACCGAGACTGACGCTGTAGCTGTGAAGGTCACCATTGAGGTTGGCATGACCACCATTGAAGTGGTCATGCATGTTGAGCAGTAAGCTTCAAATTATCCAGCAAGGACCAATTCCGGGATTGAAATAACAGAAGTCTTGGTCCATAGAAATATGTGGGGTGCTAGCCATGACCTTCAGTCTAGGTTGAATCAGCTTGAGATGAATTCTAATTAACAGAAGTGAAGCATGCATGAGCTTGGTACCATGTTGCGATGCAGGAAACTGGAGCAGTCTCTCGACACAGACTATGGCCCCGATGACGCATACGCAGCCCTGCGTGAGCAGTGCTTTGAGTTCACCGACCGGGAGTACACGTACAAGCTGTGTCCCTTTGACCAGGCGTCGCAGGCACCCAAGGCCGGAGGCGGCGAGACCAGCCTAGGGTGAGCACTTCCCTTTCTTCAGCTCTCTCTCTTCTTTTGAGAATGCCTCGGTGCTGGACTGTAGCAAAGCCTCGATTGGGCAGCGTTTTTATTTATCTATTGTTTTTTCTTGAACAGTTGGGGCCTGCTCATAACAAAGTCTTTCAGTGTGTGAAAAGGTGTTTTGGAGAAGCCTGTTAAATTGCATAGAGTTTACTAAGATAGCAAGAAGGAACTCTGGCGCCGCAGTATTGTGTGAACATCTGGCTATAAGTTGATGCAATCCTAAAGTGAAGCCAGCGCAGTCCAGACACGTTGACTGCTTTGTTGTGGTTGGCAGTGTCAAGCCTTTTCCTTCTGGCATTTTTATTCATATGCATTAAAAAAGAAATATTTGCCCATTTGAAAAAGTTTAAGCTGTCATGCATTAGTGTTGTTTCGGCCTTAAAATTTTTAAATATTTTTCCCAAAAAGCTAATACATGCAGCCACTTTCACCAGGTTCGTGCCACACCTCCTTGCATGCTGCCAATAATTCCTGTGAGGCCACAATTCGAGGTACTGCCTTCTTGGCCACATTGCAGGCCGATTTTATAGACAGCTAAGTCAGTGTTCTTTTTTTTTTGGATTGTTTACATGCAGACGCTGGGGCAGCTGGAATGGACCAGATGACAGCAAGTACAGCCAGATGAAGTATGACGGCGGTGCGACCTGCTGGAACGGGCCTGCAAGATCGGTTGTGGTGAGCAGCACATTTCAAAGCAAAGCTTTCTTTGGCATTTGTTTTCGTTTCCCCAGTGGTAAATTTGTGGATATATATAGACAACTTGGGTGGCTACATGTGCTAGCTGTTCTACCACCTAGTAGACAACTTGGATCACTAAATATGTGCCCAGACAGACAACTTTGGTACTGGGTATGTGCCCATTCTTGGCCAATCCTTGAAATGGATGGGCGATGCAACAGAAGGGGTATGAAACCTTTAATGTATTTATATAGTGTGTGTTGTACTTCCCTGTGCACACACCTCTCGTCAACCTTCTTCCCTCAACAAGCATCATACATCGCCTTCAAACTCGTGGCATAGACAGCTAACAGCTAAAGACGACGAGGCTGTGCTCATGTAATCCGCTACTGCTGCTACCTCATTAATTCAAACAAGCTTTGCGTCATTTTGATTCCAACATTGCATTGGACTTTTCTTGTCAGCAAGCTGCATTTTATCATGCACTTTGTCCTTGGCTATAAATTAAGTGTTGTCAGGACTGCAGCATGCCATTCAAATTGTTTGTTAGCCTACTGCAGCCTTTTTTTGCTTGCCTTTCTTTCTCTTTCACGAGCACAGAAACAACTGGAAAAAACATTTGAATAATCAGGTAGTTGGACATTGCTTCCTCGCTATGTCTTTCACTTTGCTTCTACAGACGTCTGGTAGTATTGTTGCGGTGTTCGTTCATTTTGCATTTGTGCAGCATGTTACCTGCAACCAACTGGGGATTGTTGGCATAAAAATGTGCAATGTTGGCCAGAAAATATTGTACTAGCACTATAGATGATTGGTTACTACAATGTTGTCCTTCAGCTGCTCACTGCCAGTGCAGGCAAAACAACCTGTCATATGCCTGCTCTGAAGTGCTGTCTGCATCTTATTCATTGGATGCAGACTCGAACAGAACCTGATATATCTGAACAGCGATAACAATGCCGCACATTGTGACAAGTCGTCTGTGGCATCCCTCATTACTACAAAAGCCACGTCTACCACGACATCACCAAGCAAAGTGAGCAGCAAAAGAACAAAAAAGCACACCTGAACGAAATACGTCGTGCTGAGTTCCAGTCTACTCCACCTGTTTTTGCAGTGCAGCTTCGACTGCTCCTCGGATTGCTTGCAGATCGAAATTTGCTCTCAGTCTCTCTCATTGGGACAGATGATTCGCCCCCCACTCTGTCATTGGAACACAGTTGCCCCAAAAAGGGAAAACAAAAACTTCTGTCAACACCTCCATTCAAATTCATCTTTTGCAGGCCAATCATGATACGAGTGCATGATGTGTGTCACATAAAGGGGCAGTTTGAACGTGGTTTGTAACACGCGCTGATCTTCGAGGCAGTGCAACACCGAAGCACCAACATGCCTCATAGCACTAACCAAAGAGCTAACAAATGTCTCCAACAGCAACAAGGCTGGTCTGCTGAGAAGCTATCACTTGACTTTGACAATCATCCTTTTTTGATAGTTTCTGCTCAGTTTAATAAGTATCTTGTGCGTGTGTCATGACCTGCGCAGGTTGACCTTCACTGTGGCCTGGAGAACCAGCTGACGTCGGCCTCAGAGCCAAACCGATGCGAATACCACTTCGACTTCAGCTCTCCGGCGGCGTGTACCCCCGTGCCAACTGACACGCCTACAGAATCGCATGTCCACGAAGAACTTTAACGGATCCTCATTGACATGTTCCACAGTCATAGGGGTGGGCATCCATGTTATACCATTCCAGAAGGGGCCCAATAAAAGCGTCTCACTAGCGCGGGGATGCACGTGGATGTAGCCAAGGAGGAAGGGAAAGACATGCAATGCGCACAGGGTTGTTATGACGTGGTTTGCATTGACCTGCACAGTGTAGAGTCTCAATTCACGAAGAGATCGACAAAATGGTTTCACGGCTGCCTGTCTGGTTCTTTTCTGGCCTTCTGTACGTTTGTCGGAAGGCAGTACCAACCCCCATTTCTTTCCCTACCGCCTTTGCCTTCAAGCCGGTGGAAGTCTTTTGCTGTTCAACAAGCACTGACCTTTTGTCCTGTATACTTGATGTTTCTTTTTTTTTTTTGCTTTTTTTTTACCTGTTGTAAGAAATAAAGCGTGTGATAATGCTTTTTTTAAATCTCGGCCTATGAGAGTTCTTTCAATCTGCATGCTTTCAATGGGCTGCTCAACAAGTTAGTCCATTGTGAGCTAAATAGTATTAGCACAGACCACGAGAAGAGTACACTTCTTAGAAAGCATGCCTGAAAGACAAGCAGCCCATTGATCATGAAGTTCACTATCCCTTGGGACAAGCGACATGGCAGCTGGGCAGTACTACCCATACGGATCTCTCCGAGCAGCAGCCAAGCGGCAGCTAACCAATGCAAGAGGTACATCTTCGCAATAATTTTGACCAGCTGCCGCGTGCATGTCTTTTGACATGCATATAAGTACACATGTTCTTGCATACTGCTTCCATTGGAATGCAGCCTCCGCCATGGGGAATCGAACCAGTGACCTTCGTGCTTACGCTAGCAGAATGCCACAGCCACAGAGCTATGGTGAAGGGTAAGCAGACCAATGGAGAAATATTGAACAAAGATTAATTTGCTGTTGCAAGCATCCCACCATTGAAATATGTACAGGCTCCCACCAGCTGGTATAATATTGCAGCTTGAAGTACACACCCCACCTGTGGAGCCGCCAAAATGAGCGAATGCACAGTTTTTTTTTTTCTTTTCTGGCAGTTGCTGCGCTGTTAAATGACTAACAGCAATCGCAAGAAAAGTGCAGCTTTCAATGCTGGTGGACACTCCATACTTCCTTGATATTGTCAACGTTTGTGTTGCGTGACATCTGGGTGTGCCGACGCTTTCTTTGTAAGCAATGTTTCGAAGCTCATCTCAAAACATGGTTCATCATCAGATTAGCAGAAGTTCGTCTTCCTTAGAAGATGATTGTGCTGATGCTTGAGCTGTCTGCTATTCTGTAAATTGCATCTAATAGTGCATCTAAAGCGGACAAAACTGATATGTTACTCATGAATCTAAAGAATTTAGTAATATGGAAATGCAGCTCTTGCAGAACCCTCGTAAACAGTGTAACAAATTCGCCTAAGATATAAAATGACACACCGAATTTGTCCACTTTCAACGATCTGATGAATGCCATTTACAGAAACGCGATATCTTTTCTTGATGCAGGGCTATTAATTTGTAAACTTCGTGCTTCTATTTCTTTCAAACTTATGGATTTTTGAAAATCCTTGTAACAAAATTCAGGCCGTAAATCGAAATTCCGCTTCTAACAGTCACTAGAATTTAACCTTCTCTCTCAAATGCAACAAATTTCATTAAAATTGGTCCAGGGGTTATCTCAGAAAAGCGTTTTTGCGTTTTACATGTATTTGAATAGGCCGCGTCGGTGTTGGGCCCGAGCTAAAGCTTTCTCTTAACGAAGTTTTCTACCATTTCGAGCATGTACTTGGAGCCTGTATGGTCAGTAAATCTAGCAAAAAAATCTATGAAAATGTTGCTGAGAAAAAATTATTTGCTAGCGTTTGTACACATGAAAAGTTCGAGCGGCAAAAACACCGTCGAAGTGCACGTGCCAGGACGCATGCAGGAAACAGCGCTGCGCTGTTTGTCGCGTATTGTGGAGGTCACGGGGCACGTGGCAGCTCGGAGTGCACGGAGAAATACGAGAGCTTACGATTCATTCAGCACAACGGGGTGGTGAAGGGGTAGGCGGTGCGGTAACGTGATCACAAGCACATTCTAGAGGGGGACAGCGGAAGTGCGCCTATCCGCCCTCTCCCCGAGCTATAGCGCGTGCGTCTCTTTTCCTCGACCTTTGCTGTATGGCTGCCCATATGCGGGCCCCGTGCCGCATCTTGGAGGTAATCTTCGGCAAGTGCAAAGCCAAAGCTCAAATGGTTGGTGCCTTCTTGCGCATTTTGTTCCCGCGCATCTAGTAGTGGCGGTCGCGTAATCTCAAACTGGCGCTCATAACAACGCTACCAAGGCCCGACTTTCCTGCCATGTGTTTATAAGTGATTACTGACAACCTACTGCACACCAGGAATGTTCTGGGAATATGTGAAATGATTTTTACTGCTGAAACATTAAGACCTCGAATTAACAGAACTTGTGATTTAATGAAGTTTTTCGCTGCAAGTACAACTTCGTTATATTGAGGTTCGACTGTATTGCAGTAAACAAGTGTGCTCTACTTCGCTGCTGGTGTAAATGTTTGGCAGTGGTGTAATCATGCTGCTGGGGCCGAAAATTTACTCCCGCAGCAAAGTGAAATACACTTACACTCTTAGAAAGGTTTGCACCCTTTGGGGCGTATCTTGTCCCACAACAATAATCGTCATCTATCTAGCACGCATTTCCTTTAAACGCTGCGAGCTCGATATTTCCAAGGCACGAACGGCATCCGCATTATCAGCGCGGCATAGCATTCCCAACAGGAAAGTAGCGAGTGCAGCATTTTCAAGAAAGGAAACGCAAGCAAGGCAGGTGTCGATTATTGTTTGGGGCAAATATACACTCCAAAGGGTGTAACTGCTTTAAGAGTGTAGTTACTGCAATATTAGCTGTGTTTCTCTGGTTGAGCTCTGGGCCACCTATGGCTTGTCTTTCGCGTCGGATTAGCACATAGAGAAAGATTAGCCTGCGACGACTCGTCGCCTATGCAGTGCAGCTTCAACATGCATCAACAGTGCTTGCACACCGCTTACTGCTTCTCTTGCGATGACACCAAATAAGAAAACTGCTGCACTAAGCGGCGCAGAAAGGCAACGACGTCGACAGGCGAATCTCGCTTTGGTCCGGCGAGAGACACGCCAGCGTTAAGCAGAACGCCTTCACGCGTTCACGGCGCACACCCCGAACTCTGCCACTCCCATTCCTGAAACTGAGCGCGTTGGGACTGGCTGCCCAAGACGCTACGATGCCGGACCAAAATGCTCGTACCTTCGCCGAAGCGACTCGGCTGCAGTATTCCGCATCAGTGTCTCCAGGGAATGTTTTCCGGTCACGAGTCGTTCAAGAACTTTCGCTCATGTGGCAATTGTCGAGGATCCCTGTACAGTGGTATAGGCCTAGGGTGCCGCTGATGGCTACTTGCAACTTAATTATTAACGTACAATAAAAATGCAACAGCTTCTGTGAAGACACGTTTCACTTTCGTGTTCTACGGATTCCTATGAAAAAGGGATCATATTTTTGGTGTTCATGCCATCATCATCATCATCACCATAAGGCACCGAAAGCAGTCGGCGCGTTCGCGCTGTTCTGGGAGCGAGTTAGATTTACAGCCGATTTGTTCCAGTCCGACCTTGACTCGTTGGTATGTACGGTTCTACAGGACAAGATGCTGGAGCGGGCTGTGGCTTGGGTCACGGCTGTGATCGGATCGGTGACGCGGTACCGTCGCGAGAGGCGCCCGACGCGGACGCGGCTCAACGGCAGCTGTACCGGTACCGCGTGACCGGTTTCGGCTGTCACACGGAGTACAGGGCGGTCGAGTTTCTCGAGCAGCTGTTCCCCACTCGCTTCTGCAGCTGGTGCGGCCTGGTGGCGAGCGAGATGTACATCCTGTCCTGTCTGCACGTCATCTGCCCCAGGTGCCAGGAAAGTGCGTTCAAACGTTCGACGTCGGGCTTCACCGTCTGTCTCATCGACAAGGAGATCCTATCTCTCAGCATGGTCTGCATCGTACCGAACAACGTGCGCTTCAAACGCGTGCGCTGCCCGAGCCAGGGCTGCGACTACACGGGCTACCTCAAGGACCTGAGCGACCACATGGACGAGAGCTGCGGCTTTCACCTGACGACGTGCACAAAGTGCGACGCCGGCGTCGCCCACAAGGACATGCGGGGTCACTTTTGGACGTGCGAGGGCGCCCCGGGCGTATTCCTCCAGGCCGCGGACGTTCGGTCCCTGCTTGAGGACCTGGACAACGCCCGCAAGGAGCTGGGCAGCGCGTCGGTCTGCTCGGCAAGCGCGAACCTGCAGGAAGATGCGGTGGTCACGGTGACCGAGCTGCTTTCCAGGCTTAAGAGCCACCTCGCCACGGAAACACCGGGACCTCCTCGACCGGACGGTGCCGACGGCGCGGACCTAGCGAAGTGATCTGGATTCGATGGGAAGCGTCGACCCACCTCAAACCAGAGGACCGTGTCGAGCAATCTCCAAAATTTTTATTGGCGCCTTTGGCGCATTTTTTCGATAAAATTAGCCGATTGTTATCACATCGAGCCTGCCGTACTGTTGTTCGCTGATATATCATGTTGCAGAATTTTATTCCAGCACGTATGAAGATTGAACTTGGCCATGTTGGCCAAGTTCAATCTTCAGTCCAAATTTCAAGTTCAAGTCCAAGTTCAGACCAAATTGGCCAGAACATGGCCAATTTGGCCATGTTCTGTTTTTCGGAAATGCAGCACATAAGACCACTTGTTCTCTGAGAGAGAGAAGCTCTTCGATTATGTTTAGGTTTTCCTAAATTATTTGCTAGTGCGCTAAGTAAAACGGCACGGCTCGCGTACGACGTCTGCGTCGTCACATAGTCTATGACTCCACGACACAGGGCTCCACTTAACAGCCGACGCAATATGGGACTGCACGATGTGGCCACGATCTGATCACCAGCTCGCATGCCGGCTCTAATCCTTGCGACCAGCGCTTCCTCTTTCTCGCTGTATGATCAGATAACGGTTGCGATTTGCTTTTCGTAGGTGAGTCTGGTTTCGAACTTCTTAAAACAAGCGTTGAATAAACGTTGCTTGCGATCACGCTGTGATCAACAAAGAAACGACAGATCAACTTCGAACCATGTGTTTGTACCAGGAAGCGCCCCTACCTTCTCTTCGCGCGAGATCCCGCACGCTTATTATACGATTCAAACCAACCTAAAAACTTATGAATCTCCTCTGTGACGTACACAATGTGAATTTATTTGTGAACCAAATTCATTTTTGAGAACACGTGGCCACGGTTGCACACCCCACAGGTTGTATTAGTGCAGGCACAATTGGCACCTTTATATTTTCGCATATCATTCTGTTTGATAAGTCAACGGTGTCGCTCAAAATTGAATTTCCCAATAAGGCAAAGTTAATTTCCCCCAACGTATTCGAATGCCCGTTTGCAAGACTATTTGGGCCATTTTCCAATAGATGTAATAGCGACTGATGCTTCCTCGCCTGAACAGGCAGGCGTGGGAATCTGCTCACCACACCTAGTCTGGTCTTTTTTCACTTCGCCTGCCAGATTATACATCAAATTTTCAGGCCGAACTTTTGGCGATAGTTCTTGCTTTGCAAAAATTATCCCTTCATGTTGCAAGAGTTGTTATCGTCACAGATTCTTTTTTGGTATGCAGCGCGTTTAACGCGTCTACCAACTACAGCACTGAACACGTTTAATACATTACCTCCGCACCACTTGAGTTTAGTTCATTTAGTATATTGACCATGCCACCGAGACATCTTAATGCACGTATAACCATGCCCCACGTAGGGGCCTTGTAAGGTATTTTACAAATAAATAATGAAATGGCCGATTCTTTAGCACGAGCTTCTTTAAACGGACCGGTGATATCTTTGGTGCCGGCAACTGTGCGTATCCGGTGATATCTTTCCTGCCGGCAATTGCGCGTATCTCTGCAGTCAGATATAGGCAGTTTTCTTTGATCGAATTCCAAAAACAAAGTCCCTCATTAGGAAAATCAACAGACTTTGTGCACCTAAATTATTCTTGGAACCGATGTGAGGAGCGGCCCACATCAGTCCCAGGCTGATCCCTCAGGACCTAAATAAAGTTCTTCATACCATACCATACCGACAATGGTGTCCTAACCGGCAGTCTGAAGTATCGTTTACAAGGCTCCATTGCCGTATTCCGCTACTTAATCTTTACCTGCACAGATGTGGTCTGGTGGTATCTCCATTATGCTACCTCTGCAATGAGCCGGAATCCATCGATCACTTCTTGCTGTCGTGTCGGCGGTTTTTTACTCAACGAAAACGATGTTTGTAAACTCCGCTTGGAAATCTAGGACTGCCTTTATGCAGTACTGTTATATTCTCACTTGGAAGAACGGTATTAGGATACCGACAGAGGAACGTTTACCGAGCGATTTATAATTTCCTCTGTGACACAGATTGCCTTATTAATATTTCCAATTTTTTATGATTTATTTATCTTTCAATAAATTATCAATTTAGGAAATTCAAATAGCAATAACACAAATTCACAGGCTGACTACCATATTACAGGCTATATACTTTATTTCGTTTATTATCGATTTCTCGTATTCGATTACCTATTTTACTCTCTATTCGTTCATTCATTCATTCATTCATTCATTCATTCATTTATTCATTCAACTATCTTACTTCATTTTCCCCATCATATTACCATCCGGTTCGTGGGCTATCCGACACAGTAGTTTTGTGCCATTGTGTGAGGCTTCATCATCATCAGCATCATCGCGTGCTCTCTCGCGGGGTCCGCAGTAGGCCTAAACCGTCAAGACTCCGTGAAGAGGTGCAAACACCGCGGCTGGAACCGAAAATCTCCGCCTCATGACAGACAGCGACGATGGCTGATCAGAAGGATTCCAATTTCGGCCACTTTTTGGCTTGTTATGTCCCGATCCCGCGAAGCGGCTCATTAGGAATCATATCATCAAGTACCGCGCTGTCCAGTTACTTCTACGGCGAAGAATAGAGTCGGCATTGAATCATCCTTCTGAACTATGGGAACAAATTAGTTACATTGTGTGACACCGACAAGGAAGCGCTAGGTAACCTGTCCGGGCGCAATCAATGGAAGCCAAGAGCATCCGTCGAAGAGATGCGCCGGCACAGGGTAAGCTGATCTAGGAGGCTATGGCTGGGCTGGTGCAAGCTCGACAATTTTCGTGTCATGAGACATCTAAGGCTTTCGCTTTAATAACACATTGCACGTATGTTCATCATCATCACCATCATCATCAACCTGGTTACGCCCACTGAAGGCAAAGGCCTCTCCCATACTCAGACTCTCCCATGTTTAGACTTGACTCACCTACTTCGATCGCGGCCAGAGCTGTGGCAGTACCTCTAGGGCCGTCGATGTTCGATAATGCGGCTATGTCGAAGCTCGCAGCTTCGGGATATATGGCGCTGTGGTGGCTAAATGGCGGAACTCTCAATTAAATGGTCTATGGACTAATATTCTTGCGCACTCCTCCTCCGCAGACTGACCTCCGAAGCCGCAGAGCAACACAGCCCCAGATTATAACAGCAGTTCAGGATCTGTCGGATGGGGGCGAGTACCACCTGAGGCACAATAACTGTCAGGTGTGGGCAAAGATACTTCTCACTTCCTTGGAAATCGAGCCATCAGCACAGCGATGACGCAGATGAAGTACTGAACCAGATCTTCGACCCTGCAACCGTAACCTTGTCAGCGTGTGGTGGACTCGGGAAATCGGCATTCTGGTCGATTCCCAAGAGTCCCAATGGTCAATAGCTCCTCCACTCATGGTTATTGCCATGGACTGGTGCACGCAAGGACTCAAACCACCTACGGCCATTGATCACCTCACTTCAGGCACACACCTTGGCACCCTCGATGGCAGTGACCTCGACCTAGCTCGGTGCGGGCATGGAAACCTCCGGCGTGCGCGCGCTGAAAAAGAAAGAAAGTTTGATATAGTTTTCTTGAATTTTTTTTTAATTTATTCGATAGAACTCTAATAGTGTTTATTTTTATTGCCTATAAAATTTTCCTATAGAGTTTCAAATGATATTTGGCCACCGCGTTCTTATAGGAACTCCAAAAACACATTTCTCTAGAAATACTGAAAGGACTTGTTTTTAAGATCGTTAGGCAAATTTCTAAGAACATTTTATGCAGTTGCTTTTAAGATGCTAAAGACAAATTTCTGTAGAACATTTCTACGGAGTTGGTTTAAAGATGCTAACAACAAATTTCTACAGAACATTTGCATAGGATTGCTTTCAAGACCCTAGAGGCAAATGTCTATAGAACAATTCTATAGAGTTACTTTAAAGATGATAAAGACAAATTTATATAGAATATTTCTATGCAGTTGCTTTAGAGACCCTACAGAACCAATACCAATGTGTGTAAAGTGCTTGCAATTTACGGAGGTTCTAGAGAACTGCGCTGTAGGCATTAAGGACTACAGTATATGCAGTGGCAAAAGGCGCTACAACCACAAAGTATTCTGTTTTAAATATTTATTGCACGTCAGACTAAATACACGCTTCATATATGTTACATACACGCTTCAGACTAGAACGAGCTGCATACATGATTCAGACTAGAACATGCAACACTGTAGCTGCCAGCATGCTTCTCGGATAAAGCTGGTGGTGCAAACGCACAAAACATGAGGGGGAAAATCAGTGGCACACTTGACTGGAGTTGACGCCTGACAATAACAGACTTGACTAGGACAAGAAAGCGTTGCATTAAAACTGCAGAAAGACCTACTGTTCCAAGCAGTGCACATTAAATGATTGGACATACTAAAGCCAGAAAATAGAATCATATGGATGTTGTGTAAGAGTTGTGGTCGGGCATGTAAAAAAGGGCAGCTGGCCCATGCCATCGTCCGACTCATCCATGCTAAGGACGTTGTTGAAGGGAGAAACTTGTTCTCTTCGAGAACGAGTACTGGGTTTATTTACAATATCTACAGGAAGGGTGAAGAACGTTACATCTCATCAGTCTAGCATGACTGAAGTGAAGCACACCGAGGAGCCGAAAACGACTGCTTAAACCTCCTCTGTCCTCCCTAGATCCCTAGGCCAGGGAAACTACCGTGCAACCTTCGTCCAACCAAAGCGTCCACAGTCATCGAAGGACCCGCGATGATTGCGAGGGTTCACACACTGACTCCCGCACGTTTGTTCACTGAACGCACAGAAAGGAGGGGAGCTTCGTAGACGGGGGTTGTCACGCTTGACTCAAGCTGGCGCGTCTTGGTTCCTGGAATGACCCCGCAGTTAGTTGGGGCGTCTGTCAAATGACCGTGGCTGTTACTGGAGTCCGTGAGGGAACACCTTAGAACGCCCTCTTCCAGGAGTTCTCTTGCTCCAATTACACCGTGAAGGCGACAGTGAACCAACAAACAATACTCGGTCCGCCAAACGTGTCTCTCCTTGCTGGCGCCGATATTCGGTCCATGGGGGGACGCATTGTTAGCTTCACGGAGCGATTCGTCGCAGTGAAGTAGCAGAGGCTAGAAGGTCACTACCCTCGCTGGCCGATCGTAACAACGTGCACTGCAATGTTACGTGTCAGCCGCACAAAATCACAAAGCACCTTAGCCTATGTTTAAGTTTAAAAATAACACTGGCAGTCCTTGTAAAAATGCGGCAAATAGTAGTCCTCGTAGAGAAGTACACCGTATATAGCACAAAGCTTAAGAAGCTTGAATTTTGTTGCGAAAGAAAAAAAATTTGAGAACAGAGCCAATATTCCAAAGTTAGGGTGGGAAATACAAACGAGACTGATTCACCCAATACCTAAGAAAAAGACTTAGCTCGGGAGCTCCTATCTAATGCATGTGAACAGCAATATCGTTCTTTTGCGCAACTGTGGCACCGAATTTGATTAGGTTTGTTGCATTCAAAAAATGTAAAATTAATAGATTTTACATTTAGGCCACCATTTCGTATAAAAAATTGTGATATTTAAAGAAAAAGAACTTATTCAGTTTACAACAGTAACTTACAAATAATAAAAAACTAGCACAATACGAATAATTTTGTAAATCGGAGTTGACCTCGAGCTTTAGCTCAGGGGCCAACTCCGATTTCCCTACTCAAATACATGTAAAATGCAGAAATATTTTTGAGACAACCACTGAGTTTATGGCATTTGAGAAAGTTAAATTCCACTGGTTGTAGGGAGAACTATACTATGATTTGGAGCCTATAAGTAAACGTTATTCAAAATTTGTAGGTTTAAGAAAAATAACACCACGAAGTTTAATAATCCAAAACTCTGCGCCAAAAACAGATATCGCAGTTCTGCAGACTGCATCTGCTATGTTTAACGTCGAGAAATTTGACATATAAATTTACAGCTTACGTGAAATCGTTACCATGTTTATGAGCGTTTTGTGCGTCTTACGCACAAATTAGTGATAGTATTTTAGAGCAGCACATGATACGTCAAATTTCCCAGATTTAGTTACGGTATTAGGTGCAACTAACAGAAATGTGATATCGGTTTTTATGAGTAAGAGTTATTAACCTCATAGCTTTGCTTCTTGAAATTTTGCCGTTTTCATGAATTTGTATCAAAAACCGACTCGTTGCCTAAATAAAATATATTTCATCAAGCTACTGTGCTACCTGAATGGGGCTTTTTTGAATAGCATGTTTACTTTGATGTAACAATACTTCTCCATTTTACTCGATTCCTTCCTGCAAGCATGTAAAACATTCATGATATAAATTAATAAATATAGATAAATGAATGGTTATATAAACAAATAAATATCGTGGTTTGCCTTAGCATCTCATTTTCTACCACCAGCATGACCAGTATGGAGCTTTGGCTATTGCTCACGTATGCTGAAAGTTCATTCTTACATGATTGTCAGCTATTTCACTTCCCACGAAAGCAGCGTGGAAAGGCTAGTTTTTAGCCTCATTCGGTTCGTCTGGTATTCGGCGACGGTGAAGCCTACAAAATACAACTGAAATAATTTTCAAAAGGTGTCGACGGACATTACACCATAACGTATTAGCAGGCACAAACATGCCATAAATATGTATATAGTTGTGGCACTACGCTAAGTTTCATTTCAGTATTTGAGAAAAGGGATCTAACAAAAAAGTTGCAGAACGCCCAATCTCCCTGACCACTCTGCAGCGAACCGCTCTGCAGCGATTCTTTTTAGAACCGCTTTTGAGAACATTTACACTTTCCCAAGATTTTGTGACACTAGCACTAGGCCAATCCGCCTGGCACTAGAATATCATTCCTAATGACAAAAAAAGATATATATCCAAACGACAACAGCCCAGTCACACATTAATCTCATCTTGTAATGAGACAACACATTCCCATTTATAACATAAGCAAGTAGCAACACCCATGAACTAAGACTCCTATACAGACATCACACTACGCAAAGCAAATATTTTGAAGAAAACGGGGATCACCTAGCTACTGGCTTCTATTCAGTGGGTGACAAACGAATATTCCATTCGCTGGTAGACACAGTTGGTGTGTACTATGCTTAAAATGTCAGTATTCAATTTCTCACGTGGAGCTTGAGATTTTTAGCAATCATGATAACAATGCATGTAAGTATCCATTACGTGGGCAAAAAAAAATATGTTTTTATGGTTGATTTCACAAAATATGTTGCATAACTGCCAATTTGTGGTATTTGGAACATAGTCGCAGTGTTACTGTCAGTTACAATGGGTCAATATATTTGTGCTTTACGAGTTATCGAAACAATTAGTTTCTAATCTAAGATCAGTGTATGTATACTGATGTGTATAGTGAGCTCAATGCTGAGAATTCCAAATTGTGATTGAAAAAAATCCCCACCCAAGCACTCCGTACAGATGGTTAACCAGCGAAACTGAAACCTGCTTCCCCGGTGTTTACCACTGGGTTAATCCCAACGGTTCATAAAACAACGGCTTGGTAGGCTTCCGGTTCCTCGGTACGCAGCTGCTGCTTGCACTCGGGCTGCGCGAGCCTGTTCTTGAGAGCACGGCGTAGACGAGCTCGTTCCCGGTTCTGCTCGCGGCGTTGCTGATCGAAAGCTGCCTGCTCCTTAGGAGTACGTATGACGCGTGGCCTACCCATTTCAGAGCCGGAGAGACACTGTTGCGCGCGCGCTCGGCTGCGACGGAGAGCAATGACGTCACTACTGGCGCAGCCAATCGCGCGCCTCTCTTTCGCTTTTTTTTTCCGCACTTTATTTTGCGCACGGGGTTGCGCCGAAGGAGTTTTTGGCGTAGAGGCGACAGACGGACGTACGGGCGAACCGGCTTGCCATATACAGACAGCTTCGCTGTAAAAAAAGTGTTTTGATTCACCTTCCTGAAGTAGATAGGGTTAGAAAAAAAAAAGGTCAAGTGCATGATACGAAAGGCTTTCAAGAGGGCGGACAGCGTTCCACTCAACGCGAGTACCGACAAGCTTCTGGAGCTCGGGCTTCACAACTCACTCGACGAGGTGATCGAGGCGCAAGGAGCTGCGCAATACGAACGATTATCCAAGTCAAAGACAGGTCGACGCATCCTCGAGTCGCTCGGCATCACGTACCACACTCAGCATGGAGAAAAGACGGCGGTTCTGGCCTCGGTCCGCGACCGCCTGATGATCCTGCCGCTTACCAAGAACATGCACCCGACGCACGACGTCGGGAGACGCAACAAACGAGCAAGCGACCTTCAAAAGAAGAACGGTGACCATGGGACACACAGAGGCGGCCAAAAAGTCGCGATAGCCCTATAATTCGCCGCGGTGTCAAAGGCTGCGATCGTGATCAGCGACTCGCAGGCGGCAATCGGCGGGCTCGCGCGCGGCCGCGTCTCGCGGGAAGCGGCCCGCATACTCCTAATTCATCACGGCGGCGACTTCACATCACCCTCGCAACCCCAACAAAGTTCTACACTCTTCCTCCGCTGGGCCGCGGTACACACCGACGTCCCGCTCGCGGGAAACAAGGCGACCCACGCCACGGCTCGAGGTCTCGCACGCCGAGCCGCAGCATATTATGCGGCCGCCGCCTCCGCCCCAGAGAGCGGGGCGCCGGATTTGTCGGATCGGGACACTACGACAGAAGCGCAGCAACAACAAGAATCACAGTGGGCGTGGGACGATCGCCTGACCACGTTCAGAGACCTCACCCAACACTACAGACTCGAAAGACGCACATTCCCGCCACCGCACAATAAATTAAACAGGAACGAGCCCGTATCCTTACGCTTACTGCAAACACATGCCCACTTCGTCCGGCCGTCTTACACCAATGTTACCCAGGATTATACCCGACTGATGCGCGTAAAGCGTGCGAACACAGAGCAATGCTGCGACACATGCTCTGGGAATGTGCGGGCAACAACGGTAACGAAACCACCTCCGTACGCGATGGGTCCGTAATCGCGGCCATTGATAGAGTACGGGAAGCCTCGAGCTCGCTCCTTTCCGACGCCGCCCCGGCTGCGGGGGCCGCCGGGGACTTTCTCCGTTAGCGTCGCCGCCTCCCAAAAGCGGCGACGCCAACGAAGAAGCATGGCCGTACTCGACTCTCCCCTCCGCGGAGGAGCGAGGGAGTCAAGTCCGGCCGTGGGAGAAGCCGCCAACTTTAGAGAGCCGCCGCTGGAAAGGGGCTCTCAAAAGTTTGGACCTGGAAGACCAGCTCTGGGCCATCCGGCAAGCCGAAGATGCCCCCCGAGTACAAGGGCTTCGAGCCGCCACCTTAGGCCACTGCAACCAAAACTGTTGGACCATTGTGTCAGAAACAGAAAAACAAAAATTATGCTCAGGAATTATGTAAATTTGAAAGTTCATTGCATAAATGCTCTATAGGTCAAGCAGAAGATTTGGCAAGAAATAAGGTGCCTGAAACTAGTCGCAACAAACAAATGTGTTATTACTGGAGGTTGCGGAGAATTCAGTAAACTGATTGTGGCCCGTTCCTTTTATGTGGTACTCCTCAGTGATATTGTTGGTCAATTGGTTGCCGTAGGGGAACAAAACTGATAAACAGTGTAAATCCGCCGCGCAGTCCCAGTCGCGCCAGTGCATGGTCAAGTGGGACGGACATACTGGTCCCTTGAGTGAATTATGCTCTCCTAGGCACATACTGAGGCACCGGTCAGTCTGCCGCATGTACATTTGACCAAATATACACATTATCACAGGGATAGACTACCCCTGACAGACACAATACAAATTTGGTGGTATAATTAATTAAGCAAGCGCCCTTGACAGGGTGCCTAGATATCCAGTGAAAAATAAAGTTGGCAGCTTATGCACGGCAGTGCGCAAGTCAATTTAGCTAGGCAAGCAGGCAAGGGAGGCTTGCTCGGTGAAAGACGGGTTAACCGTCGCGCTCTTCCAAAGGTGGCTCTATGCCAAGCAGAAGCAGCAGGTTGTTGACCCACATCTGGAAGTTGTTGTTCGTCGGGTGGTAGGGGCCCATGTTACACGTCTTTCGCATGGCCTCATGGATGCGCGCCTCCGGAACACGGTGCTTTCCCAGATGCCTCTGTGGAAGACGAACGAGCGGGAACATTAGCCTACAGACTGGAGCTTTAAAGAACTTGCCTCTTAACTAGCTGATTCGTACTTGCAGCTGTTGAGACGCGCACACTTTAAAGCCAACTGCAACGAAATTTCACTTTTGGCTAACCTGATTACAAGCGGGTAGCACATTGTACTGAAGCAATCGTCGCGGAACTGCGCGGCTGGGAACTGTGTAACTTTTCTTATGAACAGCCTTTACACAGCGCCTAAGCCAACGACCCGTGCATCTGGTGCACCTGTGCACCTCGCAACTTTGAAACTACTATTTAAAAGCTATAAAGGCTTAACGTCTCACACGGTTGCACGTGTTGAAACACGTGGCCCAAAACAAATACCAACACCACTAGACAGCGATGCAAATTTTATGAGCACGCGTTATGAACAAAACATTTTCATAACCACAATCGACAGGAAAAATGCCTCTCGGCATCCACTGCATATGGTCGCTCATTAGCGTAATTTGCGCTGCTCGTCGCACCACAAATTATGGAGAATATCTGCAATGGCACCCCAATGCAACGTCAAATTGACGTTTAGGAAACGGCCCTTCCTCTGACGCTCCTCACGGGTTATTTCTTCAGCCAATCAGCAAGCTCACATGACGGCTTTAGACCGGCACCACAATTTCTCAAAATTGCAGATGCATAGCACGGGTTTTTGCACGCTACCGTTCACTTACCTTTTGAAGCGCTAACGTCACAATATTACTGCCAAGGGCCAGAAAAACGTTTCATTCGAAATAACTTGCAGCTCCACGTCCCGTTTCATCTCGATAAAAAAAAAATGCATTTTGCAAAACTTACGCTTCCCGGCACAAATTTCAATACATGTGACCTCTCGACAGCCAACCAGAGATTCAACATGGCGGATAATGGCGGCCGTGCAGCAGCCATGCGTGTCGAAAATAGAGGCCTTGTTCTACGCAACGATAACAATGTTAAGCGCGTGACATCTATTCAGGCATTATCTTACATGCTTAACCTGTGATACAGAAAGTGTAGGGGTCTTACGCTTCAATCCTGCAATCGTGCTCGCTCCATATTTGTAGTAGGCCCTCCGTCAAAATTGGTGGGCGCAAATTGGCATCCGTCGAATTTCTGCAACAAGTTGCACACTGGCGACCCTTATAATGCCTGATGAGCACAGATTTGAGTTTCATGGATTATACCTAATATGACAGAGTGAACTCTCAGATGCGACCACTTTCACTCGTATCGACAAACGTACTGGCGAGCTCGTGGCTCTCTGAAATCTGAGCGAGAGGCTACATTTAACTCCGATCGCATCATGCGTGGCGCGACACTGCGCCATCTGTGCACATGACACAGGCACGATCGAGTAATGGCTTCTTTCCTCTATACAACGATAATAAAGTACAGCTCCTAGCATAGAGTTTCTCACTACATTACCTAGAGGGAAATCTGGCGCTGCTGCGCTGTGGTATGCATGGGAATGCCGGTATATTGTGGATTCGGATTGGCATCGTTCTCGTAGAGACAGGACACCTTGAAGACGCGCTTGGCAAGTACCGTTCCGTCTGTCACAATGATTCATGTTCTACTAGAACAGCACGTGAAAAGCTGTTTTAGCTTTATTATTACTCGAAAACATGTTTTGTTTAACTATGAGAACTTGTTATTGTGTGTACGACTACATGTTACGTAAGAAGTATCAGCGGGCCGCTAAAGTTGTAGGACAGACGACAAGGTTCGCGCTCGCTTTGAAACAGTTGGTCGTCTGTTCTTGCTTTTCTTCGCTTGGTCATGCATCGTGGGTGAGTAAAGATGTAATATGCGTGAATGGAAACATTTTATGAAGATTTTACTTTGAGAACGCGTTATTTGCGTAGCCATATCCACATTTTAGGCGAAGCCTCTTACAACACCAGCCAACACGAGCCTCGCAGACACATATACCGTCATTCCCATGACGGCACGGTGCCCCCTTAAGAAACTCCCATAGACGGTGGCGCCAGATTACCCTCTAGGTGTTATAGTGAGAAACTCTATGGCTCCTAGTACACTCCTAAGCAAGACGCGTGAGTAGTGTGGTTGCAAAAATATGAGCGATAATACTATAACATGCTTTCGTTACATGCGGTTTTAGCAAGCGACCGCATTTGACCGATTTTAAAGACATTTCATACCAAACGTGAGCGCGCCCATCTTCGACAGCCGACGATGAAGTTGAGGGACGCGTCCGTCACCTGAATTAGCCGCGCGTCGCACACATCATGCTGTGGCGCGTTTCTACAGGTTCATTTGTACACCTTCCTTTGTACAGCTTCATTTCTACTGTGAGCGTCAGCTCTAAACATAGCTGTATTCGGGAACCGGGTCAAGCAACCCTGAGAGCCATTGGACGTTTTTTTCCGAAGAAGAGCGGGGAGCCGGGGTTTTTCAGCCTTGTACAATGTGACCGCGCTTTGTAAGTCTGCCCAATTAAACGTTTTCCACCCTTTCCGCCCGCTTCCTCCGTTCACATACAAGGTCGAGCAAGTCCTGTCTTCTGAATTCAACACGTGTTGATGCTGGATAAAACTTCCACTCGGTCTGCAATGCCCACCACTGGGGCTGAGGGAAGTGTCAATGAAATCAGTGAAAAAAGTTGCCTTGATGCTCACGAAAGCTTCGCTTCTCGGTTCGCACAGTGCGTGGGATCTGTACATTTTTTTTTTCTTTTTCACTGTCGGGCATGCCTCAGCTCAGCTCACCTTGTTCGAATAGATATTATTGAAGACCGTCCGCTTCCTCCAGTACTTGCGTCCCGACAGGTTCCCTGCGTAGTCCATGTCGGCTTCACACACAGTCACCATGTCCTCACCGTAGTCGAAGACCGCCAGCCAGTGCTTCTCCCTCGAATCGCCACACGCACTTCCCGACCATGAACCGAAGTACGACAGCACGTTCGCGATAGCGGAACCCGTTTGCTGGATCGGCTCGTGGCAGTAGTAGACGTTGCACATATCGGAGTGCATCGAACCCGACATTGTCGATTAACAGAAAAGACTTGCTGGTCGACTGAGTCTCCTTTCTTTACCGACGGGGACAACCAAAAGTAGGGCCAGCGGCAGGTTTTCGGAGACTGGTGAAAGCCAAGCAGCTTCGAAGCGTTGACGTCTTCACGGCTGTCAACAATCGTGGATTTCGGAACGTGTGCAAAGAGCGCAAACAGCATCAACGCATACTGCAAGAAGGAGCATAAAAAGAGTTAGCGAGAGGCCAGTCACTCGCAACCCTCTAGCCGAGTGTTACATAGACGGTCACCAGAGTGCGGCAGCGCTGCCTTCAGGAACGATGCTGGCTGCGCGGGAAAATTTTGCCCGAACATCTTTGAATGGCCTTTGCTGCGACATTCGCAACTGAAACGAACGCCAGGGAACGCTGCGAAGTCTGGCTACATAAGTTCCCTTGGCTAGACTGTGCAGCATAGCGGGTGCACTGAGGCACGCACTCTGCATGAGCCACCGTGCACTCAGGTCTCCACGATATCGGCGTCTCCGCTACCGATGTCTCATGATTTGAAGGCGAAGCTTTCTTGCCGATTTCCAAGCCCCTTTAAAGCGCTAGCGTTAAAGGCCCCGTGTCGCAAAAAAACCGGCGTCCGCGTCCAGTGTGGGCCGTTTTATGAGCGAAATAGATTTCTACACGGCACTACAACCTTTCTTCTATTACTAAAGTCGCTCATACCATGTCTTGCATTCTTTATAAAGTTATTCCTCGGAATTTTGAGAATGACAGCCCACAAACAAATAACATGAAGCAAAGCACCGGCAGCGCATGCCTTTTATGTTAAACCTTCTCAGAAGCTGTCGAGGATCTTTCAATGCTACCGCGTTCCATTCTTAAAGGCGAAGCTAAAGCGTCCCGCAATTTTTTCGTACGTATCTTGCCTCCAACGCCACCGACGAATGCTTTGACAAGCGGCATAGAACTACTTTTCTCACGGGCAAGCCAGTCCGTTGAGACGCTTGGCGCGTTTCGATCCGCAGTTGCACTAGAAACCGGCACATCATAAACAGCATGAGTACAACAAATAATACATATATGATGTACTGCATGTAAGTATATGTATTTAATATTCAGTCTGTCTATAATTCACTGCAAATAAGATAATTTCGTGACATGCTACTCTTTATTACTAATATTTATACCTCAAGAACTACACTTTATATACACACACACAGACGGTTCATGGGCCAACCCCGCCAAGAATGCATGCTTCGCTATATGCAGACGTCAACTGAAGTTGAGTCTGCCTGTTATTCTTGCTGTGTAATGTCAGTTTGTACTGTTTTATGGAAGGAAAGGCGGGTAGTTGATCGCCGACAACATCATTTTAGTCGGTATACGAGAGGTATACGATGGGCGATGAGGCCGAAGCAGTCGCGCTGTGTGTGCAAACCTCCGGCCTGACAGTGGACCCGCACTATAGATTCTGATCCAAATCACGGATGTATTCTGGGACTCATTGGTCGCGGAGGCGAAGTATTGTGCACTGCTGTGTTGTCAGAAAAGTGCAAGCGCGCTTCTGCTGTTTCGATTCTCTGTTAAGTCGCCGATGTAAAGCCCGGCGTTTAAGTCGAACGTGCACGAGGCAGCGGCCTGGCGAAGTCGGATACGTTACGCCGGCGACGCCAGGATTGCTGAAGATTCGTTACCTGGACAGTTCGCGCATAGCGTTCGCTGCAAGCGCTTTCCGGTAAAGGTTACGGTTTCATAAGCCGCACTTGCCGGGAAGCAGCAACTGTGTGGCCGTTCAATATACAGCGCCGCACGTCGCGGCGCTGCCAGTCGGTGCAGTGATTTTGGTGAGTTTTGTCGTGCGCTCCGATTGACGAACCTATGACTTGTTAATCAGTAGCGGCACCCGGCGCCTTCGGACGGCCACGCAAGTACGCGCGAACGAGGTGGAGGCGTCACAAGAGAGACATCGCAATGCGAAAGCATTGAGGGCACGCGCTGTCGGTGCTTTGCTTCAAGATATTTGTTTGCGGGCTGTCACTCTCAAAATTTCGAGGAATGACTTTGTATAACGTTAAGGGACAAGAAAAGAGCAGATTGGGTGAGGGAACAAACGCGAGTTAATGATATCTTAGTTGAAATCAAGAAAAAGAAATGGACATGGGCAGGACACGTAATGAGGAGGGAAGATAACCGATGGTCATTAAGGGTTACGGAATGGATTCCAAGGGAGGGAAAGCGTAGCAGGGGGCGGCTGAAAGTTAGGTGGGCGGATGAGATTAAGAAGTTTGCAGGGACAACATGGCCACAATTAGTACATGACCGGGGTAGTTGGAGAAGTATGGGAAAGGCCTTTGCCCTGCAGTGGGCATAACCAGGCTGATGATGATGATGATGATGATGACTTTGTAAAGAATGTAAGACACGGTATGAGCAACTTTCGTGATAGAAGGAGAGCTGTAGTGCCGCATACCTAAGTGCCCTTGATTTGTTTTCGATTGATTTGTTTTCGATTCAGCCTAAAGAGCGAGCGAATCTAAACGTGAGCTTCGCACTTTATCACTAGTCCTATAGTCCTGCGTGCGCGACGAGGCTGTGGAGAAGCTTTGCCGCCGCTTCAGCGTTTCGAAAACTTCGTTATCTATTTTACGTTCAACATATGTGCAAGCTGACTGCGACCTCGTGCTTAGCAGGGCATCACCATAGGCCAACTAGGCAACCACGGCGGGTTCTCCGGAGGATTTCCGCGAAACTTCGCGCCACACAGACGTGTCTTCAGCAGCTGGTGCCGCCGGTGCGCGTTCTGCATGCACAAGCTAAGCCAGACGAGATCAAAGTTATACGAGTCACGTGTCCAACTGATGAAGCTTAATCGACAGTGAACGTTGTCGCTTTAGAGACAAGAGAAAATGAAAATAAAAGCCCGAAGAGTCGCTCAAGGGGAGGGACACTAAAGAGCAACGCTAAGACTTCTTAAAATTTGTAAGTGGAGACTATGTTTTCAATCACTTGCCAGAAAACTGTTTGGTTATAGTAAACGACAAATTTCAAACTCTCCTTTTCGAATTTGGCGCCGAAGCAGAGCCGGAAGTGCGTATGTGACGTAACAGAGTTCGAAGTCCTCAACCGTCCTCCTTTACCGAGAAACAGGTGCCGACAGACCCGAGTGTAGACGCGGTCAAAATCCATAACAGTGGGTTCGTTTTGGCTCGTTGAAACATGAGTGCGACACAGAACACAATAAAAGAACCCCAGGACAGAGCGCTGTTCTTTTGATGTGCCCTATGTCGCGCTGTGTAAAACTGTTTTTTATCGAAATGCATAGCGTCACGCTGCGGACTGGTGCGGCGATTTAAGGGCGGCGGCGCCAGTCTTCCGCATTGATCCTTAGGCCTCTCACTGCAAGAGTGGCGCTTTGGTATGGCTGCGCGAATATTACATATTTCTTATACGAATCGAATGGTCTGCAATAAGGTTAGTATTCGATCAGAGAATTCCCCATTCGAAACTGGCGATTATTCGTTCCTGTTCGAATATAAGGAATAACGACACTTATTGGACTCTCCGGAGAGAAAGACCAGAAAATATTCAGACAGAACCAATCTCACGAGGAATGTCGACGATAATGCGCTTGGCATAAAAGCCATGTAGCGACACCGTATGGCCACCGCCTAAACATGCCATGCATGAGGCCGTATGCTGCAGCCGGACTCCTCGCTCGCGCATCTCTCTGGACATGCTGCACCATCTTGCGACGCCGCCACAACGTCCGTGCCTGGCCTCCAAGATTCGCGGCGCAAAGGTGCTTTCGAACGCTGTGGATTCTTCTCTCGCTGACCCCGGGGCATTCCTGCGGCGGCGCTAAAACGTCGAGTCTTGAGAAAACTCTGTGACGTAGGCTTGATTTGCCTACCGCCGCAGGAATTCGAAATGATCTTTTTTAACGACGAGAAGCGTGAAAATGTTTGGTGTTGCCTTCCGTAGACCTTGAGTTGGGTGTTCAATACAACGATTGTAGCCTACATGCGATGACTTTGCAGGCGGTTCAAATAGCCAGCTAAATATCACACAAAAATTATCCTTGTGGAGGAAGCAAGTGGACTGGGGACAGAATACCGCACGTCTTATAATACGTAACTTTCACCAGCTTTTTAACAGTACGGCTAACGTTAGCTGGCCATCGGACACCCACCGTCCGACGTGCTGTATATGTCCCCCTCCCCCCCCCCCCCCGCCCATCTCTCAACTTTAATCCTCTCAATCGGAGTTAACCAGCCAGTCATAACCATGTCACGCAGTCTGTGCATTACAAAACTTCAGCGCTCACAACAAACGAGACACAAGGCAAAGGTAACACACAGCCTTATAGAACTTATATAACCCGTTCGAGCACACTGCGCAACCTCCTTGGCGCATCTGCGTAGTTGTGACATATCGAAGGGCCTTGTGCGTCGAGAGGAATCTATATACCCCTCCTGAAGCTTTGCGCGAGTACGGCTTCCGTGTCCCCAGACCCTATGTCCCAAACGCAGCTCAATATATTAGACTGCTGCATATTTGCGCTGCCGTTAGAGCGAAGCGGATGGTGCTGGAGAATATGTTTTCGACAAAAAACGAAGAGTATAAAATTTTTGCTTCTCTAATGGTTCGATTTTCATGCGCTGTGCTAAAATTCTACGACGTGTAATATAAGCGAAAAACAGAGCAGGCCCCGTGTGAAATCAATCGGTTAATTTTATCAAAAGCTGCGCCAAGGGCGCCAATAAAAATTTTGCCCATTGTTTGGTATGATGCCAATGGGCACAAACGCTGTGGGGCAGCGCCCTCTGTTTCGGCGTGGCTCGGCGTTGGCGTCCGATCCACATCATTTCAGTGGGTCCGCTGCGACGGCACCGTCCGGTTCAGGAGGTCCCGGTGTTTCCATGGCGAGGCGGCTGTCAAGCCTGGAAAACAGCTCGGTCACCGCGGCCACCGCGTTTTCCAGCAGGTCCCCGCTCGTTGAACTGACCGCCGCGCTGCCCAGCTCTTTGCGGGCGTTGTCCAGGTCCTCCAGCAGGGACTGGACGTCTGAGGCCTGGAGAAAGACGCCCGGGGCGCCTTCGCACGTCCAAAAGTGACTCCGCATGTCCTTGTGGGCGACGCTGGCGTCGCACTTTGTGCACGTCGTCATGTGAAAGCCGCAGCTCTCGCCCATGTGGTCGCTCAGGTCCTTGAGGTAGCCCGTGTAGTCGCAGCCCTGGCTCGGGCAGCGCACGCGTTTGAAGCGCACGTTGTTCGGTACGATGCCGACCATGCGGAGAGATAGGATCTCCTTGTCGATGAGACAGACGGCGAAGCCCGACGTCGAACCGAACGCCCTCTCCTGGCACCTGGGGCAGATGACGTGCAGACAGGACAGGATGTACATCTCGCTCGCCACCAGGCCGCACCAGCTGCAGAAGCGAGTGGGGAACAGCTGCTCGAGAAACTCGACCACCCTGTGCTCCGTGTGACAGCCGAAGCCGGTCACGCGGTACCGGTACAGCTGCCGTTGAGCCGCATCCGCATCGAGCGTCTTTCGCGACGGTACTGTGTCAGCGATCCGCTCACAACCGTGACCCAAGCCGCAGCCCGCTGTAGAACCTTGTCCAGGAGAACCGTACATACCGGCGAGTCAAGACCGAACTGGAATTAAACCTCCAAGCGAGCTCCCAGAACACCGCGAGCGCGCGCCGAGTTCTTTCGATGCCTTATGCTGATGATGATGACTGCGAGAACACCAAAAACGAAATCGGTGAGATCTGTCACATTCGCCCTCTCTCGCGTGTCTTTCCTTTTTTTCTTTTTCCCGCTAAGGTTTCTTTCATTATTCCTCAGGGTTTGATATTCGTCGTAATTTTTTCACTGGATATATTTGCGGACATATATCGCCAACCTGAATAACTTGGTATGTGCCATTGTCTCGAAGGGAGGGTTGCACGGTGGGGAGTGGATACACATGTAGTGTAAGGAAGATCGGCAAGCTCAAAAGCCTTGCCGCCATCGCGTCTTTCGAAGCTAGTCGACCCATCTTGCTGAGCCCTTGGTACTAGTGCTACATTTATTGCTTCTATTCGACGAACCAAATAAGCACCCTTAAGAATTGGTGACTTCTTAACAAGTCGATGTACAACTTGGGCCAGCTGGATATGTGCTGGCTACCATCTTGTTGAGTAGACAACTCGGGTCAGCTGTTTATGTGCCTGAATAGACAACTTGCTGAACTCTGATGTCCGGCTAAGTAGACAACTTAGGTCAATGGGTATGTCCCACTCGAAAACAACTTCGGCACTGAGCATCTGCCAGTGGATATGTGGCCTATATTGTTGGTCAATACCGCAGAATAGATGTGCGACTGTGACACGTACAAATGAGTATAAAGCCTCAAACGACAACTTTGGCTGTGCTTATGAAGCATGTGCAACAGGGTATGTGCCATGTGCTCATTCTGTAGGCCAATCGCCCAGATTGGATGCGCCACAGTCTTTGTCACTTCCTCGGCGTTCGTCGTCATTTCCTCGCCTATAGTAGGTCACGTGATCACCGAGAACAGCGGCGCCTACGCGTGGACTGTAAGCGAGGGTTTAGCACTGGGTGCATGTCAAGGGACCGAAGCGCATTCTAATGGCATCTTCGGCAGGTCGTTATTGACCGCTCCAAAGCACTATCTCTGACACGTGACTCCGTGTTCGGCAGGTTGAAACGGAGCGCTCGAATTAAACGTGATCGGCTGGTTTCGTTAACTTGTTGGTTCCGTTGATGACGAGACAGTCGGAGCTGCTCCCCCTCGCTCGTCGGAGCGGCGCCGAGATCTGACCGAGCTCCGATCAGATCGCATGACGCTCGCCAGTTCCGTTTGTTGAGCGGCGAAAATGGAAGTCGGCAATTTTTATCGCGTCTGTGCTGCAGTCGCGCAGCAGTCACGTGATTGATGAAATTGCCCATGGATCCGTTTCCGCACAATAATTTACGCGCTTAAAAGCGAAACAAGGCTGTAAACTTGTCTATAACTCACACCCTTCTGGCACCCAAAAATAGCATCATGGTGTGAGTTGAAGACCGATTTACACCCTTACTCACTCTTAAGGGTGTAAATTATTTTACATTGTATAGGCGTGCTCAGCTGAGGCGCTCTACCTCTGGCTCGACAAGAGAGCGGCTCCAGATCTGGTTGTCCCGAGGCAGAGCCTCGGAGCGACCAGCAGAATATGGCATAACTATACCGAGGAAGTCGAAACCAAGAAGACGCGTCTCGCTTGAACAGGCACGTAAACCTTACGCCAAGACACACGAAGGTGTACTAGCGCGCCAACAAATTACGGAAATTAATCCAACGCAGACGCTAGAATCTGTGTGAACTGCACACAGACAACTCCTGCGCTGACTACATATGTGCACTAACGTATAAGCGCGAGCATCGTTAAACGTAAGCACAAACATTAAGCAAAGCTTCGCTTCACATAGATTCCAACATGTGCGTTGGATGTACTGAGTATTTTTATTACTCTTCGTTTCGCAAGCTTATACTACATTACGCAGCTGTCTCACTTATCGATTTCTTTCGTATTTCTATTTAATCGTGTTGTTTCCCTGTTAAGACCCCGACCTCGCGGGTGGCTTTGCGGGTCATTAGGATCAATACCACTGCTGACAGTTTGCGTTGCAAGCGAAGAAAAACGTGTCCAAAAGAACCGAGGCCACAAACGCAGCTACATATCTATGGGGACTACATTTGCTTCGCCGTGAGAGCGAAGCTCATTCCGCTGGACATGTACAGAGAGTGGGACGAGGCGCCACATACACGGAGCCGGAGGACGCGTAAAAAGAACCAATCTCACTATGAATGTCGACGTTAATGCGAGTGGCAGCAAAGCAACGTTGCCACGCACCGTATGGCATCGCGTCACGTGTGAGGCGTGTGCTGCAGCGGGGCTCCTCTCGCGCGTCTCTCACGCCACGCTGCGCCATCTATCGGCGGCTACGCTAGATGGCGCAGCGGATGATTGTAGAGCTGGAAAATCAGGATTTGCAGAGCTAGTTATTTCACATATAGTCAGTGTTTTACATATATTACCCGTTATCTATTGTACTGGTGTGGTTATGTACAAGCATTCTTTTTTTTAGTGTTTGAGTACATTTTTTTTCACTGCTGAGCAGTTTCATACATGTTTCACTGGACCGGCCACTAGCCAGTGTAGGCTATCGTTCCAGATAATTTATATCCATTTCTGACGATCTTTCAATAGGGATCAATGATGATGATGATGATGATGATGAAAAAAGGAACGTAGAGCAAGGTGAATTTTCTTTGCATTATGGTTTAGACTTTTTTTTTGCCCTACGTCTTCGTCTCATACGTCGACCGTAAGAACCAAGTGCTGTATTTGCAATCGGGACCATTTGCCAGCACAAATTCCTGATAAATCTGCCTGCTTTGTAAAAGAAGCGATACCGTGCCAAGTCCGTCTCATATTGCCCCCAGAATAAAGCACCGATAGGAAGGACATGTCGAAAATGTCGGTGTGCAATTTTATATCTCCTTTGTTTGGTCATGGTTAAAGGACAGTAAAGGGAAACAATCTCCTTTTATACTCAAGTATTTATTTTCCAGAACTCTATTTTTGTTAATTTTGCGATAGCAAGTTGATTATTTGAAAAACAATCAAAGTCAAAGTTTTCTTTTTTTCGTGCCGGAACTAAAGTCCGGTAAGTGAGACAATATGGATTTCAAAGGATTTTCTCGCATTTTGGCAGCTAATTGTGCCTCAATAAATGCTCTTGAAGCTTGCTAAGTTCAGTCTTTGACTCTTTAGAGCACAATGCAGTCCATCATTGCCGATAACAACATAACTAGGTGCGGGCAGATGTCGTGGATATCTATGACGTAACGGCGAGATGGTGCCGGAACTTGAAGGTGGCGTCTCCAATGGCTTTCGTTATTGCCTGCTTACCAAACCTCCTCTGTCCGTAAGAGCGGTTCTGTTTCGAGTGTGTATTACGTAAGAGTAATTTATCAATAAAACTCGACTTATTCCTGTCTCTAGCGCATCTCTTTAAAAAAAGAAGATTACTATTTCGTAAGCAAAGAAATTTCTACGTCTTAACATATACATGAAAAGGGACAAAGCAACACAAATCCTCCCATATCATCATATATTGGCTAATTTTATCGAATGCTCAAAGCAAGGGTTACAGAAAAAATTTTGTAGGGTGTCCGCCATGAAGCTATACGTGCTGTAACTCTACAGGCGAACGCCGTCTGCTTCGAAGAGGTCTGCGGCGTTGATGACGCTTGGCCGCCAGGTCCAGGTCACCTCGCTGAGTCTGTGCCGTCTACGCAATATGGCTTCAGACATCCGATTTTTCCATGCCGAGCTGGCTCTTAAGCCTGTCAAACAGCTCGGTCACCGTGATCACCGCGTTTTCCAGCGGTCTCGCGCTCGCCGGACAGACCGACGCGCTGCCCAGCTCCTTGCGGGCGTTGTCCAGGTCCTCAAGCAGGGACTGGACGTCCGCGGCCTGCAGAAAGACGCCCGGAGCGCCCTCGCACGTCAGAAAGTGGCTCCGCATGTCCTTGTGGGCGACGCTGGCGTCGCACTTGGTACACGTCGTCAAGTGAAAGGCGCAGCTCTCGCCCAAGTGGTCGCTCAGGTCCTTCAGGTAGCCCGTGTAGTCGCACCCACTGCTCGGGCAGCGCACGCGTTTAAAGTGCACGTTGTTCGGCAATATCCCGGTCATGCAGAGCGAGAGCATCTCCTTGTCTATGAGACAGACGGCGAAGCCCGACGTCAAGCCGAACGCCCTCTCCTGGCACCTGGGGCAGACGACGTGCAGGCAGGACAGGATGTACATTTGGCTCGCCACCAGGCCGCACCAGCTGCAGAAGCGGGTAGCGAACAGCTCTTCAAGAAACTCGATCGTTCTGTACTCCGTGTGAGAGCCGAAACCGGTCACGCGGTACCGAAACTGCGGCCGCTGGGCCGCAGCCGCGTCCGGTGTCTCGCGCGACGGTACCGCGTCTCCGATCCGCTCCCTGCTGTGGTCCAAGCCACAGTCCGCTGTAGTTCGTTGCCCCGGAGAACCGTACATACCGGCCACTGATGGTCGGACTGGAATTTAAGTCGGATAGGTAGAGTCTAGACGTTGGTAGTCGGATGTAAATATCCTCGCACGCTCCCTGAACAACGCGAACACGTCGGCTTCTTTCGTATCGGTGGCTCATGGTGATGATGATGACGTAGTCAGTACCAAAAACGAAATCAGTGGCATCCGCTTTGTCACAATCAGTATTTGCTTTCGTCTGTGTTTTTTATTGCGATTAGCATTCGATCTTTAAGAACTTCGCCTTGTTTGCGGAGTGTATCTAACCCCTAAAGTGATTCTGAGAGAGAAAGAGGGAGATAAAGGAGGAACGAAAGGCAGGGAAGTTAACTAGACTGGGTCCAGTTTGCTACCTTACAAGTGGGGAGGGGATGGGGAAGTGAAAGCGATTATAACCTCTAAAGTGACTCGTCTACTAGCTTGAATTACTAGCGATGTTCTCGCAGCTGTCTTGCCGACTAGACAACGTGAGCCAATGGGCATTTGCCCATTCTTGGCCAGTCTTCTAGAATGGACGTGTCACTGTGACACAAGGTATATGACGCCTTAAATATATGTAGATATGTGTCATATTGTCTGTGCATACACCTCCAATCAACATTATTTCCTCCACAAGCATCGTACATCGCCTTCGTCCTCGTCATGCAGACAGCTACAGGCGACGAGACTGAGCTCGCCTGAACCGCCACTGCTTTTACCTCGCTAACTCAAACAAGGTTCGGATTAGTTAAGAGTCCAACATTACGTCGGATCTGAGTGCTTTCGAGATCTTCGCTCAACCCCTCGCTGTGATTACGGGCCACGGACATTCAGTACAACGACAACATGGCGGCGTCTGCTCTAAGAACGTACTACAGTCGCAGTAAAGCGACTTCAGAAGCCGAATGAATTGCTGGTCTATTCATTTTATTTATTTTTTTCCTCAACTGCAGCGAACGCCTGCACGACATGCGCCGTCCTTTCATTCGTGTCGTTTCCACTGGAATGTCGTTTGAAATGCGTTTGCTTGGCCAGAATTGTCTTTTATTTTCTGTTGCTTCTTTTCATGGAGACCAAACGCCTAGAAACCTGACATATTTCTGAGGTTTTCTTTTGGCCGCCCTGTTCATTGAAAAATTCTGGTCCCTCACAAAGACATGAAAGTGTTCTCGCGCTATGGGCACGTTCTGTGCTTCGATGAAGTAGTAGAAGAAGAACTGAAGCTTGTCGCAAGGGTCAGCTTCTGAGAAGGTCCTCTCGCTTTTCGTCGACGCGAGCCCATTTACAGTGGCCCATGCAACCATCTGCCGACGGCCATCCGCGGGACGTCCGGCCTGCACATTTGCGAGGCTCGGAGACGTCCAACGTCCTGCAAGAGACGGCGGTGACCGAACAGGGCGGCGAGCGATCGGCCAAGGCCAATCCCGCCTTCGAAGACAGCCGTGACGGTAGGCGCTAGTCTGGTCCTCCTTATTTTATTCACTTTCGGGGCCACCACATAATACTGCCACGCCTAGCTGCTTCACTTTTTTTTTTACCGGTGCTAGCTTTCGCTGGGCAATGACTGTTATGTTGTCGCACAGCGCAACATGCGCCCGAAGTGTCCGATGCTTCTTGAGCGTTGTCGCCAATTCTGTGGTGAAGGGCTTGTTTGCGTGAACGGATTGTGCGTGCGTCGCGGACAAGGAGCGATTGTTATTGAATGTAATATAGGATGGGAACATCAGCGGACGAGCTTGATCAGTAAAAGGTAGGTTCGACGACCGACGAATGTGCTCACCGCTATCGTAAAAGAACGGCAGTACGGAACAAAGAATAAACGTTGCAGGTAGGTGACACTCTATAGTTGAGGTTAGGTAGAAGTGTAGTCGGACGAGATGTTGTGGCGACTTGTAGAGCAGACAGTAGCGGGTGTCTGTCAGCCAGTGAAGAAATGGTTGCCAAAGGAACGAAGACGTATTCGAAGTGGCAGTCAGGTAGATTATAATTGAATGGCGATATTTATAAAGTTTGCAGGCACTTGAAATAGGACGCATAATGGGAGACCTTTGGTAGAGGGTTTCGTCCTGCCGGTGGGCTTAAATAGATGACGATGATGACGATTGCCATGAAGTAAGAGCTTACACTGAAGCTGAAGGAAAACACTTACTTTATAGAAGATTTCCATTCATATCTCCATTTATTCTCATTCTAGCATTTGTATGTTTTATCCTCGTCACTCTCTCCCTCTCTCTAGTTATCTCTCCTGCCCCTGAACGGGTACGGCGAAGCTTGCTTTGTCACAGGAAGAAACACCACACAATGAATAGAAAACTACGCGCCCCAGACGATTCACAGGGGAAAGAAATTTCACCCATAATAGTGCGGGCTTGTCTCATGACTAACACAATTACCCTTAAAAGAGTAAGATCTAAACTGCAGGGGAACTGCGCGAAAAGAGGAAGGACAAGAAGGGGAACACACACCAGCGCTGGTGCGTGTTCCCCTTCTTGTCCTTAGTCTTTTCGCGCTGTTCACCCTGTAGAGTATGTACCGACTAGCCCAAGCCACCACGGTCTTGAAGATCGACTCGTTGAAAAGGAGAGATGTTTTTTTGTTTTTGTTTTCCTCTGGCGACTTGTATCAAGTATACACGATAATAGCTGCAACGGAGGACACAAAAAAAAACTGCAGGAAATAAACGTTAACAGCCATCGTTGCCAACCTCTCGCGTCAGATATGTTTCGGTGCGCTCGACCAGGCAGCCAAAATCAATGCACGCTTTTACACTGTGGCTTCTCTCACCGCTGGTGTAGTTTATCCAGCTGTTGTATACAACGCAATTTCTTTTTTACAGTCTTAAGGGTGAGGGTGTTAACCATATGAGAAACACAGCAGAACTGTTCAAATGGCTTAATAAAGAAAAAACGGGGGGGGGGGGGGTGCAAGAAGGTTTACTGAGTAGTTTCCATTTAATTCACTAGTTAAGGGCTGCCGTGCACTCTGCAGCCACACGCCTTGCGGCACGCCGGCGACCTAGAGAAACTTGTTACTCTGATGCACGCGGGGTCCTCACTGTGTCGCAGGTGTGAGCAGTTTCGTGTCCGCCGAGAACGAGGAAGTCAGGCGCAGCTCCTCGAGGCCATCCTCGAAGGCTCGCACCCCGAAGACCAAAGGCACCAACGGGGGCAGCGCGACGCTCTCGCCGGTATCGTCGACGCTGCGCGACGCCTCCAGTCGCGAGGTGAAAACGCCGTCTGATCACACCGCCAGCTACGTAGGGCCCATCGCCGGCTGCTTTGTTACGCTTTTGGCGGAAGGAATTGCAGTTTACTATCATGCAGTTTAACTTTGTGCTTATATTTCGCCGCCACCATCGGTCACGTAGCCAGGATTTTTTTTTTTTTTTTTTTTAAGAGGGAGACGAGGGGTCTGAAGAGAACCGTGAGAGAATTAATTCTTCGTTATACAGGTAATTTCGTTGTAGAGGCGTTAGTTGTAAAGGTGCTCGACCGTACTCCGCGGAGTAGCGATGCTGCGCTGCTGCCGACCTTGCTGCGCATTTCCTTCATGCTCGCTTTTCTATTCGTTTATTCGAAGGTGCATGCTGTCCGCGGATTTATAGGCTGTGTAAAGAGAGAGAGAGCTGATTCGAACAGAGAGAGTTTTCTAGTGGGTCGTGCTGAAAATTAAGGCAAAAGCTCTGCGACCAAAAGGACCGGAATGTTTTGTTAATGGAGGCAATGCATGAAGGGCACTCATTAATATTGTGAAGAGAATCCCATAACAGCACGCGTAGCCTCGTCAACAAACAAATTACACGGAAACTTCAATAGAAAGTGTGCGTGTGGGGGGTGGGGGGGAGGAGGCATGTGTCCGGTGAGCTTCTCTCCCTACCTGGCTACGCCTCTGGCAGTCACAACACAACCATCGTTCTCATTCATCACGATATTCTCTTATCTAATATTGCGACACGAAAGCTTCTCCCAGCAATATCTAATTAGATTGATTATCTTGCGTCAGCAAACAGACTCAATCCTACACCTGCGAATCTCCTAGTCGTCATCACACCACCTGATTCTCCGCCGTCTTCGACTGCGTTTCCACTCCCTTGCCAAGCATGCCGTCACTCTATAGGTTTTTTTTTTTTTTTTTAAAGCTGAACCAAACTTTTAGCATTGCTTGCGGCAGATAGCACAATTCTAATCACTGAGTTAAATTACTCGAATGAGGTGGCAATTACTTCTACTACAAATCAAGACGCTTAATTGAATAATTAACATAACTGCACTAGTTACATTTCTAATTAACGAATTTACGGCACATGTTACAATTTACGAATTGTTGCTAGCGGCTTTGCAAGACACGTCAACTTGGAACAAATTGAAAGAAGAAAGAAAGATGGTTTTTTTTTTTTTTTTTTCAGATTATTATACACAAGTAACAACCACTTGTCGGACCTGTAGCCGAAGGCTAGTTGAAGGTCCGATTCTGAGGATGACACCTGTTTCGAGATATGCGCCGTCAAACTTGCGACAAGAACGCACTGTTGTTCCACTTAGTTCTTTTTTATAAAAACGTTTTATGCACTAAATCACAAATTGAATGGAACGCCAGTGCCTTTCGTCGGACACTCTGAAAATTAATATCACCAGACAGGTATAGTCCTGAGAATTCGTTCCAAATGCATAAGTACCTCTTGGGAACAAATCAGGTATAATTCGTAGCGTGAGATATTAGCCATAAACTTATTGAAAAGTTAATTAGTGGAATTGTGTGAACTATTCAAATAAGCACTTTCATTTCTCGAAGAAGTAATGGCCGCCTCATCGTGTAATTTAGCTCAAGAATAAGAATTGGGCTATCGATCCAACTACCACAGGTAATTTTTTAAATTTTGGTGCCGCTAAAAAAGAACCTGGTATAATAAACCACCGGTCATTCTGTGCTCCACATGGCATTTCCAGCTCCACAATATTCCTCTCAATTTCTCTCAGTTGTAGTCATGTAGTTGCATTCACATGTTTTCACGAGCATTGCAAACAAAATATAGTATATGCTCGCACTGCATTTCTAAAAACTAGCCTGCGTGTTCGATAATTTTTTTTTTCTTCATTTGTATTTAGTGCTTGTTCAGTCGTTGTAGAATAGTCCAGATTCTTGAGGACCAGCGATTAGACGTAGCTCACAGAAAAACGAGCGACACAGTGTAATGTGTGCGTCGCTCTTTTACGTGCGATTCGTCTAAGCATGGACCTTACAGAATCTCAATAGCACTCAGAGATCAGTGCTATATTACAGAGTGGTATACCGCGTGTCCCAGCTAACAATTAGCCAAGCTATATAATATATATATATATATATATATATTAGAAAATTACGATGCAAAATACTATTATAAGCCTAGCGATGTTAAGTTGTCAGAGGTCTGGCGACTGAATGCCGCAGGCTTTAAAGTCGTATCTTACACCATGTTTTCTAAGTTCTTTTTTTTTTTAACAGCTTGGATAACGTTAGCTGGAACACCCTATATAATACATAATACCCTACTTTTGTCTCTTAATAGATGAGGCACACAAAAGTGTGATATTCCTTTGTTTATTGCTTAGTCACTTCATAATTGCGTTTTTTTTTCTGAAATAATGTGAGTTTTAAAGAATTAAAGAAAATGAATGGCCTAAATAAACACACTTCCCACATTAGATACACACTTCTTTTAATGCAACAAACCTCGTCAAATTCGGTACACGGGATGGCGCGCAGAACAACTATCTCTCTTCGTTCCCATGTATTTAGATAGGAACTCCTCAGGTAAGATTGCCTCTTAATGCTCCAGCGCTCTGCAGATCAATCTACAGGTCCAAAATTTCGCGTCGATGCGGTATAAGACGAGCCTACTTCGGAAGCAGTGTAACGGCGTTGGTGATTGTCTTGATACCAATGTACGACATTTAAGCAAGACAGATATTCATACACAAAGGTGGAGCCTCAAAGTCAATAACAGCGCCTAAGAAAAGCAACGTCTCGACAAGGCAACTTGAATTCGTCAAGCCCTGACAAAGTCACCTCGTCGAAACGTTGACTGCAGTGACATTCCTCGATTGTGACACCTTGAAGTGACAGTTAATAACCAAACGCTGCCAATAATGTGAACCTCTCTAATTTCGCGAACTTGCGATTTGTCACGTGGACAATTTCACGCCGGTGGAGTGTTCTGCGCAGCTCTGAGCGCATCAAGAGCACATACGCTCACTGTAGCCTGTGCCATTCTGTCTCACAATGGCCAGGAACAGTTGCATGGGATACGGCGAGGCTCCGGCAATCACGACGGGCCCCAGTCGAAAAGAGCCCCGTCAACTGTTCAAGAGACCGGCAAGAACTTCAGGCACCGACTCAATTCGACAGTGCACTGTAAGTTCGAGTGAGGTGAACTGACTGCCGAATTATAGATAGGTTGATGGCCTGACTGACTGATTGATTGATTGATTGATTGATTGATTGATTGATTGATTGATTGATTGATTGATTGATTGATTGATTGAGTTCAAAGAGACGCCAAAGAGTAACACACTTTTGTGTTTTAGACTGATAGATTTGTTATTCTTGCAAAACAACTACTGGAATTTAGGCGGTATAGTATAATGCTGGTCAGCGGATGAAATGAAAGTCTCGCATTTTGAACTTCGCGGCAATACAGTGGTGGCATGTTGGACATTCGAAAATGAAAGTATACCCATTACGCATGTTGCCGATAACCAGTGTCTATTAAAGCGTATATGAAAAGAGGACAGCGCTGTCAAATTCCAGTCGCGTTTAAATTTTGAGCCCAGAACGGATGTATCTCGCCCTGTGAGCCAATCATGGCCGACAAGATGGCGATTTCGAGAACATGTCAGACAAATGTCTCCCGAGCCAACAGACACTGACAAAGAAGAATGTACACTCACAGCACAAACACCAAAGTTGAGCGTTGGACCAGGTGGCGCTGCATTATTAAAGTTTCCCAGCGCAACATATAGACGGACGAACAAGAATGGACCCTTACAGCGCTGACACCAAAACCGCATGGCACTAAATTTAGTGCAATGCGGTTTTGGTGTCAGCAATGCGGTTTTGGTGACAGACTTTTGTAATGCAGCCCCGACTATATAGTCGGGGCTGCATTACAAAAGTCTGTCAACTCGGCGGATAAGTGCAAACAAGAAAACTGCGAGAGTCCATTCTTGTGTGGCCGTGCCTGTTGTGCTCGGAAGCGTCGGTGGCGCGAGCAGCTCAACCCTGGTGAACATGTCGGAGCTTGACGGCGTCGTCCCGGATATCAAACTCCGATTGGGACGTTCAGCTCCGTTGGGACTACAAATGAAAAGTCATCTCCTGTTCCTCTGCCGGCTCCAGTCGGCAGCACGACCTTCCGCGAGATCTCGGGCGCCACGCGGTCGCTGGTCGAGAGGCACGCCGACCGCATCGCCCAGGTCGCCTGCGGTCTGGGTGTCGCGGCGGCCACCGTACTCTGCCTCATCCTGTACTTGGTGGCTGACAACCAGAGGACAACGTCGCGGCCCGCGCTCCTACGACGCTGCGAGGAGCACGCGTGCGAGGTCGCCCGGCTGGACCTGGGGCAGCTGCTGGACGACGCCGTGGACCCTTGCCAGGATCTGCACGGCCACGTCTGCCGCAAGTGGGCGGCCGGCTCGGCGCCCCTGGTAAAGTGCTTTACCAAGCGATGCGTATATCTGTTGTGAAGACTGCCATATTCTGATGTCTTAACGTTGTACGTATCAATCGACGGGTGCCGAAATTCAAGACGCCGACGGTTAGAGACGAGCACGCATTTATTTTTTCAATGTGATCAGCACTCTTAGGGTACTTCACGCGCCTTTTCCTGAGGTAATTGTGGATACATATGTCTCTAACCGTTATCCCGCTAAGCCGGGTCACTGGGTAGTCTTAAGTCGAATGGTTAAACCATCGGGCTGCTGTGTTTAGCAAGCAGGCTTCGAAACCAATCGTTGGACCAAGTTGAGTCAGTAGGCATGTGGCATATATATGTACCAATGTGCTGCTCTTCAACGAACTTATTTCACGCCGACATGAGGTCGCCGGGATGCAGAACTGGAGCCGTATTCTGAAACGATCCACTTCGGCGATACTATCGCCTCGGCCACGCCTTAGCCATCTGCGCGCACTGATCGGCTGTTTTAGCAAAATCGTATGAGCTACGTCATACGATTTTGCTCAGCCAGTCAATGAGCGCGCGCCTGACGGCGATACTATCGCCGAAGTGGATCGTTTCAGAACACGGCCCCTGGGTACGTCGCATTGGGCACGTACCGCTCTTCAATGAAACTCTTTGGCGCCCACTTGTGTAAGTAGCCATGCCGCTTAGTGTGTGTCAAATCATTTACAATTCAGCATCAAACGCGCGTCATATATATATATATATATATATATATATAGACAAACTTGTCGGAATGTACATTTACAGAAGTGTTATGGACGGACTTTACGGCGGTACCACTGAATGACGCAACGTGTTCATTGGAAAGCAAGAAAGAGGAACCCGGCTGCAGACACGCGTCATGCATAGCACGCGTCTTCGCGGCGGCAGGCAATACGGTGTTGTATCAGTGCAGTTTCGGTATCAAAGGCAGCTATTTCTGCGAGCTTTTCGTGACGCTTCCGCTCGTATTTGAAACGTCAAATTTTGCACGGATGTTCTTTTGTATATACACTGTCTTAAACTACAGGCTTCTTACGTGGTTCAAAATTTCGTTGCAATTGGCGTCTCATGGATAGAAGCGCGCTTTATTGGCGATTATTTACCCTTTTGTACGCCGCAAACAAGCATAAGCAATAGCAAATTTGAAAGAACAGTGATTGTCAAGCTACACGTTGTTTTTAGATCGAAGTGGCATCGCCAGTGGCCTTGCTGTTGCAGACTTCGACTGCTTCAGGAACTTTTCTGTATCAACTTCTATACGTCCTTCCACAATCAGAAGATTTACAACGGGAAGTTCGACGACCAACGAGAGAAACTTTCTCTCAAACAGAATTTTTTTTAATACTGACGCAACATTGGTAAAATATTAACTCGATCCTTAATTCGCAAACCTTACGAAAAATTAGGTAATGTATGTATGCGACACTGTTAGATGTCAGACGGCATGCTTTCCATGTCAATACGCTTGCAGCGGGAAAGGGAGGATATAACTGTTTCTTCTTTTTTTTGCACCTGACACTTTCTGTCGACTTCTTTTTCTAGCATGCCCACACATTTCACCTGCAAATGGAGTGAAAATATTTTGGAAGTTCCCAAGCAGCAACATTTTTATGTCATGTTTGAACATACATACATACATACATACATACATACATACATACATACATACATACATACATACATACATACATACATACATACATACATACATACATACATACATGTGTACGTGAGTACTCACGCACGTAGAGCTGTCTTCTCACTTAAAGAACAAGACACAAGTGATTGCGTCTTGACGAGCAAACACAGAATGTTTTGGAAGAAAGACGTTAATAAGCTAGACCCAACCAGAAATCTCCAGCACCACAGTCCTGGGTATAGGAACAATTAAACTCATATTATTGCGACAGCAATTATATGGACACTCCACGCGCCTTTCTGCCGTCATCGTCGGCGTCGCCGTTATGTTCCATATAAAGTCCAAGGGCGATAACATCGTCGCCTCGCGCCGTATATATGCTGTATGTGCGGGTGAAAGCATGCGAAGGTAAGCCGACGATGACGGCTCAATATTGCGCGCGCAAGGGAGGAAAGCAGGACGTGCGCCGTCTTCCGGCGCGCGCAAGGCCCCGGTGGAGGGGGGGGGGGGGCGTTCTAGTTCGACGGCTGCTGCGTATAGACGAGCGCACGCCAAGTTTCATCCTAGACGCCAGCGCTCGTTTCTCCCCTGGCGGAACGATTTCATCTCCAACGGGTGTAGGTTTCCGCCGCCGCTTCCCTTAGCGGTCGCGCCCGCGTTCAGTTCGCGCTGCGCGCGAAACGTCTCTTGTTTGCGACGGCGCCTCTTCGGATGACCGGAAATTATTATTGTGTTGTTAACTGCCACGACAGCAATGTAATCACGAAAGGGTTGATGCCACCAGTGAAATTCTGCCGATTCACAAGAAAATGGTACGAAATAAGCAGACGATACACATGGATTACTGCGGTGCGCCGAGCGAATTAAACAACTAGAAAACGAAGCGAGCTCGTTCATTGATCACTCCTGAGTGCATGACGGTTTTTATATGTAACCCACATGAATTTAATAATTACTCGGTACATAATCCTTTTATTCATATAAAAACTTTAAGTTATTCGACGAGCGCTTGTCCTGTCTTCTTTCTCATGTTTCGTTTATGTGTGCGCTGCCCAAGAATGGAAACCACTTCTGTTGTATGCGCTAGCAGTGGCCGAAGTTCACGCGTGCCGAGAAATTGAATATGTGCGCGATGCATTGAGCATGACCAGAGTTCATTCCCGCTTCACCACTGCACCGATCGATCGAGTTGCTGGACGATACACGCCCGTGTCTTGGTCGCGCCCGCATTGCTGAAGCAGGAATGATTACTAATACTCTCAACTTCCGTCTCTTGCGCACTGTTAAAAAATGGCCAAGCTGTCTACACTGCTGCTTCTATACCATATTGTAGGGGACGCCCTAGTTGAAGTTGTGTTCGCATGTCGTACTTGTGCTATGCAGCGATATATTTTTGAGAGCAGCATTCCGGGCAAGTTGGTAATCTATTACTTAAATGATATTGCGCGACAAAAAACGACACGGACGTGAGAGACGACACACCAAGCGCTTGGTGTGTCGACGACATGCGCTTGGTGTGTCGTCTCTCACGTCCGTGTCGTTGTTTGTCGCGCAATATCATTTAAGTCATCGATATATTTCGTTTATTTCCGCACAGTGTCGATGGAAGACCATTGTCGCCATCAGAGACAACACGGATTTGTAGCAAACATATTGTGAGAAACTTCAAAAATGACTTTAGCTCGTATGTGCCGTATGTATGTGCCGCATCGTATGTGCTGACGATTTTTCCGGCGGTACATACGATGTCGTTTCCAATCACCTGCTCAGCGTCACTTGCATGGTTAAGCAGACGCTGCCCTTTCGCCGCATTGCAGCCATAAAAATAATCGTCAAGCGTACCGATCTTCTTAAAGGCAAATAGAAGCGTGTAGAGTCTGTTTCACACTTAGGGGAAAACTCGGAACGTATTGCATCGCGATGCGGCAAGCAATGGAGTCGTGCGGTGGCAGCAGCTCGAGCAGGCGCAGACGCTCGAGGGGCGGAGTCGTGATCTGCGTCGTCTGCTACGGCGGCGCGCGCTGCCCGCATTGTCGGGAAGCGTGCTACTGTCAGGGGCAGTGCACGTATATTTCTTCACTGTGTGTACTACCGTAATAAGCAGCGACAAGACGCACTAAGATGTGCGCGCAACGTGTTCAGTCTTTGTTTGACTCGAAAGGAAAATAAAGCACTCAACAATGATAACTATGGGAGTCGAACACGATAAAACAAACGGATACGATTAAATGAATGGTTTAGGTTCAGACAATGAGCTGGAAATGATTTTTCTCGACAATCATTCTCTACACCAGACAGACTCTGCCCGCCGGCGGGGAATTGGACACGTCACGCACGGAACTTCAGTTAGTATCTCGTCATGTCCCCAGCGGCAGCGATGACAGCGCTCATCCTGGAAGGCAGTGAAGTGCAGAATGACTTGATCAGGGATGTGTTCATTCGCAGCACGTCTTAGTCGCTGACGATGGTGGATCGAAGCCTATCCTCGGGCGACTGATAGAGGGGATGGTGCGCCAGCGATACTTTCAACGAGCCCCAGACATTTTAAATGATGTTGGCGCCCGGGGATTGAGGCGGCCACTCCAAGAGAGTGACTGTGCGCTCTTCTAGCAGTTGTTGCACCACACGAGCAGTGTGGATCGGCGACCTATCGCGTTAGAATATATAGTCGCCTTCCAGAAACGGGCCGTCAAGAATGCATGGAATCAGTACGTCGTCTATGACTGCCCTGCAGCGATGAACTTACCTTTGAGGCATATCAGTTGGCGTCGCACAACGCATAGTAAAGAATACCGGCTCATTTCACGCCGTAACGATGAGATCGGCGCCCTGCAACTGATAGTAGAACGTTTAGCGACAATGCGGCCAGCGCGCGCCGCCGTTGCAGACGACGCCGTTCAAGATCCCGCCCCTCGAGCACCTGCGCGAGCTGCTGCCGCCGCCCGACTCAAGCGCTCGCCGCATCGTGATGCAATGCGCTCCGAGTTTTCCCCTAAATGTGAAACAGACTCAGTGTTGCCACGACACATTAAAAAATAGTAGTAGATTTTTTCGCGAAAAATCAGTAGAAGTCAGTAGATTTTTAATTTCAATTTTTGCACTCAGTTTATGAGCCCACGAATTCAGTGCTTATATTAGTACTCTGTTGAAGTATTGTAGCTTCCAGGAAATAGCACTAAAATTGACCCCGAGTTTCTTAGCGATACTTTTGAAAAACCGGGGGATCCAGAGAGCCATTGTCAAGCACGAATTTAAAAACAGCGAAGCCCTCCGATGGCCTATTCAAAGGCGTCAGATGGTAGTTAGTACCTGAAAGCTTTAGAGTATAGTATCTTCCAGACAGGAATAATTGGAGATCGCTGGGAGAGGCCTCCATAGAGGCCTCCGTGCTGCAGTGCACATAAAAATAGGTTGGTCATGATGATGATGATGGTGGTTGCATAGTTGTGGAGTTTGGTAGTGCACCCACTTTCACAAATTCACCGCCTCACCGTTTCCCATAGAGCATAGAAACTCTATGCCTTTTCCCCACTTTGCTCAAAGACAGAGGTAGCGCCACGTTTGAGAGTCTGGAAACGCTGGAGTGTATATTAACCTCGGCTGCCAACCACGTTTTTTTTTTCTCTCGCTAGGTGGCATCACATTAATATAACCTCTCTAACCTCTATAACAATCCATCCATCCCCTATACTGAAAAAGTTGCAGATTTCGCTTTCGTTTCAGTAGAAAAGCAAGAAAATCAGCAGATTCAAGCGCTTTATCACTGAATCAGCAGAAAATTTTCAAAATCAGTAGATCTACTGATAAATCAGCAGCCGTGGCATCACTGAACAGACTGTAGACCGCCCTTCACGCGTACACACGTAGGCACACACCGCGCGCGGCGCGAAACGTGCCCAAACACGCGCAGTGCAGAGGGCAATCAAGGCGGCGCGAACGAGAGATGGGAGATGGGTACCACCCGCTAATAGAATTTTGCTTCGCATGCGGCGCTCTCAACGCCGGCGCAGCAGCGCCGCTCTCGGTGCCGTTCTTGTCTATGGCGCGGGCCCTATACATAGTATGCACGTGACGTCACATCCGCTGCTGTCGTCTGCTTCCGCTACCTTCCGCCATCTTGGGGAACCTTATCAACAAGCGCGCGAATAGGCATATAAGTTCCCCAACATGGCGCCGCCGTAAACCGGAAGTCGCAAAGTATCCTTGAATGACGTACGTGCATACTATGTATAGTGAAAGGGATCCGCGACGCCGTGCGCTGTGTTTTCGCCGCTGTTCGCGTTGAAACGAGAGGCAGCACGAAGGTCAATTCGCTCGCTACTGCTGCCGCGCTTCCTTACTCCAGCGTTTTGACAAAGTTTCCGCGGTTATCGAGTGAGATATGTTCATGTTTGCTTGTGCGCGCGTGGCATCATGCTTGGTAATTTAGTTAGCGAATGTTTACGAGTTTACACGGCCAATAAAACTGTTATCCTTACTTCGTATTGCTGTCTACTAAATTGCTATCGCAATGGATGCTTCGCCTTTCGGGCTAAACTGCGACCTTTTTTTTTCCTTTTGCCCTAATGCTCCATTTGTGATTTTAATTGACAAGGATTCATAACATGCGATGTAATGAGTCTAATGACATAAACTTTCTAACGGTAATTAATATGTAGGACATGTGAACATCGTTTTATATAAGAAAGATAAAAACAGCCGTTCATTAAACGAACAATATTCGAAAAGTAGACGATAATCGATTAGATTGGATTTTCTTCTGGCACTATTCGATTCGCATTCGATCCGCGGTCTCAAAAACTGCCATTCGCACTACCGTATTTTTAATAGTCAATGGCAGGTTAGGACGGCCCTTCGCAGTATTTGAGCGAGTTTCGTGGCCTGAGAGCTCATGGACACTGTTAGACTGGGTTCGTGATTGTTTCTAGGCAACTGGAATGGACACCTTCGCCGGGAAGAGCTACCTCAGCGCCTCAAGGGACGAGTTCCTGCGCTACCTCAACTCGACGCTGATGGCTGCCACCGGGAACGGAAACGCGTCGAGTTCGCTCCTGCAAGTCGCTCAGTTCTACTCGTACTGCATCCGTTTCACTTCGGCAGCGGCGGACGGAGTGTCCTCCTCCATGGCCGAAACGGTGAAGTCGTTCCGGACAGAGGCCGAATCCGCAGTCGAAGCCACGAATTTCATGTCCATCATGAAGCGGATTTTCACGCTGTCCATCCTTCACGGCGTGCACACGTTCTTGGGAGCACAGCTCGTAGTCAGCAGCGACGGCATCACGCGTCTCCGGCTGTTCCCGGGCATGACTCTTGGACGGAAACTGGGCGAGACACCGCAGTCCGAGGACGTCCAGGAATACCTCTCCATCGTGTTCGAGCAAGCCGAGAAAATGATGCCGGCGGAGACTGGCTTTAACGTGACGCTCGACGAAGTACTCAACATAGACCACGCTGTGTACTACCCGCGGCCGCCCCTCCATTCGCCTGTCGAGAGGCGCGCTATCAGCGCGCTAGGCGCGCTGTGCCACGGATCCCGAACGTATCGTTGGATCAGGCTTATCAACACGCACGTGGTCAGCAGCGAGGACAAACTGGATTACAAATCCGAAGCGTTCTCCGACCAGTGGGACGCCCTGAGCAATATACTTCGTTACACATACCTGAAGAGTTCTGTCGGGGATCTTCTGGCGATCTCGGCGTACCTATACCTCCATGTTCTCGTCGACGCCCTGAGACTCGACTTCCATCGACGGCGGGGCTTCAGGAGCCCCGAACGACTCGTCGAAGTCTGTCTGCACACCACTCAGAGCGCCGTCGCTTATGCTCGGTCAGCCGTGGACAAAAAACTATTGGACGAGTCCTCCTCGAGAGGCGGGGCTGACACCGCAGTAGCGTTCCCGCCGCTGCTGAAGTTGTTCGCAAACGCCGTCCAAGAGTGCACTTCAGGAGTCTGCAAGAGTTTAAGAAAAGTAATCGAAAGTATTGCGAGCAGAGTTCACCTGCACTCTTCCGAGCCACCACACCAGGGTGAGTCGACGCTACTACGAACACTGTTCCCGTTACGAGCGGCTGTCCCCAATATGACCTTCTCGAAGCTTTCGCAATTCCCCTTGACGTACGCGAAGTTTCGCTCGGCACGGGCCATGGCTTACCTGGCGACGCCGCAATCGGAATTGGACAGGGAGGCGGACAAGGCCTTTCTTGGAGAGAGTGTCGTTTACGTTGATACCCTGGGCCTTGTCTTTGTGCCGGGATACCTGAGCCGACGTCCTGTACTGTACTCGAAGGAAGTTCCTCTGGAGTTCTCCATGGGCTCTTGGGCATTCCTGGTGGCTAGGCAGCTGTACCGAGCCGCCGTAGATTTGTCGTTACATTCAGGCGTCTTGCGCCACAACGAAATCGTGTCGGTGCAGAACTTCGAACAGTGCTTGAAAGCGTTCACCTCTCGACTGACGAATTCGTCAGCAGCTGCATACCGAAGAGACCACGACGGTCGCGAAGCCGCCAGGTGCGTAAAGATTGATTGCACGGTCTTAGGTGCTCGTTACGCTTGTAAACTGCGTAATGATTTGTTTGAATTCATTGAGATTGTTTGAAAAACGGGAAGTGCAGGGTAACGGAGGTGCATGAGAGTCGGTGCGCGCACAAAAGGCGCCAGGGATAGCGTGGCCGAAGGACATATGAAAGCGCTCAGTGAATGTCACGGAGCTATGCGGTTTGTGCTTAAGTAGCTATCAAAGAAGATAACGAAATACAATGAAAGACAGGGTCGTTTGCACGGACGCACAGTCCAGCAAAAAAGAGTTACACCTTCATACAAGGACAACCAAATACAAAGCTAGCAAAACAAGCCAGCATGTGCGTTCACGAGAAAGTTCAGATAGCACTGCAACTTGTAAGGAAAACGTTTCACCGGGTCGCGGGACTAAGTGGTAGACAAACTTGAGGACACAGACGGAGATGATCAACGCAGAGGCACGCGCAGAGAACGTGTCAGAGGCGTAAGGGCAATGATGTCAAGGGTGCGGGAGTAGCGGCCTATACCGCGTTCCGAGCCCAAGGTTACTGCAGGCATCCCATAAGACATGATCGGCACCGCATCCAGTTCGTCCTCGTTGCCAGCGGATGGCAACGCCGTAAAAGAAGTCCAACCCGAGCTTACTCGGCGTTTCAATAGGAACTTTTGCCTTCTGCATAGGACAACGTCGAGTCCGGATACTAGAACATCACGTACGCTTCCTTCCTTGGGAAATGCTCTAACAAAAGGTATACATCGAAGGCTCGAAGATAGTCACCATACCGCGAACGGATTTTGCCATCCCAGAAGACATCTAGCAGAACGGCGTTACCATAAATTTTCTAGCGAAGAGGAGGTTTCCCTACAACCTTCCCAACACGCCACGTTAGTAGGACACCGTCAGACATTTCTATGTGGGTGTGTTACGGTACTTGAAAAAAATTTGATGCGCCTTAGCTCAGCTAGCTAACCCTGGATATGCAAACTGAAAGCTTGGCTTAGCCTGGTTAAGTCTCGGTTTCACTTGGTTAACCTTTGATTTAGCTGTAATTATTATACTTAGGTATACAATCATCGTTAAGCAGGGTATGACGGCTGTGCCTAGGTCGGTGGCTATAGGCATGACTGTGATTAGGCTTGGGTAGACACGCATCATTCGGCGGTGCGACGCCTGTTGTGCCACAGGGAAAGCGCAACTGCTGGGCATGCGAAGAAACACCGCGAACATGCGTAGCGTCGAAGCACAAACGTACAGGGCGCGAACTCGGTCGCTACATTGATCTCGACGGTGCGACGCCTGTTGCATTCCGGACCCACTCCAGTGAAGCAGCTCGCCGGGCGATATCCGCGGGGTGGTCAGACGCCGCTTGGCGACGACTGCTCAAAGCTTCCCGCTACGGGCCGGCCTCGCTCTCATCCATGGCCAAGCTCGCACTGACTAGGCGAGCGTGGCGCTCCTCTTAGGCGCGCCGCGAGTCACCTGGTCAGGCGGCGACCCAACTGCGGAGAGCGCATGCGCCAAGCCGGCGGTTGCGGCGGAGCTCGGCGCGGCGAGTCACGTGACGCGTTGCCAAGGCTACGGCGTAGCTGCGGTCAAACGAAGGTGATATTGCTGGCGACGGTGAAACTGGCCCCACGCGGTTAGTAAAGCTTTCACTTTAAAAGTTTAATGGCGATTCAAACTCCAGTTGAAGTTGATGAAAGACCGTCTTACGGAGTGAGTTGCGGGTTACATACACACGTGGCGTGACGTTCGCAAACACGTGGATAGGAAAAACTCAATGACGGCGAGAAGCATCGGCTAGGGCTTCAGGTTCTTGTAGGCGCTGTCGCCTTCCGTCGGCCTCGCGTTCCTCTGCTGCGGCATGTCCATGACGGGCACAATGTGTGCGTCCGCATCGCGATTTTGAACTGCAGGGTAAATTCCGAAGGCGTTGTCGCTTAGCCTCAGCTTCGATACTGCATCCGCAGCGCCGCGTCCGGGCGCGTCTGACGTTGAGCTGCACACACAGCAGCCCGTTGTTCCTTCGTCTGGACGACGGAGCGTTCTTGGCACGTATGCGGGCCCTCCATGCTTCAGTACGATTAACGTTTCACAGGAGCTCCTTGGCGTGCATTCTGACAATTAACATTCGGAGGCATGTTTGCGTGATGAGAGAAACGCTGTGCTTTGCTGCAGAAACCGCGCACCGACAGGTATTGTGGTTTTACTACGTGTGCGAAAACGATGGCACAAGCTGGCAGGGTCTGCGTAGCTGTTGTACCATCCGTTCCAGCAAGCAAAGCTGTCTAACCTGAGGTCTTAAATTCAGCTGCTTGTGTACACCAGTCAGTGCGATTTGAACAAGCACATGCCTAGACATATTTCGCCACCTGGCGTTCAAGTTATGACACAAACTGAAGGCGTACAGTTAATGTGAATAATGTTCTTCAGAAAACGTAATAAAACTAAAGAAATTGGGATTCTGTACGTGTAATTATCGACAACGGCGGTTTGTCGCGCGGCGTGTGTCTGAAGTGTCTGAACGCGCTGGCTTGCACGCGGGAAATGTTCAAGGATGTTCTATTCAGCCTGCTGGGGCATGCCCCTGGTATAATGGTTAGAGCGTCGGGCGCTGTACTAGGGGTCCTCTGTTCGAAACCTGCCGTCGGACAATTATATTATTGCGATAGCAATTTATATGGACACTCCAGGCGCATTTCTGCCGTCGGCGTCGCCGTGAGGTTCCGTATGAGTGAAAGCGTGTGAGGGTGAGCCGGCGAACGCTGTTCAATTTCGAGTGCGTGCCCTCTCCTGTGGCGCGCGAGGCAGGGCTAAGGTGAGGGAGGAGGAGCGTTCTTCTCGGGCGGGTGCGCCACCGCTCCGTACAGAGTGGAGACAACCGCAGTGTTCACTGCGCCGTTGGCCACGCGGGTCGCGGACACCGTAGTAGACGCCTTTGGCGGGCGCCGTAGAGACGCGTTGTCGGCGCTCGTGTGCCTTGAAAGCATCTGCGACGTGGCTAAAGTGCGCACCCGCGTGGGCCTCATCTTCAAGGTGATCTGTGATGTTTGCAGAGTGCGCTTAGTGCTGGTACCTTCGTATGCTTACGACGTTTCGTACGCGTTGAAGCGACAGATGCACGAAGATCAACTGGTTCGCGGCTGCCGCGATTCCTGATTCCAACGTTTTCACAGACAGTTTCTGCTGTTATCGAGCAATGTGTGTTCATGTTTACCTGTGCGCACGTGACGCCGTGCTGGTTAATTTAGATAAAACATGTTGGCGGGCTAGTCGCATTGAATCCAGGATAAAATGTGTAAGCGCGACTGAACGAGGACGTATAGAGAGAAGCTGACACACAAAGACAGCTGTCTCCGTGTGCCTTTCTTTCTACGTCCTCGTTGAGTCGCGCTTACACATTTTATCATTGTTAATTCAGTTAGTAAGCGAATATTTACACGTTTATACAGTCGATAAAACTACTATCCTTACTTCGTACTATCTACTAATTTGCTATCGCTATCAGTGCTTCTCCTTTCCGGCGGAACTGCGAATCTTTTTTTTGCTCAATAAATATAATATATAGAAAAATAATTATATTCGAAACATCAGGACGACCAGTGGTCCCAAGGGGGACATAGCGGTCGACATGTTTAGGCTGCACTATCTCCGGGACCGGCCCACGGTAAGAAGCTAGAAACACCCGATACGGAAAAGTGGTGGCGAATATCGCTAAAAAAGACTGCCTTCTGATTGACTATCTATCTATCTATCTATCTATCTATCTATCTATCTATCTATCTATCTATCTATCTATCTATCTATCTATCTATCTATCTATCTATCTATCTATCTATCTATCTATCTATCTTTGCATGGCCCGCGCAGCCTACCCTCTAGTACACCGGAGGAAGCAACGACGCATGCTTGGGGCGAGCTGTTCTTGACGTCTCGCGGATTGGCTCTGGCGCACGGTGCCTTGAAGGACGCCCTGGAACCGTACCAGTCAGCGTCCAACTGGCATGAATACTGGATGGACGCCCAGCGGACCTTCTTCGTTCGCTACTGCCTCATGTCGTGCGCCGCGAGCACCGTCCCGGGTCATCTGGACCCGAAAGCGCACTGTGCCTTGCCGCTGGCCACAATGGACGAATTCTCGGACGCCTTCAACTGCTCCAACGACGGTAGTGAAAGGGCCTTGTGCGCGCTCGAGTGACGTCATCGAGCCCGTCGACGACGCGTATCGCAGCACCCGCCAGAAAGGATGATAGAACGCCGTACCATGCACGTAGAAGACACACGTGCTTATTTTTGTTTGTACTATTTCGCCCTGCACAATAGTAAGTGATGTTCGATGACTGGTGAACAAGCTAAATACTGCGAACAAAATAAATTGTCTTTAACGGCATCGGGATGTCAGAAGTTTCTGTTCATGACCGACGACGGCAATTTTTTTTTCTTCTCTACGAATTCACGAGGGAGCGAAGGCGGACGTTCTACAAGTCACTTAAGCGAAATTTCACTGCCTGCTGTTAGTATATTGTTTAATCTAAGAGTTTTGCCAGTCTGCGGGATGTGCGTCTCAGGGCGATGAGTTTTGCGCTACCTATACAGATGTTTGTTACTCAACGAAATGGAACAATAAGGAGAAATGACGGTAACGGTTAACTTTTCAACCGATCAGGTTAAGTCAAAATTAAAATTATGGGGTTTTATGTGCCAAAACCACCACCTGATTATGAGGCACGCCGTAGTGGGGGACATTCCCGATTAATATGCATCACCTGGCGTTCTTTAACATGTACTTAAACCTAAGTACACGAGTGTTCTTGCAGTTCACTCCCAAAGAAATGCGGCCACCGTGGCCGGGATTCGATCCGGCGACCTCGTGCTTAGCAGCGCAACATCATAGCCACTAAGCAACCACGGCGGGTAACGGTTAAGTTAGGTTACGTTGGATCGGGTTGGCTTAAATTATGCGCTTTGTTGCTCATTAATTGTTCAGTGGAATCTTTCGATTCGCGGTATTATTTACTCAATTGGGAAGCTACGGTTTCAGTGCTCGGGAACTATTAGACGCTCACTAATTGCAGCCGTTCAACTTGTTGCGCATTCGTACACGCATATGCGTTCGCCTAACGTATAAGACTGAGCAGCTGGCTGAATTGCGCGCCGCGCTCATGCCTGAGAGTCACTGAACTTTTGGTTTCCTATGCTTCACTATAGCAAAACCATAACGTCTTCAGCATCGTGTACTCATGTACCATGCTTGTTCAGGGAAGAATGGGTGTATGCATAGAAATGTGCGACACGTATGCAACATTTAGGGATTCTGCACCTCTTGTGCTGTGGACATACCAATTCTGCAGGATTGGCCAAGGATGAGCACATTCCCAGCGGCACACTCCGAATGGCTAAATCAAAGAAGGTAAAGTTGGGTCCGTTGCAGTAAATTATGTATGGGGGCACTCTGGGTGCTCCGAGTGTGTCTTGCGGACGTGCAAAATTTAGCATATTTTCCTGGCAAAACTACAAACGCCACCGAGATAAAACTTAGCGAAGATGGATTAAACGCTATGGCAAATTTGTGTGCGAAGTTCAATGCCCTTGGATTAAAAATACAGCCTTTGTAGAAAAGAAAATTCCTTTAGAAAGTGCTCAAAAGCGTTATGTTTCCAATATAAGTCACGTTTTTCAGTGTCCCGATCGAACTCTACGTTACACAAAGCTTGCATTTGCCGAAAATACGGTACATGGCATGGGTTACGTAGCAAAATTCAAATCATTTGGGTTCATTACGGACTGTGCAATAAATTACGTATCCAAGCACTCTAGAGCGTATACATGACTTGAGTTTCACGAGAGGCGCGAACGTTTGCGCGCAAATTCAAAAACAAATCAGTCGTACAACGTTCTTACTATAAAATCACAGCCGTGCGCCATTGCAACGAACGCATCTACAACGAAATTACGTGTACAACGAAGGAATGATTTGTTACGCTTCTGCTGTGAGCTGTAAGGTGCGCGACTTTTACAACGAAGTTACCTGTACAAAGAACGATTTCGGAGACCCCGAGCTCTTTATAAAGACGTTCGAGCGTACGCGCATCTTAAGTTCTTATTACAACTGTTGAAATGAAACAGTCTCGCTGCAAATTGCGTTGTGATTCTGCAAGGCCGCACAAGTCTGCTGTCAAATTTTCTAAAATCGTACCTATCTGGAGTAGCACGCTAGGTGGGCCACCAAGCAAACCACTCCGGTGGATTAAAAAGCCCCTCCCCCAGCTATATATCTCTCTCTAGTAAGAATAGTACGTACGATGCCCCCTGACCTGCGTGTCGGGGGGTGGGTAGACCACCTTATCCGCTGGAAAGTAAACTTTATTATATCTATCTCTCTAGTCGTTCAGGACTTCTTTTCGAAGTGGACTAGATGTTTTTTTTTTTTTCAACGCTAACAACAATTTTGAAACACTAATAGTATGGTTGTGCAAACGCATTTAATTCATTATTGTCGTTACTGGAAACCTTACTATATGTTTAGCTTAATATTGCTAAAAGTATGATATCAGAAAGATTGACTATATGCGAACCCGTGCAAAAAGGAAAAAAAAGAAAAAGGTCGGCGCAGCACGCTTTTACTTTGGGCGCGGATTCGTAGTGAGCAATCTGAAGGCCAGTATATTATTTTTTTTTTATCTTTGTACCACTCAACTTTTAAACGCGTTTTATATAAAAGATCGACAGCCTCACCATTAGTGAGTATGTTCATTCAAACAACGACCTCATTGTTAACGCGAAAACTGCCAGAATGTTTGGAAGAAAGAACAGGAAACCAGCTCAACTATTCGTGTTCCACATGGTGTCAGGGAGAAACTCGAGCAGCGTCCAGGTGTCTCTGGGGGAAGCCGTCACTAAAAACGACCATTGTCCCACAGCTGCATCCGTTGTTTATTGCCGAGTTTTGTGGGTTAAAGTATTAACGTGTACGAACGCGAGTCTGCAGGGCTACTTGTGTATGGTGAATTGAGCCCGCGCTTTCTTGTTACCCCTGGAATTCGACAAGGATTTCGATTATCGCCTATGCCTTTCATTCTCTGCTTCGACCACCTCTTGCGACACCACCTCAACGTCGAGCCATACAAAGGCTTGCACTTACGTCTGCTCTAATGCGTGAGCATTAGGAGCGTCAAAAGTGGAAAAAAAGTGTATGTGAAATGTGGGAAGGTGGTCACGTGGTAGAGGTGTAGCTGGCGGTGTTGTGTTCCGGACAACCGTCAGTTGCCTTTCCCGCCTCGAAGAGGCAGGACGTTCGTCGAGTGGTGTCCTGATATTTTGCAATGCGATGAACGTGGTTTCAGTCAGGGGTACTGGACCTCAAAGAGGCGCGACGTAATGCCTAACGCATTTCTCTCGCAGTTGCCGCTAAATCGTCACAGATATTTTTTTTTCCGGGTTGGCAACAGTAGCCTCGCTTTTCCGGGCCGCTACTTGATTAGGGTGGCTAGCCACCCTAACTTGATGAGCAGAGTTCACTCCGGTGCTCGACTAAATGTACACAAAAGTAGAGCGATGCCATTTAGAGCTTTTGACGCGAACTTCACAGGAGACGTTCAGTGTGTTGGCGGAGTGAATGTTCTGGGCGTGACCTTGAACCACCTGAGGTTCTTCAACGTGCACCTAAATCCAAGCACACGGGCGTTTTTCCATTTAACCCTGATGCGCACAAATTTGAATCAACGGATTGAAGCCAGTAATTTCAGAAAACACGTCCGCTTCGGACTAATTTTGAAACCAGCACCAGTTTTGAGATAAGCGCTGTCAAACTTGCGGTAAAGATGCACTGTTGTTGCACCACTTTTTTAACAAAACCCTTTTTACATGCGTCAAAGTAATACGTGGAGTAAACTATCTAGCTTCAATGTTAATTAGAGAAACTTTAGTAATTAGCCGGTCATGTATTCCGATTTAACGTGCAAATAATTGTCCGACTTTCAGAGCAGTCCAGCTCGCGAAGTAGAATTGCACTACATATGCCAGTGGCAATTTTTACAATTATTTCTTACGTTTAATGAGCACCCTATATATTAAACAAAATTTTAAGCTGACTCGATTCCAGCTGGCATCGATGTAATGCGACGCATTCACGGTGTGGTTGAGAATGGTTCTTGTAATTCATATATCGGTTCTTGCAGCGATCGATAATGCTCTCGAGATGTGTTGCGAACCGATGACGAGTGCAGCGCACGATCGTGTTTGCTGGTGTTGCGACACCCAGCGACAAAAGTTGGCGTCAAAGAGTTCACTAAAAGGCGGCACATACACAGTGGTACGTACCCACGGAAGCGGCCCACATTTTTGAAGCACTATACCTTCGGGATGGGTCGACATTTTTGAACTACACTATCTTTGGGATCGGCCCATGAAAACAGCGAGACAATCATTACATAAAACTGGGTGTTCCTGTATACTACAGTAACAACCAACTATGTATCTTGAATGAACAATAAACTGAAACTAAACTGAAACTCGCCAAGAGTGCTTCGCATTGTTAGAAGCCAGTTGACAGCGTCAATAATGAAGCAATGGTGCAGTATGTCACGAGATGAAACAAATAGCGCTGTGTTCGTTGAAGGAAATAATTGTGATGCCATGTGGTGCTACAGCAGAACACGCTGTTCTAAAGGGATCGAAGCGAATATAGTGATACTGGTTAACTCTTTCGTTACCCCTATAAATGTGCGTGCTCATTGTCGGTGCTTTTATGTTCTGACGTTTTATTTCAAGACGCATACTAGTCGCAACGTATACCGCGATACACTAAATTATAGCCCGATCGCTGGTGTTTTGAATGGACGTAAAGCAGCAATAATTAATTGCTCAAACAGTTTCTGAGAATACTTTTGTGCAACTTCAAAGCAGCACCTCGGAAACACAGTAATAATTTCCTATTTTCAGTACAAGTGCCGAGGGTAAAAAAATTCACCGATTACCATACTCCCTTACGCGAAATTTGAGCGCAGCTCTATACGTGTTTTCATTTCTCGATATATTGAGGCATTGCACAATCACAGCACCGACAGGCACAGCCGCGACGCGCGGAGGTACCATATATAGACCGACCACTGCAGCTTATGCAACCGTAATCTTTACCGGGAAACGCTTATGGCAAACGCTATGCGCGAAGGCGAGCTTTCTGGTTCTTTTTTTTTATCCCCCGCACGGCCAGTGCCGTCACGGATGGATGGATGGATGGATGCTATGAGCATCCCCTTTGGAACGCGGCGGTGGGTTGCCCCACCAATCTTTTGTCATTATATTGTCTAATGTCCTACCTATGTATAAAAAAAGAAGAAAAGGGGAAAAAAGCCCACGAAGAATTTCGATTACTAAACTTTCTGAACCCCTATTGGGAACGTTGTCTTTGTACGCCTCCGTTGTTTGTCGTTTGCCTACTTCCACCAATCTTCCAATCGCCTCTTACTAACCTCTATTGCGGACATGTTTACTTTCCCCCTGCTTTCGCTGAACCCAAGGGCTTCAAGGAGGCCAGAGGTGCCTAAATCGACCGCTGGGCGGTTATCTTCACATTCTAACAAAACATGCTCCATCGTTTAATTAGCTTTACCGCAGCAAGCGCACGCTTCTTCTTCCTTGTTGTATCTCGCTTTATACGTACATTTATTTCTAAGGCATCCTGATCTCGCATCCTGATCGCGGATACGCCCACGTGAGCGTAATTTGATGGTGCTTCAAGGTGGCTTCTTCCACTTTCCTCCTCACGCTTATTCCGCTACACCCTCATCCTCTTGCTTTTCTCCTCGCGCTCTCATCGCTCTCGCCGTCTTTCATCCGCCGCTGCGCTCCGCGTTCGCTCTTTATATATAGCTCTTTCAACCCTCGCTGTGCTCGTCAGCTCGGTTACGGCGAGGCACGCCGATCGACGCTTAACCCAGGAACAGGCGCCTTTTAAGAGCTGCGGTCTAAAAGTTCCGTTACAGGCTCCCTAAATTTAGCTCTATCAGGCTCATAGAATGGCAGCTTCGGGAAAACTGCCCCGTTCTTCGGTCGCCTTAATGAAGACAAATTCGTGTACAGGCTGCCTCAAAGCGAGGCATTATTTTCGAATGACTGGAAATTATTGAGCGGAAATTAGTTGCTCCGTGCGTTCGCTCAGGGACTGGTGCCTCAGCGCCACGGCTCCCCTATACTGTAGTATCAGTTGGAACAGAAACCACTTACATCGATAAGTCATCAGAAATCACTTACGTTGATAATGACTTACTCCAATAAGTCTTGTGCCATACATTCGAACACAAATGAATATTCGTCAATTTTCAATAGCAAATTTCTTAATCGAATACAAGTCGAATATATAGGGCTATCCGGATGACGCTTCATAACGTGTAAATACACAGACGCTTTGCTAACATTGTGAATACACAAGGATGTGAACAATGTTTTGTATTAATAGTGGTGAAAACGGCTCTCCATTACTAGAGAACCATTCGAAAAGTGTCATTCAAATCGCTTCTGGCACTATTCGATTCGTATTCGATTTGGACTCCAATATTACCATGAGAAAGCTTTGCGCTGTACGCGCCAGTGAGTGCACAAGGTCTTCCTGTTTCAACACCACTTCAACAGGGACAAATTTGCTGCGACTTCACAGATCACGTGCAGTGCTGAACTCGCACACTGTACACGCTGCGGTGGCTCAGGCTATGCGGCGTTGCTCTGAGGAGCGCGATGTCACGGGTTTGACTCCCGGCGGCCGCATTGCGGTGGAGGCGGAATGCGAAAACGCTCGTAAGAGCAATAACCACCCATTACATATCGATAAAGGTGGTGACCATTTCAATGTGCGTGCCAAATGGAACGGGGCTTCTGCTCGAAGCGTTCACTCATAAGTCATCTCTGCACGTCACAAAAATCGGAGGCAGTGGTGTCACAAACAGGCTAACGCACGCGCCGGTCAGCCTGGTCCAGTGTTTGCAAGCCGCACAGTGACCGCGCCTTGCTTGAAACCTGGACGCACACCGCACAAAGTAATTATGAGCATCCCCGCATTTCACACAGGATAACAAGCTCGTTTCCCCGCCAAACGCATGCACCGTCACCTTATTAAGCTTTCGACGATTGTAATACGGTTTCGACATTTGCACCGACTCGTGTTGCGATGCTACAGAACACCCTCCATATTTTTCTGACCTACAGGGGTTGTCCTTGTAAACAAACCCCATAAACGCGAAGAAATTTGGCGCGCTTTTCGGATTCGTCACGTTAATGCACGTTCGAGGAATTGAGGCGTCATACGGTGTTGGCGGCTATGTAGAGCACGAAAAGCGAGACAAAAGTTTTGTGTTGGTTATCTTTTAACACAGGTAGCGGGGGAATGAGGTTTGCATGGGATGCCGTGCGTATACGAGGGTAGACACAGCGTCGCCAACAAGCACGTCACACCGACAGTGTAATAGCATAGAGTTTCATACAATAATTATTGTAGGAAACGCAGTGCTGCGTTGACAGCCAAGAACATGCAGCGTCGATGCTCTCGCGGCGACTACGCCGGCTGACATCCCAAACAAGCTCCAGCAAATCGGCCAATTTCCAATAACGTGAACCGTAATGCAACGCTTCCCAACAAAACTTAGGCTCGGATTGTGGCAGACAGTCGCGGACTTTTGCAGCGAGTGAGACAATATAGTAGAGCGAAGAGTACGACGACGGGTTACATAACAATCCGGTGATTATCACAATGCTAAATTATGAAAAGCCAGCGGATCTCGCGTTAGCTGTTGTCGGACCATACATACACCAGCCAAATGCGCAACAGCAGTAAGTTCAGTTCGGTCACATGCCGTTTTTGTTGCAATAGGCTGAAGGTAGAGAGAAAAAATAATCTCACCTGCGGATTCGGTGTAGTTGTCAGGACGAAACATCCGCGAGCACACAGTCATTCACCGAGGCCGTTACAGCGGTTACAGTTCTCGCGTCCAAAATGGCTACGTTCACCGCTACCACCGCGGTTCGCCGGCACTCGCAAAATGATGAAGTTACCACTTGGCAGCACTTCCGTGTTTCCAAACCGCGTTCGCACGTCGTCGGAAAGAGCAGCACCACATCAAGATTTTTCTATGCCGCGACGCTGCTCACAAACCCGAACGCACTATCGAGCATCCCACAACAGCTGAAGTCCTGGTTTCGGAATCGCGGCGCGCGTACGTCCTGTGTCGTCTGTTTGGTAAAGTTGGCGAGCTCGAAAACTGCATTAGTCCTTGCGAATAGGACTCCTGTATATAAGTGAGCAAAGAGGTGCAGTTACAACACAGATACGCGCACAGCAACGACCGAGGGGAGACCATTCAGAGCACATACGTAGCAGCGGCCGCTTCACGGTTGTTTCGCGCGCTGCGTACGGAATTTCTGTGTCTGGTGCCCTTAGATTTGTCCCTAGGGGACGACCGACTCCTGTGCAGTAGATCCAAACGGGTCTTTTGGGGTCGACTGCACCTTATCGAAAACGTGTCGCCTCGATTTAGGTACGCATATCGCTGCACAAGTACTACGTTTGTTCGCTCGCATTAGGGCAACCTGTATCACCTCGTTCTATTATTCGCCGGCGCTGTGTCCGTGCATCGAAAAGCGCGCGTTCGTTCGGCATCGAAAGCGCCTGGGGACATGTCTAGGGCCATTGAGTTTTCTAGGGCGGCCCATGGAACGGAGCACCGTAGAATGAGGAGCTCTCGGCGGGCTTTTTAGGGACGGTCTGTCCCCGTCAGTTCGAGGATTTAAAATCGTCCCATAATGCTAACCGTCATCAATTTTCGGTGCATTTCCCCACTACTTCTCCGTAACGATATAACATGGCACGCGTGGGTTTCCTGATGGGAAAGCGCGGTATACTGGTACACGGACTGCACGCAAGAAGGATTTGGTGAAATTACCCACAGCCATAACTTATTAAAATGCTTCGAGCGAGATATAGCAGATTGCCGCAGCGTGTAAGTTAAACAAAGAAGGACGATAAACTATTATACAACAGTCATTCCTCCAAATAAACACTAAAAAGAGGAATATGTTAAGCTGTGTATATAAATTACGCTTATGGAATACTAGAAACGTCCATAAAAGCGGGATCCATACGGAAGCCAAAGTGTCAAATACTTGCATAAATTATGGCACCTATAGATCGCCGTCCTTTCTTCTCTTGCGACATGAATTTATACCCCGACCAGACATATCATATGACCAGATGAGACGCAAGACGAAAATACGAAGGAAGACCTTGTTAACTTGTGAAGAGTGTTAACTGCAGTATGGCCAAATCGGAACACGCTAGCTAGTACACTCTAGAACACACGTACTCCAGTCCGAGCACGGCTTCAGGCGGATATAGGCTTGCAGGAATCGCCCTATTGGGTTCGAATTCTGGATCGCGATTGGCTTCCTCGACTTGCGTAAAAGAGTGAAGACATTCTATTCCGGTCGGGCTGGATTGCGATCGAAAACGCCCATGTGACAGCCGTATAATAAAGAAACCTAAACTAATCGTACATTGGCAAGTTTCTCGTTCAGTACTGCATCATCATTCAAAGCGCAGCGCAAGACGGACACGCCTATATGCGCAGAACGATGTAGAACAGGAGTCAAGCCGGTGTAGCTATGTCAGCACCATATATCCAGCGCAAGGTGCTGCAAAGTTGAAGACCTGCAGCACTTTTCTGCCATTCGCAACATGGATCCATGTATATGATCGAATTACTGAACCCTACAGTGACATAGCGGTTACTCCACTGGCAGACGAGAGTTGCTTCCCAGATTACGGTGAACTGTGAGCAGTTGCACACAACACAACAAATTGTAAGTTGGGGGCTGGAAGTTCTGCCATTGGACGGAAGCATTACACGCGGCTAAAAGCTTTGAAGAAGTCCAAATACACACTATATTGCCACTGCCGAAACGAGTCATGTTTAAAGAGGCGTGTGTGCAGCCGGGTGCTGGGCTGCGTGTCTCTCTGGACACGCTGTGCCATCTAGCGGCGCCGCCGCGAAGTCCCCGCGTGACAGTATATATTTTACAACTGTCACGCGGGGACTTCGCGGCGGTGCCGCTAGGTATATATATACAGACAAGACTGTCTGAATATATATGATGCGGGTTCACTTTTAAATGTTTTTCTTTCGTTTCTTTTTTTGTCACTGTTATCCAACTTGGCGTCAGAGGTTCACTGAACACCGGCACATAGTGTCACATACACAGTGACGCAAGTTGGCCCTACAATTGGTTTCGAATGTGGTTCCCTCAGCACAACAGCCCAATGCTTTACCCATTGACCGTGGTCTACTGGGTTACTCAAATTGGTGGGAAAGAGGTCACAGGCCGACAGACAGAACCAAAAACTGGCTTACGTTCCCATAAAATGCCGATTGCATAAAAAAAATATTACAAATCTGTGGCAATTTAGCGATAAATGCAAGCATTTATTGCATTTACATCCAGCGTATTACCTGCTGGTTAGATGTGCAGCAGGACTGTACAAGGTTGATTGAATAGAGGATTTTCATTTATGAAGTGACATTAAAGGTCTTACAATGCTTGAAGTCCTTAAATATAACTGCTTCCTGTAGTTTTGTTTCCTCAACCCTTTCAGATGCTGCGTACACGATTGCGTACACCAAGATAGTGCATCAACAGCGAGAGCACTGATGGAAGTAATATTTAAAATGTGTTGCATACATCTTGGAAACACATTTGGAATTGTGCTGCAATATTTCATAACATGTGCAGAATGTTTCAGCAAAATGAGTGGGAAGGTAGACTGCTCAGTGTCATTATGTTGTATGCAGCAGGTTCACTTCTATTGTTTTTTACAATGTCATGCACGAAGCATAATTTTAAAATGGCTGGTAAGTGCTTTTCAAGCATTTCAAACCACGAAATGGTTTTATGTTCTCATATTTGATGTTCTTGTGATGAGTTTTTGTGCAGTGTCCACATTCTGTAAACTTGACCGAACGCACTAAAGAATAAAAAAATTTTGAATCTTTCCTATAGTTGTACACTTACTACGATTCTGAAGACAAGAACTGTGGCGAAAGCAAGTTTTTATTCAACTGGATAAAGTAGCGTCTGAAAGGGTTACAGGTACAATAAAGGGAAATATTAATTTTATAACTTATCTGTCTGGAAGTCTACCATCGCTTTCTGGGCGCCATTATATTTGTTTACATAGAAAACTGCCACCGAACATCCTGCTGCCATTTAGTTTGAACCGCCAGCGTCATAACTGAGGCCATGATGTAATCTCCATGTCACCACCTCTGCTGCTATCTGTGAATCGGTCACTCCTCTCTCAAACTCGCTAACGCGGAGTTTCTTGGACCGCCCACTTTGTGCTTCGGCTTACTCTCCCGGCAAGCAGACAGCATCAGCCGCCAGGTAACCTTAAGTCACAACAAACTTGAACACAAGAGAGGGACCATACTCCACGACAGGTGGCGCCACAGATTCATTTTTGCCATTTTCTTGCTTACAACAGCTCTATTCTCACTATGGGTGATGAATTTGTTCATACAAAAGTTTAATGTTACAGTCCAGCCCAACTTCATACTTTTCTTTAGTGTCCTTTCAATATATTGCATAGCCAACATTGCTGAATAGGGCCTCTGCGTCAAATATACGTACTTGTTTCCAGGTTCAGGATATCAAATTCCACAAAGGATGGACCGACTGAGTCTCCTACCCTTTAAGAACACTCAACAGCTCGACTGCACATGCATGAAAAATCATGTTAAGCATACAACTTTAGCAATTCTGCAGCTTATTGCGTTTGATGTACAAGGAGAGTGTAAAAGCAAGCTCCTAACCAATAGTGGTGGATTGCCAGAAGTCATAGTACTGGTAAACTTTTAATATGTGGGAAAGCTTATGTATACAGGAATTAACTGCTACATTTTTGCTCTGCTTGTGAGCGAGGCTGCACAGAAATTGCCAAGAAAGGCGTTTTTCTAAGCATCGACTGTACAACTGCTGTCTGAGCATGCATTGCGTATCTGGCATCAGGCCACCTCTTGGTCTGGTCTCCTACGCAAGTGACCATCTCATTTCCACAAAACTTTTCAAGTGCGTTGCAGAAACAACTGTTAACTCCTTAACGACCTTAGAATTGGCAGAATAAAAGGGGTAGCAGAGTACTGTTGCCAATTTATTAAAGACGATATTTTTAAGACTTGAGTCAAGATTGCGCGAGTACCCTTCTGTGTTCGTGAGCAATGAAGGGGAATTTCTTAGCAGGCAATGCACACATTCATGTCAAATGTTGTCGCAGAGATGTATATGGACAGGAGGCTATGAAAAGTTAAATGCTTTGTTATACCGAGAATTTCGCTACATTGAAGTTCGTTATATCAAGGTTTAACTGTATATGCAGGTTCTTACGGTACTCCTCTGGTATCCTTTCACAATCCAAACACTTCCAAGACGGAGACTGTCTGATGAGTGAAATCTTTTTGCGAACATATTTTTTAAAACTCGACGAAACATAATATATACAGTCTACGCTCGTTACAACGGACCCACGTACAACTTTTGCATATAACGGACCATATTGCTCAACCTTAATATCTCAGTTGAAATCAAGAAAAAGAAATGGGCATAGGCAAGACATGTAATGAGGAGGGAAGATAATCGATGGTCATTAAGAGTTACGGAATGGATTCCAAGGGAAGGGAAGGGTAACAGAGGGCTGCAGAAAGTTAGGTGGGCAGATGAGATTAAGAAGTTTGCAGGGGCAACACGGCCACAATTAGTACATGACCGGGGTAGTTGGAGAAGTATGGGAGAGGCCTTTGCCCTGCAGTGGGTGTAACCAGGCTGATGATGATGATTGCTCAACCTATTATATTATTATTATTATTGCAACTAAGTTCGCTTCTTAAGGACCACGCAGGAATGGACTATTAGTGGCATTTTTTGTCAAAAGCAGGAGCATAAAATAGACTTTTGCCATGTCGACACGGGCTGACAACTGACAGCGGACGATCGCGGCTCAATGTCACGCACGCAAGGGAGGAAGGTGGGGCGGCAATGTGGAGAAAGTGCTCGCCCGGGCGAGCGCCGTACCTTGAAAGTGATCTGCGATGAGGACAAAGTGCGTGCCTGCATGGGTGCTCTGTGATGAATCTGTGATGTGGACAAAGTGTGCCCAGTGCCGGTATGTTCGTATGCTCTGTGCTTTCGACGTTTAGTTCGCGTTGAAGTGAGAGACAGCACGAAGGTCAATTCGGTCGCCTGCTGCTATTGCGCTTCTTCACTCCAAAGCTTTGACAGCAACTTTTCGCGCTCATCGAGCGAGATGTGTTCATCTTTACCTGTGTGCACGTGACACCGTACTTGTTAATTTAGTTAGTAAGTGAATGTTTAATACTATATACAGCCAATAAAACTACTATCCTTACTTCGCATTTGCATAGATGTCTATTAATTTGCTATCGTAATTGATGCTTCGCCTCTCGGGTGAAACAGCGACTTTGTTTTTTACTTTGGGCGTTCGTCACTCATTCTTTACAATAACATAGCTGCACATCGTGACCAAAGTTTCGGAAAAGATGTATTTAGGGGGGGGAAAAAAACTGCCATTTTTTGTTGGGTTATTGGGGTATGTTGTAACGAGAGTCGACTGTATCACTGTTTCCACGGATATATTGCAGTTGGAAGTTCGCGCTCCGTCATGTGTGTCCTTTCTTCTTTCCCGTAGTGCACAAAAACCTACATGCATGAACAAATAATATGGTGGAAGCAGACACAGGTGTTGACTTCTGACACATCCCAAGCGAGACTACGACAGCTATTGCTGTAAACAACAAAAAAGAACCCCTTTATTGTCAAACAATGCCACCCTTGGCACACGAGTGGTGCTGTGTGATCGCTGATGAAGTGACAAGAGTCCCTGGTATGTACAGATGGATTGGCGTGATGCAGCACACCTGTGATGACAGAAAATCACTTCTTTGGCACCCCTGCGACTAGTGGTGGTCGCATGGGGCCGGGCCCTGGCCCCATAGGTCCCATCATTGGCCCCATCGGTCCCATTGGTGGCCTCATGCCTGAAAAAGAAGAACATACCTTGGAGACTGCACTAGTATTACTTCAAACTGGGAAGAAACGACCATGCACTGAGTGTGCAAGGTATTTGGGAACTCAGCTCTGAATTACCATAGTCATTAACATCCTCATTCCACCTGTACAGCTGCTTATTTTGTCTTCACGAACCCCTGTACATCTCTTAAAGGCCCCCTCACCAGCCCCATAGCAAATTTTAGTTGTATGCTGAAAGTTGTTGCATGTCCTCTAGGGAGCGTTCTGCCGCAAAAAATTTTCTAATCAGCTCATTAATAGCAGAGATACAAATATTTCAGTGTCGTGAACCCATGATTTCAGGAGGTGAGCTTCGCTGCAAACATAAGACGCTTGCCCCGTCTAGCCTCTGCAAGCGAAATTCCTTCCCAGTGTTCTCCAATACCAGACCGGGGCTTTCATGCAGCGCGGCGCACTTCCGCTGAAAGCGTCGCGTGCGAGCAGTTGCGATTGTCTTGTTTCGCACAGCGCACGATTTTGCGCGCTGTGCACGAGGACACCTGACTGGCGGTGTAAGTCAGTGCTACACGAATACTGAGGCAGACATAAGCAGATCACAGAGCATGATCCTGCGCTGGAAAACGGTAGAAAATGACAGTTTCGGAGTCTGCGCACGCTACTGCATGACAGTGGGGACAAGAAGACGAAACGGAAGTACATCTCTTTTGCTACGGTGTGAAGAAAAAAAAAAAAAAAGAAATGCAGACATTCGGTTTCTGTGTTTATTTCTCTAAGCTTTAGTTCGTCTATTCAAGCAACATATTACACAAATAATAGATGTTGGCTTGAATAATTCTCGAAGTCACGTGTCACCACGAGTGACGTCACAGTGCGAACATGCGTATGTAGGCGTACTAGCACGTGTACGTTATCCTCCAGTTTGGAGCGCAGCAGCCGCGAGGAGAAGGGAAAACGGCATTTGGTTTGGAATTTCAGATCTTTCTGCGACATGTAGCGATGTAATACTTTGCAGCCACGGTCGTTGCCAAATCCTATTTCCGGGATGAGACAACTATATTACAGCCAATTAGTACTCGTGGGTGACCACAAGAAATTAGTGCTCTAAGTGGTCAGATGCCATTTCGGCGAATGAGGTTCTCCAGGAGGTGGAGGCCATGATGAGTGAGAACCCTGAAAAGGCAAAGTCAACAAACATACAAGCCTTCCGTGGACAATGTTGCTAGGCAGCACCCCTATGTAATGGATTTGTCTGCTCCGACAGGGCCTGTGTGACCCTACAGTGGCTGTCTGCGATTGTCTGGGTCCAAAATACCCTCAATGTAGCATCCTAGTTCCCAATATAAACCTGCTGCGCAGCTAAGCGCGGGGTGCCTTCCTGAAAGGGAGACTTAACAAAAAGCCACACATTGCTAAGTATTTGCTAAGAGCAAAAAGCCCAAGATCAACAAGCACCATCTAATCCAAGCATGCAGCCATAACCCGAATTCAATCACTAATTAAGGCTAAAGATGGTTTTATTCAACAGTCTTCGAAAACAGCAATAAAACTGCTTTGTTATGGTGAGTTTAGTGGGAAAGTTTTCAATCAGAGGACAGCATTCAAAAACGGGGAAAAGCAAGGAACGGAAGCACACTGCCATGACTAACAAATGGCATTCAGCACTTATGCAGAAAAGCAATAAGTAGCAGTACAAGCGATAAGCAGCGTACATAGACAGACAACCGAGGCACATTTACTGCATTGCCCAGCTTTCTGCTTTTGTGAAATTATTAATGAAGTTGGGATTGAAGTTGGCGCATGGGCTTCTGAAATACACAGAGACATGCTCCTCCTCACCTGGCATCATCATGTTGGGGGGCATCGGTCCAGGTGGTCCCATCATGGGCATGGGGCCTGGCATAGGTCCTGGCATGGGGCCTGGCATGGGTCCCATGTGGGGTGGCCCGACTAGCGGCATCCGCTGTGGAGGACCCGCTGCAAAAGAACATGATAAACCCAAGATGAGAGAGTGCCATGGAAAAGTTGCTTGCATTAGTTTGCAGGGATTGTATACGGAAGGTTACGCTAAAACACTTTGATAAAACCAAACAGAGTCGTCATGCCTCCAATGTCTGCTGCACACAGACCACAAAACATGATAGTGTAGTAGAGCGCCTGCAAATAATTGATGATGGAATACTCCTGTGATAGCGTAGTGCTCAGTTCTTTCACGACAATACACATTACACAAGTATACTCATAGTCACACAGGTTTGTCCACAATAAGTTGGTGGCCTGTAATTTGGACGTGCTCAATATAAAGACTGAAAATTGAAAGACTGAAACAATTAGACAAATGAAAGACTGAAAGACAGCATGCTATTCATTAATTAGGATTGTGAGCAAAAAAAGCAATGTTATTGCTTTGATACATCACCAGGGTCCCCTTATACTGAAAGCAGCATAGACTAGTCTATATTCAGTAGTCAATAAACTTAACATGCCCTAGTAACTGGACAAGCCAAGCCAACTTTAGTCATTAATTTGTAAAAGCTTGATTCGTGGTTTGTCGTGTTTTCGTCTATCTGTAGCTACAGCATAAGAATAGTGGAAACAAACGGACCAGGTACATGCATGCATACGTGCATGCAGAAACATGCCCCCCTTCTTTTTTCCCCTTGTATGATACGGTCACTTTGATAAATAACAATATAGTTATAGGGTAAATCCGTTATTTCTGACTTCTGAATATTTCGACTTCTAGACAGTTCTCACAGAGTGCAAAGTACCAGTTGGCAACTTCTAGGGTCAACAAGAAAATGTTTGCCCTTGAGAGTTTGAACTCGTGAGCCAATGTGCCATGATGGTTCTCAAGTGTTGGAATAGTGGGGGTATGTTATGCAGCTCAAGACATGCAGTGAGGCAATGAGATGCATCAATATGTGCATGCTTGCTTCATGAAAGGTCAGCCTGGAATTGCAGAGGGATGTTACGCGAGACAAAGACAGATTTGCTTGTGTATGGTACAAAATTTCTTGCAAGGTGACTGAACATAAACCACTTGCAAAAGAGAATGACAGGTTAAAACTGAGTTAAATTTGAGGGGTTTGAATGCAAGAACCACAATTTAATTATGAGACACAATAGTGGAAGGACTCCAGGTCAATTTTTACCACGTGGCGTTCTCAAACGCGCACCTGAATCTAAGTTCACACGCGGTTTCTTGCATTTCGTGCCCATCAAACCCACGACCTTGAGCTCAGCAGCACGACGCCATAGCTACCGAGCTACCACAGTGAGTGGAGAGAATTGTTAGTTCTGCTATGCTTCGTTACTTGCTATCAACACTTTGTAAATGCTGTCAACGTGTTGTGAAGGTACTTGCATCATTGCATTTATCAGAGAAAAAGTGGTTGCTCCTCGGCTACTGCCCGTACCTCTTGTTTGCGCTAAAAAGCAGGAGACCGTCTAGTTATTCAGTACAGCGGGTGGTTGCATTCTTAGAAACGTGAGCAAATTCATGGGTAGAGCATCACTGGTGCCTGAAGAGTGAATCATAAAGAAAGAAATTGAACAAGAGGGGACCCTCGGCAAAAACTGGCAACAGGAAACACATCACAGCTAGTGTTAATCCCATCTGTTAGTTGACGTGAGCATAAAAAAAGAAAAATGAACTTGCAGACGTTTAATTTCTTTTTATTCTTCCCCGCTAAAACTAAAAAGCTTTGCATATAAATGAACTTATACTTTGCGACTTATTTTTCTTGTGCCACCTAGCAACAAGCTAACGGCATGCCAGGCGCGACAGATGCATGCGCCATGCGCCAGACAGGCCACTGAAGCCAGCGAGGCCGGTTGCGCATGTGAAGTTCGCCTGTTCGGCGACCCGTCTCTTTTGAATGTAGTGTGTTTGTCAGGCTCCCGGCACATTCTTGCGTTCCTTCTGCACTTCGACACGGCACCACTGCAGTAGTGGACTACGGCAAGGTGAGGAACTTTGACAGTCTGCAATGCATTTCAAGCAATTTTGGCTTTTACGACACGGAACAAAGACTTGTGACGCCTTTAGCACAAGACAGCTCGGACGTCCTGGCATAGTTAATTTAAGTTAATGACTCGTACTGGGAGATATTCGCGATGCTTTCTATGAGCCCCAACATTATTATAACTTATTTCAGTAGTTTTTGGGCACGCTCACTGCACCTGGCTTTGTGATGCAGTTAGCGAAAAGCACCTCGGCCGTGTGACGCAGTTTTGGGTGCACTGAATCTTAATGGCACAAGTTTTGCCGCTTTTTATGACCTCGAACATTTCTGCAACTAATTTCGTTACTTTTTGGGGTACTTTCGAGGCACGATCGCCACGCCTGGGGTTGTTAAGCAGTTAGAAGAAAAAGCAAGCCAGCCATGATGACAGTTAGTTTGGCGTGCACTGAATCTTAGTGAGACAAGTTTGTGACGCTTTCTACGGCCCCGCAACATATACCGCAACATATACCCCGCAACGCTTGTTGAAGACACGACGAGCGATTGCCCAGAGTTGCAGAGATGGCAGAGATAACGCCTAGGAGCTCATAAACTAAAAACTCGAATGAACGACTGAAAACAGGCTTTGCATCCATGCATTTCTCTCGAGTGTGAGTAGAAGGCATTCTGCAAGCGTCTATCGTGTTCTGGCTGAGAGCCTGTGTTGTGACCGCTTCTGCGCATGCATTCGTAGCCTACTATTGCATCGGCTGAGGCCATATTGTTTTGGAAATGTGCAGTCGCCCAGTGCACTTGTTCGCTTAACCAGAAATGGGGGAATGCTTGGAATGAGTCAAGTATTTTCGACGTCATGTATGTAAAAGCGAACTGCTTTTGTTTGTAGTGTCACCCATTCACCACTTTCGCATGTTTCTCCTCTACACGCACTACAGTCAAACCTCGATATATTGAACACGGATATATCGAATTATTGCGTATATCGAACAATTTCTATATCACATGGAAAATCGCATGCATTTTTAATTCTTTATTTCGAACGGGGCCGGATGTAAAATGGGTATATCGAACTCCGCCGCCCCAGACCAAGTGCGCTCTGTTGACATGAGGCGAGCTTTCCCGCAACACTCTCGAAGATAGCGGCGGCGCGATTGGCGTTCCAGACTGCTGCGTACGACAGCTGCCCACATAGGTTGCGCCGAGGGCGCCATTTGAACGTAGCAGCGTACACACGCGGCGGCTTGGAGCCAGCACGGCCGCCTCGATCATGCGCGCACGGCGAGGCTTGCCCCCGCCGTGCGCGCGTGATCGAGGCGGCCGTGGAGCCAGTTGGAGCGCTTTGTCGGTGCTGAGCCACACATCATGTGCATTGCGGACTTCGTTGGCGGTGACGACAGCACCGGAACAGTGGCGGAGTTAACAGACGTGGAGATCGCGGCAGAAGTGACTGCTGAGCGGCCAAACGAAGACGCTGCCGAAGCTGATCCAGCAAGCGCTGATGTTGCCCCGCTCCCGACTGCAACTGAGGCTGTAGCTGCTTTGGCCGTTGTACGCCGCTACTGCGGCGCAATAGAAGGCACTGGACTGTCTCTTGTGGACCGTTTGGACTATGTAGAGGACGCCGTGGTCAAGCACGCGGTTGCCAATATGAAGCAGGCTACGCTGCTTCAGTACTTTCAGCGAACTAAATAAATACTTTGAAGCTTCATGTGAGTATCTATTGCGCCACGATTGGTTCATTGATTGATTTGCGCTAGTTTTTGACGCGTTTTCTACGTGATTTTATATATCGAATTCTGGCTATATCGAACTATTTTGCGATCACCGCGCTGTTCGATATATCGAGGTTCGACTGTATTTCTATAAGGGCTGAATACCAAAATGACACATGCTTGTAATTTACTTTTTTTTGGCTTACGCCGTTCCATGGAGCTTCGTACGGGAACTACTGTTGCTTACCTGGTGTCACAACGGTGGATAAACGCACAAAAAGCCTGGAACGAGCACTTATATAGAGTGAAATAAACATTTCCTGATTTACAAGGCGTTTTGCATCTACTCTATGAAATTCCATGTGGCACAGATTCGACAAAGGCTTGTAAAGATCGTTCGCAATCATTTTAATAAAATAAATCATTCTGCACTAAGGCCGCTGCGATTGAGCAGCAACAGATGACAATTGACAAGAACTTTACTGGAGTGTCCTGAGGAACTTTATTGTGCACTGAGTAGCACAGCTGGTGTAGCGCATGATAGCTGGGGTTCAAAACGCGCATGCACAAAACCGAAACCGGAAGGTGTTAATCCCATCCGCTTGGTGCGCTACAGACAGTTCGACTGTTGGGCTCTATGGGAGTGTCCGCTCTTGTTGAATGTCTTTCTCTAAGAGTGAATCCTGTAACACACACACACACACTAGAAGCAGGTGACTTACGTTGCAGCGCTGCTGGTGGAGGAATCATGGCACCGGTTAGAGGCTTGGCCTGGTACTGGGAGGACTGGATCTTTCCTGCCTTGAATGCCGCCGCTGCAATATAGAAAAAGTTTGTGAGCACAAAACACTGGTACAGCTGGTCAACCTGTAATGTCTGTGCTAGCATGAAGAATGGGATATGCAAGACACATATAGGTGCTTTTGATTGTTTGTTTGCAGTGTGAATGTCAACCTTCTTAGTCATCCAGAAGTGTTACAAGGCACCACTTTCCCATTAACAGAATGCTGGTGCTGAATGGCTCCAGTTAGTTGATGAGCAAAACGAGAACAAGGTGAAAGCAGGAACCAACATTTCGACAAGTAGACTTGTCTTCTTCAAGGCCTTGAAGAAAACAAGTCCACTTGTCGAAACGTTGGCTCCTGCATTCACTTTGTTCACGTTTTGCTCCATCGTCTTGAATTTCTATCTCCCGCATTCCCTGTCTTCTCCAGTTAGTTGAGGGGCACATGACTGGCGAGACATCCTCAATTTCTGGGTTGATTTCCGTCGTCAATCTCAGATTCGAGGTCAGATGAAATGACACAATCCTCCGACTCACTGCTGCTTGAGCCCTCGATAAAATCAGCCACAGATGCAGCGGAATCGCAAGATATGCAACTCTGACGAGTGCGCGCATGTCTTCGGAGCCCATTAAAAAATAGCGGCCAAGCCGGCAAGAAACGAACTCTATAAGAAGCAAAAGTTTAGTCCTACTGTGTCAGCTGGCGCAGTGTGCGAGCGGTGCAGTAGGTCTCAAAAATGGTGTTGCAAACCATTGTTAGCGGGCTAACGATGCCCAAAGGGCATGGTAAGGAAATAACTAAAGAGACACTAAAGAGGAATGCTAAATCAGTTTAGATTGATACTGAAAAAATAATTAACTAGGTCCAGCCAGATGCCTTTAACAAGCACAATGTCACGGTGAGATGGTGACAGGAGAGCTTTCACTGCAGCACTTTCACTTGTCTTTCGTTTCCACACTTTTTCTGTCTTACCATACCTCTACTCATGGTAAGTGTGGCTTCACTGCTACTGCAGAAGCATATATACTAACGCAATTGAATTTATTTTTACTTTTAGTGTGTCTTTAAATGCATACCTGCCGACCTGTGATCTTTTAAAAATCGCACAAGTCCCGTGGACACGACAGCACAAGGGGAGAGGAATAGGATGCATTTTTCTTTTTAAGTTTGTCCCAAACATGCACCACCTTCTGTGAGATATAGACACACTACCAATGATGATTTTCCTGTAGATGCAGCATACATGAGGTGAAACTGACAAGCAGCACATTGCTTTTCAGACCGCGACTTCTTGCTGTTGGCTATTTTGCCTGTTTCAGGAACTGGTCTGAATAAACTTCCTTGACGCTGGTACCTGTCTGGCGTTCTTTTACTATCAGCAGATTCCCTAGGGCGCAGTCGGAGACAGACAAGCAAAGCTTTTTCACTAACATAACTTATCTTTCATAAAACTTGAAGTGCACATAATCATGAAAGAAGCCTATATTCGTTGACTTAATGGGAAATTTGAGAGGGTTGGCAGGTATGTCAACAGACTAGAATGCAAACCATATGTTCGCTATCACCTGTACTGAGGTAACGAAATTGAATAGCATCAGCAAGTCAACCTCAAAGCTTTACATAGCAGAGCTATGTAATCTAGCATGTGTAGACACTCACTTGTGGCATCAATGAGGTTCTGTGCCTGTTCCTCCATCCATTTCTGGTAGTAGAACTTGACGTTCTCCTTGTGCTTGCGGCCATTGCAGTGGGTCTTGCGCACCGACGGCTAAGCAATCGTGAGCATGAACAACAAAGGTCAGTACATCTTCCCAGAGTTAAGCACATGTCTGGCCACTGCAATACTTGGTAACACCAGTTAGTAACTGCAGCAACACTTCCTTGACGACCAAATTAAGCTCTGCTCGTATGTCATTTTTATGAGTAACAGTTGTAACAAACAACTTCTAAAATTTCAGACGCGAGATAAGACAACAAAGGAAAAAAAGCAACGTTAACTCCCGGATTAACAGAACATAATCTGATTCCGATTATCTTCGGCAGGTTTGTTTACGAGCTTTACATCGCCGCCCCGGTGCAAGCAAGTGGGCGGCCACATTTATTCTCTTTTGAAACAATATGGCCGTGATGCCATACACATCGAGATAATCGGCTCGTTCATCAGTCAACGTTTTCAACGTCTAGCCCAACGTAGGCTGCAGGAAATCTAAAAGCCACGCGATCGAAGGCTCTGGGAGAAAGCAGGACGACCACTTACCGAGTCGTGCGTGAGGTAGGTGTCACAGTAGTCGCAGTAGTACCTACAGCATGTGAAAATGGGAGACAAGAACATAGAACAAACGCAGCGAACTTGCCTTTGCACAAATAAGCAATCGCAGATGAAGAGAGTAAACGTATCACCGTAATTTACCAAACATATCTATAAGAGGCGTAGATCCTTCACCGCACTCAGCCTTTTATCGATTGTTTTTACCGGAATGGTCCCGAAGGCAGACAAATAAGAGAGAAAACCATGCGCTCCGAAATTTTTTTGGCTCTCCGTTACCTACTTTAGGCTTAAGCCCTTACGCACCGCTAGCTTCGCCCCGGGATAGAGGAAAAGGAAACTTAAGTAAAGTGCTTTACGCAGCAGTTGCAGCAAAGGTGTAGGGACTTTCGTAATAAATCAATCTCTTACGGTCTGGAAAAGCAGAGAAACGAAACAAAAATATGGTTAGCACCCTTGGATAGGGAAAACTTGGTCAATGCTTACTTCGGCATCTCGACCAGGCGGCCTCCTCTTCGGACTCGCGATCACACTGTAATGCCAAGACAGCAAACAATTCACTGCCGTCTCACATAACAGAGAACGGCAAAGGCTTTCAGAGTTTCGCCTCTGGCAATAAATTTCGCAGCCCTAGTCCACACTGACGCCTTCACCTTCACAACTGCAATCGCGCCTCAATCAAGTCAATGATCAAGCAAACGCACATCGCTAAGCCGGTTTCCGTTTCCTGTGAGCGCTGCGTATTTCAAAAGCTTTGTTCATCGTGGCTTTGGCACGCCTTGGCTATCCTTGGCAGTACCCTGCTGCCTTTACGCTTTGGCCAACAAACAACAATTTAAAATTTTGCAGTTATGTTTTAAGTTTTTTAATGTGCTGTCATTACACTTAAAAAATAGCCTCACATACATAGTTTATTCCACGCATAGTCACAGAAACGAAGTTTCGCCATACTAAGCAGACGTCGTCTACCAGCTGGCAACTATTGCCTCATTTTCATTAAATTTTGTTTTTATTAAAGCAGCCAAGCAGAAGAAATTTTAAGGTGAACAGAGTCAGCCACGGCAATGATGTGTGCTGGTGTTGTGCGATCGTGCCGCAAATCCGCAGCCTTTGACCTTTTATTCGGCGTGATCGTGTTCACAACGCTACTAGACATTTCGAGGACTAAGGACGTCTTCGAAGACGCCGAGACCGAGTTGACGGTCACCCTACGTGCGGGTGGTATCGAGTGCTTTCACCAGCCGGCAAAACAGGGTCAGGTGCTCGAAGTAGAATACCAGGTGAGTGTATGCTTTTGCGCACTGCTTGTACAGCACGCTTTCCCAGCTTTCTCTGGTGCTTATTTACAACACTGCACGTGCGGTAGTTGCAAAACGCCGCGACAGTGCCGATCTGGTGCGGATCTCCCGCGGCGCTCCGAAGATATTGCACTATGATAATTAGAACTACATTAGCTTATTCCGAGTAGTCAATGACTACAAACTACATTAGCTTATTTCGAGCAGTCAATGACTACAATATCTGTGCAAGCGAGGAAAGACCACATTTGGTCCGGCTATTACCCACTTTCGGTTAAGCGATAGCCTGAAACTTGAAATCATTAGTCGACCGTTCTGCATTACCTGGATAAACAAACTGCGCGCTGCTTATATCGTGTCCTGTTTCTTTAAAATCGTGCAAGTCCGAACAACATTCTAGTAACACCAACTCTTTTTGCGAAACAGGAAAAAAACATTGACACGCTTTTACACGAGCCCCACTGAAGGCCACCCTTGCTAACAATCACCTCCCACTTCGCTGCATGCACGTATTGTACACCGGCGCGGGCAGCGACCTTACACATTTGTTTGTACAGCGTTTAGGGCTTAAGTTTACTTTAATGCTGGCGCTAAAAAGACAAAGAACAATGCATGCTTTATTGGCACGAAGCGAATACGAATATGCTTGCTTTCCGCACAGCAAAAAATATCGGCGTTGTCATGTGTATTGCGCAACCTTCTTAAATCCGAAACGTAGTATCCTTACGCTTACGGGGGAATTCGCTTGTTCTGGTCATCTAGCTTTCGCATGACGGCCTTGAAGGCGGCTTCGTCGATGCAACCACGCAGGGTCGATCTAGATGTTCCAGCCCAGATTCTAACATTCTGTGCAAACGTGGTTGCCCTTCAGATATTCTCGAGGGGTGCTTTCCTCGACGTCTCTGGCAGGTGTAATCGAAGTACTTCTTTATGTAGCTTGTTTAATGAACATAAAAACACAATTTCTTGCAGTTTTTCTGTATATACTACGCAAACGTGCCGAGTATTGACAGCTGGGGTTTGTGATTCGACACTCCCTGTCGCTCGGGTTGTTTGTTGGCCGCATGCGATTCGTCCGCCATCCATTCGTCACAAGGCGCATTGTCGTGTACTACCTGCGTGCGACGTGTATGCGCGCCGATAGTCGCTAAGGAACTACGCGCGGCGCTGTTTTTTAATTTCTTATTCGCCTTCCGTGTAATTGTGATACAGAAAGCAGCTGGGGGGGAAGCGCGCCGTCTGCGAGAACTGTTCGTTCAAACGTCACAGGATGCGAGGAAAAAAAACATTTCGAATCGCGATGGTGCTTAAAGTACGTGTCACAGATTCGAGTAGAGCCAGCTGTTACAGACGCAAGCAGAGCAGTCTCATGCTGCCAGCTGTGTTTAAGTGTAGACAGTAGCTTGCAACCTCAAAAGAGAAATCTGCCTTGTATTACAAGCTTGCCGCCTTGACTGAGTATATTGAAAATGGAGGGAGCCGTGCACAAAAAAATAAGTACAAGGAAGAAAATGGACAGAAATAACGCTGCAACTTGTAACTAGGCTTTATGAAAATAAGTTAGAAAGTAATAAGACTTAGTTGCAAATTAAAGCATTTGTATCATTCACTCTCTTTTTCGTGTTGGGTTTCTTGCGAGCTGCCCCGCTTTTCTCGATATGATCAGATTGCTGAACTTGGCTGAGTGGACTTGGGAAGGTCATCTATATGCCTGCTGACCTTACTAACAGCAGTTGCACTTGTGATTCGGGAAACTGACACCGAACGTGCTTACAGATGGCCCAGTTTACTGAGCTGGGCATTGAAGTGCAGCACTGAATTTTGAAAGGCTGTCATGCGAGCTGACATTTTGGATCACTTGGCCTTGCGCGTTCATATATGTCATTCGGATCACCATTGTGCCACTGTCATCAAGTTTCTTGCATTCGAAATTGGGCACTGCAAGATGTGATGTCTTGCGTTTAGGTTATACAATATTCATGCTTTTTCTTTTGAGTCTTGCCTCTAGATGTGGCATATTAATTGTATTTAGAACTGCACATTCGAAGGGAAATTTGTCATCCATGTGTTGTGCCACTACATAGGTGACAGGCAGCATGTCCCTTTATGAATTGAAATTACTAAAGAACAGAGAATTTTAGTGCTGAGCACAAGGTTACCAGCACTGGCAGCTAGGTTCTAGTGGGCACAAAAAAATAGTTTTTACAAGTACCCAGATGACAACACAACACTGGTATCCTGTGCTGTGTTGACAGTCTTGTAGATTGCTGGCAGTATCACACTTTCAAATAATGCCTCCAGAGCAGCACGGGGAGGTAGCGTTGCGGAGTTCTTCATAAAATTATAGTAGGCCTCACTACATCTTTTTCTACCATATTCAAATCGAATGAATTCTCCTTTCATAGTCCTTCAATGAGTGCTCTCGATGAATTCTGCCTGTCAGAATTGTTGGCAGCATAGTTTAAATCAGCAGGAGCCTAACATCTCTGAAATGGTAGCATTGCATCCTTTTCACATTTGTGTAGTTTCAACTTGTCTTTGTGAGGACAACAGCGTTCATCCTGTTGCATTTGTATCATTTATGTGTTGGCACTCAGTAACACTGGTACATTGGTTATATTAAAATACCTAACTTTTCAATTTGGCTGGATCGCACCACATTACAGGTCCTCGATGCCAACTTTGGCAACATGGAGATGCAGCAGAAGATGGATATCAACTTCATCCTCAAGTCGCCAACGGGGCAGGAGATCATCAATGAGCAGTCCCGAACAGAAGCTATTCACAGGTAAGATGGCCCCTGCAAAAACTGTGCCTAACAGTGCAGTGCAGTGGAACACTGATTAGCAAAGCTTTTCATGCTGTGCGAAATGCCTGTCATATGTACAGTGGCATGCATTTTTCTGTTAAAATTGGAGGAAAATCACTTTACGCTTACCACTGCTTTGTTCTTACTGGAATATTGCAGAGATCACATTTTATGGTCTGCACCATTCAGTATAACACTTAGCACTGTTACTTGTCTGGCTTTTAAGAAAGAAAGAAATGCGAAGCTGCCTTCCTCTATGGGGAAGCTAGCTACTTCCAAGGCAGCGCTAGCGTGGACTCGTGTCGCCACCTGGTGGCAGCTGCAGGAAGCACTTGTTCCGGGAGAGTTGCTGCATTGGCAAGGTGGTTGATTTGAAAACGTTCAAGTCATTTCGTTACACCTAGAAAGATGGTTTTGAGCATGTTTAGCAGCAGTTACTCCCATGTTCAAAGCGATTTATTCTGAATGACACACGCATGTGCTGCACTGAAGCATGGCATTAATATCAACCAAAATACACAGTGCTGCCTCAGCAAAATTTGAAAGTGGATGGGCGAGTGATAGAGCCATACATTGAGTTTCTTACAAGAATTAATAGAGGGAACTCCGGTGCTAGCATCTATGGGAGCTGCAAGCGTGGCGGTTCCGCCAGCGTGGGAATGTTGATTAGCAAGTAGGTTTACCCAAGTACACTCTTTCTGACTTCAGGCAGCCTTGCGACATTGAGAAGTGTTCATTTTCAACAAAGTAAATGTGTCATAAATGAAAAACTTTGCAATAATTCAGCAGGTCTGCAGTCTTATTGCTTTCTGCATTTAGAAGTATAGGATCGCTTCAAAATTTAGGCCGATAAAGTGCAGTGAATAAAGCCACAAGGATGTTTGAAGCAACAAGAATGAAGACCAGACAAATCCATGTACTAACCATCATTCCCATGGTAGTCGAGCAATTGCAGCGCCAGAGTTTTACTTAGTGCAGAAGGGTGGCAAGAAAAAGAACACAAAGGAAGGACACGTAAACTGGACAGATGCAGACTGTGCCTGTCCTGTTTACGCGTTTTTATGTTTCTTCTTTGTCCATGTTTTTTCGTGCTTCCACGTCTATACTTGACCAATGGATCAACCAGCCTAAACCAAAGTTTTATTCCCTCTAGTAATTTCACTAGGACCCTCTATGTAGGCACAAGAGCCATTGATACCTGTCTCTTGTAGTACTCAGGCTACAGTTGGCACATTCATTATCATCTACCTTTTGTTGGCAGGCATGAAGTGAAGGAGCCCGGCGACCACACGCTGTGCTTCGACAACAGCATGTCGACAGTGTCCAGCAAGACTGTCTACTTTGAGGTCTATGTGGACAAAACCGGAGGTGGAAGTCAGGAGGATGACGAATGGGACGCTGGCGAGATTCCCTACTCGCCCGAGCTTGTCTACAATGACACATTCAAGGATATCAAGGTAAGAAAATGAAAGATAACACTGCACACCTTCTCCTGCTTAGCAATGACAGATATTATTGTGTTGGGTTGAATTGAATTTTATTCTGCAACAAAATTGAGAGGACAACCAGGCATAAGAAGATGTAATAACACTTTGAGGATAACCTGACCCCCTAATAGAGAGTGTAGCCTGTAAAGGTGCCAGCATGATTTTCTGCTGAATGTTAATTGCAGCAGAAAAGAACATGTACACACACATACGCATGCACGCGCACACACACACACACACACACACACACACACACACACACACACACACACACACACACACACACACACACACATAGATATGTATATATATATACACGCACAATATAGCTTGTACATATGCATTTCTTTTTTTTTTAAAAGGTTATTAAAAAAACAAAAACTAGCTAATAGAAACATGAAAACAGCGTAATGTTACACAAATTCAGTCATAAAAATATATCACGCAGTTTTCTTAAAAGCTGTGTAGAAATATCTAAACATCAAAATAGGCAAACAAACCTGGAGAATTTGTTGACCATAATCAGTTCTGCACATGTTAACCTTCCTTCAATGTACATTGTAGACTAGTTTATTGTGACACCCTTTTGATGCAGTCCTGGTTGTTCTGGTTTCCTGGTTACTGTCACATTTATACAGTTGTAGTGAGGCCAATAAGCTCCTACGTATGGCATTTCTTTCTTGATGTGTCGTATGTCTGTGATGACCCCTGTGTCTACCCGCCATGTTGGCAATGGCATTGCGATGTTGAGTGCAAAGTTCTGGTTCCAATTCCAGCCTCTCGAGAGATGCGAACAACATTCTTGCGGCATTTTTCATTTTCCTAGTGCGTATGTTTCTTGTGCCTGCCTTCACATGCAAATCCCCACCAACTGGCTTAACTTCCTGATGTTCAAATGACTTTGTTGTGCCAAACTACGTGCACCTCACCCCTACGCCCTCCTCTTCCCACCCCTCTTTCTTTAAAGCGAAGAATTTTCTTTGGTAGCAGGATGCATTTTTTCTGTATCTGGCCAACGGCACACACTTGGGAATTATTGTTTGTGTCACAAGCTGGCCACGTAGCTTTACAAGGGGAGGCATCGCTTGCTTGTGGTGGCCTCTCTGATTGCCACACGCGTGCCGGCTGGTTTGTTGCTAAGTAGCAAGGATAATAGTATTCCTTCTCTTGTCTAATCTGCAGCATTGTCAGCATTCACATCGCATCATGTATAGAGAAGGGCGTTTTGCATCATGCACAACAGCGAAAAAAAGTGCAGTAGAAGTTTGTGTGTTTGTATAACGCCTAAAGCACGACCAAAGAAAAGGTTCTAGATGAGAAGAATGAAATCTTTGATAGACCCACTAGACATATTTGCCTTTACTCACCCAAAAGCCTTACATACTACTCATTATGACGGCAGCACAAAGGGGACAGCAACAGAGAAAAGAAGGTTGCAGAATGAGCGCTGACCTGTGCTTCAGTTCTTGTTGTGTACTTCTTTTCCTCTGTGTTGCCATCCCATTTGCCCTGCCATCATAATGAGTTTGTGCCAACTCACCTAAGTTTATACCCCTATTTCATCACGCTTTAATCACCAAAATGACATTAAGAGCATAAGCATGACATCTTGATAGCCTTGCTGGTTCGTCCAATGCATTTCAATGATCCACAAAGCCCAGCAGGGTCAGAAAGCTGTTCACTTACTTAGATAATCAGGTTTGATAGTTTCTCCAAATTTGTTTCCCCCTTTCAAACACGTGCAGGCGACTATCAAGAAGGTGCACGAGAACCTGAACCAGGTGACCCACTACCAGGACACCAAGCGCGCGCACGAGGCACGTGACCGCAACGTGCAGGAGCACAACTTTACGCGCGTCAACCAGTTCTCCATGCTCTTCATCGTCGTCATGCTCGTGGTTGGCGCCATCCAGGTCATCATGGTGCGGAGCCTCTTCGAGGAACGCAGCCGTCTGCGCAAGATCTTCCAGTACCTCTCCTGACAACAGGGCCATCACAGTTGTTGTCCCTGTCATCAAATCCTCGTCGCCCTCCTTTTTTCTTCAACCTTGCCTCCGCTCTGAGAAACTGAGTCTGTGACAGGTGCTCCTGATGTGGTCTTCTTTAATCAGAAGTGGTGGTGCCGTGCGTTGTTGAGCTGTCTTGGAGTTTGAGCACTCTGATGGGCTCGTCTTTCACCGGAAAGAAGTGCCACCTTACTCACATTTGCTTTGCTCACAGTGCCGTGTACTTTCATCTCGTTATGTTCACTGATGCGCCTGTTAGGTTCTCCTTCCCCTCAGCTCACAGAATGTAGAAGAAAAAAAAAAAGGCAGCAAGCACTCCTTTTAGGCCCACTTTTCTAACCAATATTCTGGCAATACCTGCTGCTCTTGTATCTTTTCAATGAAGAGGAAGTTTACCTAGCAATGTGCCATTTTTTTTCTTTCGCAACTACATGTGTCTGCGGGAGGGGCTTTTTGGCAGAATGTCTGGTCAAGAGAGGCATTGTAATTAGCGTTATTATTTTTGGTTGCTTTGTTGAAGGTATTTTGAGACCACTTGGTTGAGCTGTGCAAGTTGGTATGCATAAGGCTTTTCTGTTTCCCGTGTTATATACTCCATTTTTGTACCTTTTGTCTCGTATTGGTCATGTTTTTTGAGACCTATACCAAAAAAGAAACGTTCTTGAAGCTTGTACGAGAACTGTCACGTAGTCTATCGCCCTAAGTTTACGTTGCGCTTTTAGTATCTTTTTGTTCTCTTCTTCTGCCTTTTCCACACCCTTGTCCATGAAGAGTCAATTCATTACTTTAGGCTATTATGAATGCACGTAACAGAGTAATGCAGTCAGTTCTTTAACATACCTTTCCATATGAGCATATATTTATTGCTTACTGATATCAGCGAGAAACATTTTCAATTTGCTTCATTATATCTGACTATTCGTTGTATAGAGGTTGGACAGTACTAGCTGTGGTATGCCCACTTGTACCACCGTGGTTAACAACCTTTGGATGCATCAAAGGCGAAAGATTTTAAAGGGACACTAAAGGAAAATATTAAGTCGAGCTAGATTGAATGATTAGGCTTGTGTGATAGTGAATTCATCATTCATAGCAAGAACAGAGCTTTTGTGAGCAAGAAAATGACAAAAGTGGAAAGTCAGTGTGGCGCCAGCTATCTTGAACTATGGTACCTCTCATGTGATGTCAGCACTGGCTCATTCACTGAAAGTCACGTGGAGGTTACGTCAACTCATCGATTCAAATTAAGGAGGAGCAGCGGAACCTTTCGCAACAATTTTCTACTAAAAAAAAAGACGGTATATCGGCACATAGAAGACAGTGATGGACTTCTGGACGAATTATATATCAATCTAGCTTGACTTGACATTTTTCTTTTGTAGTCCTTTAACACTCAAGTCAGCTACTCTTCACTGAGAACTCCTTTGGAAGCATTGCTGCATAGCATGGTGGTACGCATGAAGTGTTTCGTTTGGATAGGCATCCACCAAGTTGTCAAACATCCTCATACAGTACTGCCCGATGTTAAAGGGAGCACCTAGCTGGTAGTAAAGCCAACGTAACTCAAAGACCTCTACATGATTGAGAGAGAAAAATGGCCGACATGACACGTTAAATTGACATCTATGTATTAAAAGATAGTTTGTGTACCTTCAATGACCTATTGCAGATGTAATCAGGGTGTTTCCTTTAAAAAGTGGAGCATACTGTACATAAATGGTCAGCCTGGAAATGTTTGCACAAGGAGGTGGCAAGAGCACTAGTTCTTAGTGCAAGCATCTTTTCACCGTTAGTCTTATTGCCCACGACAACATTCCAAACTCACCCAGCAAGAAACTTTGCTCAATGTCAGGCATCCTGCATGGTACTCAGTCTTTCTTTTTTTTTTCTTTTTTTCTTGCAGGGCAGTCAGCATTGCATAGTAATAGAAAGGGGTTCATCACAAACATCGGTACAGACATGAGAACTAAAAGAAATATAGATGGTACCGGCGTTTTTTATTTACTTCTGAACCATTAATAATGAACTGGCTAAGCTCTCGCAACTTCTTTATCAAGGTTATGTGGCTGTACATAATTTTAAGGAAAGCATTCTTTTTAATGCGTCCAAGTGAATTAATAATCTTGAAAAGATTTACTAGCACAAGGTTCTGGATGTCAAAAGCATCTGATTAATCTATCTTTTTCTTTAATAGCAGCAAAAAACATCCAAATTTTCGTACTTGCGAGAGGAAGCAGGTGAAAGTTGTGGTACCGGCCCCAAACTTGAACATCAAGGATGATGATTATGGCTTCTTTGATATTTTACTTTAGTTGCACTCATTCTTGACAGCTAATGTTTTGCTGTTGTGCGACTCCCTGTTCCCTTTTCTTACTGTACTGTAGATAGATAGATTATTACCTACACGAGTGAATGTGATGCTAGATTTAGGAAAATCAAAATCGCCGCTGTACCCATTTAGCAATCGTTGCTTTACATTGTTCCAATCTATCTTAGTTGATAACCTGCTTTAGTCTTTCACAGACTTTTTTTTCTTGACATACTTTCTACTCTGCCCCCACCTTTACTGTAGGCTAACACATGTCACCACATTGTGTGGCACAGGCTGCCTTTATGTTGGCGCAGCCCAGTTTATAAAATGTGCAAGTTAATAGATTGCCATGAACCTGCTTTTGTGTGGTTTCAGAAGAATGTCAGTGTTGCGGTTTATATAAAATTTATCCTGGTGCTGATATTATTCTGAAAATTTACATGTCATCTTGTCCTTCTTCGTGAAAATTGCTCCTTTTAGCTGAAGATATGAAGTAACCATTGCCAAATACTTGAATATGTACGAAGAGATTCTTAATCTTGTCCTTAGTGAGCGACAACTTGCGAATATAGTAGTGGCAAATAAACTGCTACCCAGGTTATACAGAATTTGTATAAGTGCATCATCCAATTATTTTAGCTCATTGTGATGACGTCGTGACGGAGGAAAAATTCTTTCAATATTGGCATTTTTTAGATACTATGTTGTGCAATGAAAAGGCACAGAGGGCCCGACAGGTTCGGCGTAGTTTTGTGGGCAGTACATGTACTGAATACTCACATTGCTGAGCATAGACCGATTACACACGTAACCAGTCGATACACAGTATGCACACATACTGGTTAGTACATGTAAGCGAAGGTGCTAGTTCAAAGGAGGTCAGCAATTTTTTTCACATGTGAATGTAGCTTCAGAGATTCACCACTGTGTGGGACTCCATGCTAGGTGCACTGCTGTCTGATAAAAGTTATTGAAACGCAGAAATTATGAAAGTACGACATGTTTAAGCATGTGTAACATGCACCGCTGGCATTAAAAGTTTGTAGACACTTGCATATGTCACTACTGCAATACGTTTTAATTCTCGTAGCTTTCAATTTTGTGCCCCCAAAGTTATGCAAAAATGTTTGTCATCTATTGGCCTTCACATCCCATTCTCTGTCAAAATCCAGGGCATGTGTGAGCTGAAGACCAAATGTGCATTATGACTCGCCAAAACGAGCCTGTGTTGGGCTTGTATTTAATGAAATGTCAGCTCTGTGCTTGTCAACTTATAAATCATTTATCATAACCGGTGTTGGCTTAAGCATGAAGCAGACAAGCAGGGTTACATTAGTCTCTTTAGTCCACAACCAATTTTGATAAACATAGCTTGGCCTTCATTGGCTTGCATGTGTTTGAAAAGCAGGATTTTCCTGGTCACTGGTTTCACACTGGTCACTATGGGCTTTGTACTTGCTGTTACCACCTTTCCTAGTCCCACCATCTTTGCTTCCTAGCTATGATAAGGAGGGTAGACAGTGTGGACTGTTTTATGCAGAGCTTGTGCTGTAATTCTGTACTGCTTATTAGATAGTCCTAGCCCCTGACATTTGCATATTACTGTTACTGTAATACCAGAGGTGTAAGTGGCAACATCAGCATCAGTGGCAATACTTTGTGACGAAGTGTTGAAGTACAACGTGCTACTAGCATCAAAGTTGCACCACTCTTTTTGGTGAAATAAGACACTTTCGTGAAGATCATGGCATTGCCGACTCCTTTACAGCAGCTGATGAACAGAACATAGCTGTGCTTTGTGCAAAAGTTCTGTGTGTTCTTACTGACCAGTGTCACGTGATGTTGCTATTGCCAACATTACTGCTTCAGTCTACATCTCCATTCTCTATTGTAGTTCTGTAGCAGTAATGACAGAGATTTAGCACAACAGGGATAGTAGCGTTGATAATGATGTGTTGTGAGGCCGTGACCATAACACACATGAAACATGTTTCATTGCATGCTGCCCATCCTCCAAGACAAAACATTTTTTAAATCTTCATGACAATCGTCCCTGCTGACATATTCAGGAGCACATCAGTGTAGTACTGTTGGTTGTTGCAATAAGTACTCTGTGCTCTAGGGTTCAAAGTCGTGTCACAAGATGGCATTATCGGTGCTGCTGTTCGCATCTACACCTTTCGGTATTTTTTGTATGTGCCTGACTTAAACCCCTTCATTGTGCCACAGCAGTTTGAATATGTGCACATGTTTAGCATTTTGTAACAGCAACGCGAGGCAACTTTTCAGTGGCATTATTAACTAGCTTGTACACTCTAGTTACTATAGTACTAGTTCATATGGAGGCAGCTGGTTAGGCCAATACTTTCATGCCTTTGAGTGTTTTGTAAATAGGCTTTTTGCTGTACTGGGAAGGGGGGGGGGGTACCCTAAATTTGCACACGAAGCCATACCCACAGTTCAACATTGTTTGTGTGGCAGAATCAGCACCACATATTTGTGCACACGTTTGCAGCGTGTTATCGAATTGCCTTTCAAAGTGGCTATGTCCGTTACCTAGAATAAAGTGAACACACTGCGTTTTCACATCATGGTCCCAGCCACATCACTTTCACTATGAATATAGTTCAGAAGAAACACATTTGTGCACGGGTAGTTTTTGAGCACGTTAAAATTTCAGCAACGTTGGGCCCAGCAGTGTCTCGTCTCGAATAACTTTCCACTCTTACGCTTGGAGAGTTCACGTTCATGAGTTCGCGTTCACAAGAGACCCAGAATCTAAATAAGATGTCGGCTTCCTGCATAACTATTAATTTCGGAGCAGGATCAACAAATGTGGGATTGAAAGCAAGTCTTATCCGCTACTGAGCCTGTTAGCTCGAGTTACAAGGTAAACTTCCACATGCATTTCATTTAGCCGAGCATGCAATAAATGTAATGAGGCTGTACAGTTCATACTAGCACACGAATGCCAATACAGTTTTGAAAGATAAATGTGCAAGAAATTAATGAAAGTGACAAATTGGTGCAAAAGCAGGTATTCTGCTTTCGTGACTGAACAGAATGTAAGCATTTTATTCAAGTGTGCCCTCATACTTTCTATGGCCGAAGGGACGTAAAACCAGCAATGTTGTGCTAAAGAACTTCACGACCGGACGGCAAAAAATGCAATGCAGGGTTGCTTTTGAGAGGTGTGAGTTTTCATATGAGGAAGCACTTATGGCAAAGCTGGATACTTTGTTTACAGCCACCACTAGGAAGCTGCTCACGGCCATTTTGTCGCCTTTGGTTTCACTGCGAGTGACTTTAGTGAGCCACTCGGCAGAGACCTGTACATGGTAGCTGCAGCGGCAAGCAAGCAGTGCAAGCAGATAGCTTTGCTAACACAATGGAGCGCAGTTATAATTCTATACAATACTGTACATAGGATGCACTCAAAGTCAATCTGTGTATGACAATACTTGAAGTTACTTTCCACCTCTAAAGGGGTAGTTCTTTTTTTACACGGTGATATGATAATTGTGATAATTGTGTGGGATTTGCTTTTTCATTGCTGCACTTACTTTCCTGCTGGAATTTTGATGCCCAGAAAGTACAACCAGGGCATTAATAAAAGCAGTATGTGTGGCAGCTATAGAGATGGCTTGATTGGCGTAAACGCCCCAAATGTATAAAATATTCACCTAACACAGGGAATATAAATGGCATCATGTCAATCTGGCCTGGTAAACATGCTTTTTTTTTTTTGAAAGTCTTATCAATGTCAAATGCATCTTGAAGTTTGCCCTTCCCCAAAGAAAAGTTTTCCTTGGCCATTGTTTTTCTTCCAGCTGTGCAAAGCAATTACTTTAACTCGCCATTTAAACTACACTCTAAACTTACACCCTTTGGGTTGTACCTTGTCCTCAAACAATAATCGTCAGGTGTCTCGCTTCTATTTCCTTCCTTGAAAAATTTGCGCTCGCTACTTTCCTGTCAGAATGCTATGTTGCACTGATAACATGCGTGCCGTTCCTGGCGCGCAGAAGTAAAGAAAGGAAAGGCGCATTATTTGGAGATAGGATAAACCCCAGAGAGTGGAAACCTTTTCGTAAGCATGTACGCGAAAGACAAACATGTGAGCAAAATTAGTGTACGTCTGCCAATAATACAAGAACACACAAAGCAGAAGCGCACTGAGAGTGTGGGGGGGGAGTCACACCTAGTCATGTATAGCGCATGTTCGGGCCAGCTATATCCGTGACAAGAGGCATGTATGCGCATAATGTGCTTCTCGGGTGACATGGCGTCTCTGAGCAATGACTGATGCGTTCTTTTGTTTTTACCATTTGTCTGAACATATTTGTACGAGTGCTCACTTGGGTCCAGTTGGTACGCGTGGAAACTAAATAGATTACCTGTGCATGGGACCGGACGGCAATCTGCGAGTTGCTTCTTTCTCTTTTTTTAATTATTATTACTATTCTTTTTTTTAACTGTCTTGTTTCATCTCACATGGTGACACTAATAACCATGGGCATTATTCTTCACTTCAGATGTTCATGTCTGCCATTTGTTAAGCTGTGTTGTAATGCCAAAGTGAGGTGCAAAGACCAAAATATAAACTAAAGAGTGCACTTGCTCATCAGCGTTCAACAGTATGTGTGATACAGCTGTCATTCATACACAGATGCTTAGTTTTGGTGCTAGGGTGCATTTGGCACCTAGTTATACTGCAATCGTACATTGAAATTTCGTGTGACAAATCACAAGAAGCGTTCTATTTTGTTTTGGCATGGTAGCACTCTTGTAAGTGATACGACAGAGATCATCGAAGTTTTTTTTTTTTTCAACCAATGATTACTTGTCACATGTGAATTACAGCCCGACTTGCCAGTATGTATAAAGGAGCTCTGTGGCTGAACAATTTGCCCCTTAGGACACTCTTATGTTTGCCATAGATTCTCAGCAACTATGGCCATTTGAATGCAAACGTGTTGGTGTTTCCTGTCCTCTTGCTTAAGGGAGTGCATGCTTTTTTATGTTGAATTCACATTGCTATATTTTTTTTTCATGAAATTAAACAATCCTTCTGGTTTCTTGTGCATAACGTGAAAAGTGGGCAGGAAGCAGAGAGTGCAGCTCAACACACACACGATCTGACAAGCCGATGCACTATCTTTTGTTGAACTCGTCCCGATGCAAATTTTTTCCAATTTCTATGCCATTTTTTTTTTAATTTGTGGCGCGAGTTACATGTGTGTTCTTTGGATTTTGTCTGCATCTAAGAAAGGATGCACACTTTGTGTCAATTTTGTTCGAAAAAGGCTGCCGTCAGGCTGTCACGTGCATTCAACATCGTTTTTCTTCCTTCTTGTGCACAAGCAAAGTCACTGTATGCAGAAGCATTTATAGCGGCTGGTGTTGCAGACGCATTACTTTTTCTGTCCCATTTAATTACGTGGATTTAGCAAATTTGTGTCATCGCTGGTAGAAGAGGTTTGTCCTTTTACAGTGCACTTGTTAGTAGCCTATGCGGATTCTACGCTACTGAAATGTTTGTCTGGAAAGTGGTTGAATGCCTATACTAAAGGATGTCCGGAAAGCCAGTTGCGATTTAAAACTTTTTAGTTTATAAAACAGCAAGCCAATCTTGCCACAACCAATTCTATGCCGGAGTAAAGTAACAATGCCATTCCAACTCTATTCCTGTTCCATGTTTTATCAGTGGTCCGAGCGGCACCAGGATTGGCTTGTCATGAGCAGCAGTTGACATCAAAAGGAATAGAATTGAGCTAAATGTAGCCTTGCGCTATACTGGCCCTATTTTACATAACGAATAGCATTTTAACAGTGCATTAAACTACTGCATCCACCGCTGTGTTGACAACAGGTGTGTACAGATGCTTTTACAGCAACTACAGATTTCTGTGGACTCTCCATCAGAACGTTCACAAGGGCATGCAAGATTTGTGGCTATGGATGATCGAAAGAAAGTCTTGACTCAATAAATTTGTTGCTTCAGCCAGCGCCGACCAGGAAAAGTCATGCGGCATGGAAATTCAGGATTGGGGCAGTTTTGAGCTTACAAAAATTTGAAATTGACTTTCTGGGCATCCTGTAGCGCGGCGACTCTGATGTACCAAAGATGTATGGACAGGCATGACTGGTTGTAATGTATTGTCCACGTAATTGTACGTGCAGCAGTAGCAGCAGCCATCATTTGTCATTGCGAAAAAGCATGCTCTTTATTTTGTCGAGAGCACAATAAACTCTGTGATTCAAACCAAGGTATGACTCATTTTATTATAAGACTGTTTCCAGCTTTTTGCTCCACGTCATACAATAATATATAAGAGCAGTTTAAGATGGCAACTAAAAATAGATCACAAGAACAACTTTTTTCTGGACTGGCCTACTGTGGAACAAAGTTGTAAATCTACACCACCACATACTCTGTCAAAGGTAAGACTAAATAAAACTGAGTCGGCACATAAAATGTGCAAATCGTACAGTTATCAGAGATGTCAGTAATAGCGAATGAAGAAAATGCTTCTTGAAGAATTCCTTAAAACAGCTACAGTTAAAAGAAATGGCCAATGCCTTTGGTCACAAAATACACGCAGTAAACAATGCAATTTTGACTGCCTAGCAACTAAAGACAAAACCCAACAAGAATTCTTGATGGACTAGGTTACGGTTACCACAGAACAAGAAGTTAAATATACACCAGCATACTATGTGTCAAAGTCAAGACTAAAAAAATGCTTCAAGTCGCATCACCTGAAATGTAGAGCTTACACAATTTTTAGTGATGTCAGTCTTGCCAAATAAAAGAAAACCTCCGGCATTGAAAGGTCTGCATTTGAAAGCGAGTAATAGCCAATGCCTTTGGTCCTTACAGGTATGCAAGAAATGACGAAAATAGCATGTCGGTTGTCTGCTCCAAAAATCTCCAGAAAGAAAGGTTTCCTTGCAACAGCTGCAGTAGCTAAAAAGTGACAAAAGGTTGTACATAACAATTTGAGAGCAAATTCCTGTAAAAAAAGCAGAAGTTGCCTCTTCATGAATACGCATGCACAAAACACCGCACACGTGACCCACACTATCAGCACTGTGACATCCTGCTAACCAAACTATTATTTCAACTGCTGGTTAAGCTTTCTATTTTTATACATAGCACTGAAACATTTCGGCAACACTAACATCATTGGCACAAAATGAGGCTCGTAATCTCGGATACGAACACTTGCACACCAGCTTGTAAAATGCATTTTACATTCCAGCTTGTGAAGAAGGTCCTGATTAATTTTCATCTAGGAAATGCTTAAGGTGTGCATTGATATCAGCACCAAGATGTGTCTTCTCCAAAGGTATTCTTTTTGTCTTTGAACATTTGCTCAAAATGCAGTTGTACCTGCTTAACGACTTTAAAGAAAATGTAACATCAATTGGACCATGAAAACACCAAACACCAATTAAAGCTGCCGTCTGCCCTAAATTGCTATCGGTGATCTATTAACCTGAACAATAACACTGCCAATTACAATATCTAAGGTATTATGTTGGTAATCTGTTAGTCACAAGAGCTTTGCTAATTAGAACATCCAAATGGAGAAACGCTCTAACACGTGTTACACCAACGTGGAAGAGGACACACAACATTGGTCTAGCATTAAGCAGTGAAAGAAAATGGATACAACAAGGATCCACTAGCAACAAAGCAAAATGCAGCTAAGCTATGGCTTTAGATTAGCGCTCTCAGATTACAAGCAAGGAATTGTGCAATGTCCACGATCCTTCCAAGAAACATGCTAGTAAGGGGTTACTTGTTCTAGATTTTTTAAACTACGGAAACATTGTCTGCCACAGTAATAGCAAGATATACATTTATCCTTTGCACACAATTAGCACACAAAGAATTTCTCCAATGCAATACTATGACATTTTCAGCAATCTTCAATATAATGAGATATGGTAATTACCAAAGACAATTCCCCAAAAACAGTGACAAAATTATGTCAAGCCTGCATGTTAACCGACGTATGACAATATTTCTCCAAAGCAACGTCACAATCTTAGTAGCTATGCTCATCGTCAGATATGACAATGACCGATGGTTGCCTGTTCTTCTGTGACAATTCCAAGGACTCGCCTCTGGAGTCAAAAAGTGATCCCGAGTGATCATAGCTTTCCTCTGACTCCAACATCACTGATTTCACAACCTGAGACTCATGTGATGCCAGCACATCTTTCGATAGTCTTTCCACTTTAATCTCCACTTCTCTCGAGCATTGCTTGGGCACAGGTGTGGATGTCACTGTCTCGTTGAAGTAGAGGCGGCGCCTCCCGGAGATTCGACGGTCAGGCAAACCTTCAGGTCCCACAGAACTTGAGGCTGTTACTCTTCCAGCATCTCCACCTGCGAGTCGATCCGGACTGATTCCTGAAGGCGACGTAACGCTTTTTCGTGCAGATAGGTTTGGTCGTTTCGGCGGTGTGCAGCCGATGTCACTTTCTGCATCATTAACTTCACCGTTGCTGAGCTGCATGGATGTCATGAACTCTTCTTTCAGTGAATCCGAGAGGGAAAGGTTGAAACTACCAGGCCAAGAAGGCTTTCTAGAGTCCTCAGTCTGGGTAGAACTTTTGAGGCTATCTGCACCGGTACCACAGGCAGCCTCCTTCGTGCTTATATTTGCAAGAGCCATGCCGTCATCTGCCGAGACTAAACTTTTTGCTCCTTTTGACAAGTCCGCAGATGTCGGTGAAGTGCTTCTACTCGCCTCATCATCAGGCTGAGTTGTCAATTTCTCTTGCACAGAGATAGTGGGCTTCTGTTCAGGCAAGCTTGTAATCGAAGATGAGCTGTCTGCTCGTTCAGAGGTGTCTAGTGAGCTATTTGGTTTCGTTTCAGCCACAGGGTTGTCTTTCTTGCGACATAAGACTTCCTCCGTCGTAACCACAGATTCTTCCAGAACTGAATCTGGTTTAGGAGTGACAACATGCACTGGCTCAAGTGACTTACCAGGCTTTTCTGGAGCGACATCGCCTGCTGAACTTGTTGGCTGGGGTTCGGCATGTTCTCGTGTTGCCCCTGCTATTCTTTGCGAAAGCGGCACATTGAATTCGTCGAATGAGGAGTCAACCGAAACATCTAATGGCTTGGCAGAGAACTTTGGTGACCTCGCGAAGTAATGGTCAACAGTTTCAGTGGTCTTAGGTGGCGACGACTTCAGCTTTCGCGTTCGCGTTGTGACCGACCGGCTCTTGCTACTTGGTGAAGCTCTAGACTTTTTCGGAGCAATGTCTGCAGCATTTCTTCCCAGCCTCTTCTCGCCTGTGCCCTCACTTTCGTCTTTGGCGACTTGCTGCGACTTTCCGGATGTGATGCTGAAGTATCCCCGTATGTCACTGTGGGTCCCTGTTGAGTGGAGTGGATTATTTTAAGTATGTTTTCTACAACCCAGAAAGATTTTTTTTATTTAGCACAGTGAAGTGTCACTGCCATTTGCGGCAAACTTTAATTATGCATACTGTATTTTTGAGCATATAACCCGCAGCAAAATTTCAAAAATTTTGAAAGTGGGGGGGGGGGGCAGCTTATATGCGAAATTCAAAGTTTCGTTATCTCCTAGGGAACCCCACCTCCTCCCCACCCTTGCATGTTGAAGCTCCCTTCTCCATTCTTTCACGGTCGCTCATTCTCCTCCATTTCACGGGTCACCACTTCAGTTTAGTAGTTAGCGAATAGAGCACGCATCGCCGGCAAACTCATGCGTCGCCCTTTCCCATGGCGCTCCCTCAGCCTGCGCGAAGTGCTTCTCGATAAAGCACCACTGGGATTTTCGGCTCAGTCACATTTGTTCCGTCGCCATTGCCGATGCGAGGGTGTCCACGCTGTCATCCACTGTTGTGCGACTGCTAGCTGCAAAGTGATCCAGTTCACGTCAGATATAATGTGAATGATTTGCCTGCGATAACGTCCGGCGAGTGAATACAGCTTTGTCAGCATCACCGAAAATAAACGCAGGCAAGTCGTGCATCCGCGAATGCAGACTGTTTTTGCAAAGATTTGGGCAATGTTGTATGTAGTTACTTCCGTGGATGACACGTGGGAATACATGTTTTTTTCTTCTTTCCAGGCTGTTGTAATTGGGGGTGCAGATTACACAAGATGGCGGGTTGTACGCGCAAAAATACAGTATATGGGCTAAATTTTCTACAGGGAGTTCCAAGTTCTCCCAGACGATTGGTTAACCTTTTTTCGCAGTTACTGTAGTTGCTGTCAATGCCTGTCAAACTATTACTGTGTTTATTTTAAAAACTTGATTATTGTTTAGGTGTCCCAATGTTCTTTTCACAAACTTTGTCAAAGGCACTATGTTGACATTGCAATAGCCTAAAGTAACATGCAATTCCATAATATGTCACATGAATGACTCACAAAGACATCTTTCACCACTCACCATCTGTAATCGCAGCTTTCTTCTTGCTCTTCTGGTTCTGTTCATCATAGAATGCCTTCACCATTTCTGGATAGACATCCTTAAACAGTTCCTGGGGCTCCAAAGTGTTTGGTGGTGATGACTGTGTCCACACTAGGAAATTCAAACAGTGCAAAAAGCTCGGCATGTTTCCACAGCAGAAACAGTGTGATCGCTCCTTGGATAAGTTTATTAAACCGATTACTTAGTAGAACCTCTATATAACCCTCAGTCGAAGACTTTGTTCTCAAGAAGCAAGTCCAGTGCAATAACTGAGGAGCACTTGTGGCATGCACAGTTGTGCAGATGAAGAGGCAAGGGCGAAGCACAGCGAGTAGAACTTTTGAAATTCGCTACGAGATGCAGCTTACAGATATACATGTATACTAATAGGCTTTAGTAGCCAACTAGTCTGCAATCCAGATTTAAGTATTTGTGCAAGCAGAGCCTTTATAGTAAAAACTTGCGACTCCCCAAAACATAATTTAATTGGCGGGCCTTCTGGCACAGCTAAAAACTATTCCCCGCCCAAGTCACATGATAAAGTCATCCCTCATACCAAACACAAATAATAAATTAGCGTGTACCATATCAAAGTAAACCTGAAATGTTTGTCACCGATATTGGCGTGCAACAAATATCGGACACAAGGAAAGTATTTTCATGCCATATGCAATTTCGTCAGCTGGTTCCCTTTATTTGGTGCAAAGCTATACAACTACCACAAATGTTGGGAACTGGTGCTGACGGTTCTCATATCATTGCGACAGTCATCATTGCCAATCCAAGTATGAATAAATGCTGTTTAACTTTTACAAATTTTTTTTCCCCACAAAATGTAGGAATCTCATGGAACCAACAACCTGCATCATGACACATGTGACATGGCCACAGAGCATTGCGCTGAGTGGCTAAACTGTAAAAAAACGAGGCAACATGTAAGCTGACATGCTGCATGTGTGGAGATCTTACTATGACGATGCCGATGGCAAAAGGAATGCGAGTGGTCTATCTTTTCATGTTACTGCCACTGTGCTTTTTAGGAGGAGTGCAATGTCACGCGTACATTCTGTTGGTTTTAGTCGGTGACCATTTTTTATCACATTATCACTTATCAAGTTATTGCTAGGCGAAAGTCATGCCTATGTCTGAAATTCATTGACCGTTGTCACCTACTTTAAAGTGAAAGAGGCTTGTCTAACCAGAATGCACCCATAACATGAATACTGTTGCACATTCTCGAACGTAGATGAGTGTCAGCGATTTCTCTGGAATGTAGGGTGATACATGCACAAGCAGCAGCCAAACTTGACCCACGAGTTTACATTTGCCAACCCATGACTATGTCAATGATTATGCCGCCACTATCACGGAGTGTTGGCTGCCCTCTGGTGCACAAATTAACCCAATAAAGAGTTAAATTCTTAACTCCGAGATCTTGCAGTGTTTAGTTCTTCATTAGTAGCTAGACGTGACTGTATCTCTGCTCTTGCTCCAAGTTGCACCAGAGGGCACAGGTTGTGGTTTCTACCATGCCTTTTTCTTTCTTTTGCGGCACTTGTTTTACTGTATTAATTTTTATTATCACTGCTAGGGTGCAGCACTTGTGCCTGCATGTTCTAAAGGGTAAAGCGACACCGACATCAACAAGCCCTAAGTCAGCATCTGATAAAAGACCGGTAAACATGCTTTGAACAACCGACATATGTTTTCTACATCCTGCATTCGGTCGTCGTCGTCCCATCAAGGACAGCAGGACAATGCTGCGCATTCATGCAGAAGCTAGAGCTCTGCAGTCTACACCGGATACGACTACGCAGACACCCACCATCTGCACAATAGCTTTGCATCCTGTAATGATTTCCTGTTAACTAGCCAAATTACCAAAAGGTGAGAAATGAAAGAAAATAGACTTCGCGACTCACATTCGGTGGCTAGCCATTCAACTTCGTAGAAGCCAGCATTTCTCCGCACTCGTTCCTTGACGATCCTAGTCATGCGATGAGAAAACAACACATTCTCAGCACTGCAGCTACCCTGAATCCTTATTCAAGATAATCATAACGCATTTTTAAGGGTGAGCAAATCAGTCCTATGGAAATCTGTAAGGTTATGACTATTTTTCCCTTTTATGGTCAGGTGTAAAGAAAGCTGCTCAGACATAGCAAATCTTTTATCGTTAAAAGGTGCCTTACACTGCGTTCTAAAAGAGCCAAAGACTGAACTTGGCAAGTTTCAAGAACTTCTACTCGGTCATAGCGGCCAAAATACAAAAAGATACTTAAAAAATCGTGTTGTCATAATGACATATCGGCAACAGTATATTACAGTGCGAAATTTACAAAAATATTGAACACTTACCTTCATTTTCTCTCTTAGTAATAAACATATACTGCATGTATTCAATGCAAATAGAGTATTAAAACAACATATCAGTATAAGTTCTTCTGTTATTTCTCTTTAGTGTCCCTTTAAAGGGACATAACCCTTTAACTGGCAAGAAACACCTGACCTAGAATGTATTTATTACTTTATTTCTTCTTCATATCGTTCAGGTACATACCAAATGAAATATGAAATGCTTTCTCGGAAAACTAAGTGAGATACAGCGGTTCAAAAATATTGTTGACCAGCTGGTTAGATGCAAATGTATGGTCCAAAACTTGTGCTTGGTACTTGGTTTGGCAAGGTAAATGTGTGTTCTTGAGATTTACCTCAATGGAGAAAAAATTACTAGCTTTCTTAAGCAAAGGAAAAAAATTTTCACATTAGTGATAATATGACGACCATGTCCGCTAAGACGGTACCGACGAGGTCCTCAAGTTTTGTCACCAAAACATCAGCTGCTGCCCGCGGTCGACATTTTTGCGACTACCACTGTTGAGCAGGTACATAAATTAAGGTAAATTGAAAGGCACAGACTGATATTTGGTTTTGTATAGTGTTTCCAGATATTTTTGTAAGGTCAACAATATTGTTGCGCTACCAGTTAAAGGGTTAAGGCAAGCTAAAGCGATAGATTAATGCTCAAGAACGTTTAAGGCATCAATGTTATCGAGAACAATGTTTTAGTAATCGAGAAATTGAGGTAAATGCAAGGTGCTTCTTGGGACTACGCTGGGACATTCAAGTAGTGGCCCAATAACATAGCAACTCCCTCATTATAACTATTACACTAGTGCTCAAACAGTCATTATAGAAAGATCATTGCATTACGAGATGGAAGAAAATGCTACACTTGTCTGCTTCTATTCGATTCTTAGAGAAACTGTTTGACAACAACGTTAGTGCATAGTGCTGCACTGGCTTTTCTGGCTCACGAAGCTCGCACAAACTGCAAGTAGCAGAGAACGAGGCCCATGGCAACGGTGCATGCTTTCCCATCCTCTTTCGCACTGCCGACTCTGTCTTGGCTCAGTTTCTTGCCACGCTGTTGCGTTTTGCATGAGAAAGTGCAGTGCCAGCTGTTGGGCGCCGTTTTATTCACCGACGGCAGTGAAAAGCAATGATGGCGTATGCAACGACATGACTCTTCGTTCGGGCCCAGGCTATTTGAATTACGCTAGAGGTATATGCATAAACGGACCAAGGGGTTTGCAGGGTAAAATTTCGAGGATAGGTTTGCTGTTTCAAAACAAATTAAATAGTGTTGTGGGCAAAGATAAAGATGGCGGCCGCAATGACAGCAATGAGCCTGGACTTTTTGAAGAACGGGCTTGGGACACTGATAGTCGCAACTTAAGGAGACAATGATGAAACTGCGAACATTTTTCCGGTACAATACGAAGCAACTTACTTGACGGGCTTCAAGGTGACGACCTCTTCGCAGCTGCTCCCACCTAGCTCTAGGTGGCAGCGGGTCAACAGAGGGAACAGTTTCTCCCGGCTTTCTTCAGGCCCCCAGCCTAGCTTGGCGCACATGAAATCCTTCAAAGACAACAGGCATTACATCATGTTCATGACCACATTGTGCTATGGCAAATACCACTGGTTGGTTCATAAACGCTACCCTAACTCCTGTGCAAGTGCCTGGGTCACACTCCGATTTTGCAAATCCCAAGATTGCCAGATGGAAACAGCATACTACTAAGTGAATTTCCACTGCGGAATGAAAACGAAAAAGAAAAACTACTCCAACTGTTTGGCGAAGTTTATCTCTAGTTACGGTTCAATCCAAAACTAAAGCATGCCTTGAAGCCCTGCAAGGCCCCGAAATGGCCAGTGCCTCCCACAATTCCTTATTTATTCTCATTATGGAATATTCAGTCCAATACACATGCATAAGGCACAACCAACAAACATTGTTTGCAGCTGCAAGAGAGCAGTGGGTGGCAGCAGCACTTCTATATCGACATGCTGCCTCAAAAAAGAAATCCATAAAAAATAGTTCCTGTGGCTAAATAAACTACTTACTCATTAGGCTTGAAATTTTGCACGAAGATGGCATTTTCTGGTGAACTTTGTACAATGCCATGTTTGGATGCAGTGCTTGCCTGTCTTGTCAGAAGTATGTATATATATGCTGTTTGCCAGCATCAGATATAAAAATTGTTTTTCTCAGAGCAGAGAACAGCAGCATCATCTCATGGAGGTGAAATTCCTGCCATGGAAAGACAAGGGTGCAGACAAACTTGACTGCCCTGGCAACAGGTGGCACTACTTGCTGCTGCTTTCACTGTAAGAAATCTGCATTGTTCACCTGGCACAGCAACGGATGAGGTACACTTCTTATTTATTCTGGGTGAAACGACAGTGCAGCATCATAACGTGGCGCTAAATAAAAGCTGCCACAAAAGGGGAGCTTCAACCAAGACAGAAAACGAGTGAAAAGACATGCTACGCCAGACTTCCTTATCGACACAAATCCAATCAATGCCTAACACACCTCCTCTAATTATAAGCACTTGCTTACTAGGAAAAACTATAATGGTCGGGCTTGATAAAGATTTTCAACCTGCCGTTCTCAAAGCACGTGAAAGACGTCCAGAGGTTAGGGTGCAGCTGTGAATATGCTAATGTGTATGAAAGGAGCACTGAAACACTTTTTTTTAACAAGGTAAAACAAATGTTTCCAATCAGTAGACAATGATGCCTTGAATGTGCAAGCCAAATATTGTTCGCCTGTGCACAGCAGGGAACCTACAATTTGACATAATTCATTGGTCGCTCTCTCCTGGAGTAACAGATTTACTGCATGAGGTGTGTTTCCAAAGGAATCAATGTCCTCAAATGTTTCAAGCATTTGTTTGATAGACTGCCAGTTAGGTATACATCAAGGTTTCTGCAACCATTAAAGGGGCCCTGAACCACTCCCTCGGGCTTAGTGAAATAACAGTCCGTGGGTAGCATATGCTGCTGTGAACATCTCAGCCAAGTTTTCCTGTCGTACGCAGTGCCTGGAGATTGCAAGCGGATCACGAAGTCACCTTTCTCTCAAATGCTCTTTTCCAACAGAAAGCTCTGTCCCCATTCTTTTCTAGACGCACTATTTCGTAATTCCCTTAGACGGCTGCTATTGGGCGATAGCTGACATCAAACTGCGGTTGGCTACATGGCGTACTTACCGCAGCCACGGCGGGGTGCCGCCACAAGTCCACTGGCTAAGCGCACTGCGGCTATCAGAGGAAAACCACGTTTGGCTTATGTTTAGCGCGTCATAGGCACCAAAGGCAGAAGTCGTGGCGTCTAAGTTAACATCCAAAATTTAGAATGGCGACATTTAAGGTGGAGCATCGTGGACACGCCCCACTGCGCCGTAGCCTTCATAGTGCAAGGCATTGAAGAATGAATGGGAGCACAGCGACAGTCGTGCTAGATTGCCATGAACTCCGCTTCCGCTGAACGCATCGAAGTACCTTTTGCGGCAAAGTATTTCTGAAAAGGCCTATTTTCACTTCATATGTCTTTCACCACTTCAATAAAAAGTGGTTCAGGGCCCATTTAATGAGCGTAATGATGTGTTTGTCGAAAGAAAAAGCAGGAGCAAATACAATGTGCAGTGAATTAAAGTTAGTGCTCATCCTGTCGTTCTATCTTCATCTTTTGTTCCTGCTGGTAATCCGTTACCACGAGTTACTAAGCCCAAATCCACACTGGACTCCGCCACAGCTTTCAAAACCTACGCTAATTTTTTCTGCCTTAGGTAACATCAGCAATGGCATTCCATGAAGTACAGTGACCCATAGATATCAGCCATTGGGCACACACCTCCACACCATTCAAGATTTTCCAGGAAGTGGGGAAGCAGTGGTTATTAATGCATCCCACACATTCTGTAAGCCATGTCCTGTCTGTCTCGCCTTACTTTGTCCCTGTACTGAAATACTGTAAGCGTTCCTTTGTCACCTTCTTATGATACCAGCCTCAAACACTGTAGAAAGAAGAAAGGATTGGTAGGCATGGCACTGCTATTGGCATCACCTCAACTCTGGTGAAATGTGAGAAGCCCACATGAGCCTCTTCTTGACGCCATTGTATGAAGTTGCAGGTCAATCACTACACCAGCCAGGATATGGAACCCAGTGGCTACTTGGTTGACATTTCTGAATGACACTTTTTTTTCACTTTCTTGATAATCATCAAAATGCTGAACTTGTTATCCCTGTTTTGCATCCCTCTTCTATGTCATCATCCCCTCTCATCACATGTTTATGTTCCCATTCCCCCTCCACCTGAGCAGAGTAGCAGGCTAGAGAGTACTACAGCTCAGGCCAACCTTTCTGCCTTCTTTCAAATAGCTTTTTTTCTCTCTCTCTCCAACTGAAAGAAAGCAATACATTGAGGGGACACCAGGAGCATAAACACTGGCACGTTTATCTCTGTTCCTAGCAAGTTCTTTCCAAGAATTCAATCGGAAATTATTTTCCTTGAAAGGCATCACACTCATTCCAGTATGTTACTGAATTTCTAGAAAACGTACATACTAAAGTATTAATCATGCCGGTTAAATAAAGATGGGGACAGTACAGGTAAACAACAAATGATCACCTCAAATTTTTTTGCGGAAGGGAACTGCCAGCAGCTGTCAACACCCAGGATGTCGTCCCTGTCGGTCAGGAACTCAGATATGACCTGTGCGGATGGCCATACAAAACTTGTTTAGGGCGCCCTCTACAGGATACCAAAAACAGAAGCAAGGTGTTTGCACAGGCAATGCTTTGTACAGGCCCTTCAATTTGCACTCCTTTCCATGTGGAGCGTATTGCACTTGGTTCCCTAGATGCCACGACAGGCTTTGCATATCTGTCTCTCAGAACTCCCTAGAATGCACTATGCACAGCAAACACATTTCACTTCAAGCTTGCTAGAAGCCACCAATGGCTGTCCTCTAGTTCTTTATTCATAATTTGGCATGCAGTCAGTGAATGACGGTGCAAAAAATACAGCTATCGCTGTCATTGCTTTGCGCTTTAAGTGTAACTGCTTTGATGCACAGCATGATGAAAGTTTTAAAGTGCACTTGTTATAACTGAATTCGAACAGATAGGAATCAATCACTTGTGGGACCCAAAAAACCTGTTAGAAAGTTGTAAGACTCGCAACCTGTTCCAATTGGGAAAAAAACAAAAAAAAAACACATTTGTGGCACCAAAAATAGTTTACAGAATAAATTTTAACACATAAAGAAGCACAATATTGCCAACAGCAACAGGTAAAGTAAAACTGAGCGCTTAAGCAGCTGCAAGTTAAGATGAAGTACAGCAATATTACTGTATTTAGGAAGTCAAGTTTTGTATTTGCAAGGGCACGTACTTTTCTGTATAATTTTCACGATAACAAAATTCCCGCAACAGTTTTTTCTTTTTTCTCAATAATTTTGTTACTGCAAGGTTCAATAGAATTTAAAACATGCCCACCATTTTCGAGAAAGACACAAGGTGATGCAGATACATTTACAACATTACACAGTATTGACAAGTGATTATAATTTAGCATTTCAGGAATGTAAAAGTAATTAGAATTGATTAATTGTTATCAAGATTGACTTAGACTTAAGTGCCTGCTAATAAGCAAGAGGTTATCACATGAAAACGCACATTTTCTGGAGGGAACGTGTCATACTCGTCGAGTGCCTTCTTTCGGACATCGAGCTCTGTCCTCCACTGGCTTTTCACAGCTTCTGCCTTATGCCACTCGCACGTGCAGTTGGAGACCACCGACTTTACACAGGCAGCATCAGTCGAGCACATGATGCACCCACCAGTGTGGTGCGACTTCTGCGTACCTGGTACGAGTAACGTGCAACGTGAATCAGTTGAACTGACGGCTCAAAGTTCAGTCAATTTTGCATGAAGCCAACAGATAGTGAAGTTGGAAACAGTATGCGGGAATCTTCTTTGTTACAAACATTCTTAGCTTCACATACGGGGGGTGACCCAAAAGCAACCAGAAGCGTACTCTTGCGCATTGTGTACTTGTAGTACGAGGTTTCACTGCTAGGGTGCTGCGGGAGGACCGCTCCTGAGTCAGTATGCCAAGTGGCTGGCATCAACCAACAACGACGCATATTGTTTTTTGGGCAGTTTTGTGTGTGTGTCTGTAGTGAACTCGTGTGGCTGTGAAGTTTTGCTTTTTACTTGCCAAGAACGCAGCAGAAACTGTTGTGATGATGCAATCAGCTTACAAAGAACATGCTCTCAGTAAAACGCAAGTGTATGAATGGCTTGCTTGGTTTAAAAGGGGGTAAATGACCCATGAAGATCAGCCCCGTTACTGTTGTCCTTCAAGTGCGCGAACCGAGGACAACATCGCTAAAATCTGATCTTATCGAGGGAGATCGACGCAGAACAATCGACCAGCTCAAAGACTTATCCAGCTTACCTTGGAGCTCCGTTCAGTGTATTTTGCACGGCGATTTGGAATGCAACGAGTGGCTGCTAAGTTCGTGCCCAGACTTCTCACCGAAGAGCAAAGGGATCGTCGCATACAATGAAGGATGCAGTCACAGATGATCCAGAGTTTCTCAACAAAATCATCACAGGTGATGAGCCACGGTGCTATAGGTACGACTCCGAAAGTAAACAACAGATACGTCAATGAAAGTCACCTCATCCAAAAAAAGCTCATCAGGTTAAATCAAATTTGAAGACTATGCTGACTTGTTTTTTTTGACATCAAGGGGATTGTACACTCAGAATTTGTCCCTCTAAACCAAACCGTCAACCAACAGTTCCATTTGGAGGTGTTGAAATGGCAAAAACGCAAAAAAGCACGACCTTGTGGAACTTCGGTGAGTGATTCCTGCATGATAACAACGCTCAGGGCTCTCAGTGTTCGGCGGTTTAGGGCCTCAATGCAGACGACTACTTTAACCCACGCGCCCTATTCACCAGATTCGACTCCTGCGAACTTCTACCTGTTTGTAGTGCATTAGTACAATACTTGAAGTGCACCGGCTTAAGAGACCGTTTATAGTGTCCCTGTGCATAGTGTCCCACCCACACGCACTCAGTGCTCACTCTCTCCCTTTTCCTCTTTCTATTTCCCTTTCCCCCACCTCCAGTGTAGGGTAGCAAACCAGATGCTCTTCTGGTTGACCTCCCTGCCTTTCCTGTCCTTGCTTTCTCTCTCTCTCTCTCTCTACCTGTTCGGTCAGATGAAAAGGGACTTGAAAGGCAAGCGTTTTGCCGATGTTGAAGTAAAACGCTATGTCCCGACTGCACTAGCAGGTATAAAAGAGGTCAAATTTGCAAGGTGCTTCCAACAATGGAATGAATGTTTGGACAAGTGCATTAGTACTAATGGAGAGTACTTTGAGGGTGATTAACGTTGTATTTAAAAAAAATAATGTCCACGCTTTTATGACGAAATTCCGGTTATTTTTGGGTCCCCCCCTTGTATACAGGAAACTAAAAGGACAGGAACAAAATGCATCATGAAGCACATGACTATGCCCCTGCACCTGTACATTCCACACATGAAGGGAAACCGTATCAGGCAGGACAGGCTAACAAAAACCAACAGCACTGATACTCACCAGGATGCTGGCAGTTTCCACAGTGCGACTTTTTCTTGCAGTTTCTGTCAAGCACCTCCTGCAGATCAGAATACTTCGAATCCCGCGTCCAGTCTCGTAGCCTGCATCAAAGACCCCTGCCTGTCAGAATTCAAATGACAAAGCCAGTCACACCGTCACAGCTTCGGACTTGTGTACACCCCACCACAAGAACTTCTGGAACATGGGAGCAGTAAAAATGTTAGACATCCAGCAGACTCTCTTACGAAGCATTTATACGTCACCATCTAGGACTTTAGTGCTATACTGTTTTCTGTCTGTAACAACCCAGTGCCACGTATACTACAGAGTCGGCTCATATAGTACATGAAAAGGGTTGTACAGATGCATTTGATGTCTCATCACCATGTTAATTTGATGTCACTTCATACAAAACCGAGAAAGTGTTCACGTAATGGCAATGAAGGGAAAGCTGCAGGGGCAGAGCTCCTGCGTTCCTGCGCAAAGTAGTACGGCAGAGCTCGACAGCAATTTTCATTTCGGTTTCTCAGCGTAGATACTGAATCAATGAAGCTTGCTAGTACTTGTGACATTTATTCATTTGGCAAAACAAAGAAGAGTACATGAAACAAATAAAATTGAAATCTACGGCTGAGCAATGTATTTCATGTGTTATTTTTAATAGAAATGCCGTGGTAACTAAGATTTTTATGTTTTTTTGTTTCACAGCTTCAAGCGGCCCTAAAACACCTTTTTAACTAATTATAGAATGACTTCACCATAAGAGGATGTCACCTCATGAATCTCCTGTTGGAATTTTTTTTCAAATCCTCAGAGTATAAGTGCAGTTAGGTGTAGTTATTGCAGCGATGAGCCTTTAGTCTCGTCTAGCGTGCTGGAAGCTACACAGGGGAAAAGCCAAAGTGACAAAGCCCCACCCAAAAGTTGAGAGTCTCGGTGGCGTGAGTGCTCATCGCGACACCCCTTAGCAGCCGCGGTAGAATATGTTACGCAGCTCGCTGCTGCTGCCTCGGAGGCCATGAGCAGCAGATGCAGCTAAGCACAGCTGTTGGGTGTAGACTGGCAGCACAGAGATTTTTCATTTCATTAACTCAAAATAAGCAATACCAGTATTACTGAGAATGTTCTCGTGATCAAGAAATCAGCCAATAGCTGTCGGTGGGCATTGCTGCTTGTGACGATGCTGCATGACGACATTGCAGAGGAGAGAGCAAGCGATCTTTCACCGTTTTTGACATGAGATTGTTAATTCCCTACTGCATGCAGTGTAATAATATTTGGCTAACGTGTTCACAGGAGCCTCTTCTACAGGTAGGCAATGTTTTCAAAGTATGTTCAAAAAAGTGTTTCAGGGCTCCTCTAAAGATGCAGATGAGACTGCGGGACTCATTCGTTAGACCTATTACATGCTGTCCTGTGTGTGCTTTGCTTTCGTAGCTTTCTAAATTTCAAACAAAAGCGCCCGTGCAATTTCTCTCGAGGGAGCCACGCTTCAAGTGAGAGTCAAGGTCCCATGCATAAACGCCTCTATGCAAGACGGGCTGCTTGTGATATCTCCGACCGTGGCACATGAGTTCAGTTAATCATCAAATGCGAAATTCCACCACTGGAAATTCGTCACACAGCAACAAAGGAGAAGAAAAAAAAGGAGGTGGGGATTGCCACATGAACATGATGGGGTCCCTTGGCTCTAGTATGGGAGAAGGCAGCGAAGAAATGCCGCTAGTGGATGCTAGTTCAGGCAAAGGGGGAGAGTGTCTGTGTTGGCACTGATGCTCGCCTCCTGGGGCGCGATCGGAGATATTTTGTTCGATATGCATTCTGTTCAGTTGCTCCAACGTCACAAAGTTGCAGTATGCAAAATTTGTGACAGCGGGGTGGAGAGAGCAACCAATCAGGAAGCGGTGACTTCTCTGGAAGTTTACTTCCGTCGTTTGTTGTCTGCTTGCAGACAGTATACTACAAAACGAAATGTTTCTCGTCTTCCAAATGAATGAAATCTTTATCTAAAAAAATGTATTTTTACTTCTCAAGCCCAAACACGTTTTCAAATAGTAGTACGTGTGACTACTGCAATTTGTAACTATCAGTTTCTTTGGGTCGTCCTTAGGTGGTGTCGCGCACAGCTAGAAGAAAAAAGAAAAAAAGAAACGACAGGAAGAGTGGCGCACTTTTCAAGAGGCAGCGACAACATTCCAGTGGCTCGCTGGCACAGATGATGGGGTCGATTTCTCTGTACAACCAACAAATTATTTGTTTCGAGAAACAAAAATGATGCCTGAATTCACTTTCTGCTATTTCTTCAAACGCTTTTCGCATCTCCACCCGCTCTCCTCCTTCCTCTAGAAACGCCAGCGCAACAACCTAAGTTCCCAACCGAAGCGCCATTTTCTCAAATTAAACTATGGATTGGATTCAAACGTGCCATGCCGCAGCCGCCTGTTGGATCCAATCCAATCCACCAGGCGCGCCATGCGAAGCCGTATGATCGCTCCAAACTTCCCAGCTCCCGTCGGGTTCGGCGCCTAGCAGACGAAATGTCAGTAGGAGGATAATTGACAGGAGTGTGTCGTCATTTTGACGTCACCAAAAACGTGGCCGCGCCCCGCGGCTGGCGACGTCGGCGCGGAGTAGGCCAATTGCGCGCGCCGGTAACCGAACGAACGTGCCGAACAACCATCTCCGATCGCACCCCTGGTGGCAAGTAACAGGACAGTTCAATTTCTTCTATTTCCTCCAATAATGAATAATAAATAATTATTTCCATAAGCTCTCACTACACGGCACCATACAAGTTCCAGGGTATAACCAAAATTTGTAACTATGCCCACATGCAAAATCCATCATATTTACCCCAAACAAGCCTTTAGCTTTAGTTTTGCTTCTCTTACAGAGCATGCTGTTGATTTCTGGTTGATGTGCCTTGAATTATGCTAGCTTAATGTGTCTTCCTTCCAAAGCATTCAATGTTTGCTCCTGATATCTCATGTTTGTTGAAGTTACCGTATTTACTCGCATAATGATCGCACTTTTTTTGTCAGAAAAATTGACGCAAATTCAGGGGTGCGATCATTACGCGGGTTAAATTTCCCGCGGAAAAAAAAAAATTTTTTTTTCGCCTCGCGTTTGCTGCGGGATGCGAGATTGCGGGTGCGGGACACCAAAACAAAAATGGCGGCCGGCGGAGCAAGCCGAACGCGCCGAACGCGATTTTTTTTTTCTTCTCGTGAGTACATTACGTGTATTGAAACAGTTTCTTCCGTATCAGTGATGAATAATATCGTTAATATCGGCAAGTATGCGGCAGTAACGTAGCCATGTCCACTTGGAGGGGACAGAAACAGGTGGGCGCGCTTAACTGCCAGTGACAGAAATGCATGGCCGACGTGCTGCGGAAACTGCGGCATCTGTCTTCACTACTATCCTAATACGGCACGTTTCCGCTAAGGGTGGGCGAATATCTTAGCTGTGTTACAAGCGTCGGCGTATGAATAGGGTACACTTTTAACGTATCAGAGTAAACGTGGCTACTATCATTGCCGCGCGCGATTTGTTGCGTGCTCACGAGTGCAAAAGCAGATGAAAAGAATCGAAATGCGCCTTTATCGTTTTTGTTGACATCAACCATTATAAAGCCAACCCATAATAAAGGCGATTTTGGTTGTACCTCATTTTGTCATGGAAGTGCGGAAAGTGATGAAAGTAATGAAATGAGGCATCTACTTAAGAATGTTTGGTGCGTGCAGGCCGCTTGGCTTGTCTTGAAGAGTCGTTCGCGTAGCATTCGACAGATGGTAAGCGCGATCATTATTAGCTAGAATTAGCACACGACATATCGCTGCGGCAAGTTCGGGGTGCGATCATTACGCGAGTGCGATCATTATGCGAGTGCGATCATTATGCGAGTAAATACGGTAAGTCACTGCAGACATGTCTTAGTGGTTCAGGTTAAGCCTGGTGGTGGCTGTACCACGTCAATCCTTACTAACTTAGCATAAGTCCCATAATAATTTTTCAAAAAGTCTAAACCCCTTCGACCAATAGAACTTGATTCCAGAGTGGTCCAGATTTCAGATTCTCACCTTTCAAGGGAGTCAGTATCTCCAAATTTGTCTAGCAATTTTAGCCCTGTCTCCTTTCCAACGCTGTGGACTCCAGCAAAGTAGTCGCAACCAACAAGCACAGCCAATGCCACAAGCTTCCTACGATCCAGGCCGAGCTTTTTCTCAATGTCTTCGATTTTGTAGGACAGGACATGGGGGTCCTGAAATTTTTTCACAAAGAAGTAGTACAGTGTTAGCTAGTGAGATGCTGCAGAGAGAGAGAGAGAGAGGAATGTAGGAAGGCAGGATGTTAACCAGTCATGAGTCTAGTTGGCTGCAGAGATTTAGCACGCAGATTGTAAGACAAATCCCCTGATTTCAATCAAACTCATGATATCAACAATTAGCCATTTGTCAGACAAAGGCACAACAGAGATGTTAGGACGATGCAATTAGTGCTTTGTACTGCACTTTTGCATAGTTTCTACTGTTTGTGCCAACCTCAATGTACAGTCTCATCCAAGAGTCAACAAGCTATTGGAAACAGTCCCTTTACACTTACGAAACTGTGCTGAAACAATTACATATATCTGTGAGCTTCCAGATGCATAAAAAATGTGGGATTCTCTTGAGCTTTGCAAAATGTGCAAACATTTAATGCAAGGTATGCTGCATGCCTAGGGCACCTTATGCTTCTCATGTCGCATGCAACTAACTACACCAGTGCTCAAGCAACAGTAGCACTTGAAAATAAAATGGACTATGGCAACCAACAATGATCTCTATTTTCTCTATTTTGTTTCTATTTCCATTATGTTTCTCTATTTTTTTTTCATTGTTTATTTTCTTCTTGCGGTTCCTTTCCTTGATTTGTTTTGTATGTATCACTTACATAGAAGCATACAATGAAATGTGATGACACAAGATAAGAGCAAGTGAAGATTGACAGAAGATGCTTGCATCCTGCAGTGGACACAAAATAGGCTGATGATCATCATCATCACCTACAGTCGTCATTCTTCAAGCTGTTTCAGTGTTCTCTTTTCCCAGCTACACCTTTGCACGCTAGACATCAAAGCCCTGTTATGAGGTCATCCCATCCCACTCTTCCCACATGCATTTCCACACCTGCCAGCCTGCCAACTTTAGGTAAGAATCCCACAGACAGAAATTGAAAAGGGGGTGGGAGAGTACCATGTAGCGTCCTTCTTGGGATATATACACAGTTGCTTAATGCTTATTTATCACTAGACGCAGCACACAAGCGGCAGCAAACTTGGAGCAGTGCCGACTGACAAGCAACAGAATGTTTTTAGATTACAGTGACTTTTTCAAAGAGTGCACCGCAGCCAATTCCACCTGGTTCAGGAAATTCTCAATAAACTTGCTAGAAGCAAGCACTCTCTGGTTTATATGGCGTCTTGCACTTCCACAAGAAGACAGTGCAGCTATCATTACAATTTATTTCTTCCATGCCTTATTTTGCTCTTTGCATGTCCCCGTTTACCAACCCCTTTGAAACATTTTCATCTACAGAATTTATTTTTTGTAAAGCTTCACTCAACATTCGTACAAAAAATTTGCAAGCCTTACGAAAAATTCTGGAAAATTGGCAGGTATGCATTTCCATGGTGAGTTTCCTCCACATCGGTACCGCCTTTTATGCATCGACTCCCATCTCTCCTCTGGCATAGCGCTGCACCAAGCTCAGAACGTTTTCGCTTCGTACTCTCTCATTAGCATTTAGTGCAATGCGACAGAGTGCTGTGGCCAGCTCACGAGTGTGCTTGATAACCAGGTATTGCTACAAATGTTGTCTGCTCCCATTTCAGTCTACAGCACAAAGGTACCTTGTCCTCAATGGAAAGTTTCCGGTAGACCGTCTTGGCACCATAGAGAAACGCATCACCGTCTTGTGTGATGCAGCCGTCCACCATCTGCCAAAGACGGAAAACGTTAGCTAAGTAGCAAACGTGACACCATGCAATGTGTTCATGATGGGCAGCTCGCAAGGAGACAAATGCAAGATCATAAAAACACAGGACAAGTGCTGCTCTGCTGTCATAAATGTGCCTCTGATGACATAACCATGTTTATCAAGCATTTCCCTCATTCTTTAAAGCAAAGTTTTTTTTGTGAACCTTCCATAACTTTATTGGCTGTGGCAGCTGGGTGCTGCTGCTGCCCGATCAAATAGCTCACTTAAAGAAAGAAATTGAATTACATGCCCGGTGGCGGGATCGAACCTCGGTTCTCGAGCATGGAAGCCTGCTGCTCTAACCATTCAGCTCTGATCGCATGTATGCTTCTATTGTGCCACTGCCAACTAGCTCCTCGAGGGGACTGCCGCGTGTGTCACATTTCATAGCACAAGAGTGCCAATTTCCTTTACGTCAAAAATTCAGGAATTAAATGGGCAAATTTATAGCATTTTATTAACCGCTTCACAAAAGCTGCGCTTCGCATAGATTCCAAGTTGTGCATTCGAACTGCATAATTTGTCTTTATGCACACTGTTCGTCACGAATACCTTCCAACTCACCCAGTCTGCAAACTTGTTACACTAGGTGCCAGCTCGAAACAGTACAACAAGTTAGGTAAGGGATATGGGAAAGAACCTTCGTTGGCATGCAGGTGAAAGCACACATACCCACTCCAGATTTTAAAATAAAAAAATGCGTAAGAGTTCAAATATTTTGTTACATAGGTGTGCCACCTGCAATTAAAGGGTCCATCCTGCAACTGAGTATAAGGACTTGCTCTGCAACATCTAACTTGGCACAGGATCCCTAGAATGTAAAGTTTCTCAGCCTTGCTACAGTTCCCACATTCCAAAAACGTTTGTGCACATCTTCACATGCAAATGCTTCATTCCTTTTTCCAGCAACCCCACAGACATTACAGGTACCCTGTAAAGACTTTTGATATCACTGTTCTCATATACAAGAGAGACAACCATCCTATAGATGAGCTACACATTCCACGTGCAAAATTACAACACCTTTCTCTCTCTCTCTCCATGATATGGAAAGTAACATATAGTAGTGTGCACAGTGGAATTCATGCAATTCAAAGACCAGCTTCAACTAGTACCACTTTCCTGCATCTATTGACTAATGAACGCAAGAGCTTCTAATAGTGAACCACTTGGGTTTGTGTTACATATGCACAACGCACTGACAGAAGGCAATATGACAGATATTATGACTAAATGTTATAAAGAAAGCAGGAATTGAGACTACAACACTGAACTATGTTCACTACATTGCGGCGCCTTTTTGGCGACTCCACTCACCATACCCAAGTCTGCCGATTTCTTGTGCCACCATGTTGCAATCTCTTTAAATGTGATTCAGCATGAATGTGTGTTTGGTAAATCACTGGCAAGCTTTTACCCTGGCAAATGCTTATGACTGCAGCTTACTGCCAGATACATCCCTCTGAAGTCAAGGGCAGAAGAAGAAAAGAAAACGAACTAATGATGACTCACCCCATTCTTGTCAAGAAAAGCGCACGTGCCCTCTGCTTCACCTGTGCTCTGCACATAGGGGAGGCCCAGGACGTCAAGCAGCTCTCTGCACTAAAATCACAGCAAAGCAAATATCATAGAGCTCTAAGTCATTGCAAGTGCAAAGAAAAAAAAAAAAAAAAGACTGCCCCCACTACATTCGTTGATGGCTCTCCACATAAAGGACAACAACAGGCCCAGACAACTTGACTCTACACCATAATGAAAGACTAGAACAGTGATGATTTCGACTAGAGTAATTTAGAAATAAAGCTTCTTTACTTTATTTGCTCATAGTTGCAACAAGAAAGATTCATCGATAACTTCGGATATGGCAGCTATAGCATTGAGACACCAAGTTACAGGGCACATGAAGCAGCTCAAGATGTCCAAGATAGATTATGTAACAAAATACGGAAATGATTATAATTATTTTTTCTTATTGCTTTGGGCTGGCTCCTTCCAACAAGGCCATTTCTAAAAGATAGCTCATTTCCTCAGTACTATATTTGTAATCACGGCTAAGCAATATGTCAGCCTTATGCTTGCAACCCATTTTACTAGAACATACAGCGTGTGCATTTAACAGTCCCAACTAACCCTTGGCAACGTCACCTGTGGTTGCACAAAGCAAGCCCCACATTCTCATAATGGACCGTCCATCTATGGCACCAGTCTTAGCAACTCCCCATTTCGTTATTTAAACAGCAGGAAGGTCGAGTACCAGGCAAGGCTTGGGAACAGAGAAAGAGAGAGAATAATATAAATGAATTATGGCTTGAGGCCTATTTGGGCCAGTGGCCAAGAGGAAGGGCAATTGCACTAAGTATGGCTCACTATGAAAGTTTTACATGTGAAATGCCAGACTGAGTTTAGTGTCTCTTAAAGTTAGAAAAAGCAATGGGTTTCTAGTGGTGGTGTACTTGAACTGGGTACTTAGCACATAGAACTTAGGTCATCTGCCTGTTTCGTCAGGGCACTCTGGACATATCTTGATGTCCTTAAAGAGTAAATAAATAAATAAATAAATAGAATGCCTGCTTTTCACACTTCTGTAGCCCCTAACCCTAATTTCCCAGGATCTTGTTCCCTCAATTCCTAGATCTGTGCATGCTGGGTTTGCTTCTCCCTTGCTCAACCGTTTCCGCAGTGGTGGCACACTAACACCCGTAAGTGGGTTCTGTTCCACGTGCAAATGTCATGCTGATCTCAACCACCTGTGTTGGGAGTGTCACCTCTACACCCCACCGAGGCTTTGTGCCTTGGCCACCTTACAGCGGGGACCCTGGCCTTCTTCTCTCCGGACTTGGGCTTGCCCGGATACCACGTCTCCGGACCATGCCACCAAGCTCTGGCGAGCACTGCTGTTGTTCCTCCAGGACCCGGTGGCACCACCGGTCGGCGATCGGCTCCGCAACAACCACAAGTGCCATGCAGCCCCCACTTAGCTGCCTCCAGGACGTTCTTTAATAAAACAGAGGCAGCCTCACCCTTCCCCTTTTGCAATAATACCCCTCCCTTTCCACCGCAGCGTCTTCCGCACATTTTAATGTGGAATAAACTTGGTTTATCGTTCATGTTTTCTCACTCCCTCTTTCTATTCCCTTTCCCTTACCCCAATGAAGGATAGCAAACTGCATGCTCATTTGGTTGACCTCCCTGCATTTCCTCTGCTTGCTTTATCTTTTGTTCATTACACAAATTTTTCTTCTAGCTGCTGCATTGCTGTTTTGCTCTAATGATGCCAATTGCATGAGTTCTTGCACATAAGCAATTGACTGAATGTGCATGCACTTTGTGATTATGCCCCGCACAAACCTTTCTTTTTTTTCTCTTGTAAAGGTCATAAACTTGACCGTGTACAGTGGAGATGACACAACATCACCTATTTTATTCGTCCATATTCTTCTTGTACACCAACTCAATAAGCCAGCTTACATTTAGGGAACACCACAGACTGGTAGAAAAAGTTGCCAATAGGCGGCACGACAGCTTCTTAGAAGCACAAGAAGCAGGCAGTGCAAAGGTAACATACAAATGCCATATACAGGTCTAGTAGTATAAAATGATCTCTTGCTGTTTCATCCACGTTTCGTACAGAATGACCTCATATGAAGCGAAGCACCCAACTGGTATTGCAGCAACAATTACTACACAGAGTGGCACAACCTCAGACCTCGCTTGCTCATGGTAACCAACTCTCCTGTAGAAAAATCTGTCCCTTCGCACTTTGACTTCAGCACAAAAACAAGGGCAGGTTTCAGCCTTGTGCGCAAATCAGGCATTGCCTTCTATGCTGGTTGGCCCCCTGCAATCAGCGGATGCAGCAAAAGGTGCTGGAACATATACTGTTAGTAAAATGAAAAGCATGCCTAATTTAATTCATACTAATCCAATATGTTTGTTCACTACTGGCCTCACTATGCTCAAATGATCATTTATTTCTGCCTACATGCGTGTACTTTATCTCTGCCTACATGCAAAAATAAACTTTTCTTTTTTTTACCGAAGTTTGGTGCAAAAAAATGTCCTCATGTGAAACCATGCTTTTGCAGGTAACGTTTACTTTCAGAGAACACTGACATGCTTTCAAAGGCTCATGAGGTTTAGCCATACTCTGCACAAGTGCATAAAACTTCCTGAGTTGTTCAGCAAGATAAATAAAATTTTGCTTTGATTGTCATCTTCTCATTAGTGCAATGTGATGAGTAAATCAAGGAGATCATTAATGTCAGACCTGTATAAAAGCGTCATCAAGACAGCCAGCCCTAGTGCCACATGTATAGAACGAGGACGGGAGGTTAGTTTTTGTTTTTATTGTCCTTTTCTCTAGACTCTTTTCCTGCCTTGCACCTGCCACAGTGGCCTTATACAAGTGGGCAAAAGGGCTTGGGTTCGATTCCTAGCTGCCGAGGCCACATTTCTACGGGGGACGGAATGCAAAAATGTTTGTGTACTTGTATTCCGGTGCACATTAGAGAACCCCACGCATTCAAAATTAAACCTGAGCCCCCTCTGCAACTACCCTAATAGCCCATCTGTTGCCTTGGGATGTTAAGTGCTGTAATTTACTTTTCATTCCAATTCTTTCCTGCCCTGCACCTTCTGGTTACTTGCCTGACTTGACATGGCTTGGAGTGCAGGACGACGCCTTGTGAGCATTCCGCCGCTGAACTTCGAACCTTCACCGCCGCGTGCTTGGTTCCTCTGCGACAGCGTTTCCTCCTTCACTTCTGGAGCCGTACCCTCGAGCACAAATACCAGCTTGATCCCATAGCCGAGTAGTTTGTTGCAACGAAAGAATAGGTTCCTTCATGCGACAAGGAAACATAGCAGGCACCGTTGAACAAGCCGAAGGCATAGCGATGTAGGGTTCGGGTACCATAACCATAGAACTGAGCGTTGGAACTGGGTACCTGAACCAATTTAACAGCAGAGAAGGCAGCAGGGTTGGTGCTGCATTTAAGTTGGCTACTCCGCACAGGGGAGGAGGGAATAAGAGCAAAAGAACACATCTATTAAGTATGTGATGCAATGGCCTTCCTAAATATGCATGTTTAGGTCTGTAGAATGCAAGGTATTGGAACAGCATGAACCAAGCTAGTTGGTATAGATTCATTTTAGAAAAAAAATGTAAAATGGATAACAAGACACAGAAGAACGACACGACACACCAACCAAGCATGTGTCCTGTTTCTTTACTTTGTCATCAATTCCATGCTTATTTTCCAGAATGGGTGGAAGAAAATTCCCCAAACACTCTAGTCATCTCTTTTTTAGTTGGCCATGAGCCCCAATATGGCCGCTTGCCAATGCTTTCTAGGAAATGAGGTAGTGTCTGTCACTCCCGGGCATATGCCAAGTACGCCACACATGTTCCAGATTTCTTAGATGCCTGGCACTAATGCACTTTACATGATTCCATGATTGAAGCAGCATTTCATTCCCCAAGGCCTCACATAAACTTAGCTCTGACAGGCTTGAGTGCCTGAAAGTGTGGCGGCATTAAGAGTGAAGAAGTATTCGCTGCAGGTAATTGTATTCCTGTGCGTCTGGTGACATTTTGGTGAAATTTCTGGCCTGGTACTTTTGCAACATTATTTCTGACATTCAGCAAATTGTAGGATTTTCAAGGTAAGCATCCAAGCCATTATGTGCCAAGCTATACAAAAAACTGAGCAAAAACAATGTGAAATTGTGTTATGTTAGATAGGAAGGATTATACTATTTAGTGCTCCATTGTTACTTTGATGCGATATACTTGCCGGCAAAGGAAGAGACAAGGACAAGGATGCTTGTGTGCATCATCCTCTTGTCCTTGTATCGCATCGCATTAAATGGACAATGATCAGACAATAACAAAATTCAACATGTCTGGCCACTTTACAGCACAATAATTTTGCATCTAAAGGTTTGAGTGCTCATCAAGTGGCAATGGTCACAGTATAATAACTTAGCACCTAATGGCTTAATACTTATTAAGTGGCCACTACCACACCTATGACAGCTTGAGTCACTATGCTGCGATATGTAGAGCAGTGTTCAGTAATGGAGCATTTGCAGTAACGTGTGCTGCCCTGCTAGGTCTACAGATAGGTTAAATACAAGATGTTGCCAAGCATTCGTTGTATTACATTTTGCCAGCAACCAATTTCACCTAAATTTAACCATACTGTCATTGTTACTGAATTACCAGTGTAGAACAGTGCCAACAAGAAGCAATGCCCACACTGCTCCATCCAATCACCCTGCTATGCTTCACTGTGCGTATGGCTTCAGGTATCAGTCTGCCACACTAACACAGCTTACTCTCGGAAACCATAGTGTGGGCACAGTGGTATTTTTCTCCACCACCAGATAGCACCACTGTCCAATTAGTTAAGAGATCTCTTCTATCTTTGCTCCTGCCAAAAAAAGAAAGAAAATCCTTATTTGTAACGCCATAAAGGGGCCCTGAAACACTTTTTGAACATAGTAAGGAAACATTGCTTATCTGTTAATGAGGCTCCTGTGAGCATGTGAGCGAAATAGTATTGCCCCGCACGCAGCAGGGAATTTACAACCTCGTGTCAAAAGCAGAGAAAAATCGCTTGCTCTCGCTTCTGCAATGTCATCGTGCAGCGTCATCGCAAGCAGCTGGACCCACAACAGAAAGTGGGTGATTTTGTGATCACGAGAACATTCCGAGTAATACAATTATTGCTCATTTGAGTTAAATAAATGAAAAATATGTGTCTGCAATATGAAAAATACAGAAATACATTTCATATTTGCACTGCTGGTCTAAACACAACAGTTGCGTGTTGCTGCATCTGTTGTGCATGGCCTCTAAGATGAAAAGCGTAGCGTAGATACCACGACCCTTACAGGGTGCTGCCATGAGCCATCTTGCTGCCGAGGCATTCAACCTTGCTGCAGGGCCAGTGGGACATTGCACCTTCTTACCATCTCCCCTGTGTAGCTTCCAGCACGCTAGTGGAAATGAGAGAGAAAGCTGTTGATCGGTCCGATAACTACACCTAACTTCACTTGTGCTTGGACGATTCGAAAAAGTTTTGCAGCAGGAGATTCGTGAGGCGACATAACTTAATAATGATGTCATTCGATGATTAGCTAGAAAAGTGTTTAGGCCCCTTTAACAAGTATGAACAACAGCCATTGTGCTCATAAGGGGGCAAAATAGTAAGCACAAGAATTCGAAGGGCATATGCTCTTTCGGACGAAACGGTTTGCATCCGTAGAGATGAACTATCGTCCAGCAACTAGGAAAGTTTATTTACCATGTTCAAAAAGCACTGCAGAGTCCCTATAATATTTGCCTTTAGTGTTGCTTTTAATGAGGGCTCAGAAACATTAGTTGCATTTCAGTGAATCTTATATGTTAGATTGAACAATACATCACAAGTAAACAAAAAAGGCAGTGACAGCCTTCGTTTACAACACAAAGTACAAGACATGACAAGCACCAGGTTTTCACCTTTTCAACACCGACAGAGTTATGATGGCTGCACAATATTCTTAATACAAAAACACAAATTACCAGCTGCTGTAAATGAGCAGGTCATGAAATCCGGAACAAGATATAAATATAGTTTCATTCTCGATTCTGCTCAGAACAGTGCACCCGAACAACTTCAGACGACTGAAACAACTTGCCACAGGTACACTGTCCCTTCCTAACAGTATTCATTAAGCAGCTACGACAAAAGTGGTGACCACATGGTACACGATGTGTCGACTGCGACACCTTACATGCCCAGCACAGGTCACCGTCTGTTTCTTGAACTTTTCGTTTTTGCTGAGCACTGTTCCTTATCCTCTGCAGTGTTTCAGCCAGAGAACTTGACAGGCTGTCAGCAAGGCGCTCCTCGTGTGTTTTGAGATCACATCGTGGTTGCTTGGCCTCGGGAACATTCACTTCTGACTCAAGCTTACGTTTCTCACCTTCTCCCAACTTCTTCTGCTTGGTGCTGCTTGATGATGCATCTGACATGAATGCGGCATGTTGCTTGGTCAACTGTGGTACAGGCATGGCTTTTGGCAATGTGGTGGGTGAAACAGACAATTTTGAAATCGCACCTTTGCGTATCCGATGTCCTTGAAGCACTCTTTGATCCACACTGTCAAAACTAGAATGCGCGTTGACCAAGTTTGAAGTAGAAGAAGTCGCTGCACCCAATTTGCCTGCAAGTCCGGTTATACCAGCTTTTGATCCCTGAGAGTTAAATGCATTAAGATGGCTTGGTCTACGGCAGTTCTGAGATGAGCAAGTTTCATCTTTCGTACTGACGCATGCCGTAGACTCATTCAAAGCCTGACATGATGAGGGACGTTCAGAATGTGATAACGAAATCAGACCAGAGGGCCTTGCACTGATCACTGCCCCAGCCGGGCTTCCTCCCAACGTCCTTGGAATGTTCCCCAGTTGCTCCAAGTTGCGAACCACAAAGTGGTCGATGCGGCTCTTGAGTTCAGGAAGGCTTTTGGGACAATTAATACCCGTCAACGTTATTCCAGTGAAGGGATCTGTTGGCGGTCTACCCCACTTTTCCTCTGTGTCGACATGCTTATCTAACGTCGACTGGTCCACTACTTGGCCACTTGGCAGTACAACTGGTTGCGTCATCAGTTCAAAAGTCAAAGCGTCCTGAAAGTCTGTCGGAATCTGAAACTCGCCGGTAGTAACTTCGCCCTTTTGTTCACACTGGCTCTTCGGTGGTAGTGCACATGACTTCGCCTGCTCCGGAACAGTCGACGCAGAAGATGACGTCTGGTGCAAACGGCGTTGGTCAGTCGCCGAATGTTCATGACTGAAGTTAGGGACGGTTTCGGAACTACTAAGGAATTGGCGAATCAGTTCGTCTTGGGCAGCTAAGCTGCAAAGGGCAGCCATCGGCTGACCCCAGACTTGCAAGGAGCCTAGTCCAATAGAGGCGCTGCCCATAGCGCGGGTCAGTTTCAGCTTTATCCGGCACACGTATTTGCAATAGGCAGTCTTGAGGGTTTCACCCGTTCCATGCGAGTCGTATGCAAACGAAGGCGTTCTGCCATCTCGCATCAGGCTCGCGAATGGCCCTCTTGGAACGTAACACCTGTTGCGCAGTTGAACGACGTCGCCCGTGGCTTCATATTTCTTGCCGACCAGAACAAAGTCGTCCTGTGGCGGCGACGTAGCGCCGACACCGGTGTGCGACACCCAGATCTCGAAGCCGGTCAGTTTGACTGGACCGCGAATTAGACCGACCACTACGCAACTCAGCTCGGTCGGGCAAGGCAGCGTCAGCAGCACGGTGACGGGGGGCTTTATAAAGTACTCGGCCATGAAACCGCAACGACGCCTGTCCGCACTAATAAGATTGCCGACGTCGTAGCCGTCGGCGCATATTTGGTCCGCCTCGATCAACGTGCCCACATTTTTGCTGCAAAAGTCAATGGCCATCACACATTCGGCGTCAGCTCAACTTCTGTGGTCGAACAATCGAACACAACGTGGTGTTGATGACGATTAGAGTAACCCAGTACGAGCAATCAAGAGACTGCCACATGCACAGAGGCAGGCCGAAATACTCGGTACGGGTACGGGTGTACGGGTTGAAGACGTGAACCTCTTGCTACAAGTACGAAACCGAGCACGAGCGCTTACCTAATTACCGGCTGGCGTATCTTGGGACGCATTTGCTCGCTCTCGACGATCCAGCCGCTCAAATCGACGGCCAGTCGTTTGCCCCGAAGATCGTCGAGCTGAACCTTGTGGGCGACGGGCGACAGTACTTCCCACAGGTCCTTGACACCCATGACTCGAAGTCGTAAGCGTCTGTCGCACACAAGAAGCACGACAACGCCCTACTGTTTCAGCAGTCTCGGAGGGTAGTACCGCACGAAGATAAGAAAACAAAACCACGCTGGTTTCACCGCAAAAACTGCGCACGCACACGCAAAGAATAGACGTCCGAGTCTCTCATCTCATCGGTAAGTATGTCAGCAAACTGTACACACTGTGCGGTTAGCAATACCCCGGCTCACTACATAAACGTAAACAATATTTCTACCATATTTATACTAAACTGCCCCTAAGCTGTGGCGTAACAACAAATGCCGCCATTACGTTCAAACGAACGACCGCAGCAGCACTCACGTTTCTTTATTTCCTTATTTCTCCATTTTTTTTTTTCAGCCCGTGTTTGCTTCTAGCATCCAGCAAAACAACTTTGTTTTTTTTTATGCCAGGAAAATAAAGCAGAGCGTATGCGTACCACTTTATTTGTTTTACTTTTATGTGCGGTATTGCGAAGTTGCCGCGAATTTTGAAACTCTGCAAATGAGCTATCACTTCACCTCACGTTTACTAGCCGCTTTCACCAACGTTTATGAATTCTTTAGGATACTTCATAGATACTTTAGAAACTATCTGTAAACGATGGCTTCCACCATGTGGAACACTTTTTAGTATTCTTTTTTGTCTCTCTTCTTGACACTATTGTGCAATATGGCAAGCAAAGGTGACGTTAACTGTTTCAAAGTACTCAAGCAGCACATTTCAAACTTACGAGTAGACTTCACGAAGAACTTGTGAACAGTTTTTTCTAGGTAACATTGATTGTGGCGCGAAATACATTTCGTGAAAGGGGACAGAAATAAGAAGACCCTGAAACGCCATACTACCAACTGTTTAATGACAGCCTCAGAAACGCCTAGAAAAAAAAAACAACTTCCGCGCATGCGCAGAGAGCCAATGTGTGACGTAGGACAACATGGTCATGATAACATATTTTGATGAAACGGTGTTCATCGACTAATGATGTCAGGGAAAAAGCTCTTGCATTACACATAACAATGACGAATTTTTCAGTCACCAAGTGCACTGTGATCTGCTGAGTAGCATATTAAAAAGTGCACAAAATATAAAAAAGCACCAAGTGAAGCATCTAGTGCACACATTTCAGTGGAAAACTAAAGCCATCTGTTAGAAGTGAGCGGTGTAAGAATATTTTTTATCTTTTTTGTTTGTTTGTTTAGACAACGAATTAATTATTAGCGGCAGGAGACATAGAGAAATACATGATATCGTCTACCGATTAAACAATTGATCATATATAATGTTAACTAATTAACATTAACTTAATTAACCATCTAAGGTGCTGTGTGTACGCCAAGAATGTACGTGTTGTGCATCAACATTAAAAGCATTGTTGAAGGTAACGATATTTAAAATGTCTCGCATACATCTTGAAACACTTCTGATTGGGATTGTGCTGCAAGCTTGAATACAGTGTGCAAAATGTAACAGTAAAAAAAAAAAGTAAATCGTTGGGTATTGTTGCTCGGTGCATGTCGTTATGTGCAGTGGGAATTCACTTCTGCCATTCTTTTTCACAACGTGATGCACCAGGCGTAATTTACAAGTGTCTGAATAGGTTGCATTTGATGTTCCCATGGTGAGTTTTCGCATGGCGCCCTCAGATCTGTAAACTTGACAAAAGTCACGAAAGAACTGAACATTATTCATATGTTCTGCAGCTGTACGCTTTTATTATTCTTAATTAGGAGGTAAAAAATATGGTGAAATTAAGTTTTAAAATTAAATCAACAGAATGTATATATATACATTGAAGAGCAATTTCACGAGAGAAACGTATGTACGTGCGAGTGTGGCCTAACATGAACAACAACAAGAAGAAAAAAAAGCGATCTTGGTCTAATGACTATGGAGCCTTGGGCTTCTGTGCTGGAAAACAGAGATTCGATCCCGCCATCGGTCCCGCATGTTTTTCTGTAAAACGCGGACTTCCCCCCACTTTGGCTATGTATCTAACAGAAATATGTCGAGGTTTGCTTGATATATCACAATTTGCACGAAATCACTAGTCTGTTGAGATAAACGAAATTGGGCAAGGTTCGCCTCGGCCGAGACGTGCGCGCACAGTTAATGTTGCAAGGTTCTGCACCCCCCCCCCTTTTTTTTTTTTCTGTAACAGAGGATTTCAGTGGATTTCTGTAACAGAGGAAGACTACTTCAGCAAGCTAGATGAAACGCCAGCTTTCGCGAATTAAACACAAGGCTTTGCACAATGCCGCGGGAAGAGTATCAGGTACAAGTTCAATGAATAAATAAGTCTTATTTAATTCCGTCGCATTTCGGTTTTAATGCATGCTGTTTTTTGGATGTAGATGTAGAACCTAAAATTTAGAGTCCCGAACTCATTCCGGGTATATAGTGCCTAGAATGTACTCCGGGAGGTTGGCCGAGAACCGGGTTAAGCATCGGGTACGTATACCTATATAGCTCAAAATGAAAGAAAGAAGAAATGTAAGATAACTCAAACAGTTATTTAATTATTGTTTTGTGTCGTAGATATGTGGTTGTACCTTTCTTCTTTCTCTCTTTGCAGCGCATTGGACAATTTCCTGAGCTAGCTAGGTCACGTGCAATCATCGGCGACGTTGCAGGCAGTACATATGCGACGGCGGCGAAAATAAATCGGTGCAGTCGTACACACACGTCGCAGTGAGATCGATTTGCGCGTGTGATCTTGAGCCTCTGCTGGAAGCGGTCTGGGCCTCCCTTGAGAGGAAGGGCTAGGGGGTTTCTGTTTGAAAGGTGATTCTATACTGTAGTCGCTCTCATGAGGCGCTGGTTATTCCATATTCATTATCAGCATCAGCATCCTACTTATGTCCACTGCAGGACGAAGGCCTTTCCCTGCGATCGCCAATTACCCTTGTCCTGCGCCAACCGATTACAACTATAGCACCCACAAATATCCTAATTTCGTCGCACCACCTAGTCCTCTGCCGTCCTCTACTGCGCTTCCCTTCTCTTGGTACCCATTCTGTCACCCTAATGGTCCAACGGTTATCTAATCCGCGCATTGCAAGACCTGCCCAGCGCCATTTTTTTTTCTCTTGATGTTTATTAGAATATCGTCTATACCTGTTTGCTCTCTGATCCAAACGCTCTCTTCCTGTCTCTACGTACCCCTTCACAGATTCTACAGGCTGACTTGCGATCTTGAACTCTTGTTTCCTTGCCCTGTTATTTATCATTATCTTTGTCTTCTGCATATTAATCTTCAGCCCCACTCTTAGACTCTCCCTGTTAAGGTCCTCAATCATTTGTTGTAACTCATCCGCAGTGTTGCTGAACAGAACAATGTCATCGGCAAACCAAAGGTTGCTGAGGTATTCGCCATCTATCCTTACTCCTAAGCCATCCCAGTTTAACAGCTTGAATACTTCTTCTAAGCATGCATTTCATTCAATGCGCACAAATTAATTGCAGTCACTTATCTCATTCCAAGTCCAAATGTCGTAGACCTTTGGACTTGGAATGAGCTTGGAATGAGCCATATTTGGACTTGGAATGAGCCGTTCCATCGCACTAGATGCCTGCTGGCACATGTCTCAGCAAGCGCCAAGAGCCACGAGGGACTGATTCTATACCTTTGTGGCCTGGCTGTGGTATAGTATTAAGTCAAATCCTTTATTCCAGCTGTCGACCGCAATTATAATATGCAAACATAATGCCGAAGCAATGCCAGCTTGCTTAAAGTTATTGATACATGCACTGGAAGCTGTTCAGTTTAAGGAATCTATTTCCGCCTTGAATCAGAGCTACTTTTGGTTGCTAAACCGGTACGAGCTTTCGTAACCCAAGCGTTGATGCACATTCGATTGCTGCCAGTTAGCACGGGCGACTGCGTTTCTTTTTAAGGCGAAAGTCTTAAGTGGCTCGTTACCGTGCATATGGTTCATACCCGAAAAAAGGCGGTGTCTAGTCCAGTGATGCACAAAATATCATCATCAGGAATGGCTCATGCGCGTGTAAGCAAACAAAGATGCAATGGCTGAACATGAATGAAGAAACGAAAGAAAGAAACTCGTTAAAACGGACGTTTGGGCGAGTTGGTAAGCCATTTTAAACAGAACAGCGCGTATTTTGACAGGGACAAGAAGCGACACAGACGAGCGCTGACTTGCAACTGAAGTTGCAAGTCAGCGCTCGTCCGTGTCCCTTCTTGTTCCTGTCAAAATACGCGCTGTTCTGTTTAAAATAAGGAAGAAAGAACTAAATAACCTTTAGGTGGTGCATTAGGTGCTCGCACATGTAGTCGAGGTCGACATACAGCGCCATACGTTTACTTCACATTGCGGCCCGATATGTCTTTCGAGAAGTTTGACCCACCTGAAGCAGGATTTCGCCTTCACGTGTTACAGGAACGTAACATGCTGCCGAACTGTTTTTATTTGTTATTACGAGCCTGCGTATTCTGTTGATATTATCTAAAATTCCCTAATATTAGCTAAACCTCTGCGTTATTGCGCAATAACTTAACATTACGACGTAACGCCACGTATAACGCGTACAAACTACGCGCGCTTTTTTTTTTAACTACCGCAGCGCTGCAGCGGCACGTAAAACCCATAGTTTATGCTTGATTTGCAACAAGAAGTCTCAAGTTAGTGTTTACTTATGGCTGAGGTATAATTTTTGTTTACCGCAACTGTACTAGCGTTTAACTTTCGCAATGCGTTAACGCGAAATCGCAAAAGCGCAGCAAAATGCAAAGAAAATAAAGGAAGAAAAAAAGTTTTCCTCGTCGTTGCGTTGCGCCACCTGTGGAATGAAGGCGGAGTCTTAGCCCGAGGGTCCAGTTCAAAACAACAAAAGTACAAAAGCGCCGCGTCGAACTTCGGCCCGACAAGTTTTTTTCTTCTGCTTTCGCAAGCGATGCGTGCCGCTTTGCGTGGCTGACAAGCGACGGACGATGCGACGAAGGTATCGCGAATGACGGAGCGGCAGCTGTGAACGAACTTCTCGACGGAGACGCCGATTCTTGTGGGACCGTCCCATTCGGGAATGCTGCGTTCTCGCCCGTGACAGCGGCGGCGGAAGCAGGTTTAGCCATTGCAGCTCTCACGTTGCGATTTTTTTGTGTATTCTTATCCTTTTCTCTCTCTCCCTCTCTCTCGTCAACGAGCCGAGCTCTCGTCGTCGCCATGGTTCGGACCTCGGGGACAGCAGTACGCCTGCCGAGAGACTGCGAGTCCTGACGTCCTGCGCGCAGCGCTAGCGAGAGTGTCACCTGCACCTGACGCGCTCGATCCGTACCGTCATTTGAAAAGCGTGTGTGCGCGCCAACACCAAGCGGTGCGTCAAGAAACGCTATGTCGTCGACGACCGCGGAACAGACCCGCTCGCCCCCGAGCCTGGGGTCGTCGAGCAGCGGAAGCAGCACTCCTCGACCGCTGCTCATATCAGACACAAAGGACTTGCGCGCCGTGATCGGCTGTCAGATGCTCCTCTTGCATGCTCTCCGTAAGCGCCGAAGACGGATGATCCTGGACCGTCGCACGTACGCGGTGCAGAACACGATGCTTTTGCGTCGCGTCCAGAGACGACAGTCCAGGATCCACTTTCTCATGAGCATCCTGAAGACTGCCTTCTCGGCCGGCCTTGGCCGGGACCTGTGCCCGAACCGAGTGGCAAACTCTAACCACGTCTCGTCCTCGGCAGACATCGTCGACGGTCTTTACGAGGGCGACACTGAGCTGGACGACGGGTCGCAGGACGCCAACGACCGCCTCCTGACCCCGGGACTCATTGGCGACGACGTCTGGCTGAACACGTTCAGGGTCGGGAAGGATCTCTACCATTTCCTGCTCACTGAACTCAAGCCCTTCATGACGATGGACCAGGCAGCCAACGGTGGCCACCCGCCCTACGAACAGCGCGTCGCCATAGCGCTCTGGCGTCTCGGCAAGGTCTGGGATGACCCGGCATTGCTGAGGGCCTTCGGAGTGACAGGCGACACGGTCGGCGCCATCGTGCGGGAGTTCTGTTCAGCAGTCGTGAAGGTGCTGATGCCCCGATTTGTGCAGGTAATCAAAAGGCCACAACTGGTTAGCCGCTCCAGTTGGCTATCCAACTTGGCTAAGACGAGTGCTGCAAGAGCACGTCATGTTTGACGCGACTAGTGCCCTTGCGTAATTGACAAGAGACATAAATCAATGCAACACTCACTAACGTCTCAGTGACTGTAGCTCCAACTCATACAACAAAAAGAGCAAAATGCTGTTGCCTCGTTTGCAGTGTTTATATTGTTTGAATTATAGAAAAATAATCAGCTTTGTCCAAATTGAAACTAAGGCTGTGAGTTGCCCAATTTTCCTTATGCTCTCCTTGGCTTCATTATCGTCTGATGTCTTCATGTGTTGGCAACTAACAGAGAAATGAAGCCCTCTATTGCCATTATTCTTCTTGCGCAGTCTGCAGGGTAGGAACAGCTGGATAGCATGGCCGTGGTTAGAACAGAAACTAGATATTGAATGATATCTTGCGTTATCTGCCAGGTCAAGGCTTTGTTTTCATTCATGTTGTCTTTTTCTGCAACATACAAACTGAAGTAATAGCTCACTAATAGCTAGTCCAATTTTATTGATTGCTGTTAAAACAGATGGTATTGCATTTCATGCTTAGGTACCCTTTGACGAAGACCTTGATGACATCACTGACCAGTTTCGCGAAAAGGCTGGCCTTCCACAGTGCGCTGGCGCCCTCTGCTTTGCACACGTCCCCATCCAGCCACCACCAGACGACGACTCTGGCGAGTACACCAACCCAGAAGGCTGGAACTCCATCGTTGTACAAGCCGTTGTCGGCGCTGACCGCCGTTTCTGGGATCTCAACATCGGCTGGCCTGGCAGCACACAGGTGTCCCAGGTCTTGCGCAGCTCCAGCCTCTGGAAGAAGGGCGAGGAAGGCACACTCTTCGTCGGCCACGACGAGGACAATCCCCAAGTGGGACGTACGCACAGGGTTCTTGCTGCGGGTGCAGGCTACCCTCTGCGCAACTGGATCATCACGCCGTTCCTCAACCCGGACGAACGGCAGCTCCGTTTCAACCGTGCCCTCTGTGAGGTTCTCTCGGTTGGCGAGGTGGCATTCAGGCACCTCGAGGCGCGCTTCCCGTATCTGCTGCGTCACAACGGCAGCGGCGTCGACCTGATGCCGAGCATTGTGGCCGCCTGCAGCACACTGCACAACATGTGCGAGGAGTGGGGTGATGGCATTGGTGACGCGTGGCTTGCCGAGGCTTCGAGGCATGCACTGCCACAGCCGCATCCTGGTGCGGATCCAGCTCGCGACATGTCGCGGTGCCTTGAGGCAGAAGCCATTAGGACGGCTCTATTTGCAACCGTAGTTAAGTGAGGTTAGAGTTTCCAGTTGTCAAGCATTCTCCTTTCGCTATAAGAGAAGGATCAACCATCACTTTGCTTCAGTGCTAACCATCTCAACCTCAACATGGCAAATCTGCCTTTGGCCAACTACCTCTATCAGGCTCAGTATTTGGTGAGGCCCTGAAGTACAGATGGATTTGCCCAAAACGGTTCTTTTGAAGCTTGAGTGTTACGATGATGTGTGCTTTTTCAAATTGGTGCAGAGGAGGTACGCGTGACTGTACAAGGACAAACAACCTTTGGCTGGTATGATATCACAGTCCAGGGGACACGTTCTGGGACAATCACTTTTGGCGATACTATCGCTTTGGCCATCAGGCACACGCTGATTGGCTGGTTGAGCACTGCGTCATGCAAGGGCGATGATATCGCCAAAGTGATCGTCTCAGAATACGTTTCCAGACCTGCTGTGGCAATTGGCCCTTTAAAATGTCTTCCAGCAAAGCTAGATCCAAGTGATGGCACTTGGTATCCTAATGCAAAGCTGTCTAAATGATCATTTGTAAGCATAGTTCAGCGAGTTCACTTTTTTCACACTATCTTGCACAAGGCGTACATATGGTTGCTGGCCAACCAAAGCTTTTTTCGTAGTTAGATTATTTCATATCCCAATCCTGAACAATCCAAACAATACTGCCATGGTACTTCAGTCAAGGTCCAGCTTAGGACTTCGACTTACAGTTCAGCTCATTGTTTGTTCACGTGCCTACCATTCGTACACATGGCCTGCTCAAAACTCAGCCTCGTGTTGTCACAGTCTTCCCAAACTTTGTGAGCAATCTGTTCATACTGGCCTCTGTTGCAACCACTCTGTGATGAACTGATTAGCCACAAGTGCATCGTCACATTCACCCATGTCCATACCACATATACATATCTCAGCCGCACTCTGGCTTGCACCATGCAGGCACGGGCACAGAATCCTTTTTTTTCTTCACAGCTGATTCTTGTCTGGTTAGTATGCCAATGTAGCATTTATTGCCACTCCCTTCCATGCCTTGCCTTTATTGTTCTGTTCACAATCAGGTCATGAATAGTCATCACCTTGGCTTGTTTAAGGCATTGATTATCATTCTAAGATTACTTGAGGAAAATCTGGGAGAGCAGCTGTTCATCACTGTGGAAATTATGGGTGGTGCATGGATTTTTCTATAATTTCACATAGCATCGTTGGGAAAGTGCATTGTGATTTTTTTAGTGTTCTTACAGTTTTGCTGTTTGGCAGGATAGCCTTGCTATGTTTTTAGAACGGTCTTTAGAGCAAGTGTTTCACATTAACAGCTGAATAATTTTGTCATGAAATTTCCGGCTCGTAAATCTGAACACTTTTGAGTATATCACTAAGTCTATATGATATTTGGTCAGTAACGCTTGCCGTGGATAAATCTTTCTGATATGCTGAAGTCTTTATATTTTTTTGCATACAAATGGTAGAAATTGTAAGCTAAGTAAGGTTGATCATTGCCATTCAATGAACCTGCGACAAGCAAGTGGCTCCAGCAATGGTAATACAAAAAAGCTAAAAGGCTGTTCGCAGCCAAAGGGCAGAAGTTTAGACAAATCCATGGACCGACGTCATTTCCACGCTGGTTTAGCCACCATACTGGTGGACATAATGCGTGGACATAAGCACCAGATTTTCCTCTGGTGCTCTTGCTGCGAAACTGTGTTGTTGAAATGGGCACACAAGCTGACATCTGTTGTGCAATTGTTCTCCTGGAGAGCTGTGCACTGAGGTATGTTCTCGTTGTACTCACTGTTGCAGAAGTGCAGCAATATTTTTTTTATATATAGAGGCAGGAGTTGCAGCAAATGCAAATGCAGCTGTGATTGTCAAGCTTCGTTCTTACAAAGTAGGTGCCTTGGGTTCAGCTGTTCAAATACAAGGTGAATGTAGATATGGGGCAGTATTCTTGCACGATCATTGCACTGGGGATACACAGTCACTGTTGCAATATTTCAAATGACAACATTGGATGCCGCCAGTGTATACGGACAACGGTGTTCCTGGTGGAGGGCCAAGCTTGCCGTCGTTGCACAGTTCCAGCAACACTGCCAGGTGTGCGACGTGTCCCATGCTGATTAATGTGAGACCTCGCAAAAGTGACCATGCGAGAGTACCACCAGTGGTTTTACCATGCATGCACTACTCTGCATAAAATTTGTTGCATTTACATGGGGAAGAAAGTGAGAGTGGTGAAAGTGGGGTTTTGATGTTTGGTCAACTGTCCACGTGTTGCACTCTTTATGCACCTTGAAAACAAATTTGTTAGTTTGTAGTGGATGACATTAAGGAACAAAGCAGGTGCTCAGTTGTCAGAAAAAAATATGAAGAGGCCCAGTGTTGCAAAACATTGAAATACTGAATTTCGTATACTTGGAAAGGATATCAGCAGCTCAGACTATACTTGTAGAAGAGTGCTTAATGTGGACAAGCTTGAAATTGTGCCTTGCCATTACTTCGTAAACAGTACAGCTGCCAAAAACTGCCTAACCAGCACAAAATTTCCATATACATTGTAGTTCATCGTCACTTTTGTCATACCTTTAAGTGCTAAAATAGTGCTTGGATGTCTTTTCATGTTAGTTTCATGTCATATCTGTTCATGTCGGTTTGGACAGGACTGCCCAATGTAAAGCACCCTCTCTGTGCATCGTTTTCAAGCTCTTTTAATGTTGTGTATGCAACAGGGTACGGCTGGTCACAGTTTCTACAGCTCCACATCACAAGACTGCCATCATATGGCCTCTGAGAATCTCGTGCACTGTACAGGTCACACAAAGACTGCCCGCTGAGACTAGAAGAAAAAAGGCATTCCTTAGTTTGGCAGGGGAAGCACTTCTATATTTTCTTGTATTTTTATGCTTGTTTTGTTTGCGATGCATGTAGACATGCAATGTCACAGTACGTCATTGCTACTCGCATGTTTTATAGAATTCGCTTAGTGGTGCCTCTTATAATTATCTATTGTGTGTGTTTACAAAGAATTTGCATTCCAGCATTTCGGCATTGAAATGCCACTTCTTTTATTCTTACCTGACAAAAGTGATGTCAATTCCATTTACGGGTATTTGAGGATTAGAAACAGCAAGCGCATTCATGTATTTGTAGCTTGTAAGCTGCTACAGTCCTTGTTGAAAATTTCGACAGCTGCATTTTTAATGTGGTGAAATGCAAAAGTGCTTACGTACGGGTCTTTTGGTGCATGTTAAAAGAACCACAGGTGCCTAAAATTAATCTGGAGCGCGCCCCCCCCCCCCCCCCCCCCCCCCCCCCCGCTGTTGTGTCTCTGATAGCTTCCGTGTTGCTTTTGGGGGTTCAATTCGTGGTTTAACCTTGCATTTCAGAATCATATGATCGGGAAATGTACTGATGCACCATAGAACATTTCTTGCATTAATGCCAGACAACGCCGTTCGCTCTCCTAATCTTCATATAATCTCTGGCACAATACAGGAGCACCATAACTGGCTATAGTGACAAATCGTTATGTGGCTTTAGAACTTTTGACATTGGCTGTACACTGTGAAACCAACGCAGAACAGCCCGCATGATTTCTGTTTCAGGTTGTCAAATGTTTTTGCCTTTTGCATGGAGCGTTCTTGAACACAATATCTACTTAGAACATATCACTAAGTGGTGTTTCAATTCCTACTCAAGTTGTTTGAGTATTGATGTATTGCCTTCCTTCTGCGCATGTTACTTTGCTGTAACAACGCGCTGGTGATTAATGGTTCTTTTTACAGAGACTTGCATAGTTTAGGAACACTGTTGTTTCCTGTGTCCCGCTTGGAACACTTGGAAGTGGTCACATATCATTTTAACTAAGCGAGGTCGCAACAACACTTGAACATGTAAATAGTAGTGGCAGAAATTGGTGCACCGATATGCACTTTTATGTTTTCTGTGACGTGAAAAGCCCAGCTGAGTATGCTTTTCCACTGACTATATCACACTGCTCACATTTAATGCATGTCATGTTACGGTGTCAGTAAGTCGTGAACGCTACATTTTGGCAGCTAATAAGATCCTCTAATGATTGGGCATGTGAAATCGTGGCAAAAGGAGGTTTCTAAAATGTTTTGTCTTCCATGCGTAAGCTGTCACAAGTGGCAGCCTGTCGCCAAATGTGGGACCAACCCCTTTTCCCACTTCATGGGCTGTGATGCTGACTACTCATTTCATATACATTAACCACGTGCCTTAACCTTGCACTGTATGCCCCCTCTCTCACGTTCTTTAAAGAACATTTATTGGTTATGGAGCTAGAAAACAAACACATGAAGTTTTAGGGCCATGTGAGTATTCTTTCTGCGACCAGGCATGTAGCGAGAATACTTGGTTCCCGAAGTACATGATCCTTGATGAGATCTCACTGTGTTAAATTATTAGGTGCATTCCTCTTTTCATTTCAAACGGTAAGAGGTAATATCTGGTTTCACGATTGTGCTGCTGCTGTTATGCACTGTATATTCTCTAGGTTTTGGTGAACTGTGTAATGGTTTAATTATTAATCAGTGCAGGGAACTTTTACATTTGGGGAACTAACCAGCATAAGTGCTCGACAATGTTTAGTCTGCAAAAGGTTAATTTAATAGTCATACATATCAAAAGCAAATAAAATGCTGTTGCATAATGAAATTCCCTGTGTAGACGGTCTTGCATAACTTTCTACAGGTGCATATTAATTTTATCATGCTTCCTGTTACAGGGTTCAATTTTTAACAGCTCCTGTGCCATCTGATAGTCTCTCTCACGGCCCAATGCTGTGTGAGAACAGGAATTTAGTTAGGCTAAATGGGCTTGTGTTACTATTACTACAATATTACTATTTGCATGAAACTGCAAATGTCATATTTATTTAGATCTTTGACAATTTACAGTTGTTATTAGTACTAGGCTTAAACTTCTGAAGCAGCACAGTGCGTGACATTCGGTTAAAGCATCTTCCACTGATGAAAGAACAACAGCTCGTGGAGGAGGGGGTTAATTGCAAGCACATGTAGTTTTATATCCCTGGCTCCTTTTTCTGCCATTTTTTAAAAGTGTATTGATACTCTTGCATGCGATTGAGTCATTTCTCTTGTTGCACTTCCTGACGGTACGAATCAACTTGCACACAGACTGGAATGCACGCTTGAAGTGGCTTGTTTGAAGTGTCAAACCGCACACTTTGCACCATGTTGGGAGTATCTGCTAAACAGAAAATTTGGAGCTAATTTTACTCGTGTAATGCTTGAAGATGCCTAGCTCAAAACTGCTGCAACAACTGTGCAATTTTATGGTGCAATGTTCAATTGCGAGAAACCTTTAGCTCCGTCCTAGCTCAAATGAATGTGAAACTCCTTGACATGCGTTCATTACGCAAATGACAAAACGATCTGAAGGAAACTGCCCTGTTGCATAAGAGGAAGTGAAATTCTGGTGACTACTGGGGGCAGATCTTTGTTATATTGGAGTCGCATCTTAGTCCTAACTCTGCATGACAAGAAGTGCTATAGGAAAATTTTAAATGACGTTTCATTTTTTTTTTTACCAGTTTGTGACGTCTGCATAAGAGCTATTTACAAATTGTTTGCCAACAGTAGTGTATTGCACGCCTATATGGCCTGCTTTAGATGCCTAAAATCTTTTGTTTACAGAACTGCAATGGTTGCGTTTTCATCAGGAGTTGCAAAGCTGTAAACATGATGCTTAATTCTCATGTCTCCTGATTTGCATTGCTTTTCTGGATAAAAATAAAAACTCGCGTTTAGATGCGAAAATCTGCTTCCAGCATTTAGTACAACTGAATGTTCTCCTTCGGTATAAATAAACTTCATTCGAATCAGTCGCAACAGTTGCCTGATGTAGGCATCCTTGCATATTGCAAGTGCTTGAAATGGAGGCTTTATTACTAAATCTTTCTCTCGACTGTCTTGATGTGCTTAGGCGTCTTGTAAATCAATAGACTGACTGCTAATGACCTGATGTCCATCCAATGCATGTTGCTTTGTGTGTACAATATTCCATGCAGTAGCAAAAACAACCGTTTTTGCTAATACTAACTATTTTTACCATTTTTAAACATTTCCAATGTCTGTCTCGATAACACTGTTACAAAATACATTCATGTGCTGTACAAGATGTCCTTTGTGTCATTGTGCTGTTGGTGAAGGTGTTAAAAGGAAATTTTGCAGTGTTCTAGTGAGAATTCCATCTGGCTTTTCCTCAATCAAAAAAGGACTAGTATTTTTGATAACCCAAGTTTGGCCTTGCAGTATTTTTTTTTTGAAGGTGGGACAGTCCTTTTTCGACAGCGGAATAATAAAAGTCCTATACGAGTAGTCATTAATTGAACAGTGCACTTTATGAAGCAGAATGCTCGTAGAACTCATGCCGATGTCTCCTTGAATAACTGGAAATTCGGAGTTGAAAAGTCTTGAACATTCTGCGTATGTCAAAATGAGCTATGCAGAATTTTTAGAAATTGCCTGTAGCAGATAGCACAATTACTTGCAGATAGTACTTGCAGAAGAAACGAAAATGCATAATTGACTAAATAAAATTGGAGTAACATTTAAACTTAATTTAGGGCACATATAGCAGTTAAAGTGAAGGCACATACACTTGGTATTAATTTTAAAACGAGAACCAGTCTTGAGATAAGTGCTGTCAAACTTTCACCAAGTTTGTTTTAGAAATGAGTAGACAATTCAGCAGGAGAAGATGCCAGGAGATGTAAATACCTGAGCACATCGATGACAAATGTTAGTTGTCGCGATAAAGGGTGCTGAAAATTGCTACAGGGAAAGGTATCTCAATTTTAGCTCAACAGACCACGAAGCTGCGACTGAACAAGAATCTGTCACAAATGATGAAGCAATACGTCGTACTTCCATTCTTGAATAATATGCCTTAGCTTTTGGCACGAACTGGTCTTACATGTGAAAGAAAAAAAAAATTTCTTGCACATTCTGTTTGCACTGATTTATTCAGGAACAACACCCAAGTCAAGCACTGTCTGGATAGCAATGCTGAGCTTTGGAAATTCATGGCAGCATCACAAATCTTGTTGAGAGTTGCAAGTTTGGACTAGAAGTGTTCTCTAGATATTACATGCGACAACTTCAGGAGTCTCAAAACGGCACATGGCAGTGAATAGCTCACCTTTTCATGAGAATTGCAGCCATTCTATGTTCATTTGGGCTGTGACAAAACATGACGGCATTAGCATTGAATAACGCATGCAAAGTGATCACAACACAGCAAAACAAAAACGGCTTGTTGAAAAGGTTATGAAGCAAATGAGCTTCTTTTAAGCTTCAATGTTGTCTCTCTCTCTCACACACACACACATACACACACACACTTTGAAAACCATATAACCTATGCTAACTAAAAAAGTTCATAGACCAACTGATTCTACTGCCTTGAAAACATGTCCTGTATACAAAGTTAAAAGAGCAGCAGTAAAACTATAGTGAACATCTTAGTGGAATGCCATTAAAGCTAGAACAATGGGCCTCACCAAAAGCATAAATACACTGCAAGAACTTTTCTAAAAATGTATTCAGCAAAAAGGTTTTGTCATAAAGAGGGAAAAAGAACATTTCAAAAAGTTTCTAAAAACGTCTTCTCCGAACAGGTTTCATCAAAAAGTGTCCAAAAGCATTTCTATGAAATGTCTTCCACCAAACAGTTTTTGCCAAAAAATAGCAGGCACTTCTATAAACAGACTAAAGAAATATCTCAAGACTAACTGCAAATAAAACAAGAAGCCACAAATAACTCTAAGCTCAACAGTGATTGAATGTCAATGACAGCAAAATGTAAAAGGCTGCTAAACAACAATAGCATAAACATCCTCGCTTGCAAAACAACTCCTTTTACAACACTAACTGCCTTGTCAAGAACAGTTGCACAACTTTGCGGGACTTGTTTGCATCTGTCCTCCTCAGAAGGTGACTTGTTTCAAACCCAAATATGGGTTCCATTATCTAAAATAATTGAGAAACAACAAATGCTCTCACATTTGCATCCATAACTTGAATAACATTTTATACCTGGCTTAATGACATGCCAATTCCCCCCCCCCCCCCCTTAAATGCGAGACTTTAAGCCACTTTATTAAAATGCAACAGTTTCCTGGAAAATTTAATTTTAGAAATTTTGCCCACCTAAAACATTCAAATGGATATAATTTATGAAACTTCTTAATCTAATCTTACATTGGTTGCAGAGCATAAGTACGCAGTTTTTAAATATTCAAAATATTGCGACTCTTGGCATAGAATATACAGAAAAAGGCTTCAGTTTCTAAATTCGGCAAACTGCATTCAAATTACAAAGCAGAGTTGAGCTTAAGATGAAGCTTCCTTTTAAAATGGCTACCATTTTCTTCAAGAAAAAAGAAATTAAAAATTCCCAGTGCAATAAAAAGTATAACTTGAGGCTAATGCAACCACACTAGCACAAAAGTATTTGCATTGTCATACACAGCTCAAAACAGTGAATCGTCAATAGGAAAAGAGTAACAGCAACAAAGGTTAAGTTTCATCAGTTTGACTTGGCATGATTAGAGTGCTAACTATACAGCGGATTCTCTTTAAACGGAACTTCAAGGAACCAGGGAAATTGGTTCTGTTTATCAGGAATTTCATTTACTGAGACACATTTCAGAGAGCGTTGCATGACTACAAAACCGACCAACCATGAGGATGGTGTTTCGTTTAAGCAGCAGTTCCGTTTATCAAGATTCCACTTATACACCCAGTCCATCATCTTAAAGCTGCCTTCACTTGAATAAAGTTGATGTCATTTAGGAATCTTCCTCACTTCCATGGCCCTATGTTATCCAACTACAAAAAACAGTGTAGCTGTGTTTAAAAAGTCAATGGCATTTCACATGACCCAGTCATCTGCACAAAGCAGTCTGCATGTTTTGACTATTCACTCAAACTAATCTGCCATTGAGCTAGCGTTCTGCGTAACACATTAAGGGTGAGCTTGCCCTATAATGCAAACTTAAGTTTTATCACATCAAGCAGAGTGGTGCTATGTACAATATGTCATAGATTATGGAATAGAGGAAATGTACACGTACTCATCTTGCAGATATTTCAGTCAAGTGAACCTGCATGCAGAACAAGACTGTTTCAGAGATTCTCTGGGAGCTAAATGACAGAGGTCCCACTGCAACAACTGAAGACTACCACACGACGCCATTCTCAACAAGGTGGCAATTACAGACGAATAAAAATTAAATGGAATGTCGAGCTACGTCTCCTTGAGTGCATAGTTGACGTCATCAACGCTGACATTCAACTGGATCTTGTGGAAGAGATCGTTTGTTCCGAGCTCTGACAGTAGCAGTCGGCAGCTTGACAGACGAGAGCTGATGCTCGAAACCTCCGAAAAGGTTGGCGGCTTTACTCCTGTACATAACGGAAAGGAAAAATAATGAGCTGTAACAAAAATGCATTAGCAAACAGCATCATACAACTATAAATTTCAAAGTACAGTCAAACCTCAATATGTCGAACATGGATATATCAAATTATTGCGTACATGTATATCGAACACTTTCTATATCGCTTGGAAAATCCCATGCACTTTTAATTTTTGATTTCAAAAGTGGTCGGACGTAAAATGGATATATCGAACTTCGCCACTCCAGACCACGTGGACTGCTGTGCACTACAGCTGCACACATCAACTGCGCTGACGGCGCCATTTGAATGTGGCGGCGCATGCACATGGTGGCTTGGCTAGTTCGACGTCAACTACGCATTGCATTTGCCACACTGACTCCTCCTTGGTGCTGCGCTCCGCGTCTGTTGCGCCTCGTGAGGAATGGCAGTTCGCTTCCACAAAGACCTGTGACAGTGCGTGTTTACTGGGCTCAACTCGTAGAAGCCACGGCAGACGCCACTTAAAACTTTGTTACTGACAGCGTTTCAACATGCTTCGAATGACGGATGTAGAGATCGCAGTGGAAGTAGCAGCCAAACAAAGACGCTGCCGAGGTTGGTGCCGCAAGCGCTGATGTTGCCCCGCTCCCAACTTCAACTGAGGCTGTAGCTGCTTTGGCCTTTCTATGCCACCACTTTGGCGCAACAGAAGGCACCACCCTATTGTTTGCGGATCGTTTAGACTATGTTGAGGACGCCATGGTTAAGCACGTGGCTGCCAATAAGAAGCAGGCTACACTGCTGCAGTACTTTCAGCCAAAGAAATAAATACTTTCTGTGAAACTTCAAGTGAGTACTTACTGTACCACTACTAGGTTCGTTGATTGATTTGTACGCATTCTTTCCACGTTACATTTTCTCGTCGAAAATGTTAAATTTTCTACTAGAAACAAAATTTCTTTTTTCTGTGCTTGAAAGTGGCCAAAGAAGCTGCGATGAAATAACAGCAAATGCATACATAAAAAGCTGTTTGTAAGAAGCACACGCTCTTCAGGTATTTGTGTGCGAATCCGCGCATGCTGTGCAAGACGTTGCAAAATTTTTTGAATGCCCCATGTACTACTCAAGTGCGAGTACCGTATTTACTCGCATAATCATCGCACCTTATTGTAAAAAAAAAAAATTGATGCAAATTGAGGGGTGCGATCATTACGCGGGTTAAATTTCCTGCGAAAAGAAAACTTTTTTTTTTTTCATCCTGCGTTCGCTGCGGGATGAGAACAGGTCAACAAATAGGCGGCTGCCGCTGCAACAGTGCGGGACACGAAACAAAAATGGCGGCTGGCGGAGAAAGCTGAATGTGCGGAATGAAAAATTTTTTTTTTCTTCTCGTGAGTACATTATGCGCATTGAAGCAGTTTCTTCCGTATCAGTAATGAATAATATTGTTACTATCGGCAAGTTTGCGGCAATAACATAGCTATGACCACTTTGAGGGGACAGAAACAGAGATGGGTGCGCTTGGCTGCCAGTGACAGAAACCCATGACGGGCACGCTGCGGAAACTGCAGCATTTCTGTTCACTACTATCCTAAAACGGCACGCTTCCGCTAAGGGTGGGCGAATATCTTAGCTGTGTTACGAGCGTTGACATGTGAACAGGGTACACTTCTAACGTATCAATGTAAACGTGGTACTATCGTTGCCGCTTGCGATTTGTTGCGTGCCCACGAGTGCAGACGAGAAGAATCAAAAAGCACCTTTTTTGTTGTTGACCACAACCATTAAAAAGCCTACAAATAAAAAAGCCAAGGCAAGTTTGGTTGTAGCTTTTTTTTCATGGAAGTGCGGAAAGTGATGAAAGGAATGAAATGGGCCATCTGCTTAAGAATGTTCGGTGTGTGCAGATCGCTTGGTATGTCTTGAAGAGTCGTTCGCGTAGCATTCGACAGATGGCAAGCGCAATCATTAGCTAGACTTGGCACGCGACATATCACTGTGGCAAGTTTAGGGTGCGATCGTTACACGGGAAAGGAAAAAAAGCGAATTTTGACAACAATATTCAGGGGTACGATCATTCCAAGAGTGTGATCACTATGCAGGTAAATACGGCACCGTATTTACACGACTGTAAGTCGACTTATTTTTTAAAATTTGAAAATCTGAAGTGAGGGGTAGACTCAATTGAAAACCAAAACATGGAACCAAAAAAAAAAAAAAAAAAAAAGCGGGACCAACAGGATATCGGGGGAGCTACAACGTAGTTACAATTTTATGTTTGCTCTACGGCCCCACCCACAGCTTTCCGCTATCCCGCACGTCTGTTCGCTTTTCGGAAGGGGTTTTTCAATATTTTTGAGAGTTTTACAGTGCACCCAGCACTCATGGGGGTGTGTCAATAGTTCATGGAAGAGCAGACACCGCTCGCGTGTTTTTCTTTCCTTGTAGCTCTTTAGTTTCATGCGTTCGATTTGACTGCCGGCCACGTCCTAATTCCGTGCTTCCTCAGTTGTCAAGAGTGCTCAGAGTCCAATAAACATTCGGCGCTTGTTCACAGCAGCATTGAAGAGGGCTGCCATCCTTTACGCTGAAGAAACAAATAGCTGCGCAGTGGGCCGCTAGTTTGATGTTTCTTAATGGGTGGTGCGAGTGGCGACGGCAGCGAAGCAAAATTTTCACCTGTGACGCCAAGCAAAGATGTTTCCGCAGGCTGAAGTCGGGCCGAAGTTTCCGGAGCTGAAGGCCAAGCTTGCAGTGTACGTCGCCGAAATGCGTGATCGGTCATTGCCAGTGACATGTGACATAGTCATGAGACAAGCCTGGATCTTCGCCTTTTAAGGATTTGCTCCGCTGTGAGTGCGAGTAGCTGGCGACAGAAGACTGCGAACTTATGCCAACCGGACATGTCAAAAGAGCCTCCCTGACGGCTCTGTGTGGTTTGTATGTATGCAAATGCAGGATTTCGCTGGACGACGACGTGCTGTGGGACCGTAGCAGCAATGACCATGCCAGCTACTAATAAACCTTTGTTATGGAATGCGCCCGCGGGCATGCTCTTTTTTTTTTCCCCCTGTCACACGCAATATGGGGAGGTCGACTTACATTCGAGTTAACTTACAATCGTATAAATACGGTAGTTGTCCAGCTTTGTTTGTAAAAGACTTACCTTCAAGCCTGCAGATGGTGATATGCTGGTTGTAGACCTTGGAAAAGGTTGTCTCCTCGACGCCTGTCCGACGAAATTCGGCAACCACTGCGCGCATGAAGATCTGTTCCTGTTGCGAGAGGCATCTGTATAACAGATTAAAGGCGTTCAACAAACATGACCTTGGAAGCAGCACAGATACAAATCGTTTAACATTAGTGGTTTTAGCAAGAAAGTATTCCAAGAAAAAAATCTGGCATCATGTTCTTGAAACTTCACTTGCCGTATTTACTCGAATCTCTATTTACTCAAAGGTGCATGCACCTTGGAATAGAGTGCAACCCTAAACCTGCATTACCATATTGTCATTGCCATTTCAAAATGGCCGCCTCATATGCGCTTCGAGCATCGCTGCCGTAGCTTCCTCCATGGGCTGTAATATGTGCTAAGGTTAGTCAACCGTTCACTTTCCAGTTTTATGCGTTTGCTTTATCACCACGGAAGTGCCGACTGCGAAGACATGCCGTGTTCATCATGATGCTGCAATTAAAAGGAGTGATCACGCGTGCAGAGACGGATGGAAGTCGGGCCGCATCATGGGCATTCGGAGTTCCCGAAACTTGTGTGCCTGACTGGCGCAATCAGGAAAGGCACAAACAGGAGAGGCCCTATCTTGAAAGTGATCTGTGTTGGAGACAGAGTCTACGCATCTAGGTGCATTGTGCTGTGTTCTTGTCACTTAGTTCGCGTTGAAGCGAGAGGCGACACAAATACCAATTTGCTCGCTCCCGCTACTGCACTTCGGCACTCCAGCGTTTTGACAAAGAGTTTCTGTAGTCATTGAGCGAGACATGTTTATGTTTGCTTGTGCGTGTGTGACACTATGCTTGTTAATTTAGTTCGTAAGCGAATGTTCAGAAGTTTATACGACTGATAAAACTACTATCCTTACTTTTTGTATACCTATCTACTAATTTGCTATCACAATCGATGCTTCGCCTTTCGGGCAAGACTGCGACTGTTATTTATCGCACATTTAGTGTATTGAGAGTAAATCTTTGTTTTTCCAAATGAGAGAAAGTTGTATTTCTGTATGAAAGAACGAAGTGTGCGGTACCGCAAAGGACTTTGCTTTCTTTAGGCCATGGCAAACGGGTGCGCGTTACAATTGTGGGTGTTTCTTTTTTTACTTGGTCACGGAAAACAGGTGTGCATTACAATCGAGTAAATACGGTATCTTTCATCTATGAGACGTCCCTGCCATGCCGATTGTTTCATTACCACACAAGCTGCCATCTTGAGTCACTGTTTCTTGAATGCTGGCCACTGATTGATTGACTGGCTGGGAAATTCACTGACCCGAAGCAACTGAAGGGCTACAAGAGACGCCAGAGTGGAAGACACCAGGTGCATTTTGACTGCCTGGGCTTTTTTTTTTTGACAGGCACTCGCGTCCTCCAAATGGAAGGCTGCCCTAAGCAGCCTCGATCTTGAAGCACAGCTATGGGCTGTCCATCGGGCCTGCGACGCAGCAGAGAGGCTCGGCCTATCTGTACCGACGTGGGAGTGGCCCGCTACGTGCTGACGCCCGTTCCGAAGGACCAGAATAAAGCTTTACCATACCATACTCAAAGCATGGTTTACACGGATTTGCATTGTCTCCATTATATCGCAGCCACAGTGGCCAAAAACTTAATCAACAATCTTGCACTTGGCTGCAAAATGACATAGGCAATCAGCCACCATGGAAGGTTCAGCCTACGAGGAAATGCTTTCGCATCACAAGTTTTGTGGACGCAAGATGTGTTCTTCAGGAAGAAAACTGTTTGCTTCCCCAAACTGGTTAGTATTTTCTGCACACTTCATTTTGAGGAGCAACAGTCAGCTACCGCTGTGTGATGTTGCTGGTGTTTGACAAACAGAAAATACATAACAGTTTAAAACACAAAGAAGAGAGATCTCACCGCATGGCAAGGATCTTGGGCGAAGAGAACATCTCTTGAATGGCACGGTCAACGCAGGTCATACCAACGACATGCCGCGATGTTTTCTTGGGACTTTCGTGTAAAGAATGCTCCGCGATTTCGGCAGCACGACGGCAGACGTCAAGCGCACGACGTGCATCTCCAGACACTGCTGCCACCTGTTTCAACGGAAAAAAAAGGGAACGCCCAATGCAGTGATGCTAATAGCCCGACTCATTTCGGAGCAGCCAAAAATGCATTTCAGAGCAGTAAAATGGACTTTCGGAGCAGGTTTATGAAAGCGATTGCAAGCTATACTATACGGGGCTATTACAGTGGGCAATGCATGTGAAAGCAGTAAGTGGTCACTGGTCATACATTCAAACCCTAAAAATGACCCCCCCCCCCCCCCCCCTTTATCGTAGTCCTTACTGTCGACTGCGAAGAAGCGCTGGTGTCCTGAGATGTGCTTAAAAAATCGCAGGAGCACTTAGATGTGCTATGTGCAGAATTCAGAAGAGTTTTGAAAACATTCAGCATGACTTTGTTGCATGAACGTATGCGTGAACCCGGATGCGCTCGCAGAGGCCCCCAAATCCTATGCTGACATTACCAACTTCTACAAGGAGACGAGACGCGTATGCCCACCTCCCAACCTCGACCGAGCGCAAGCCACCGTGCTTCGCAGACTGCAGACCGATTACATTCTCAGTCATTCTAGGCTTTATTTAATAACTGGAGGCGATTACGACCCCGTCTGTACTAAGTGCAACCATGGAGTGTTCGCCACTGAAGCACACATTCTCTGGGGATGCGACGGTAACCCTCCCCCACAATCATCACTGCCAGCTCCCTCCGAGGAGGGTTGGAACCAGCTGCTCACAAGAGCAGACAAGAAAACGCAACTCGAACTCGTCTCGTGCGCCCAAGACGTCACCCCCACCTGGGAGCCACACTAGGCCTACCTGCCCTAACTTCCTACCCTACAGTGGCAAATAAAGTTGTTTCTCTCTCTCTCTCTCTCTCCTTGCACATACGATAGAGCAAGGCTTAACTAGCGGCGCTTCGTCAGTATCCAGCGGCGAAAGTTGGTGTTCGGTGCCGAGTTGACTAAAACCTTGGTAGCGGCCGTACGCCACTCTTACATCGTGAAATCGCCAGGCCAGGAAAAGTGGGGGACAGGCGACAAATTCAACAGCGGAAAAGTTGTTCACAGACGCCATGTCTGTGCCAACGTGTGCGTTGTGTTCGAAAAATCGAGCAAGACACCATACAGCGTCCAAAACTTCGATCACCGTTTTACATTGGTCACACAAGAGCGCGGGATCTCGCGCGATGCTGCCAGAAAATTGAGGTTGCCCCGTTGACTCAGCAACCCCCACGCGTTGGGGTAACTCGAGCAAGAAACATCAGTACGATCGTTGGACTCGGCCCACCGTGGAGCTAATGCAGCTGCTGGTCCACGCCATGCCACTTTAGATGTCGTGGTAAAACGGCGCTTAAGAGCATAGTTCTGTTTTTTTTTTTTAAAGTGCACGCAACCCTTTCGGTGCAGAGTGGGCGCAGATTTCCCATATTTTGCTGAAATGTAGCAGGATGTAGCAGAGTTGGCCTCTCAGTGCAGTTCGGCGCAATTGGCGCAGGGGTAGCATCACTGCCAATGTCATCAGTCTGTCGATTGGATGTTCCACATGACACACGTACTGCACCTTGCACTAATGCATTGTGAAAAGGGTTGAGAAAGCCATGCCGTTATAGTTCAATCCTTTCTCCATGGTGCCGGCAACACTGCCTCCCTCCTAATGAACAAACAAAGTAAACCCTTTGTCGAGCTCTTAAATACTGTTGCAGTAAAAAGGATAAAAAAAAAAATAATAATACTGGAGCAAGAGCGAGTAATGTTGACGTCCTTACCTTCCTTGCAACAAGCTGTACAGCATCAGGATCGAAGGCTTCTAAGCCTTGCATTCGGGACAACACAATCTCTTGCAGCTGCTTGTGGTTGTAAGGGTGAAAGGTCATCCTGGTCAATCCCTGCAGGACAGAAAAGAACAGACAGATTAAGAGGTGTGCTACAGTGATAGTAGATGGGCTTGGGCTTTGTTGTGTTGCTGTGCCAGCAGAACAGACGCACGTGCCTTTACATCACATGCATGAACTGGAACTTCAGCTACTGTTGCTTGGTTGTTCAATGTACAACAGGCTTGCCATATAGCCAAATTCAAAATTTATCGCAATTGTAAATGCAGTCGCCGATAGGTTTTTTTCATACAAGGAGGAGGTCGAAAAAATCAGGCCTGCCCCGTGTTCGGCAGGCCGGGACAAAGAATTGCAACGGTAAAATCAATTTGTTGTTTTTTTACAACTGCGGCATTGTGGAAAAATTGGTAGAGGCTGTGAGTGCATTTCGCATTTGCCTGTTGGGATGCGCATCGTCGTGAAGTGCATATATCGCACGCACGACGTTGACCCCACAACAGTGCCCGTTTAAACTGTGTTGTGCTAATCCATCAGTTCACAACATCGTACACAAGCGAGCTTTTGCCGTTCCTACCATACATGCACATACAAACATTTTCTATACGCATTTGCGCAAGTTGCTGGCTGATCTAACCCCAGTTTGCATGCACTACCGTCAGTGCAGCCTGTTGGCGTGATTTTGCGACAGATCAACATATATTCATCTACCGGTACAAACGTATACCAAGGGTAAGCTCCCCGCAACATCCCTGCTGGCTAGGCCTAACCAGCGCTGCCTCTTCGAGAGACTGAGGCGAAAGTTGTGGTTTGATGCAGGCTCAACAAAATGGTTCGCAGTGGCTGTATGGTACTTGTGAAATGGAGGAACCATCTCGCCAATAAAACTGAGGGCATGTCTTGATTGTATGGTTCGATTCCCAGACATGCGTGTCAGCTTGGTTTACATGTTTTACACGTGCACAATCTGTGAAAAATGCTGTTTTGGTTACAGTGTGGTACCGCTTATAGTGGAGAAATTTGCGAATCCGGCAGGTTATGACTTGTGTATGCTGTAACTGCTATTATAATTACTGCCATTACTGCCCTACTGTAACTGCTTTGCAAACTTTGTAAAGATTTCGTTCACCATCACATCATCCTTTTACTATCACAACAATTTATAGTTCGGGAGAAGCCGGTGACACATCAGTTGCCAACATTTCTAACACCGTAATAAATGAACCAATCGGTCGTTATCACATCCTCCAGCAGTAAAACGCCATTCAGCTATTGTTATTGGGATACAGCACTGCAGAGATAGTAGGCACACAATCGGGACAAGAACATGAAGGAAGAGTTGTTAGAAGTGCATCCTCGTGCATATTCATTTCTTTAGTATATTGTATATCTCTTCAGTGCAGCATCCCAATAATGCAATTACAACTAGCCCCAACGCATGCCTTAAGCATTCAGCTACACAGCCAGGCGAATACCAAAACTCACCAGTCGGCTTGAGACGCGGTTCGACATGAGCCTTTCGGGCAAATCCATTGTGTTGGCAATGGTCAGCACGATGAGCCTGGATCTAGGCTTGGTGGGCCAGTCGAACAAGTTGTAGAGGACTTGCTGCTTGCGTGTCCACAGCAGGTCGAGCTCATCGATAAGAAGGACGACCGGATCGTGCCGGGGACCAGGTTGCTCAAAGCGACGACTCAGCAGCTCTGCCGCCTGTTCTGGTGATGCATTCTCTCCGGTCAAGGCCTACAAGACAGGATGTTTTATTTTCTTTAGTTTGTGTCAAAACAAACTAGGCCCGCAACAATTTGCCATAACACGCAAAAGAACACAATGTGAGAATCTAAGTATACTGCATTTTCGTGCACTAAAGTAGGCACAGAGCTGCTGGTAAAAACTCCTCCAATTTAAACTTGCAATGTGCATGAGCAGGCACGTACAGTCGGCAGCAAAAGTTTACGGACACATGCGCTGTGCATCAGCGCATGTGTCCATGAGGCCAAAGATGTGTCCTCTTGTTGATTGTTCGTGTCAGTTTCCTCGCTCAGTACGAGGCTTCTCTATTTTTTTTTTCTGTTTCTCGTGTAACGCGCTCTGGTAGCCATGGTAAGCTGCTTCGGTCTCGAGAGCAGTGTCATCTGAACTATATCAGTACTTGCAGCTGGGCTGGGCGCTTTGTGGCAGAATCAAGAAATGAAAAGGCGTCACACGGCACAAGAAAATTCATGTGCCAGTGAACCACAAGAGGACACATTCCTGTCCTAGCACTGCTCTCAAATAGCAGATGTAGCATTAGTAGGTGGTGCAGAGAGGCAGTTTGGCATGGGGTTGCATGGTAAGCAAACTTTTGCTCATGACTGTACATTAAAGTTTATCTGTGTAAAAACAATGTCACATGGCTACCTAACTTGGTAAAAGCGGCTGGGATAGAAAGCAGAATGTAGGATAAATGTTCCTCTGACATATGTGAACATTAGGAAAAACACACCCCCTCTAGACCTTCTTTCCCTTTAGGGAGAAATCCTCTAAAGAATCATAGTAATGGTGCCCACGAACCTTTTCAGAAAAGTATGAAATGCTTCCAATGCTAAAGGACGTCACCCCATGTACGTTTCCCACAAAAGAGCCTCGAAATGTGCCTCGTACAGACAGAGTTATTACCAATCAAATGCTGCACCTTGTTCCACTTCTCATCACTGTGCTGAAATTAAGCATCAGCAGAGTCCCTGACTTTTGTTGACCTGCCCAACCTAGGAGGTCATAGTCATAGCAGTTGGTATCACTCTCCACCCCTATATGCGCCACTGCCTTACCATTCACAAGATTTCTCCATTTTAGTACTGCTGGAAGGTCGTGACTTGCAAAGAAGTCAAGCCAATAGCCACTGTGTTTACAGTAGACTTCCGTTATTCGACTCCAGTTAAACTGATTTCTTTTTGCTTAGTTAGAACCCGACCGAAGGTCCTGGCTGGTGCCCCATGCATTTTTATGGGCCAAAACATTTGTTATTTCAATCCTAAATTGGCCTTGGCCGGATAACTTGTACTTGACCAGTCAGCACGCATGTGCCTGACCCCTCTGGTGACCCCCCTAGTGGTAGTGTCTGTATTGGCGGAGCTTAGGAGACAGTGATTGTGTTGAACACATGTCACCTCCAGTCAAAAATGCATATTTTCGACCACCACAGGAGGATTTTCAAGCAATAACCATAGCTCAAGATGTCCAATTATGGTATTTAATAAGGGTGTGCAAATAGTCAAAAAATGTGAAAACCATCAAATATTATTTTTAATATCTGTATTCGATTCGAAAAAAGGCACATTAACCTTTTTGAATATTCAGTTGGATCGAATACATTGTTGGCTGTGTGGGAGCACACAGTTCTTAACATTTATTTCTATGTAATCTAATGTGTTATTTTTCGCGGAGTTTTGTGACAATTTCGTGCTGCAGGCGAAATTTTCCCTGTAAAGCGCGCTCAGTCACCAGTTGTCTAAGCTTTGCGGAAAAGCCAACCCCTCAGTAGCAAGTGTCGCGGCTTGCAGTTTGTGAACGTGTACATAGAGCGCAACGAAAGTGGATGGAACGACTGTGTGAAAGAATCGAACTGCAATAAGAATTTTCTTTTCAAAAGTCCAGATCAATGGGCTGATCTACAGCAATCTGTCTGTCAGCGTTGAATTAACAGAAGTCAACTGTATCAGTGCATTGAAGTATGCAGGAAAGGTGATGGGAATTTCAAGAAGTCAAAGAAAAGGGTAGCTGTTCATTTTAAGCAGAACTACAGTGAAACCTCGTTTACCCGTAGTTGGCCGAAGCTCGGAAAAAGTACATACTATACGGTAGTACAGCTTAACCGAAATAGCATGAGATCGCCCACTTCACTGTCAAAAATAGAACTCGGAGAGAGTGCGATGAAAGGGGAAAGAACATGCAGTATTTATTCACTTCGCACGACAAAAGTGTTAATTTCGTTTGGTGCCGTTGCGGCCTAGCAGCACGGTATCAGTGTCACGCAGTAGCAGTGTCATGTTCGATAGCATGAACGATGTCAAATTTTTCTTCTATGCTGAGCACCCGGCGTCTTTTTTTATCTGAGCTTCAGTATGACATGAGTCCTTGTTTGCATGCCGCCGCAACGCTCCCTGGCACGGTGCCGAAATTATGTTGATGATGTGGCTTCATGTGCAAACGCACAGGGCGCTTGGAGGCTGTTTTGATCTCTGAGGCTTGTTCTGCCGAGGGCGGGCCGCCCAATGGAGACGATACACCACCGTGTTTGTGTGACGAAAAGTGGAAACACTGCGTGTGAACTGATATGTACGCAATAAGCTGGTACGGTTTATGCGGATACAAAACACGTTATGTTCAATCGCCACTGAGTCGGAGATTTGACTTTACTACTTTTAAAACGAAACTACTGTTCAAGCGGGTACGGTTTAACGAAGTTTTACTGTATAAGCTTGCTGTGTGCTTGTACAGAAGTAACATTTGATTCATGTATTCACACAAGTACTAAACTGTTTCTTATTAGGCAGACAACGCTGTGCAAGTTAGAGCGATATTTCTCCCTACCCGCATTCTAGACCAATAAGTGCTCCGTGCTATACGACAGCAAGAAATTGGAATGTGTCGTGTACTTTGGTGCAATGCTGACTTCACACATTTCTGTGCAGTCGCAACATATGAAGCAATTGTCACAAAGAAGACATGGCAGATCTAAGCCTACTAACCGTGCAACAACAAGCGGAGTGACAGCTTGTACAAGTGCGTGCATTGTACAACTTCCACACCACACTGCCAAAATTTGCAGCCAAAACATATTGAATCACATACTGGAAGCATAAAGTAAAAAAAACAACACATGCTTTGACATAACATTAACACCAACATTTAATAAATCATGGAGAGGCAAAGACTGTCACAGGTCAAAAGACAGTTCACTACAAAATGAGTGAAGTGGTTCATTTCTACAATCTCGATACACTTGCCTTAGCAGCATTGCCTGTTAAGTATGAAATAGAGTGCAGATGAGTTTGTTTACCATGCAATGTTGCAAGGAACTTTTGAAGTGAACTTGTTGAACCTTTATCGTTCGATTTCACACCCTCTCACTGCAGCAAATGAAATGCCAGCAGGATGCCTCGAGAACGTGCTTTGTGACCATAAAATGTGCCGACTCACCCTGAGGATGTGACTGTAACACTGTGCGGGGTTGGTGAGCTTCATGCCATTGACCTCAACGAACTTGAAGGATTGAGTGTAGCCACCGTCAACAGACTCTTGCAGCACTCTGAGGACGTCATGAACGGTAGCAGTCTTGCCCGTGCCAGGCACACCCGAAATGTACATGCACCTGTGAGGTATAAATAAATAAGAGCCCTGGTTGTGAATGCGCTGGTATCCGAGTTTCTTACCCAGATACATGACTAAACTTGTAGCCCCATTACCGTATTTACTTGATTGTAACGCGAATTTTTTTCATGATTTCTGTTGCTTGAACTCAACCCTTGCGTTACATTCGAAGTCCGGCACAATTGATCATATTAAAGCAAACATTCTAAATCTCGCAGTTTTTATTGTTATGTTGGCAGCCTGTACATCCTGATCCAATCTGTAAACTAGTTGATTGAAGTCAAAATGTGTTTTTTTTTTGTTGGAATTGATGCCATTTTCACTGTGCTTGTGACCGGTACGGTTACTGTGCTACAGCACCCTGTGGCCTTTCTTGCTTTGATTCTGTTTATTCATGACATTATGACAACGAAGCGCATTTGGTATGACGCCAGCTTCGAGAGGCGAGCAATTTTGACGGTCGAGAGGGTGGGAAACCGCCATGACTCGGCGACTCGATGCCAACAATTGAATGATCCACGGATGGCAACACCAACGTAAGGCTCCCTTTAAATCCGAGGCCGGCCGAAAGGGCTCTGTGAATCTCATAGCGACCTGGTAGTGTCTCCAAGTGAAATGGTTTTGCGGCCTCTTAAGAAGTACTTAATCTCAAACAAGCTCGGAGATGATGTGATTCTTGGGCGATCACTTTTGGAAATAGTTTCGCTTTCACGAGGCTTGGCTCGTCCTGGCTCCAATCACCTCAAAGTACTATACAGCCGACAGCACTCTCGGCACTGACAGCGATCTTCCACACTTGTCAGGGGCGCTTTCGGTGACAGGTCTGGTGAAATTTCATGAAGGTGAACCCTTGTTTGCCAATTGTGATCTCTTGAATAAAGGTGCCATTTCTTCTTCCTTTGATCTAGCGTTACATTCACGGTTTTATTTTATTTTAATTTCACTTGACTGTAAAGTCGACCGTTGTGTTACAATCGTGGTCGCATTACATTTGAGTTAATATAATATTCTTTTTGGGGAAATTTCATTTTTTTTACCTGAAACATTCAAGGGTGTAAATAAAAAATCTGATCCCAGCCGTCACTATAGAACTTGACATCTTTTTGATGCAATACATTTAATTCATAATGGCTGAGCAGTTCCCTAACATTACCACTGTATGCTTCATATCTACATAAACACAGAGGGCCTGAGCTACAGCTTTATTTGCACACAGCAATGAGTTGCACTCACACCCAAGAAATGAGCTTGTGTGAATGAATGCACTAATCAGCAAGCATATGAAGCTAGGACGGCAACAAATGTTGTCACGGTGCCTCTCGCACTGCGGGCCTTACAGGCTAGCTCGAAAGTTTTAGTTCTGAAAGCAGAATACATGGCACTTTCGCATTAAGAATGTAAATCTCATCTCCCTATGAGCATAAAAATTAAACAGGAGGCAAAAATTAGTGTTTTCACTGGCGTTCTCATGATAAATCAACAAATTGGTCACTTAATTCTATTTTTGTGCAAGAGGATAGAAGAAACGAGGGAAGAATTTCAGCGACTCACCCTCCTGTACCATCTTGCAGCTTGCCCTCAATGAATGAGTAGATGTCCGCAAACTCCTGCTCTCGGCACGGAAGACAGGTTGGCACAGCAGACACATGTAGTCTGCGAGTTTGTAAGCACGTGAAAGGAGGAAAGGAGCATTAGGAGCGACACGTTGTAGGCAAAGTTTTTTTTAACTCACCTAGAACCTCACTCCCTCATTATACTTATTTTATGGCTTTTGATACACTTTAATGTCAGCGACAATGTTCCCGAACACCCAACTTTGTTTGACAACACAAGTGTTTTTGCCATTTGCCTTGGTTGGATGGCAGCTACCACAGCTGGGAAGCAAACCCCCGATCCTTTGCTTGGCAGTAGAATGCCGCAGCCAGTGAACTGCTGCGGCCAATTGAACGGAAATAAGTTGATGGGCAATGAATACTGTTAGAAGAGGAACAATTGTGGGAGCTGTTGCCACTCCTTCCGCAGGCGATCCTTTGGCAGCGACATCACAAGTGCAGGTGGAGCCTGAAAGAGCTAGCTGGGGTTCGGTTTCGGGGTTTCTTAACACAGTTTGTGGTGACCACAACTGCATCTATCACAGTGGTGCCAAAATGAACTTCGTTCTTAGCTTCGTGGGCGGCTTGGAGCTGTAGCGCGAGTGTGGGCTCCGAGCTTGGCACATGCGTACCACTGATGTGTATCCTCGTGCTGTCGAGACTAGTTACGATCACACTGCACCTCAGCAACTTTGCAATTTAACAGCACTAAATTATGAGCGAAACAAGATGCAGGATGCGGCAATTGGTCCCATTTAAAAACAGGAGCACTGAAGTGCTTTGTATAAGCTCTGCATGCTTTTAAACCATGATGCACTGTGAGGTGCACTTCTGAGCCTACAAAAGCATCAAAGGGATGGCATCGTCAACCCATGTCTCACCGTGACTTGGCTATGTCGAGTGGCGTCTGCGGTCCCTCAATGGCTTGGCTCCTCCTTGGAATAGACGGAGTGAGGCACAATGTTGACAGCCTTGGGGTTCGTGGTGTTCGCGGAGTCTGTGGAGTCCCGGTAAGTGACTTCTTCACAGAGGTGCGTGGAGTTCGCATTGAGGGCAGCTTCTGATTGAAGGGGAGAAGAAATATAGAAAAAAAAAAAGAAAGAGAGAGAGAGAGTTAAAAGAAAGAAATCTGGCACAGACCTTGATTATGAATGCTTCTTATTATGGACTAGAAACCACATTGCATCGATTTCAAGTTAAAAACAGCTAATAAATAATATCAGTTAATATCAGTTAATATCAGTTAAACAGTTAATATCAGACCATTTCAACCCAAAATAGCCACTTTTCCTCACGTTACCTCTCCCAGCAATCCGTCTTGCTTGTGTCATCGCCTATTTTTTCTTTTCTTCTTTTTTGCCACTTACGTTTAGCATGTTTCACATTTACGTGTACACTTTTCTTTCAATTTATTGCTATTCAGTTTGAGATATTTTCATTGTTTTGTTTATACCTGATGTTTTCTACAATTTATTATTTATTTTTCTGTTGCGTTTGTTTGCATTCTTTTTTTGAGCTGATGTATGGCACTTTCACATCGCTGTTTCCCCCCCCCCTTATGTAATGTCCCCGAAGGGACCCTTAAGGGAATAATAAATGATGATGATGATGATGATAATATAACTAGTAACATTAGAGGAAAAAAAAAAGAAAGGCATGACTATTAAACTAACATGATTTATGTGAACATTGTTCAATACAGGGAATGAGCAGAAAACAGAAGCACAAAGGCCTGTGCTGTGAATTGTTAGCAAGAATTTTCGAACACTTCAGGGTATCTTGAAACACTGCTGGCACAGATGTGAAGCAATGCGTGAAAGCACGGCAGACCAATAATCTTGGCGTGCACCTGACAATAATGAACCTTATTGTTGATTTCCAAGAGCTTTTAATGTTACTTTGGCTCTGCTTTTACTCCAACCCTAAAGTACTACTCCACCCAGCATTCTCTCGCAGTCATATTTCTGTTTTATCCACATACTTTGTGTTGCTTCTTTGGTGTCTCAAAGTCATCATCCTCTTCATCACTGGATGAAGAGGAGCTTGCGAAGACTTCATCAAAGTTGGGGTCCTCGTCATCACTTGTGTCGCATTCCTCTCCCTTGTTGAGCTGCAACTTTCTCGGCTTCACACCAAGGTCAAGTTTCCGTCTGCTCCGTGGAGTCTGCTTCCGCTCCGTCTCACTAGATTGCAATAACCATGCTTAATCAATGTTATGACAAAGAGACATCTGCTGAGGATTAACAATGTTAACCATTAAAATCCAACAGTCACAACGAAACAGGCAAACTTGATTAGTAATTATAAGTTGCTTCTCCAATGTGCACTGTGAAGAATGTGTTCTTCATAACTCTAAGCTGTCAGCTCCTTTCATTTAACTTTTAGTCTGTAGTACAGTGTAATTGGGTTGTTCGTGCAATAACAAACAAGGTTTGCTCTAAGCACACATCTTTTGTGGAATACATATATACACTATATTGACGATGATTTGCCTTTAGATGCAACACACAAGCAGCAGCAACTAAGTGCAGCACAAACTGACAAGCAACACAATGTTTTTAAATCACAGTCACCTTTCCAGAGACTCTTCTGTTGCCTTGTATTTTGGCCGCTTCAGGAATTTGAATAAACTTGCTCAAAGTAGGTACTGTAAAAATCTGTACATATATTACGAGGATTTCTTTCCTATTATTAGTGTCTGAAATTTACGCCTCGTACTATACGCAGATCCAAACCAAAATTTTAGCCAGAAATCAGCCTCCAGTTTTGGTTTCATTATTGCTGAATCGTCCTCACGATCTTCTAGCAAACAGGAAGCACCATCAAGAGATGGTACAACTTTGGCTGCCATAACGATAATGTGCTGACATAGCAAGCGGGCTCAACTTAACAGATCATGACTGTCTCTAGGAAGAGTTCTTTGACTATGAACTGTTTGAAGACAGTGCAACCAAGGACAAAGATGAATGAAGAGTGAAGTCTGATGTACATTGTGAGGGTACCGGGCTGATGCCATGTGGCATAGAGTCGCAGACACGAGACGGCAGGCAACTGTGTAGAGTAGCAGGCACGGGAAAGTAGGCCACGGTGTGTAGCGGGCAGGGAGAACATGGAAGGCGTGTGCGCGTGGTCGGCAAGTGGGGAGCACGCGACAACGAACTGAGTGAGTGAAGTAATTGGCGGAGCAAGCTGCTTCCGGTGCGGCAGGACGAAACGCAGACTGCGTGTGTGTGCGTGCGCAGAGGATTTCGCGAAATAAAGAACGTACTTGACAACGTAAATGTTTTCTCTGAGTTTGCCGCACCTGTATAATGTATGCAAACGAAACTTTTATTTGCTTTTTTGTCCAAATACTGCCTTGTATTATATCTGTATAATATGCAGGTTCTTATGGTACTCCTCTGGTACCCTTTCACAATCAAAACACTTCCAAGAGCATGGTCGGAGACTGTCTGATGGGTGAAATTCTTTTGCAAACATAATTTATTTTTCGTAAAACTTGACGAAGCATAAGATATACAGTCTATGCTTGTTACAACGGACCCATGTACAACAGACGTTCGGATATAAAGGACCATATTTCAGCCTTAGTTTGTTCTACTTACTTTATTATTGCAACAAAGTTCGCTTTTAACAGACCATGCTACAACAAACTATCGGCTACAGTGAATGAAATTAGTGGCAGTTTTTGTCAAAATCAGGCGCATAAAATGGACTTTTGCCGTGTCAACACGGGCTGACAACTGACTTGCGAGGGAGGAATGCGGAGTCGTAGCGCGCAGTCTTCTTTTACATGCGAGGCATGGGGGGAGGCGAGGAAAAGGGGGTACTACTCCGGCGGCTGCTGCTTAGGCGCGGCCGCAGTATCTTGAAAGCGATCTGCGATGTGGACAAAATGGGCCCAGTGCCGGTAGCTTCGTATGCGCTGTGCTTTCGACTTTTAGTTCGCATTAAAGCAAGAAGGTCAATTCGCTTACTTCTGCCGCCGCACTTTCTCACTCCAACGTTTTGACAGCGACTTGCCGTGGTCATAGAGTGAGATGTGTTCGTGTCTAACTGCACGCGTGACACTGTGTTTGTTAATTTAGTTAGTAAGCAAATGTTTACAACTCTATACGGCTGATAAAACTACATACTACCTTTAGTACATATAGCTGTCTACTAATTTACTATTGCAATCGATGCTTCACCTTTTGGGTAAAACTGCAACTTTTTGTTTGTTTGTTTTTTAGTTTGGGTCTTCATCACTCAAGCTTTGCTATAACATTGTTACACATTGCGACCAAAGTTTCGGAAGTGAAGCATTTTGGATATTTGCATCTTCGGATAAAACGGACCTTTTTTTTTTTTTTTTTCGAATTATCAGGGTCCGCTGTAATGAAGGTCGACTGTACATAGTAGTACGAGCTCAAATTCTTAAACTTTAAGGGAATTGCGGGAGGGTTGGCAGGTATGTCTCCTAGCTTGCAACCCTTTTGACAGTTTCCGTTTAACTCTGCCTGGATTGATTGATGATAAATTCATATACAGTCGCAGATCAATGTATTGGACACCTATACTCTGGACAGCCACCAGTTCTGCACTCGATTATCCGGACTCTGTGTGCGGCTGTAGCGTAAGCCATTATCTCCTCTGGCAACTTTGACAGGACATCAAGTATGGCCTCAGAGATTACACACTAGACAGTAATCTCTGAGGCCTTGCCTTGATAGCCGGTCTACGCCTCCGAGATTTAACTGCAACTGCCGATCTTGCAGGCTTTGCCTGAATTGTGATGTCGCATCAACATTGCGATCATCACATCCTTTCCTGGCACCCCCGTGCCTGGTCTGCTATCGCCATTCTGTTGAGTTTGCCTTGTGCACAGCGTCCTGCCATGCTGCGCTTGTTTGTTTAGTTCGCGTTCCAGACAGTGCTCTACTGTCTCCAACAAGTCTCTCTCGTGACATTATAGGTATGCCGCCTACCACAACGAGCTCAAATGCGGACATTATTGATGACCTGCTGGGCTGCGGTGAGCCGATTCCTGCCGCCGTTAGATATGAAGACTTTGCAGACATTGACAGCACGGTTTCGTCGTGTGTTGAAGTGAACGATGACAAAATAATTCAGCAAGCTCTCCCACCGTCAAATAGCGACTCTGACTCGGATGATGATGTGCCGTGTGCTCTGGAGCCTTCCACGTGCAGGTCTGACTCAAGATTTTGCAGTCCTTGCATAGGCGTAAAGCGAAACCCAAAACCGGCAGAAATACAGGTGGACTTGGTTGCACGTAAGCGGAAGTGCATGCAGCAACGCATCGACCACTTGCTCCGTGCACAGGGGCCTTAAAATATAAATAAAGTGATCTTTTTTGGATACATTCATTTTTTTCGGACATTCGATAGTTTGGACTTATTTAAATTCCCCCGTGGAGTCCGAATTATCAGTCGTCGACAGTATATTACTAACTAATGATAAGCACATCTTATGAATGAAAATCTCAAAAATTCGGCCCCATCGCTGTACAGTTCCCATCTGCATTTTAACCCGCACCATGCGCCACTATTATCTAATACCTCTGCCACACGGGCACAGAAAATGACATTAACTGGCTAATGCCTCAAACTTTAATGTGACTCATGGGGTGCCACATGGACATGATTAATGGCATTAAAGCTTAATGTCATTCGCGATGTAGTGCGTTCTCGTAACTCACTTGGCCATCAAATGCGTACTCTTGTTCCCAATGTCTCCATATTCTGACGAGACTAAACAGACTGTTAGTGAATAACAATTAATATATTCTTCACTTTCTTTAAAAAATTGCTCTTTCTCGCAGCGTAGTGCGTTCTTACAATTATAACAACTCACTTGGCCGCCGAATGTGTACTCTCATTTCCAATGTCACCGCCATGGCCGTGGTGACCACATGCTGTCGATATTAAGCTAACTTGTAGATAAAAACAACTAATACATCCTTCACTTCTTTAAAAGGAGCTCTTTATTTTCGTAGAGATCAGCAGGTGATCTTGCTACTACGCACGGCTAGAGCATTAATCGTGAGCGCGTTAGCCAGGAGAACCTGTTCGATTGCACGGCGATTGCTCATATTGAAGCCTTCAAATTTCTCGATGATGTTTGGCTCGAAGAAGCACATATGCCAGAACAAACTGGAGCACATGGACAAATTCATTAGTATCATTGCTTGAGACCTTTGAAGCTGTGAGCACCATTTTTCCAATTTCAATGCTTTGGCTACGCTATAGATTGGTCGTCGAGCTTGCTTTGGCTTCAAACAGTTTACGGCTGGGTGCAACAATGATACTTCTGAAGCAAACTACACACAATACACTGATTAATGTTTCTCACGCTATTTCATCTGCTCTCTAGATGACCATTTTTTATTGTATTACGATTGGCAAGCAAACTTAACCGTTTCACTGCAGCTATCAATATCGCAACATTTGAAGTCATTAAGTATGCGCGTGTAGTAGCGATCGAAACATAACGGCATTAAGAAACTTAAGGTCTTAGATTTTTAATGGCATTAACCTCGCCTGTGCGGCACAGGTATTAAACTTTTGAAAAAGTTCCCATTTCTACATACTCCAAGGGGAGGCTTCAATTGCGAATAATACTATTGTTAACTGTGATGCTGGCTCATAATCCACACAAGTGGAGACGGTGTTACTGGATTAGCCAGCTACGCTTGATTCTAAACCTTAACAAATCTCTCTCCGTGTCTCCCTCATCTTTAAAAAAGAGAGTGAGCTTGCTCCCTGCTTTACCACATTTCGTCTTCATCTTCACCGTTGCTAGTAGCCACATCAGCTTGGAACAAGTGCAGAATAAAAAACTGCAGGAATGGTTGAACATGCAACGCAAAAGGGAAAGTGAAAACCAGGCCGCTAACAATAAACAAACCTTGTGAACACGTCGTCATCATCAGAGTAGGAGATTTCGGTGTAGCGCACACTCCTCACTTTGCGGCCAGACCTCGTCGATGCAGGCCTGTTGGGAGTGAGGGCGCTAGCACCTGCACCTCTCCTCGGTTCTGTGTGGCACTTCACAGCCCGAGGCTTCTGCAAGTGGTCGGCCATCTTGTTGCGGGATGGCATTGTCTCGTGAGAGTCATCCACCATGGACTGCGCCTTTCTCGCGTTTCTCGATACTGGGGATGCGCATGACCTGCTCGGGAGACATGGGAATAAAAGGGAAAGGAAGGAGACATTAACAAACAAGAAAGGGGCAAGGGCAGGGCTAGCAAGAGTTAGATACAGGCATTACATGACAACTACAACACGTTGGCACAGCAAAGTACATTGCACATGCCTTACCTAGACAAGATTTTGCCCAAGATTTTGCCTTTTGTAGCCAATAATCTATTATAGCTGGATTCAAGAGTGAAATTCGTTGCGTTGTTTATCAAGGCAGACCAATTTATGTAAGAAGTATGGCTTGTTGTATCTGAAGGTATATTGCATACAGATCCATTGTAACGATTATGGACTATATCTTAGCTACATGTAGCCTTTCCGCAAGGATAAAGCATGTCTCCTGCTTTACCACAGGATCACGGTACCCATGGGAACCACTAGAACTGCAGCTTTTAGTTTAAAAAAGAAATGTGATCGTTACAGAAGCGGTCTTGAAATCACGCGAAAAATGTGCACTGCTCCTATTCCTCATGGTTTTGATCACACTTAAATTTTTCCCATCTACAATATGTACTGTGCAGAATGAGCTAGTAACTGCAGCCAGCTTACTGAATTATCCGGCGGGTAGAATTAATAAAGAAGCTGAAAAAACGCCAAAGCACACCATTGACTCATTTAGCAGCATTTGGAAGATTCTAACACACCCCCAAGTTGAACAAGCACCTACTATTTATGGTTTAGCAGGAAAAAACTAATGTAGAAGTGGCATTGGAGCTCCCAAACGAAATAGAGATTTAATCTGCACCAGATCTTCTAGAAAGAAAAAAAAAAAAATAGCATGCCCCGATTCTGGCAATCATAAGAAGAGATTGTGCCCACTTACAAGCTCACCACATTTGGCACAAGCCAAAGCAAAAACAAAATGCAAGAACTCACCCAACTTTCGGCGCCTTGTCAAGTACTTCTGAAAAGGCCACGCCACGGCTTTTGCTACGTGGCGTCCTGGTTGCTTTGGCACACAGCTGCAGTGTGTTCTTCTGGGACCTTCGAGATGACCGGCTCCTCCTTTTTTCAGCGACGACTGCAGCATTGCTGTCTTTCAGTGCAGGAAATTTCTCTGGAGCGGCTTTGTCATCATGGATGTCAGAATGCACCTTCTTGCCGGTTACAGCAGTCACTTGCCCGGATGCTACGTTCATGTCGAGCTTACGTCTGCTCCGGGGTGTTGTCTGCCTTGGCAACTCACTGCGGCAAGACAATGGCTTTAAGGAGAGCAGCAGCAGCATACAGGCACTCCACTAGAGTAAGCACTGCCCCACTTACATCAGAGAAGCGGCAAGACCGTTCTGCCTCAACATCACCCACAGTTACTGACAGAGGGTGAATGCAATGGAAAGTTCCACTTCAACCGATGAGGTTTAACGTATCAAAGAAACAAATGGGCCATGAGATGCTGTAGTGTAGGGATAGGGATTAATTTTGACCACGTGGGGCTCTTTAATGTGCACACAAGATCACTTGCCACTGGAATGTGACCACTGTGGGGTCGAGGGCCAGACCTACGACCTAGGGCTCAACAGCTGAGAGCTGCAAAACACCGAGCCACCACAATGAACAACAGGGACAGATGAGAATTTTGTTGAGGAGCTACAGAATACGTCGTCTGTCCCGCCTACCTTCTCTGCAGGGTAGCCTCTGGGGCGCACTGCATAAAGCACTTATTAAACACAGTAGTCTGCACAGATCACTCTGCATTCCTTTGTGTTTCATTCAGGTAATCACTTGTTCTTGTTAAAGGGACACTAAAGGCAAATATTAAGTCAAGCTAAAGTGACAGATTAGTGCTCGAGAATCTATAAGGCGTCAATATTATCTTGAAGAGAGCCTAAATAAACGAGAAATTGAGGTAAATGCCGGACATGATTAGAGACTCCCCCGGGACATTCAAGCACTTGATGACAAAAGTAATCCTGAGTTAAATTCTGCCACTATAGTACTCAACCACTTGTTGCAAAAAACATCCTTGTATTGTATTATAAGACGAAATAAAATGCTACTTGTCCATTTCTGTTTCATTTTTAGATGAACTCATTGAAATTACCCTTGACAACGATGCAGGTGGTTGAAAGCGCTTTCGCTCAACTCAGCACCACCCACGCTCTTGCTTTCAGTAGTTTCGTTATCGCGTAGTGGTGCGCAGGTTTTGCTTGCTCGCGAAACTCGCACAAACTGCAAGTAGCAGAGAATTCAACCTCCATCTGATGTTGCAGGATGCCAGAACAGTCTACGACATTTGACCAAAAAGCAGCTGCAAATCCACCGTCTTGGCTCGGAACCGCCGTCTGTCGGGCGCCTTTTTACTAAACCAACGGCAGCAAAGGGTGGTAATGGCGTATGCAACAGCACCACTCCCCAGGTTGAGTGGCGGGAAGTTTGAATTTCGAAAAAGGTATTCGGACCCTTCAGATGCAACTTTCTCGTAAACTAAGTATTTCTTTCGCATGAAACAAATATTGCGAGGTTTCTGGAATGATATTTAAACAGTCCACGTTGGCTTAGTATTTGCCTTTAGTATCCCTTTAATGAGCAACAGATGCGAAGATTCATAACGTGTAGGTACCAACCTTGAACAGTCGTCATCCGAGTCGAAGTGTCGCGAATTCTTCAGCAAGCGTCCCGACCGCGAGAACTTGGGTTCGTGGTGCTGCCGCTGTGACGATGATGATGCGCTCTTGCTGCGGGACGCTGCCCTCCCGGGTTCCGTGTGGCACTTACGATGCCGCATTACAACTTGAACGTCAGCGCTACGTGGTGGTGTTGCAAACACGTCATCATGCAAAAGCCCGATATCACGGTTGCGGTGTCTCACTGGTGATGCGTAAGTGCTGGAACATGAAAAGAAGGAGGCGAGAAGGAGAATCATGAATGAAGGGAAAGTAAACTGCAATATTTAGTTTGAGTACACATATTTTAAAGATACAGTAAAACCTCGTTAAACCGTACCCGCTTAAACAGTAGTTTCGGTTTAACAGTAGTAAAGTCAATTCCCCGACTCAGCGGCCATTGAACATAATGTATTTTGTATCCGCATAAACCGTACCAGCTTATTGCGTACGCATTGGTTAAAACGTAGCGTTTCCACTTTTCGTCGCGCAAATACGGCGGTGCGTCGTCTCCATCGGGCGGCCCAGCAGAACAACGAGCCTCAGAGATCGGTACAACGGCCTCCAAGCGCCCTGTGCGTTTGCAAGTGAAGCCGCATCAACATCAACATCATTTCGACGCCGTGCCAGAGAGCGTTGTGGCGTCGTGCAAGCGAGGACTCGCGTCATTCCGAAGCTCGGATAAAAAAAGACGCCGGGTGCTCAGCATAGAAGAAAAATTAGACATCGTCCGTGCCATCGAACTTGACACGAAGAAGTCGGCGCTGGCCCGCGACATGGATCTGCTGTTGACTACAGTGTGTGGCATTTGGAATGCGAAGTAGCTCGGCAGCGCTGCTGCGAGTGCGAAGAGATGTCGGCTACGAGGTTCGACTTTTCGCCATCGTTGCCTGTGTTGTTGCCGAAGTGTCGACTAGCGACAGTGATGAGGACGACACGGAAAGCGACAGCAGGGGTGATTCAGGCCCGACAGTGGCATAAGCTGCGCGCTACGTCAGCCTCATGAATGCAATCGTCGCAACGAGAACAGGGGCGCGATAACGGAACTATTCCAAACAAAAAGTTTTCCGAACTCCGGCACCCGGCAATGAAAAAGTCGCCCCGGGACTTATGCAGCACTACTGCGTGCGTGCACGGATAATACGTAACGCCAACGAGGAATCTGCCGTGCGAGTGTTTGCCGAGAGGAGGGGGCTGGCTGAGAAGCTGGCACGCAGCTTCAGTAAGTTTGAGGCCGCTGTCGTCGTACTAGGCCGCCGCGGCATCAAACGAAAATAACACTTATGTCGCGCGAAGTGAATAAATACTGCATGTTTTTTCCACTTTCATCGCACTCTCTCCGAGTTCCGTTTTCGACAGGTAAGTGGGCGATCTCATGCTATTTCGGTTAAACAGTACTACCGTTTAGTACGTACCTTTTCCGAGCTCCGGCCAACTACGGTTTAACGAGGTTTCACTGTATATTTGGAGTGGCCATGCAAAAAGGGACCTGATAAGAAATGTTGTGTGTTCAGTAGTAGCGCCAAACAGATGGAAAACTGGGGCGAAAGTAGTTCATTATAATTTAAATGTATGTGCTGTGCTTCACCTATCTGCACAGGTTCTCAAAGGCAGTCAAACCTGTTCGAATGACTAATGAAATATGGTAGTTTTGTAACACTCATCAATTACCAAGCCACCGTCAATATTAAATTTAAGGGGCCACTCACCAGGTTTGGCTATCTTAAACAGACAAGCAGAATGTATACAATGCGCGCTAACAATCACACCTGCAGACTAATACATCGCTGTGCATGGCAACTACGGCTGAAATTCAAAACCAAAAGTCGTGCACTTTAACCTTTTTGTTATAGCTGGTGTGCACATCATACGTACGTAGACGTATTGCTGACTACATGTATAGTGTGAACACATGACCAGATTCGTCAATTTGCTTCTAGTCGCTAAACAGTTTCGGACAACGTGAATCTGGTTTTAGGAAGTGCGGGGTCCCTGCTAAATTGTATATTTCAAGTAGTGGTAGTGGTAGTAGCTTGCAAAAGTATACGTTCTTGAGCTAAAATAAATATATTCAGATCTCACACAGTATATATGGGAATCAATGCTATGCAAAGCAATTTGGATGTAGCTGGCTACCAAGCATTGTTTGGGGTTACGCAGTGTTACCAGGTACACCAACATGTTTGTGTAAGGCAAACAGCTATGTGTCTGATGCGAATATGTGTGTGATGACAGCAGCAAGACAACACTGATGACGATCGTTTATGACGACGGCATTATTATGACTCTGGCCATTCGATGCGGGTTTGTGACATGCTGATGTCATCAGTGAAAGCATGTTAAGTGCAAGACGCATGGTGCGATTTTGCGCATGGTTTCTTGTATGACCATTCACACCAGCAGCTGCACCCAACAGGTTCCGACAACATGCGGCGTCGAATCGCATGCTGCACGACTGACGCATTGGTCAGTCAACCACAGCCAATGACAGTGCCGCTAGTATGTACGTCATGGCCACATGGCAGACTCGCCGGGGCAGGGTCGTCGAGCAAAATTCTCGTTGCTTTGATCATCCCGGCTCATTGTTTTTCTTGCACTGGTTGAGATGCTGTGGCTGTAAACAGAGCTGACGCTACCAACATGGCGTTGCAGAAACATGTCTGTGCTGCTTGCATAGACGTGTCTTTATTGGCATCATTTGTGTAAAATGGAATTGCTGTACAACAAAATAGTTGTACAGTACAAAGACTATTGTTTCCACTTTCTTTACCAAGTTACAAGGTATTTCGAGTGTCCATGCAGGGTCGCCGTTTCTGGGTGGAGCTATGCGCCGCTTGCTTGTTCATACTAGTATGTGTCTCATCTCGTCGGCTGTAGCATGTAGGACCCCGACCCGCCACACGATGTATTGCATGCAAATGTGCGCAATTCGTCTCTCGCTTTATACAACTGTATGAACCTATGCCTGTGTCATATGGTGTATGTTTAAACAACGACATCATTTTCACTTCACTGATGACATGTCAAGATCCAATTCTATGCAGCATTAGCTGCTAGGAGGGAAGGACTGGGGAATGTGGACCGATCCCAAAGGCTGTGAAAAACTGGCATGTTCCAAACGTCTCAAAGAGGTAGTTGGCCTTGGCACGAGAGAAGCACGTTAATGGTTAGAGCATCAGGCTGCTGAGCTGAAAGTCAGACGTTCGATCCCACCGTTGGCCATGAAATTTTGTTTTATTGAATAGGCCTGAAATGAAGGTAGCTTCTTTATATGCAATATTTGTTGCAAGCACATATTTGTTGCCCATTTATGTCAACAAGAAACATCCTATAGTATATATTTTGATAGATTGATAAATTGTTGTATCCGTGTTTGTTGTACTAAGTTCTATTGTACATACTGCTGCATTGGCCTTTGGTGGTGGCATGAAATAATAAAAGGAGTCTTTTGGTTTTTAATGTGCACTTTAGCACAGCCCTCTTAAACGTGATGGGATGCTGACATCTGCACTTATGTTGACAGAGAAATGACCCACCTTGCCTTAGGCAGATCCGTCTTGTCAGTGATTTTGTGCTTCGCATGGTTCTGTGGTGGAGGAGTTGACTTCTGGAGGCAGTTCCAAGTCTCAGACTCTCTGCGCATCTTGATTGGGGAGACCAGAAGCACCTTGTGCGGGGATGACTGTGACTTGACTGGGCTTGGAAAGTCTGTCAGCCCACCCTCGAGAGTGACTGACACTCCATCTCGTTGCCGAGGTGACAAGGATGCCCCTCTCGACTGCACCTGCTTGCCTGTGGGGATGATTTAGCCTTCCTTAAAACTGTTGTTTATTATTTGTTGTTGGCAGCACTTGTTAACAACTTCTCTAAGGGTCAGTACAAGGACACACAGTTGGAAAGGGAGCACGCAGGAAACATTACAAAGAATCAACAGTGAATGCAAATTTATGCAGTCTGTGCTAGACATCGCAAGATTAAATGCAATGCGATTATAATCAGGTATTGTCGTGTGATCTACTTCAAGAAAAAAAAAAGAAAAAAAAAACAGCAATCGCAATATTTGACAGAAGAAGACAGTGGTGTGGATTATGTGGATTAGGGAGCAAATGGGTAGCCGCTATTCTAGCTGACATTAGAAGAAATGGCGTTGGTAAGAACATGTAATGCTTTTCTGGTCGAACACCCCTGCCTTCTCCCTTTCGTTCCTTGTCCTAGCCAGCCGTCTATTAGAAAGGAAGCATAGTCTTGGACAGCAGAGAACTAGATGGCGTAATGAAACTAGGAAATTTGCAGGCATAAGTCGGGGTAGGCTGGTACAAGACAAGGGTCCTGTCTTTAGTTCCATCTCCTGTTCTTAAGGTGCACACTGAATCCAAGCACCAAACAGCCCAATTATTGAAGTGATGATAAGAGTCGGGCCTATCTTGTCCACAAACGATAATAGTCACCTGTATTTGCATTTCTTTTCTTGAAAACTGCGCTTCCTACTATCCTGTCAAGAAAGCTACCTCATGCTGATAACGCACATTCCGTTCAAGGCTTGGAAATACCACGTGTGCAGCATTTGAGAAAGGAAATGCATGAAAAATTGAGGATAGTTATTGTTTTGCAACAAGATAAGCCCCAAAGTGTGCAAACTTTTCTTAGGGTGCAGCTGCACTATGTGGCTTCATATGGCATTTTTACTACGGCTGATGGGGCTATTGGGCTTCTTTTTTTTAGGTAAGCTGGCATGGAACATTGAAGTGTTGCAAGGGTCTAATCTTCACAGCATAGCAAACAGTGTCAGTAACAACCTACACACTACTACTATAAATCACCATGTTGAGTCAGTGAAAAGGCTGCAATAGCTATATCCTTGTCAGACCTGTGTCCATGCAAACAGTGTGGACATTACCTTTCGTTCTTTATAAGATTAAGCTAGTAACGATAAACTAAAATGTTCTGGCTTAACATGAAGCTAGATGTAGGCGGCACTATACTTCAAGCGCTTAATCATTTTGTCATCACTGATAGAAAACTACTGGTTTGCATGACACATACCCAGTGTGCACTCACCACCCCCACCACCACCACCACCACTACCAACAACAACAACAACAACAACAACAACAAAAGTGTGTGGTACATCTCAATGCCACCAGATGATGCGGCAATCGCAGATTAAAAGTGATGGCAATGAACTACCATGTGAGGTTAAGCCTGTGCCTATGTGTTTAGGCAAAGAAACTTTAATCTCAACAAACTGCAGAAATGTACCCTTTGCCCACATACATGGAGGTGCTGCTGCAAGCTTATACCAGTGCCACCTGATCAAGAAAGTAGTTTTAAGCTCAAAAGGGACTGGTAGTCAATAAGAGCTGCTTTTAAAAGTTATTGTGTCACTATGATCTTGCTGGGTCCAAGGAGGATATCCAAGGAGGATATAGCTGCTATATCCAAGGAGGATATAGCTGCAAAACGCCATATTATTCCATAGAAAGAGGGAACAAAAAGTAACGTACGGACTGGTGTTGAGACACTATGATGTTTCTTTTTGTTCAGGTATTGCTGCTGCAACAATTTCGGCGTGCCACTTTTTGATGATTGCTTCTTGCTGGAGGATGGTGACGGAGGTGTGATTACAGGGGACATGCCACGACCATCAAACTTCCACCGGCAGAAGAAGAGTGGGTTCCCTTCACCATCAACCATCTCAAAGACAGCCTTGGATGACACATTAGCAGGCACTGTCAGTACCTGCGACAAGCAAGGACGATTTTCAGGCAAGTTGTAGGGACAGACATCAAAAGAAACATTTCCTATTATCGTTTTTATATTGTAGCTGTGCCTTTTTTGGTCTTACTCGTTTACATGCAGTTAAATGCAATGCAATCTTTAAAATTTTTGTCAACATCTTTAGCAGCTGTTGCAGCTAGGAAGAACTAGGATTACTGGGGAAGGACCAGTTCACCTAAAGCTTATTCTGTTCCTCATGTCACTGCTTTTGCCTTGCCTTGAATTGGCTACAGACCTACCCTAAATCGCCGTAAAGACCATACATGTGCTCAAATAACTGTACCTGTAGAGAGCTAATGTTTCAAAACTTCCAAATTTTTCGTCAGCATCAGCTGAGCATTGCATAAGCGAAACTTCCTCAGAAGAACGCTGTTCTATAGGGATTGCACAACTTGAACAAATAAATTATAGCTAGATGTCTTTTCATGATGAAATATGGCTAATTACTTTTATCCATTCGTTGCAGATGCATTGGTCAAATGAGAGTCAATATCAGTGCGACAGCTCTATATGAAGAATTGTATCACAGATGATGATGATGATGATTCCCTACATGTCGCAAGCATGAATTAAAAGAATAAGAATGACGGTGAACCACTGCGTAAAAAAAATCTAGGCAACACTCACAGAGCACTTGCCGAAGATTGTCTCGGCATCGACAGTGACGGACCAGAGCTTGCGTTCGTCGAGTAACACTTCACGGAAATAGTCGACGTCAACTATCTTGGCCTGGTGCAAAGGTGGAAGTTCGACAGCTCGGATGTACCAGGCCACTGTGACAAAGCGGTGGTCTCCATTCGTTTCGCCTAAACGAGAATGGTACATTGCAATCAATAATTAAGGCAGATATACGACACATCATCTTGAAGTGTAACGGTCTGAAACAATGAGTGTAAAGACAGAGGATTGAACTGGACGGGGACCAACCTGGCTGCTGTAACAAGCACTGTGCTACATGATAGCTCTACGTGTCTTACTGTCAAACCTAGATAAGTCAAATCAGAAATATCAAATTATTGGATATAACGACGCAAGCGTCTCATGCTTGCTTCATTGCAATGCATTCAATGCGATGAATTTGTGATTATAATGAATATTGGATATAACGGAAGTATTTTCGCATTGTATGTAACTTTGTTATAGTTAAGTTTGACTGTATATAGCATTCTGCAAATGTGTGGAAAGTGTTATGTTAAATAAACAAAACGTTGCAGTAACCATGGGCTGAAAGAGCACGAAGGTGACCACGGAAGGAAAAGGAACACGAGTGGCTTCTCACTGTCAATAGTGTGGTTGTGATCTGTATTTTAATCGCAGGAGGGCTTTGTGCAACCATCATAATTGGCTGGCTGGTAAATTTTGGCAGCCGGCGAAATATGTTGCTTGAGCATGCTGTGCATTAGTGTGAAGTCACCGGTACCAAGGTGTTGGAACGAAATGTTTTTCGTTCTGGTTTTAGTTTCATTTCATCCATAACGGCTCATAACGCTTTTGGTTTGCATGCAAAAATTTTCGAAGCAAAGTAACGTTAAAGCTTTCTTGATTTATTATTTTTTAATAGGTGAATAGTTATTTATTATTTCTCAATAACATATACATTTTTCTCAATAATTGAATTATAGATTCTGAGATTATGTTCAGTGCCTTGAGTCAAGGCACTGAGCATCACATCAGAAGCAGCGTGTCACCGAGTGTACTTGCTGAAATGGGAGACAGCTGTTCCGATAAAACGAACTTCAATCAACGATAAAGCTTTGGTCACAAATGTTGATACCTGTAGAAAACGAAACGATAAGCTCTTAAGCACCCAAACCCTTGGTATTACTACGATGCCGATCTACTAGTGCACTGAGCAACAGGCTTAGATTAAGGCTTGCGCTCGACCTGCTATCACTGGTGCTATCTCTGCCTGAGATATACGCGCTAATTCTGATGTTGCTTGAAGTCGGCTGTATCGGATAGCCGAGTTTCCCCTTGAACTGAAAACCGAACAAAAATCTTTCGGTTACATTTTTGTTCCGACACACTGACTGGTATGTTCCAGCAAATAAAGAGCTGATGTGTCTAGCTGTAAAGGGTGAAAGCGACACATGTTGCTGTTATCTGTTTGTTTATAAATGTGCGCTCATTTAGAAACAAAATAGCTGTTGGAAGTCAGTCTTGTGCATTGTTTCCTCTTGCTTTTTCTTTCTTTCTTCTTTGCACTGCTAAAATCAGAATATGTTGAACACAAGATCCCAAGTTCTAATGCAATTATTCACACACACTTCTGCTCACTTTAGCATATTTAATACGCACATGCCACCTTTGTGCACTTAAGTGAATGGGAAGAAACAGCATGCTGCGAGAAGTGTGATTATCAAGTGAGGAATAGAAGCAAACAACAATACAGCACTAGTTGTAACAGTTTAGTTTAGGACAAAAAAAAAAAAAAAGAAAAGATGAGTTGGCCAATCTCATTGCAACAATCATTGCACCGACTGCACACAATTCCTGAGCAATGCAGATGGATGTCTAAAATAGAGTGTGAACCTAGGCGGGTTGGTAATTGATATTAAAATTGAAAAAGCGTGCCACTGAAAGGACCCAATCAAAGGAACCACGAGCACAACGAAAAATCTTCTTTACATGCGGCAATCACATGTAGACAAGATTATCGAGGATAAACACCGCCGGACTGGAATTTGCATGTCGCTTGGTCCAGCGCTCGAAAGGAGATGAACCTTTCACCAGGTTCTTTCCCCCCATCAGTTACATGATTTAGCACATTTTCCACGTGATCAGGTTCTTTCCCCCCATCAGTTACATGATTTAGCACATTTTCCACGTGATCACGAAAGGCACCGTGGCTCATGCTGCCTCATCTCGCTTAACGCTAAGCACAAAGCATTGTGTGCAAATCCGCTTACGTCAACAGTGCACCAGTAAAATCACCACAGCGAATGACTATCACACACCTAAGCGTAGACCTTTTGCAAAAGATGTTCAGAACGATCCGGCATGTTATCAGCGACCGCTTACTGGCCTTACCCGTGTCGAAGGCGCTCTTGATCCGACCAACGTAGCAGTTGCGAAGTGCTTCGGGGTCCATACTGTCGTCATCGCGGATCAAAACGTAGTCGCCGACGGCGTACGTTCTTCCCGAAAGCTTGAATTTGCTGCGTGTTAAAACACACAACGAGATGTTTAGAACGACACGTCGAGATCATACAAACAACTAGGCTTTCAACAAAGGCTGCCCGCGATAACCCAGTGATCATACGTAACGAATTTTCTCAACTCGCAACAATGACAATCTCACGAATTTTAGTTAATGTAAGCATTGAAACAAAGCCCCAGATCTTCGGGGAGGAAAGGTCAAGCGACAGTCTTTTCGTAAGGGCGAAATCTTTTTGTTACGGAGCATGTAAAATCCAAGGTCGTGGACCTTTAAATGTTAAAGGGATGACATGCCGCCACGGCTTCTTCGGTAAGGACGACTGACCTGTACGACTTGTTCTTGCTTCTGCGGTTTTCCACAACAAAATCGCCGATCCATTCGAAATCTACGTCGTTGCTTTGTTTTCTAGCGACGTCCGGCATGTTTACCAGTGTAGTCTGCGTCAACAAAGCATGCGGCAAAGGCGTGCAGACCCAACGCCTTTTCTGATCTGTTGGCCGATCGCTCGCTGGCGGGTGGTGAAGATTGTTATTTGGCGGGAAAACAGACTGGCTGTTTTGTAGGCTTGGCACGTGTGAGATGAGAGCGCTGTAATCGCTAGTGTGGCTTTTGTATTCGAAAAACGGCATAGAAGGGCTATTATTATTATTTTTGACTCCGCTAACTACACAAGTGTAGGTAGTGTATGGGTATGTGGGTGGTCGCCATTTTTTAACTGTGTAGAAAAAGTGTAGCTTCGTCCACACCGCAGTCTCTACGAGTGTAGCTAGCAGACGACAAACAGGTTGGCTAGGCGGGCATTGCAAACGCTCGGCGCCATTTTGTCTGCGACTGTCGGACCCGAAATGGACACGGCAGCGAAGGTTCGCCGCAGGAACGTGCAGCGAAGTGCTTGCGTGACTGCGTGGCACAGACGGTCACAGACGAAGGTGAGCAAATTCTCCACGAAGACAAAATTATCTTACTGATGGATGGTGCAGGCTGTTTCAGACAACGCGCCCAGAAGCCTATTTTCCGGGGTGGCAGGAGGAAGGGCACTTGCCCCCTGCTGTCATAGGGCAAAGAGCCCTCCACACACACACACACACAAAATTTTTTTGTGGATGCATCCACGTAAGTAATGTTTGCTTTTTGGCCGTTTCTATTTACATATCCCCTGTTCGGGCATAGAGGATTGTCTATCGTGCCTCGCCGCGAAGAGCTAGCAGACGACGAACGGAGCGCGCCATTGTAGAGAAGGCTGGCGCTGGGCAGTTCTAGTTGTTCTAGTTCTAGTACCACTGTAGTTCTAGCCATAACGAATTTCACGCTGCGCTTCTTAATTCCGTCATGACCAGTCATTTGGGACCGCTTAATCATAGTACAAAACATAAAGTTAGCTTGCTATGTTTAACCTACATTTAATATGAAGTATTCATTAAAAAGCATTATAATCAGCCGCACCCAACGATGGCGTGCCTTATGGAATGAGATTGTTGAATTATCAAATACCGGAACTAATGAATCCGTATATATGTCCAGAGGCCGTCGAATTTCATTGTGGTCACCGCTTATCCTAGATATCTTGGTGAAAACGATCTTTAGGAATGTAGACAATTCGGCGAGCTGGTGACCAATAATTTTGGCAGCGGTTGTCCTGTGCGGTCTTTCTGCATTTTTTTTTTGTCTCCACTGTCGAACGTGGAGAGTAATTGCAATACCATTATAACACCGCCTTGAATTTTTTTTCCATCGGCATGTGTCATGTATACCGAAAGTTTCAACTATGTAGGTTGCTTACGTACTTTGAAAATATTTACTAAATACCGGCTTTCTCCCAACTTTTATGCATTATAAAATGCAATTAGTTGCTTTATGTTTGTTGATAGTAAATACGAGGTAATGGGTTATGGGTACGCAAAGTTAAAAGTGGGTGGGTAGTTGAGGCTGTGGTAATAAATTACGTATGTAAGTGCGCTAGAGCGTTGCGAGTCTGTCTAACGAACGGGGCAGAATTTATAACCCGTTGCCCCAGTCAGAACTACAGACATCACCGAGGCCAACTTTAGCAAAAATGGGTGGGACTCTATGAAAAGCTCTGTGCGAAGTTAAAGGAGTTGGATCAAACTCTTGTAAAAAAAAAAAAAAGTCTTAAATTTTAGAACGTGGGATATGGACGCTATCAGCTATGACTCTCATTGTCCCGACATAGCTGTAGGTTACAACAAGTTTATATTTCGTGGAAATGGGAGGGTTGGTCACGGTAAGCGCCATGTTTGACGAACTTTTTACTTTCCTGTAGGGTCCAGTTAGAAGAATAATTGCAAATATTTAATGAACCTGCACCCCCCCCCCCCCCCCCTATTTTCATGCGTACGTCATGAGACGTTTGTAGTTGGTTTCTACGAGGTCCTCGGTGAATTAATCAAGGTACCTTGGTTTTTTTTTTTATTGAAATGAATATTAGGAGAGGTTGGAGCCTTTGTGGTGGCACCGGCTACTCCTTGTCACTTGGCAAAGGAGCCAAATTCGCGTAAAAAGGGAGAATAGCGACACGAAATATGGCACTCAGTAGAACACTGGATGAATAAAAAATATACAGTCCAACAGTACATGAGTTGCAAAGTTCTGTGCATTAGTTCAGCCCACATACGCTTATATAAAGTCAGATGTTTTGAACAGCCAAAACACAAAACACATATAATGCACTGCAAGTACAGAACAGAATTATACATATTGCGTAAAAGTTGCGATCACCACATAAACCAACTATACCTTGGTTATATTTGGCGAAAATTAAGGGGCGTTTTTGGGTAATGCTTAGGCTAAGCTCAAAGTGAGGGGGGCAAATTACGACATTCGCAGTAAATTACTCATGCAAGTGATCCGGAGCTTTTTCAATGTGTTTTACGAACGAAGCAGATTTGATCTCACTGCTCTGGGAGAGGGGAGGAGGATGCAACGCCATAAGCTATGGTTAATGTTCTGGCGAAGTAAAATCCGTGTTGATGATTTACTGGCTTTCGAAAATTCTTTACAATAAGGGCAACGTTTCAAACGGAACCGAGCAACCCTTCAAGGCGTAATAACAGGAAACTAAATCTCTTACTTCAACAGCTCGAAATAAACAGCTTCGTTGGAAATTAGTTTGTACTTCTGCAAGGTCGCAAGCACCTGCTGACGTTTTCTCTTTTCTTTCTTATGAATATTGTAAGCTTTTTATGTCCGCTGCAAATCTTTAATGTGTATAACCTCGACAATACTATTGCCTTAACTAGCGATAAAATTGTACTACAGACTTATGCATCAATAGTATTATTATTTCCATTAATTACAACAAACTGTTTTCGATTGTTAATGTATACGGCAATCCAGTTTGTGAGTTGGTGGTTATTTAATATTTTCCCTAATTTGTGCAATAACTTCTTATGAGAGACATTATCAAACGCTTTTTAAAGTCCATAAAAATTACATCGGTTTGTTTTCCGTTGTTAACTGAAAGTGCAAAGTCATGTATAGTTTCTGCTAGCTGAGAACACGTAGAATAACCTTGTCGAAATCCATGTTGATACCTTGTTAAAATGTTAATATGTTAATATTAATATGTTGGTTAACATGTTCTAAAAGTTTACGTGCAATACAGGTAAAGGAAATCGGACGATAGTTCTTTATACAGTATTTCCTACCATTCTTGTGGATGATAGGTTTTACTCTGGCGATTCCGCACTCGTCCGGAACTCGCCCCTCAGATAGCGATCTAGAGAACAGAGCACACAAGTATTGTAAGACCTATTCTGTGTATCTCTTAAAAATGCGTTTGGTATGTCATCTGGCCCCGGGGACTTCCTTCCATCGAGTTTCAGGAGCATATTCAAAATTCCAGCTTCACTAATTAGAACATCTGGTATGGGTGGGAAATTTGCGTCGAAGTGTGTTAATACATCGTTATCAACAGTGAAAATGCTATTGAATTGCTTATTGAAGGCATATGAGATTTTTTTTTTTGCGTCATCTACTTGTACACCTTCGATATCAAAGACATTACAATCGCTAGAAGTCGGGCGTATGTGCCACCAGAATTTCTCGGGGGACGTGCGTATAAAATATGGTACGGACTCTCCGAAATACCGTTGGTTGTCAGTTCTTACTTGTGTTTTTAGGTGTAATTCAATATCCGCTATTTTCTGCGCAGTACAGGAAGAGTTTATATACATCCATTTCGATTTGTCCGAGTTGAATATGAAGTGGTCCTCTTCTGCCACTCTGGAGAAAATGTCAAGGAGGTGCTGTAAGTCCGGGGCTGCTTCGGCGAGCAGAACAATGTCATCCGCAAATGCCAGACAATGAATTTTGGTGTATTCTTCGTGGTGTTCTGCTATGACATGACATTTCTTAGCCGTAGACAAGGTCCCTCATCGTCCAGAGCTTTAAGAAGGTTGTGTATGCACACGTTAAACAAGGTTGGTGAGAGCGAACATCTCTGTTCCATGCAGCCCAAGTTTAGTTGGATTTTCTCCGAGGTGTGGTCGTTTAGTTAGTACACAATAAATCGAATCGAATTGTATTCCTTCGCAAGATTCACTCACAAGAAGTAAATATTCCAATACTTAACTATATCCAACCCTCGATTTCCAGACAAGCGCGATACTCTAAGGATTACCACTTACAGCCAATCTTTGCCCGAAAAAATTCATTCAAGCACAGTTTTCCCCCCAAACTATCTCAGATTGGAATTCGCTTCCTGAATCGCTTTTTCAATCTGATAATTTCAGCAAGTCATTGGAAGGTCATTTGCTTGGCTATGTTGTCTCATGTCGTACAGTTATTATAACTATTTTTGTTGGCTTGCTTTCGCTGAATTATGCGGTGTGTCGTATTTTTCTTTCTTTTTATGGTGATTGTTATGTTTTATGCCCTCCTGCTTGGTTCATTAGACTTGGAGTATGTTGAAATAAATAAATAAATAAATAAATAAATAAATAAGAACACCACTTGCATCAGGAGTAGACCTCTGCCAGCAATGTTATGAAGTCTTCTTCTGTCCCTAGTTCTTTTAGTTCCTCCCACAGTATCCAGTGGGGGATCTTGTCATAGGCATTCTTCATGGCTAGGAAAGTCAAGTATGGTTGTGACCTTTCTTTGAATTTCATTTCTATTGCTTGGGTGATCGTGACCGGGCTCGACGGTTTGATATAAAGCCATTCTGTGACTTCGTGAATGTGTTACTGTTTTCATAGTGGTTCTGTTAATGGCGGTTTATTGTGTGGTGGAAAGCTTGAAAACATTGCTCAGTACAGCTATTGGCCTATGTAATGACAGATCCCGCACAGGTTTCACTTTTCCTTTGTGCCATATAGTTTATTTCTTCGCCAACAGGTGGTGCTACAATCAACCAACCCACATTCTGGGCCCAAAAGCGAGTTGATATTTTAAACAAACACTAGTGACTGTGTGGTTTAGGACTGTGCAGCGTAGCAGCAAGGCGGCGTCACGGGGGGTGGGTGGGGTGGGGGGGGGGTAGCCGGGTGCCGCTGACCCTAGTGAGGCCACCGGCAGGAATATACCAGTAAATAAACCAGGAATAAAAAGAAAGAATAACTCACCGACGATTGAAATACTCCCTAATGCAAAATTTGAGCGCAGCTCTATACGTATTTTCATTTCACGATAAATTCGTTGGCGCGGACAATCTGTCTCGTGCGGCACGTTGCAACAAATTGGGAGATCCCGAGAGGCAGCGGGTGGGTGACGCGTCGGCGCGACCTAACGATTTCGTCATGCCCTCTTCCTCCGCTTTCCGCCTCATGGTTCCGCTGCACCCTCCTCCTCCGTTTTCCTCCTCGCGCTCCCTTCGCTATTGCCGTTTTTCATCAGCGCTGCGCTCCGTGTTCGCTCTTTCATCCTTCGCTGTGCTCGTTCGCTCGATCGGTTACGAGGGACGCCGACGCTCGTCGCAGGAACGGGCGCTCCTTACTCGATTCGCCTAGATTGACCGATGCCGCGATATCGGCGCGGCTTGGACAATTGCGTGAGGCGATACCGAACGTCGTTTTTTTCGAGCGCGTGCAAGATAGCTGCCCTAACCCACCGTGGTTGCTTAGTGGCTGTGGTGTTGGGCTGCTAAGCTCGAGGTCGCGGGATCGAATCCTGGCCACGGCGGCCGCATTTCGATGGGGGCGAAATGCGAAGAAGACCCGTGTACTTAGATTTAGGTGCACGTTAAAGAACTCCAGGTGGTCAAAATTTCCCGATTCCCCCATTACGGCGCGCCTAATAATCAGAAAGTGGTTTTGGCACGTAAAACCCCATAACTTAAGATAGCGACAATGCGCTCTAAAAGCAAAGGTGGCTTTTTCTCCCGAGTGTTTTCACAAGTTTCCGTATTTTACATGAGTCTGTTTCTTTGATTCTCTAGCCGACGAATTCTGTCTTTTAGATCCTAAATATAGGAGCATGGGTTACACGCACGTGGAACTAAAGTGCATTTCTTTCAACACTCGCTTTTGTTGCGTTTAGACGATTCGCGGTTGTCGGTCGCGGCAGGGTCGTTGTCGTCCCCGGTGTCCTGCCCAGGAAGCGTCCGGTGACATTAAACGAAAATTAGAACGACCGATAAGCGCACAAAGACATCGAAAACTTGCTGTGCTCGCGTAGGGCTTTCTTGCAAGTGACAGCCACTCTTGCGGTCGCTTTTAACGCGTAAGCATTCTAGGGTTACTTCGCTCAGAAATCTGTAACGCGTCACACGATGCCCTGCATAGGTATACATGAGGTCCTATGGGGTTCTATATAAGAAGGCCTTATGACTACTAAGAATTATGACTATATATATGTGTGTGAGCGCCTTGCCATCTAATTGGGAGAACTGAATCGACCCCCTGAATTTACCATAACTTTATGTCCAAGCTTCCAACATCCTTACAATTACGCTTGATGATTAATTATCCCCATAAAGCCATCTCGGCGCGATTCCAATGGTCGGGGCTGTACTATATTGTACGCCCGTGAGCGTATATATATATGCCCCCTCTCTGAAGATTCGCGATGCGGGTGTATGAAGCTCGGCGATAAACGTTGGCACAGCGCTAAGAATGAGGTCGGCGGCGCAGCTGTCACTGCGGATGGTGGATCATGTAGATAAGAATAGGCCAAGCGGTGCTGCGTATGACGTCATCGGCACAGCTGGCGCTGTACCACCTCGCACAGGTACCTCTGCGATAGCTTCAGCGCTCTGAGAGGCACGTACGCAATCAATTCTGCATCGATGCTTGAAAAGAACAGTCGTTGCTGCATCGCTGTGAAGTAGTATGGATGGAGCGAGTCCTTATGGTGATCTTGCAGCTGAACGGCGAGCTAGAAAAACGGTAATTAGATAAACAGTGGCGGCAGAAATGAGAAAAAGAGCGCTCACGCGAAATACGGGTGCACTTCGCAGAACGTGGGTTGTTTTCTTTTTTTTTTCGATAAAAATTAAAGTTGTGCAAAATAAAAGCTCAAAGCTGGTGAATTCCTCTGGGGCTGAAAAACGCAAGCAAACTGCTTATATTGGAAATGCATCTTTAGAATTTTCTTTTGCTGCGTTACCATGGTTACTGCTGCCGGTTTTGCAATGATGCAGCGTCTAATATAGTCTTGAGAGTGGCGACCGTCGCTCGCCGAGCTGCCTGCTCTAGCTCACCGTGACGTTATCGCCTGCGTGAAGAGCGAGATAGCTGAGCACGCAGCAGCAGCGGCGGCCACGGCGTGTGTGTGCCGTGGACAAGACGGGACAAGATAGTTTCCCAGCATCAACGAATAAGGATGCTTCCTTTTCTTTCTCTCGTCTGCAGAGCTATCTGGATTTCATGCCTTGCCAGTTATTTAGACGAATTCAACCATAGGCAAATGGGAGCCCATCCGCCTGGCTGTCCCCTCTGATACAAAGCACCACGAAAGGAGCTCTTCCAAATTAGAACGAATGAAAGGTACGGCATCTTATTTATGAGTGGTCACTTAATTTAGACGAGATAACTATTAGCCTGTTGCAGTAGCAGGCGAAGAATAGAATAATTTTGTTTGAAAGTAAAAGTGTAACCTGTTATTGTATACCTTGCTTCGAGGCCATGGCTGCGTTTTCTATGCATGTTGCTGAATAGCATGATGCAGCACAAGTGTATACACGTGGGAAGTCATGTCTTTTTCTCTCTCGTTTTAATGCTTGCTTCGACATCAGTTTGGTCAGCGAGAAGCCTTTGTACCGTAGAAGAAGTCAGGGTGCCGTGTGTTTTATATTGATGCAATGACGGGGCGTTCAAAACAACTTTGAAGCGTATAGTCATAAGGAGTCGAAACGTAGCAAATCCTGTGACCTCTTATAGATTTTGTTCTACTGCATCCTCAAATTTTTGTGTTAGAAGTTGTCTAAGTACCTCTGCTTCATCCCACCAGCTCCGCATGCTGGCCAGTGAAAGCTACAGAATGAACTCGCGACGAACACATTTAGAAAAAAAAAAATTGTGGGGTTTTACGTGCCAAAACCACTTTCTGATTATGAGGCACGCCGTAGTGGAGGGCTCCGGAAATTTCGACCACCTGGGGTTCTTTAACGTGCACCTAAATCTAAGTACACGGGTGTTTTTCGCATTTCGCCCCCATCGAAATGCGGCCGCCGTGGCCGGGATTCGATCCCGCGACCTCGTGCTCAGCAGCCTAACACCATAGCCACTGAGCAACCACGGCGGGTAACACATTTAGAAACCGCAGGAATTAAGCCCTTGCTTATCTGGGTGGTAACAACGGCAGTGCGCGAGGAAGACGCCAGTTATGTCTGGATACATGGTCTTCAAGGGTTCTTGGAGTTTTAAACTTATCAACAAAAAGCCGACAAACACGAACCAACATATCGTCTGTACAACGCGTATTATGCCTCTCTTTTAAGTGTGTTTCTTTCTTTTATTTTAACGTGGATGTCAGGAAATAATTATGAATAGGGTTTGGAGCTTTCCAAGGTGTACACATGTTTCCTGTGACATTTAATGAAACAAACGAGAAATTCTTTGCGGTTTCACGCGCTCGTTTCTTTATATGCCTAGTGTATACAGAGTGCGATCTGCAAGATGAAATAAGACGAAAACTGAATGGTGCCAATAAACGATTTAAATGTGGCGCCCGCTCCCGCGTCTTCTTTCAGTCCCACACAAGATGGCGTCACCCTATAGTTATTGCGTGCTGTCATCTTTACTTTAGAAGTGCCCCCAAACACAAGCACTCATGTTGCGCCGCGAACGCCAATCTCGCGCAATACTGGGGGTGCCGTGATCAGCCTGCCTATTCCATACAATAGAAACGCTGATGAAGGTACCCTCATGTAACGTTGCATTAATGTTACGGCTAACTTGAGAGAGATGGTGACGTTACCAGGAAGAGAAAAATACTAATTATGGAAGTATATTTTCTCAATTCAACACATTTGGCTGCACTTGCAGCTTTTGCGAACGGTTGTTGTGGCTTTAATATAGCATTTGCGTGCCGTGGAACATGACCGGCCTTAAAATGTAGCTGATATTATTAATATGCAGGATCGGAATTGGTTTGACGAACTTCACGTGCACACCACCCGCTTGTATTAGGCCACCAGCGACGCTGACATTCAAGGTTCAACGTGTGGGGAGTCGACGGATTCCATTCATTACACATGAAGGCCTCCATATCTTGCTTCGAGGCCGTGGTATAGTAAATTAGAAGCTGATATCGCACATGACTTGTACGCGCTGGTGGGGTAAATAAATTGATTAAATAATGAGTTAGAATGGCACAGTGAGCCTCACCTCCACACACACACACACACACACACACGCGCGCACGCACGCACGCACGCACGCACGCACGCACGCACGCACGCACGCACGCACGCACGCACGCACGCACGCACGCACGCACGCACGCACACACACACACACACACACACACACACACACACACACACACACACACACACACACACACACACACACACACACACACACACACACACACACACACACACACACACACACACACACACACACACACACACACACACACACACACACACACACACACACACACACACACACACACACACACACACACACACACACACACACACACACACACACACACACACACACACACACACACACACACACACACACACACACACACACACACACACACACACACACACACACACACACACACACACACGAGCATGCGCGTCCGCGTACGTCAGCAACGTTTCAGAGCTTTGTAGCCCCCTAGCGAGCGGCGCGCGAAGCGCACCTTACGCGCCCTCTCCGGTGCTGACGTCAGAGCATGTAACGAACGCGCGCGCCAAGCTGTTGTGAGCAAGCAAGCGAGTGAGCGAGCGAGTAGGTGCGTGTCGGGAGAGGAGAAGCGAGACAGGAGGGAGTGACGTCACGTCCGCTCTGCTAGGCAGATCTTCAGTCTGTGCAGTCAACTGTTTTCCATTAATTAGCTGGTTAAATATTATGCCATCTTCTTGCCTGTGACGTCATTAATGACGTCATTACTCCCGCTTTCTGGCTCCTGGTTTCCAGTAATTTAGCTAAAGTCTTGCTCACGTGGCGGGTCTCTAATGTCTACGATTATGTGCTTTGGTGTGCGGTAATCAGTGATTTCTAATTATTTCAAATTATTCCAGACACTACAGTAACTCGTAACTAAATTTATGCTCTGATATCATATCTATAATGAAACCTATGAATTTTGTACTGTACTATTCTTTCTTTCAATATCTTCTGATTTATCTTGAATTTCGTCCCCGATCGCCTCATGAGGTGAACCGGAAGTGCTGCGCAATGTAAGATATAGGGGCCGACTTATAAGCTCAATCCGCGCGGCCTTCCGCACGCGTGCGGACATTCATAATATTGCACAAGTCGCACACAGGCGCACAAGTTTCGGTTTGCACTGACTTCACACGAGCCATCAAAATCGACATTAGTGCGCCCGTGTGCGACACGTGCAGTTTTACACATGTCCGCACGCGTGCGGAAGGCCGTGTGGAAGGTCGCGCGGATTGAGCGGAAGTCGGCCCTAACTGAGCGCCTCTTGCTAAGTGCGACACTCCTTCAGCGCATCCAAGACATCCGCTCTTAACGCATGCATTTTGATTCATTCCCACTTGTGGGTTGTCGCTTGGTCGAGCAATATAACTCTTCATATGTTTTTTTGGTTTGGGTAATCCGCCTTGTAGTGATCGATTGGGAGGCGGCACTTATTGCTGAAGCCGCCATTGGAGTGTGGGATTTCGCTCGAGCGCTCGTCCGAGAGGCCGGAGTATGAACGAGCTCATTAGAGGCATAATCGCAATTGCGCGGAGTTTGCTCCCTTTTCTAAGATGAAGACGAAGTGATCTCTAGTCTGCGAAGAAAAAATAATCTTAGATGGTTTCTCTGCATTTCTTTCTTTCAAAACAGAACAAGGTTATTTGAGAAAGAAAAAAATAACTAAGCAAACGCATAGTCTGGCTCTAAGGGATATACGTAAAATGCCGACTTAGCTTTCGTTTTATGCAAATGTCTTGTGTTCGCGTCAGGAAAAACTTATTCCAAAAACGACAGTTAAATACTGCCTGTATTATCTCGGTAAACCCCAGCTTGCCACACCGTGAGCGACGTGTGCTGTGAGTGCCAAAGGACTCGGAAGAAAGACTGATTTGAATTTACCCATACCGTTCGATACTTAATAGCGCCCCGGGAAGAGGAAGTACTTTTTAATTGCGGTTTCTTCTTGGAACCGCAATGCATCGACTATTGTTTCCCCAAAATTTCTGTTTAATGGAATGGCTGGCCTCTTGAAGGACCACTTATGTATGACTGAATATAGTCTCAGTCGGACTGGTACCCTCCCATGATCAGCTGCCCATCGTTCTCGTATGTAATTTCCAGCAAAAACTACTAGAGGAAACTCTGGCGCTTCCAACCGTACGGCTTCTGTATGGTGCCTCAATACTACGTGCTGCGGTACGAGAATGACGGGCATGTGCACGTAGGAAGGAAATAAACTAGGAGAGGAGATTACGTCACGTACCCAGCCTTGGCAAGCGAACTCTCCGTGAAGTCAGTCCTTTCGCTTTTTACCTATATTAGTATCATCCAAACACGTGACACTTTCGAGACTCAGTGTATTGGCCGAGAGGGTTTGGTTCGCGGTAGTTTTTTAATCGATGCGCACTTTCTCGGCTGGCCTGCCGTAGCTCTGCCTGCCGAGCGGGACGACTAAAACCTACCGCTCGCTCTGATGTGACGATCACGTGTCGGACCGACTGGTATCGCTTCAGTCGTGTTGGGCAATGCTCTCTCTGAATTCTTTTTTTCCTTCTTCCATGGGTATGTGAATTGATTTGTCTAATCTTCGTGTTCGTGGCTTCAAGACTAGAGAGTTTTGGAATAGGGGCCTCAATAGTTTGGGGCCCCAAAGAGCTTTGCGGGAATTAGCGTTGGGGCACGCAGGAGTGAAGCGTTTTAGAATAGGGCTTTGCGTTTGCGGATAGCGTCTTGCGCTGACAGCACCACTACGGCATCAAAGAAGAGCTATTAGAAATAGTTAAATAAAAATTAAAAATTAAATTATAGGCTTTTACGTGTCAAAACCACTTTCTGATTATGAGGCACGCCATAGTGGAGGACTCCGAAAATTTCGACCACCTGGGGTTCTTCGTGCACCTAAATCTAAGTACACGGGTGTTTTCGCATCTCGCCCCCCTCGAAATGCGGCCGCCGTGGCCGGGATTCGATCCCGCGACCTCGTGCTCAGCAGCACAACACCATAGCCACTGAGCAACCACGGCGGGTAAATAATTAAATAAATTATACAATTTTATGATAAGAATAGTAATTTTGACTTTCGTGTTTTAGCGTTTAATTACAATTTAAAGGTTATTCTATTAGCAGCAAACCATTAGTTGCGCTTACATTTGAGTAAACAACATTATACGTGCCTTCACCAGCCAAGCTAAACCGTGTTAGGCCTACGAGCCATGAAATCCGCAATCGAATTCGGAATCAGCGGCGTAGTTAAGAGAAAGCGATAACCGCAGTCACTTCTCCTAGCTGGCGAACTTCACGCGTTACCACGAATCGAGCCCAGTTTGGTGCTATGTTAGAGCTGTCGCTTCAATAATGGGTGCCGCCATGTTTGTTTACGCAAATCTTTTGGGACAGCTTTTGGGGCTCCGGCTAAATCAGTGAAATAGCGTGCCCGACGCAAAAACCAAACGCAGTTTGCGTCTCGCACATGCGCAGTGGCTCCGACGCTATTTCTTTGGGTCCCCAAATGTTTGAGGCCCCTATTCTAAAACTCTGTACTTTCTTGTCACGTTATTTATTAAGCTTTAACTAAGTTATCTAAGTGTTTCTAACTTAATCGAAAATTTTAAACGATGTAGGCAATAAGTTTCTGCGCACGTGCATATAATCATTGCGAATTGCTACATTTATAACACAACATTCTTCTCAAATGACCGTTTCGCCAAGTTACAAAGCCGTTCGAAGTCACAACGACGACGTTCAGGCAAATTCATCGCACACGCCGACGTAGGCAGTGCACCGCTTGATTTCAGTCAGTGCGAGGCCACGAAGAAAATATTTTTCGTTTGTTTCACGAAATAATTGGTCTCTGAACTTTTGCTCGTGAGTGTACATCAGCGGCAACGTGCAAAAAAAAAAAAAAAAAAAATGTTTAACTACTATCGCAAGTGTTTTCACACTCAGTTTTAGGGAAGATCGGAATTAAATTTAGAAATTTTCCGTGCCCCCAATCTACGGCCATCGGCTATTCATAAACTGGCTAGTTTAAAACATTATTACCCATTGACCTCCGGTAAACTGTAGCGATTATGTCGGCAGTGAAACGTTTCTGTCAAGCTCCTCATAATCGATGACCATCGGCTAATGCACCTGTTTGCAGCCCGTGGATTGCCTTATTTTAGGCTAGTCAGCCTGAAGTTTCCTGGCGCAGAGTATTGAACACGTTTCTTCTGGCTGTTAAGGTTGGTAATCTTTGTAGCCGTATTTTCAGTCGATAGCTTGGGTGGATGTCATGCATTTTAATCCTGTTTGTGAAGGTAATAGCACAACGCCGGAGACATCTGCAGAAGCAGCAGCGCTGGTGCTGCCGTTGACGTCATAGCCTTAAGTTGGTGCTAGTAGCTTTGCTACGTCAACCACACTCTGCGGTGCTCCGGTACTCCGGTACTCCGTAAACTCTGAAAACGTCTGCGAACAGCTAAAGCTAAATTTTCACTCTTGCGTGACCTATAGCGTTAAGCGAGGCGCCTCGATGTCGCCCACGCGCATCCAACTAATGCCTCGCGACAATTACGCGTGGCTTAAAATAGCATCCTATATACATAGTATGCACGTACGTCATTCAAGGATATACTCCACGACTTCCGGTTTACGGCGGCGCCATGTTGGGGAACCTATAGGCCTATGCGCGCGCCTTTTGATAAGGTTCCCCAAGATGGCGGAAGGTAGCGGAAGCAGACGACAACAGCGGATGTGACGTCACGTGCATACTATGTATAGGACGCCTACCATTCCTTGCGTCACATCCGCTTCTTCTGGTTTAGCCGACCAACGTTTACTGAAAGTGACATACCTGAAAGTGATCGATCGAGAATGCGGCAATCGCATTCTTCCGCTCGTACTGCACGAGCTCTTATTCCGTTTGAAACAAGACAAACGATTTAAATCACGCGCAAAATGAACATTCAACGTACACAATAAACTGTACTCTGTTTTTTATTATTCTTTCTTTTTTCTTAAAAGATCATAACTCCACGGCACGTTGTCGTCAAGCAAGTCAACCGCGACGAAACAGTGAATAGAACCTCTTCACACATCTCTCATCCAAAAATCATTTTCCATCTTTGGCAGAGAGTTTAGTATGATTAACTACGATACAGTGAACCTGTGGAAGAGAAGCAGGTCTTTTTTTTTTTTTCAAGCTACATGTAACGCGGGTGAAGAGCGCGTGTGGTCAAGACATCACCTACAAGGTCAAGAACATGGCACCAGAAACAGTGTGTGAACTACATGAGTGCGTGTGGCTCGTACGCAGTAGAAGTGTGACGTGTGCAAATCACACCGAAATATATATGTATAAAGCCCGTCTGCTTGCGTACGGTCAAGCAGACGACAACTCTTGTTTGAAGACGTCCAGCAGCCACGCCGTACGAAGCGGTGAAGCCAACGTGGCTGCCTGAACTCAGTGCCCAAGGGAGACGGCCCGGCAGAGTTCGATAAACGCATTATTTTTATGCATCCTACTGTGTCACGTGTCCGTCACGTGTTAACCATCTGCGTATTCACAGAACACGACTCGCAGATGCATCTGGCAGGCAGTGCGCAAATCAGACGACGCTAAAGACAGATACATAACAGTAGAATAAACACAAAACCGGAACGCGTCGTCTGTGTTCATAGTAGACGCTTGTTTTGCGCTGTGGCCCCTTATGCCTGCGTAGTAAAAACTCAATTTTAGCTATTCCTGGAACATCTAAGTGGAATTTTTGGTCATTTAAGCAAACTTCATTCTCTACGCGACTGGCTCTAGCAACGGAATCTTTGCGCCATTGAGCGTTAACCTTTTGCCCGAGTCGCTTTCCATGTGTGGATGGTTACTCTAAGTAAACCGCGAAGAAGCTAGCGCTCGACAAATAGAGAAACTACAGGTGCTGGCAATTCCAAGCTCTGTATGGGCAACGAGGATACCACAGAAACCACTTCACTGTTACTTGTACGTACACAGCACATGTCGTCGATATTGTTTTACTGAAGTCTATACAAAAATAGCAACTGTGTGACTCTCGACTCCAAAGAAGTTGGTTAACACCGGCGCTTTTCTAACGTCTCTTTGTACTGCTATTTAACAGCTATGCGTGTTCACAACCCGAACCTCTGGATAGACTTATGAAAGCGTTTCTGGCCCTGAACGTAACACTCTTGACCGAAATTGCACTGAATTGTGAATCATGCGTTCAAAGCTCCTGTATTAACCCTTCTCGTGTCTGGGCGTGGTGCCCAAGTCACCCGCGCGAGCCATGAGTCTGACCGCCATTCGAAAAAAAAAACGTAATCACACTTCCGTGAAACCGACAGCCTAGAGGCGTCGCAAATAGTTCATCACTGTCACAATTCACGAATGTATGGTGGCTAAGCGTAACGGTTACACTACTTAAACCGCGAGGTGGGTGTGCATGCCTATCGGTGAAGCTTGAAATCTACGGACTTGAAACCTGGCAAGTTGTACAACAGCTCGCAGAGTTCCAGCTGAACTTTCACGCGAGATTATTGTATGAAAGCCATTAGTACGGTGTCTGTGCTATCAAAATGCTTGTAGGCATTTTTTTTTTTCGGAGAGTGGAAGGATTACCATTGGCGAGCTTGTAAGCAGGTTTTCGCTCTCCTCCTTCGCAAATACACAACATAATAATAAAAAAAAGAAATAGTAAAGAGACACGTGCACAGATGGACTATGCAGTATTCACAGGGGCACCGAAGAATAAATATAACTGCGCACTTTGCACGCTAAAGTAAACATTGACTTGACCTATGTAATCTGATTCCCGCTGTCGTGATGCTAGGCGCAGGGATTTCTGCAACATTGGAGGATAGTTAGTTCGCAAATCTGCTTAAACTCAATGAAATTCATTGTTAACATTTTCAGTGCTGGACAATCAAGACAATTCTCTCACACACACACACACACACAAAAAAAAAACATTAAATGAAAAGAAAAGAAGAAAGATATACCTTATAATAGCCAGGTTTAAAGTGGTGACATAACAATACTCGACATTTCCGAACATGCAAGCACAATCATACATCAAGAGCCGTGTCCGCATCTTGGGATATGTAAGAAAAGTAAAAAAAAAGGCACCGAAAGAATTGAAAGCGAGCACTGCTTTTTACAAATGATTGGCGTAAAACAACTATCACCAGGTTCTCAACAACTAAAATTCAGGAAGCATAAGAAACCGCTATTTATGACTGATGTTCTTTCCTAGCTCAGATTCTGTCGTAGCCTTCAGGGGCACAATATTTTTTCCATTGCTCACTTGTAACCAGTCATTACAATCGTCACTTGCAAGATGGTTGTGACTACATGTCGTTTTCTGCAGATTCTTTGATGCAACGGTCTAGAGTTGCGAATTTTTAGATCAAATTTTAAAGGGAATATTTTTGGCAGCTACCACCGCTTCGCATAATATTTCAGTTTTTGTTGAAAGCCAAAGTTACTTTGTCACTGCTAAGACAAAAGCTTTATCAAGAATTTTGAATCTCAACATCTCGTAAACTTGAAGCAAGGCTTAGGAATTTCGCTTGAAAACGGCTTGCCTCGATGCCAGAAACCAGGGAAGCAGCGAATTGCGCAGATGCGCATACGCAAATACGTGAGCGTCTACGATATTGTAAATCATCATCATTACCTTAGTGACAAGAAATATTTTGTGTTTCGTATTCCTGGCACTTGTTTTCTGGTAGGATTGTATCGTTCTTTGTCTTGCAGTAATTGCTATCTGTACACATACATTTTCACAGTTTTTCTGTTTGCACACTTGGTTGTATCGCTAGAGTACATCATTGAAAGAACGAAAATCTCCCCGAGGGCCCAGAAACTGCTCCCCAGTAGCAGGCGCATTATCCCCGCTTCCGATGTACGAGGGTGTTTAATCTATGATATGTGCGGTGTGTGACCAGACCAGCAGGCCTCTCCCGGACCATTTCCGAACGTCTAACGGTGTGCTGTACGTTAAAACAGCCCAACTCGATTAAACCATTTCTCTGCAGTATATGAGTTAAAACCATGCATGCGTTATCAACGTTTCTCTCGAGTCTCTCTACGTTCAGTGCGTGGTGCGTCAACGTTTGAAGAAAATATTGGTGCAGCAATGTACAAGATATTTACATCTGGCAAGGCCGGCATGGCTGCTTGATGCTGCCGCACTTTAAACTGGGTTCCTAAAGCCAAACGAGGAAGAGTACAAATATTTTGACACCCCCATCTTCGCCTGCGCAAGAATAGGCGAAAATAAAAAAAAAGGTATTCTAAAATCTTTTTTTTCAGATCCAAGATGGCAGTATGTAAATACACTTTTGACACCTAAGTACTTGCTTTAATTAAACCACTCATATTGCAAATGCCGAATTTACAACCAGTGTAAGCTTTGCTTGCGAAATAGTTGTAAGCTAATCATTAAGAACCAGAGGGTGAGGTAGAAACGCTAGTAACTAGTGCGTTGTAGAAGCTCTTATGATACTCGAAACTGACGAACGATCGTCTCAGAAGTTCAGCCAATAGGAAAGGAATGCCCACGCTCATATAAACTGCAAGCCAATGCAATCACGTCTCTTAGCATGATTGCGAAAAGTTAAATTTTTTAGCATTTGACAACTTTGTAGCTACATATTACACGTTTGCTCGCCAGCCACAAACGTCAAAAGTAAAGCTTCGTTTCCCTTATTAGCATGAAAAAGTCGAGTGTCTGAATACCTAGATGGTCATATGTGGTGCGTGGTATAACACGCATTCTTCGCTTTCCTGTTCACATATGTACAGTCGGCCACGAAAGTTTGCGGGACTCGAGGTATGCAAAACAAGCTGAATCGCCGTGAATCCGGGCAACACAACCTTGAATTCAAAGTTTTGGCCTGCAGGATCCATTGCGACCTACGCAGTTATTCGGTAAAACAGAAGCGCCACGCCTTGAAAGAACAGAAATTCACATTTTCCGCGGGACCTGTGTGTCGAATTATTGTAGACAATTTTTTGCCCGCAAACATTTGTGGCAAGCTTTTGTGACCGACTGTATGCGTGTTCAGCGGTCCCTGCGTGAACGATGTGAAGCGATCTCATAGCTCACGTGTACCTAGCATTTTGACATAATAAACTTCACTAATCATTAGCGCGCAATATTTACTGCCATTATTCTCGGGTTAGAATTAGCAGCTAGCTCAACCTATCAACGCCTTTGCTCGACGTCACATGACGGAATGATCGCAGCACGCGGCTACAAGCAGCCCATGCCAGTCTTGAGCTCATTTGTTATGCAAATATGACTTATTTAGCTCACAACAAGGACAACCTCCAGAAAACTCTGTAACAGTTGTATCCATCTCTCGTCAACGAGTCATATACTCGGCGAAATATTTCTTCTCTATACGGCAACATCAATCTATACAACGTACCAGGAAACGGTACCATGGTGAGAAAAACTAAATTCCTCTCCCGTAACATCATTTTATGACTCTGTAGGTCGAGCAGAGGAAGTGACGTTTTGGCAAGGTGAGAAATGAATCTCCGTAACTATCTTTTTCAATGTACCGCGCAGAGCTAGCGTCTGATCTCTGTCGCAGCAAACTGCGCTTTTTTTTTTTTATCGGCGCTGAGCCGGAACTCTGAATTTAGACATTTCTGTCGTGGCACGAAGGCCGACGTAGATCAGTGTGTTCGATCAGTCGGTTAACTAAGCAGTGACACGATGAAGAAAATGCACACAACAGTGCTGCATTCGAACTAAGGAGCTTACGCTTGTCTTGACGAAAAGGATTTGAATGACACTAGTTCAAACCGTTTGGTCAATGCTCGCGCGAACTTTACTCGGTGCGAACGTCTTTCCTTTGTAGACGCTCTGTTTGCAGCAAGTGAAAATCGAAACGTGAAGAATTCGGTTGTACACGACGTTGTTTTCGCAAATTCTTTTTGGCACGCGCTTTGGTGATTTTTAGAGGCCCTCGTTATCCAGTACTCGAAAATAATTTTTCACGTCTACCTAATAAGCAACGTTATCCGTTGAACAATTGTATATCCAGATTGAAAACAAAGCTGATTCAATTACGAGTTTGGTTCGAGACCTTGGGTATGTCGAAGGGTATGTCGCACTGTGCAAGCCACACACAACATGGAATAAATAAATAAATAAATAAATAAATAAATAAATAAATAAATAAATAAATAAATAAATAAATAAATAAAGAAGCAGGCATCCCACACGACGCCAATACGAAGTAACAAAGACGATCCAGAGAACAAAGTAAGTTTCACGACTACTTGCCAAAGCGACACTTCCGCTGCTTACGACAAAATCATGTCCATGGCAGGATCGGCAAAACACTTCACAGCACGGTCAATGCGACCTACGCAAATTGCACGCTTGCAATCAATCACTCGCTACGACTAATCAAAGCCTATTGCGACGCAATTGGGTTAATATATGTGATGACCAATAAACAATGGGTTCAGCTGGAAAGCATCACCACCAACAGCTAGGCCGCGGTGAAAGATAGAAAATATACGTTGCCGTCAGCTGCTTGTCCTGGCAGTCGCCTGCCTGGTTTCCCTCGATAAGAAAAAAAGAAGAGAAATAAATTCGCAATGAGCCGGAGGCGCAATAAAGCTCTCTGTCACCATAATAGCGAGAAGGTATATCGGCGACGACAATCGCAAAGTCGGCAGTTGGACTTGTGAAAGTTTGTCGCGGTAAATATAGCGAATGTGGGTACGCGCTGGCGCTGTTGGAGTTGGTGTATACGGTTCCCCGGTGTGACCGGGAAAATCAAGAAAGCGCGACTGAAGTCAGGTGCGACATCTACGGCGCCAGCGGGCAACGTCAACAAAGTCGGAAGAAAACACGTAGCCTCTCTCTAGTTTATGAGGTACAAGTAACTGTACCGGATGTTTCGCCGCGAGTTGGAGTTTTCGAAAGCTGTTTGTCTTGTGATTCACTAAACGTGTTGCTTGGCCATAATGCTGGCGTTGTTACAATTATAACAGTTCGAATGCTTCATTTAACTTTGTAAATAACTCAGGTTTTGCAGCAGCTGTGGACAGTATTGTTGTAAAACAAAAACAAATGGACATATCGGCACGCATTCTAAGTAATTCCGTTTATCTGAATGAAACAAAAGAAAAAGAGACGAACGCTTTGCATGGAAGTGTCCTAGGAGGAACGCCAAATATTTCATATCCTTGGAGCAAATGTGCTAAAGCTTGTTGGATAATGTTTTATCTACTAAGCGATAAAATTCCTTCAACTGCTATGTCCGTCTTGTTCCTCATGTACGCTTTGTCTTTTTTTTTGGAAATAAGAGTATTCTTTACTAAAAGAAACCTGTTAAACTTTCCAGCAAATATCAGTGCAGCCCATCTTGGAGACGCTCACGACAGTGCTTGCCGAAGAGTGCTGCGGCAAGTGTGCAAACGGTAAAGTCTAAATTGTCATAATTAAATGATGTCACGAGACAGTTTCATAGGCATAGAGTTTCTCACTATAACACCTAGAGGGAAATCTGGCGCCACCGTCTACAGGAGTTTCTTAAGGGGCGCCGTGCCGTCATGGGAATGACGGTATACGTGTCTGCGAGGCTTGTGTTGGCTGGTGTTGTGAGAGGCTTCGTCTAAAACGTGGATATGGCTACACAAATAACGCGTTCTTACTGTAAAATCTTCATAAAATGTTTCCATTCACGCAAGTTGCATCTTTACTCACCTACAATGCATGACGAAGGGAATAAAAGCAAGAACAGACGACAAACTGTTTCAAAGTGAGCGAGAATCTTGTCGTCTGTCCTCCAACTTTAGCGGCCCGCTAATACTTTTTACGTATCATGTAATTGTACATGCAATAACAAGTTCTTATAGTTAAACAAAACATGTTTTTTGTAATAATAAAGCTAAAACAGCTTTTTACGTGCAGTTTTAGTAGAATATGAATCATTGTGACAGACGGAACGGTGCTTGCCTGGCTCTCCGAGAACGATGCCAATACAAAGTCACAATATACCGGCATTCCCATGCATACCACAGCGCAGCAGCGACAGATTTTCCTCTAGGTAATATAGTGAGAAACTCTATGTTCATAGGCTTTGCCACCGCGGCTGCCACAGCGCTCAGTGTGATGACATACCAAAGAACTGCATTCCAGTTTTTCAACTAGCAGAGGAAGCAACAGCGTTTCACTGTGGTCAAAGGTCGGCAACCTTGTCTAGCTGCAGCTTCTACCAAGGAGGTAGCTGGGAACGGACGGTTTAATAATTATCACTGTTGGTGCCTGCGAATATCCATGCAAACTGGAATGCGGTAAGTGGCACTAGACAGGGATCTTGAGAAATAATTAACTTTCAACTTGGCGCGATTGGCCATGCTAATTTTGCTTGTAGGCTTGTTTTTATTGCCGCTGAAGACGCGGCGTTTTTGCTTAAACTCTGCCAACCATGCGAAAGCAGACTGCTTCCAACGCTAGAACGAAAGGACTGGTATGCGCTCAAATATAGAGAAAAGAAAGGCGCATAAGCTCATGAAGAGTCAAGGATAACAAAGAGAGACACGGGAAAACAATAACGGGGGGCAGTAAACTTTCTGAGAGGGAAAAAAAAATCGTCACAACCTGCGAACAGCTTCGCACCAAAATTCATTCCCTGCGTACTTTTCGTTAGGCCTACATCTTCTCCGTGAACACAGTCACTCCCGAGTCGACGGAGGTCTCGCGGAGCGTCGACGATGCACTCCCAGTCAACCTTTCACGAATGATCGCTCCACACAGTCGAGAACAGACAAGCAATTTGCACGCATCGAATAAACGAAACCGGAAATTAGATATAAAAATGAAAAAGAAAAAGAAGAGGCCTCGAATGTGCACACTGATCGGCATGGCGACTGCGTCCATCAGTTCGGTCACGATCGCCCCGTCGCCGAGCTTGAGCGACTGCAGATGGTGCCCGCGAGGTTATGGAGGAAGTACACGGAGAAAGAGGAAGTCGGCGACGATGGTGGTACACGCAGCTTCCCGGAAAGTCTCGCTTTCCTTCCCGCACCACCACCACCACATCCGGGGAAGCGCGGAGTAGGACGTGTGGTTCACACTTCCTGTAGGTACTTCAGTGGGCAAGGCAGCGCCTTGTCGCCGAGCCCCGTCCGCACCAACACCTTGCCGTCCATCTCGTCGGCCACTTGGATCACGATCTGCGTCACAGAACGATGGGCGTGGCTACAGTGCACCACGTTGCATACTTTCGGATTCGCCAGTGAGCGCGTGTCGAATCGAATTAGAAGCGTGTCAAAAAGCAGACCCCTCGTTTTACCGCATCGAGGGCGAAGAGAGCGCTGAAAGATATTCGAGGGAGTGTCCGCTTGCAACTTAATATCCCTTTTATTTGAATTGAAATACATTTTTAGGCAATTTTTCATACAATAACATTTCAAGTGGTCCCGTACATACCTCTGCGATAATGAAGTGTGTTGTGTACTGGCAACGGCAGAGAAAATGTGCTCAATCGAGAGATATACTCCATTTGGAGAAATCTTGAAAACAGGGTCAAGTGGTGGCGAAGCAATTGCACTCCCGCAAATGCAGTCTTTACGTACGGCGGAGCCTTTGGGAGACGTTGGGCCGTTTTGTGAAACCGCTCGCGTTCGGCGACACATTAGGTTACGTCACGCGTCACGTGACCCAATATACAGCGCGATGTCTGACTCTATAACAACGGTAGGGTGGCTAGAAGCACCCTAACAACGGGGAATTCGTTGATGTCGCCACGTTCCTGTCGCCCGCCCAGTCAGCGCAATGGGCTGCTACGTGACTTGACATTGATGCTAGCGGGAAATGCGCCCAGTCTAAAATAAAATTCCACTTTACTTTATAGCGTATTTTTTTATCAGGACTGGAAGGGCGCCCAGTGCTAAATTCTGCGGTCTGCCGCTTGTATTACATCAACAACGCGTTGCGTTTTGACAAGTAAGCATCGATTACTGCACAAAATTGATAAACAGGCGATACGGCAGGAGGTAACGAAACTGTGATCCACCCATATGACTTGAAAATATTTCTCACTAGCTGCCGCTTGTACCTCCTGAACTGGCTCGTCCAAAACTCTCCGCCGCAGCGATATTCATAAGCTACACGCGTGAAAAGGGACGAGTGCTTTGAAGCGCAGGTCTCACCTGATCACGCAGCAGCTTGACGGGTTCCTGCCCGTCCATGACCTGTATGGAGTGCAGCACCTGTAGAGCCCGCTCGCCCGAATGGAGCTTGGCCACGTACTTGGACGGGAAGAACCCCACGCGGCCCAGGCACTTGCCCTGCGAACCCACCGAAGCACATTGGTCTGCTTCTCCCTACACATTGGTCTGCTTCTCCCTGCTTGGTTTGTTAATGCTAAAGATAAACGTCCCAAGTAATACTGGAAGAGGGACCGATGTTGGCCCAACGTAGGGCTATCGTTTCGTGAACTAGAGATTTTAAAAACATAAATCGTCCGTGACTAATATCGTCCATTGTTCCAAGAAGAGTTCTGGAAGTGGGGGATGGGGGTCGACCGGCATATATCACGCAGGTTAGCTGCACGATATATCTAATTGTCCAGGTAGGTGATTAAAATGTCACTGATTAACTTTTGCGATCAGTCCTTTAGGGCACAATTTGCAGTTGTACAAGTGAAGCCGATTCAGTCAGTGCGCTGGACCCATCAGTGTCGATAGATTTATTCCGAAAATCCGCTGTAAATGCATTGTAGTTATACAAATACAAATACAAATACAAATACCTTTATTTCAACATCAGGGATGTTAGGGGTGCAACCAAAAAGCCTTTGACTGGCTTGACAGAGGGGCACACCCTCTGTATCGTAAGAAACTATTGAATGTCAGATTTTGTAGATAGATATGGAGAATGCGGTGCTAGTCTTAATATTTATGCTAAGAAGGCACGAATACACTGCTGACCGGCTTCAATTTCGCAGAAATATGTGCATATGGTGACTTAAGTTAGCATCTGCGACTTAAGTAGTGGTCTTAGCCGGCTAGCTGTACGAAATTAGTATCGCTCGAAAAACACTGAACAAGAAGTTCATCTCATTGTTCGTGCAAAGATATTCGCAGCGCGGGATATGATAGCGATTGAAAGCTCACCTGCCACCAATCTGGGTCTGTGGTATCGATCACAGTCACCGTATCACCAGCCCTGAAATCGGAGCGTACGTTAATTACCATGTTTGAGCGAACGATCAACAAAGCTTTGCTGCGCAAGCTATGAATCGTTGGTCACGGTCTGTGAAAAAAAGAGGGGGGGGGGGATTCGCGCAAGTATCGGCAACTGCACATCACACAGACAGCGAATTATTAAGCAGCAGGCTCCAGATAGTTAATGCATCAACATCGAAACGTTCTGGACCTACTAAGACTACACTCTACGCACTAAGACTACACTCGTGAGATGTTTCAGGCCGGATTTCTCGGGCCGACGATTTGCTGCACTTTTTCTTCCGCTTGTGTTATAGCAGGCCATTGCTGGGTTATTTCTATTTCGCCTGGTGCGGCGCGAACCACAACTGGTGTTCTGTGAGCCATCGCTGCTTTTCGTTGATGCTGTCGTGGAGCTTCAGCATGGTTGACAGGCTTGCAGAAAGCCCGTAGCCAAGCTCTGCCATATTATCAAACTCGGCCGCGTTTGCGTTTTGAGCCAATCAGAGAGGGCGTCACCGCCTCTTGAGCCAATCAGAACTGACAAAATAGGAAAGTTGGTAATAAACCCCGGAAGTCTGATCCTTGGCATATCCCCGGCTGTGTGTATACGTGCCACAGCTTGGGACCGTCGCAATCATAATTGTTATGACCGTCATTGTCTGCATTTAATGGTGCGCCAAGGCGAACGCATCGCGCCCTGTGGTAGAATTCGTTTGCGGATGCGCAGCGGTTCTATTTTGTGGAATTTCGCGACGTATTGCAACGGACGTCGCCGCCACCAGCTATAAGTTCAGGCATATACAAGACTTATAAGAACGTGCGACGGCTGCCTCTGCAGACTTCCCTTACAGAGCATGGTTTCGGAAGCAACGAGACGTCCGAACTAGTTCGGAGAATTCTGTGCCATGTCCTCCACGTTGCTGATTTCCGCCACAACAGATTTGCCACATTCAGTTTCCCTGCTCTTCGAGTTGTCTATTCTTTCCCCTCGGTTTACGGTTTGCTAGCTTCCTGGTTAGGTAAGATGGCAGAGCGACCGCCACAAAATGACGTTGGTCCCGGAATTGATGCGCGGACCAGGAAGAAGCTTTCTTCAACTGCGAATCTTTCTTTCTGAAGAACCCTATAGCTATAGTCGGGTGGATGACAATATTACCTTCCGTGAAACTACCGCTATACCTTGGGGATTTCCGCAGAATTGATTCGCCACGATTTCTGTTGTCCTTGCATTAACGCGCTGTTATATCGATTGGTTACCGTTTTGGTGTCTATTTCTTACGATAAAAGGGGGTGAAGTTATTTAGTGGGTTATTTTTTGCGCTGAAAAAATTGTTCGTTCCACCGTACTGCGAACTTTTGCATATTAATGTAAACTACACAATGCGGCGTAAAATTGTACACTGCAAGTACAGGTGCCTCCGTCAAGGCTGCTCACCCTTAGCTCCCGCATGTTTTTTTGAAAAATCCGAAGAACTTAGTAAATCAATTCAATTAAATCGTTACGCTAAGGGGCTTTCTTCGCTTGGTGAGAGTAGCCACGTTCTTCACGCAATATGCTGCAAGCGCGTTTTCACAAGCAAGAAAAAAAAATTGCGGCGATGTAGCGGTAAACGCGGGATAAATGCGTTAGCTTTGCGTCACACCTCTTTGAGATCACGGATCCATGATTTAAACCACGTTCACCACATTGCAAAGTGTTGTCCAGGAGTTCACTCGACACACGTCCTGTCTCTTCGAGGAATGAAGTGCAACTGACGGTGGTCTGCAGTTGCATTTATATATATACATATATATAGCACCTCCACCCCTTTATAATACCGAGACCGATCAAGTTGTCCAACGCTGTTTATTCCAAAAAAGGCAACGCAACCAGCTCACGCGCGAAAAAGTAGAAAAACAGGGAAGATGATGATGGCTATTTACAAATGAAAACGACGAAGTATGTTAATAGTGCTTACAATATATATATATATATATATATATATATATATTGAATAACTAATGCTAGCGTGTTAAGAAAGGTTGATTGCATGGCAGTGCATAATGTGGCAGCACTGGCCACCCAAACTTACTTGAGATCGAGCTCGTCCTGATGTCGACTCCTGAAATTGTACAGCACTACGTAGAGGTTGGTTGGTAGCAGGCGATGGGGTTTCTGCGCCGAAGCCAGTAAGTGCGACAACGACGTTAATGAAATGCAGGGCGCAGCGTGACGCTCTAGTGAGCAGTGTAAACTCTCGCAACGAATAGTTATGTAAGCGCTCACGAGCGGGTGTATCACACGCCGGTTGGTTTTTCGATGGTGTCATGTTTCAAGAACACAGCGTAAGATTGCGAGCTCACAGCACACTGTGGTCAAAATCGTCACGCAGCGAATCGTCGTTCTTCCATTTTGAAGACGAGGGAAACAAACAAACAAAAATAATCAGGAATATGCAAGGTAGCTTTCGCTTTTACGGTTTCTAAATGTATTAGCATGCCTGTGATTATCTGGGATAAGGAGCACGCTTGAAAGAATTGAAGAAAAACATTGCTTCAGGAGTTTTAGGAAGAAACAAGATGACTACATGGATATTATGTGTGATAGCTAGCCCTGGGATCATAAAAAGAAGAAGTTGAAGAAAAGTTTAATTATGAGGACTCCGTGGACACAGCGCATGACTTACAATGCGAACTCATCATCATGTGATAATTACTATGCTTACGAAAAACCCGCTTCGTAAAACGTACGAGGTGACACAATGAATAACCTTCATCTCATTATATTTTCTCTTTATCCCACAGTAGTTTAGTTCTTTCGATCAGTCTGTACTACTACTCAGCACAATTTATATTAGACACACCACTGATACCCTGAAGCATGTCTGAAGACCCTATTTTGCGCTAGCTCTACCACAACCATACAGATTCTCGTGCAGCTGGATGTCGAGCTTGATGTGCAATATGTTGAAAGAGAGAGAGAGCGATCATTAAAGCAGCGCCAACGTACGGAAGATACGTTGTTGCTTTGTTCTTGAGGAAAAATACAAACTGTCCTGAAACGTTTCACGGGAAGTTCAGGGAACCATTCCACCATGGTTTTTACTCGCATTCACCGCCTCAAGTGTTTTAAGTTCCCAACAGTCTCACTATTTTTGTGTATTTGTGTGGCCTTAGTCTTTTATCACTCTGACATTTTCAATTCTCTCATGTAACAAGCTTTTGTGCGTGAAAGAATTGCGCTTCGTAATGGCAGAGATCTAAAGCAATTAGAAATTCTCGTCGAAAGACAATTCCAAGCACACAAAGTTGCGCAATAGTGGGTGAGGCACCAACTCACTGGGGATGGACAGGGTGAGGTAGAGGCGCTGCTGAGTGACTTCTCGTTGTCGTCGGGCAGATCGACCGAACTCATGCGCACCGCCTTGGCGCTCAGGAGCTGCCTTCGACCGTGCACCGGACTTTGGGGAGCTGTAACGGGGCAGTCAACGGCACCCAGGGAGCACCTGTTCAGGCTCGACGCTTCGCCATTTATCGTAGGTGTAAGAAATGGAGGAGGGGGGGCACCCATATTACGCAGAAAACATAGCGTGGAGACTGAGGAGGTTTCAGACTATGGTCCGGGTGACGGTGTTAAAAAAAAAAAAAAAGCTGCGTCTTCCATCAAGTAGTGATTGAATATTCAAGAATTTTTTGAATATTCAAGAATTCAAGAATATTCCAAGTACTTTTTCAGTCACCAATGAAAGCGACAACCGATGAAATCCGTCAGCTTAGCTTGCTTTGTCATGGGTTTATGTCGATGAAACCCGTGGAATTAACTCGCAGGTTTCGATGGCTGTCTGTATAAATTTTACTTGAAACTGCACGTGACGCTGAGCTTATGACATTTTGTCGAGGTTGGCAAGGTGTATCCGGGATATCGTAAGTACAGGCAGAAAGGAGCGCATGAATAAAGTGTGGTTAAAAAAAGGAAAAATTGAGAAAACGGTGAAATAACAAGCAAGGTATGGGACGGACAGTTCTTTAAAAGTAAATTTTCCGAGGCTGCGGTCATCACAAGCGTGAAGTGAGCTTCCGCGCTTCTCTCCTTGCAAGCCATATTCTGACCTCACGTGAAAAAAAAAAAAAAGAGAACTCTGCGGCATGTCGTGATACGATACAGCCGTGGTGGAAACATGCGTGCTTTCCGTACGTTCAAACCGTTCCTCTCATTATTTGCCAAAACCGATAAGGGTTCAATTGTTTTTGTAGTTCTTTTTCCCTTCGCACGTATGAATGAGTTCAGTCAAGGCGTTACGGCACCTTTTCCTTAATAAGCATGTCACCACCATCATTATTATGATGGTCACTACCTATGGCGTGTTTGTGACGAACCATTGCTACCGTTGCGAAGAACAAATATGGAATTGAAGTCCACTGCGAACGAATGGGGATCAGCACTCGGGATAAAGACGGCTCTAGTGTATGACAATGATGACCGGTCACTTGGAATCATTTACGTTCGTCAACAGGCAGCATTAGCGCATTAGATCGTCACGTGACGGCTACATAACACCCGTTTTCGAAGGGGTGTCATTGGGCATCGGGGCGTGTCTAATTTATATGTTGCATGATGGTTGCTTCGTAGTATTAGGCAAAATTTGTCCCACGATGTTCTGGCACCATGTGGATATGCGTTCAAGCAAATTCACCATTGTACGTTTTTTTTTGGCTATCATAAAAGCACGTCGTAAACGGATACAAAGGCTACGCCTAAAACGCGTCGGGAGTACAGACCCATCGACTGTTGAGCAGAGCAACACAAAGTGGCTGTTTAAGCCTTCGTGTCAGTTTGTCCGAGCACGATCTCGAGCTCGCAAACTGGAACATATCGGCCAACGCAAGGCATCGCTCGAACGTAGCGAGGCCTAAAGCCGGCCACCGTTGCGACCTACACAGCAGTGAAAGGCTCTGTACGTATTACAATGTTCGCGCTTAAGGCCACGCACCCTCTCAAACGTTCCGTCCGTTGAAACCACACAGCGAACGATCGCAAGGTCACATCATAAAAAGCATGTCCGCGTCCTAGATGGTTAGGCAGGCACTAGCGACATCGTGCATGTGAAAATGTGGCTCAATAAGCCAAGTGCTGCTCAAGAAAGCACGTACAGCTGCAACAGAGCAACATGTAGAAAGAATGAGAGCCAGCGCGCTGAGGCGGGGTTTACAGACAGGGAGACTGCGTACCCAGTCAAAACGCACCTAGACCTTCTCGTCTTGGTTACAGTTCGCTCTACTCTCCCGGTGCCAGAAATTTTTGTTGTACGTCCTGATGTCCTGTCGTCACAGCGAAGTCACTTTTGTCGCAGCAACGACAATTTCTGCCGTAACTTGGACCAGTGGCTCTGCAAAGACGAGGCCTGTTCTGCCGTGACGACAGTTATTCTTCTTGTCGTGAGAAAGACGTCGTGCTTAAGACAAATAGTCTCTGTCGTTTTCAACTGGGTAGCGAAACAGACGGACAAATGGCCACAAAGGCACCAAAATAACAAATGAATAAAGAAATAGGGTTATATGGATAAACGCAAGAAGACTGCGGACGAATAAACAGAAATTGAGGAATTAAATAAAAGGATGATGATGGGCAAGAGAAGGGAAGTGTATGGATTGATAGATGGATCTACAGACACACACGTAAGTTTGTAGATAAATAGAAAGGCTTCAGCCCCGTCCACCTGTGAGTTGTCGTCGACGATGGGCATGCTCGTTCGACTCAGGGCTGTCCAGGGAGAGGCTCTTCATACGGAGAGACAACTTCTTGCGTTGGGGACTGTGAGGTGCTGTTGGCGGTTGTGTTTACGGCGTTCGTCATTTTGGCGAGAGGAGGAAGCAGCCGAGAGAAAGAAAGGGAAGGGAAGAGCAAAAGAGAAAAGGGAGAGGAGGTTGTGTCTACTATTGTCAAAGAGCAAAAGAAACAAAAAGGGTAAAAGCTGCCTAGCTTGCATATGCATCGCCAGCACTACGCCAGCTACTAGCAAGCAAGGAGCAAAGGCAGTTCATTAGCAGAAAAAGTGAAGAAGAGTCTCTCTCTCACATTGTCTGTCTGATCTCTGCAGATAAGTCAGAAAGGATTCGTTTATAGCAAAGCAAATTTTGTCTCGGCAAAGATTCGGGTATCCAGGATACCAAACCAAGTACGATGTAGTAAAAGAGTCCGGTTCATAAATAGGAATACCCTAAACCGGTCTAATTGGTAGAACGCAAGAGATGTTCAAGCATGAAGCTGTGAGATTCAGTGCTATTACTTGATACTAGAGAAAAGTAAAGAAAAAAAAACTATACGCAAACAGAGTTGGCCAATTGTCACTTTTAAACAACTGGAAGTACTGTGGGCAAGCGAGAGACAAAATAAGCTATGGTTACCGAGTTCTACAGCACGAGAGCAGTAACAGACAAGACAATGCGCGAGGGTCCCTGTCTTCAACACTGACTATAATCTAACAGGCACTACTGGCACTACTAAGGCAGCAGCTCAGTTGCGACAATCATACACCCATCACACAGACGCTCGACAATCATACGCAGTGAATGTGACATGTGACACGCAATTGAACAGTGTCCTACACAAGGTGTTTTGTCTGACAGTTGTCCTTGCTTGATGCCTGCTATGCAAATAAGGTATGACAGCGCTGAGTACAGTGTGAATGTCAAAAATGAACAACACAAAATAATTTTCAGAATGCATCAAGTTGTAGAAGTAGGTTTGTCTTCGTCTTTATTTAAAGAGAAAAGAGTATATCAGACGATTCTCAATATGAAATTGTCTGGATAACCAAATGGCGTCCAGAATGCAATTTTTTCAGTTGTAGAATATGAGAGGAGCTCCTTTGCAAGACGCCCGTGGAGACATATGGCAGCGTTAGGTTAGGTGAACTAAATTAATTCGCGAACACGGCACCTTTCGCAAACCTTGACGCAAAAGGGACAAATGTTTGTGCCAAGAGGTTCGTGAAACGACGATTGATTGATTCATGGAGTCAATATCCCAAACAATTTGACAATGCTGAAACTTACAGAGGGCCAAATCGCCTCAAATTGAAAAGAAAGCATGAAATTCAATGTGTAAGAATGCCTAACTCCTGTCTTACTGATCCATTAAGGGTACCGAATCAAATTCATGCTTCAGCAATTCTGAAGGCAAGTAGCATAGCAAATGCTTCATGCTACGGCTCTGAGGGTCGTGGGCGTGGCACTTTGAACTATTTTGTCACAAATAGGCTGTGCTTCCTGCTTTGCGATATCGAAAGATTAATATAACGTAGGAAACAAAATATGCATTATGGTCTTGCGTCCTGGCCTAGTGGCACCTTTGTGTAAAAGTTGTTTTGCAGTGCCCAAGAGAGGCTTCGTGTCCCAGTGAGCTGCAATGACAAGTTCCCTAAGCACCATATTGGTTGGACATAATTTGGAAATGCTGAAAGCAGTAGGCAGGTCGCTTCGAAGTTTAGTGTTCATTGACTCTGAGAAACTGCTTGTTAGAGGCGCGATCAGTCGTCGCTCCTCAATACATTACTTAATCGATATATTGCGATAGTTTTACATCCGACTTTGCTGGTAATTACATTTAGGTTTGCATGCTGCGTCTCTTGTGCCAGTTCCAGAACGAAACTTTCCATTATATGAGTGGTTTGCGAGTGACGCTGAAATGGCTAGGCAATACGAGGACCCCAACCTGATATTGAATACACCAGTAAAGAGAAATTATGAAATCGTATAATTACGTAGGCTTCAGTTGCACTAAAGTAGTGTTTCGCTACCATAAGAAATTCTGCAAACTTTTAGCTAGCTCTAGTGTGCTGACGTTGACCAGATAATTTGCTTTTAGCGCTTGACGGAGCATAGATGTTATTGCATTGTCGCGAGTATTGCGACGCGTTTAAGAAAACCTGTACAGACTCCTTCAATGCTCAGTGGGATAAAAAACATTTTTGAAGTGACCAGTACGCTTACGAGACAAAGGTTCTGTATAACTCGGCGTGCCGTGAGACAGGTTTTGGAAGAAGCTATCTGCATTTGCTTTTACTTACATGACCTGGTTTAGCTGTAATAAATTTTCTAACATTAGTAGAGATTCAGCTTAATCTTAATTTGTTATAATCATCACAGTCGAACTAAATCTTCGATACAAAAGCTTCATCAAGTCTCTATCTAAACATGTTCCCTATGAACCCAACCATGCTTATACTAACAGATTTCATAATATCATTACCCCATATAATTATCTGTTGCCATCAACTACGGTTTTTTCCCTTGACATTTGTTCAGTTCACTAATCAACCACCATCACTTCTTGCCGTTAAACTTTACTGCGATATCATGGGCTCCCGTTCGATACTGAATTCATGCTCCTGTCTTTCTGTGTTTCAGGGTTACGTCCAATACACTTCTTTCCGAATCGTATCCTAAAATTATGAGTACTTTTCTACTATGTACCTAATGAGGATCTTTTTAGTTTCTAGAGAAGATTCTGCGCTTATAAGCAGGAAGCATTGACCAATCTGTATAGGTGCTTATGCACTCATGCGCTCAACTCCACAGTGCCCAGACAATAAAAATTGCCACCACAGCACAAAAATTGTCATAACCATGTATTCCGCACGGTAACTGGTGTAATAGCGCGTTCACAAACACAAAGACATGGACACAGTGACGAGCACACGACGGGACAGACGACACGAGGACGCACACTACCTGATACTATCTGTCTCCAACGGGCTTTTGCAAAGAGCGGGCGTGAAAGAAAAAAAGACGGAAGGAAACGTTAAAAATTTTTGTGCGCAAGACAGGGCTGAAAGAGAACACGAAACAAGAGTGAAACAAAAGTAAAATGACCGGGGTTAGGCTGTTCACAAGTTCGTCTTTAATTTTTTTTATCGGATGAATGTGACAGTTACATTTTGTTTTGTAAGGGAAAGTTGGCGTACACCGGAAAGCAGTGTCACGAAGATAAATCCTAAACCCACGCGGGCTCTTCGGAAAGAAAAATTCATCTGTCCTGTCTGCCTGGCCTCTCTTCTTCCCGACAATTTTACTGCTCAACAGTTAGCCCAACAGTCTACAATACTAAAGTACATTTCTTCTGCAACGGGCTCTTTCTTGTGAAACCTTGCTCCGAGTGAGCGATGCATCATGTGCTGCAGGCTCATCGCCTGCACCTCTTGAAAAAAGTGCCTGGCCTTCCACATAAGAAAAGGTTTGTGCTCACCTGATGTTTCTACACTTTCGGCGTCTTTTGAACGCCTGTCCTGTCCACCTGGCTTCTCTTTTTCTCCGCCAATTTTTATCACTCAGCACAATGACCAATATGCAACACCAAACCAGCCCAACAGTCTACAGTACTAAAAAAGCTTCGCTGTTGACGAACTCTGGAAATCGAAACCTCCATCACCGCATTTCCGAAAGTGGCGCTTAACTTACAGTTTGTAGTTCTCCTTAGCATCATTTTGCACGAGAGAAGCCGATTTTCCTCTTTCTAGTTCCCCTTTCTGTTATCCTCGTGCAGGGTAGCGAACCAGATGCTGGTCCGGGGTTGACCTTCCTACATTTTCTATTTTGCGTTCTCTCTCTTTACTGAATAAGCTATTAGGGAGGTGAGCAAACAGCAGCAAGAGGGCGAATCAATTGACAACTTGACGTTTGAGCACGACTAATCGACAGCTCGACAAGTTTATCTCACTGCGTTTCCGCAGAACTTCACCGCTTAATGTTCCAGAGCTTCCGGCGTCTTAATTCAAAGTGGCCCTTAAATCTGCTACCCTCACTATCTGATCATTCTGTAAAGAAATCACACTGAAATTGTGGTGGTGCCGAGTTCGATCCCCGCACCAGGACGAATTGTCCCGGTCTGCATTAATTTCAGGTGAACACCAACTCTACCTTCCATCAATGTACGTCACCTTGCAGATGTCTGCACTGTTCATTTGTTTACATTTTGTTCTGTGGGTCAGACGCGTTCGATCGCTAAACAATATTTTAGCGACACAGGGGCCCCGAAGCACGTTTAGTCGAACCATCAGGCGCTTCTTTTTTTTTTTCGGACACATGAGACTTATTTAATTATTTGGTTATTGTAATTGTGATGTTTGTCAAAGGAACGGATTATGTGCCACCGTTGACGCGTAGCCAAATCGGCATAACTGTTACGCTAGGACCTCTTGCGTATTCTTTTTCACCAATTCCCTGAGAAACGTGCTTTTTTCATGAACCTATGCATACCACTTTGTGATAGCTTTAAGCATGATTGACGCCGTGGAGGACGTTCTGACTCAACACGTACAAATAAAAATGCGGAATGATAGGTCCGAAACAAGGAAAATTTCAGTAAATGTGCTTCAGGGCCCGAAACTTGCTTTAAAAAAAACGTTACTATGTTCTGCACGATTGCAGATTTAGACTATGGGCGTTGTGCGGAAGTGTTTTTACATTTGCGAGTATGGACATGCACGTGCTTCACGGACGACTTGTGTACAAATGGCTTCAGCGAGTGCAGTGGACAGGTCACATGACACAATGCCATGCAGGAATTGATAACGTTTTAATCTGAGTGATGACGTTAACGATAGTCTCACCTGCCAAAATTGGGCACCTAATTGACTGTTAAGGATTTTACTCAATAATATACACCTGAATCAGTCATGGAAACGAAGCTATGAGGGTTTAGCGATTGCTGCTGCCAAATGTGCGTGGCTTTTGTTCGTCGTAAGCACTGAGTAAAGCTTTTAACCTGGGCAATGGAAATGTGTTTAGTGCAGGTTTCTCTTTTGCTTTTTCCAGCATACAAAATATGCTAGTACAGGAATAGAGAATTCGGAACACGCATCTTGATTACGTTAGAATAAAAAAGAACAGCTACAATTTGTTTTTTATGCAGCACCTTCAACAAAGGAAATCTATACTTTGAGAAACATTAACCTAAAAGAATCGCGCAGTTTCTCGAGCATGCAGAATATACTAGTACGTGTACAGAACATTAGGATACACATTTTGGTTACTTTAGAATAAAGAAACCTAAAATTGTTATTCACGGTACCTTCAATGAAAAAAATATATGCTTTGACGAACTTGAAACTGAAAGAACAGTGTGCTTCACATTATATGCTGATGGTTGCCGCGGTCAGAACACAACTTTCTGTTGAAGTGTAAGACTGTAAATATTGCACTTAAAAATTAATGTCTAGAAATGACAAAAATGAACAATCACTGTTATATTTACGAATGAGTAGCCAACCGAGGAAGATGGCTAACATACGGTGAACGGTAACAGTTTTTTAATCGAAAGCTATCACGCGTTGTTCACAAATTAGCAACTGCCCTGCATTCTTGATACTGTAAGCCATAAGACGGTTTCTTCACACTGAAATAAAACAAGTGAAAGAGGCCTTATAGAAACACAAACCTTCGTTAAAGAGCCAGTTTGAACTCGTTCGTGAGAACTTCGTTTGAAAATTTGGTGAGAACAAACATCCAAGCATGCACAACATTCCACACACATCGCAGCATGCCATCACACATGCTGGTGAAAAGGACGTCAGGGAAAGGTAGTGCACGCAAACAGAGATGGAAGATGCTGACGAGGGAGAGGCAGAGTAGGCAGAAAAGATGCTTGTTGCTTTTTCTAACGTATCATCATTGGCATGGGTTGGGTCGTCTGCTGCTGACCACACTCCCGTCCGCTTGCAAGTATCGTGCCTTCCTCACACTATTACGGCTCTAGCGAAACCTAGACACAAACAGTAAACAAAAACACAGAACTAAGCTGGCCTCAGCATGGACACTATGTATAATCACGGAGAGGAAGCAAGTGAGGCCTAGAAGCAACGATCTAGTCCATGGCGACATTGAGCAAGCACTAAAGGAAATAGACAGATGAATAGAACAATTCAAGAATTGTGTAAGATGAGTGACAAGCTGACGGCTGCACGCGATTTTTACAGATAACTTGCTTTCTTTGCGTTGGGAGGGTAAAGTAAATGAATAAATTGACAGCTTGTGAAGGTCCTTCCGTCTTGGTCAATAGGCGTGACTCATTTCGTTTGCTATTCGGGAAGCGATAACAGAAAGCGTAAGCTTGCTTATTACGGTGATTGTGGTGGCCAAAACGCTCCTTTAACAGCTGACGTAGGGACATTTGTGGCGAACGAAAATTCGCGACAATACTGTTCAAGAGAAACTGATTTATGCATGTCCTACGGGCGTGCAAATAACTGAGGCTAGAATATCTGTGCAGGGATAACGGCTAGAACTTTATCTTTCGTTTTATCTTACGCACTAGCACACCAGAATATAAAAAAGACGATCGTTTCTCAGAGACTTTAGAAACTTACTGAACATCAGGTCTATCTAAAGCAAATGTAAAGCACAGAACATTGTAGTTTAGGAGCTGTTGCTCTAGTCAGAGAAGCCTAATGACCAACTGCTACATAGTGTGATTCGCTTAAATAATACATTTGGCGTAGACTGCCTAAAGGTAGTCTCTCCACTTTATCGTTGTTCATAGAGTGAAGTAATATTGCTACGGACCAGTAAGAAACTAAAAAATATAGCGTGTCACTCTTAATACACAACTCGAGATACTAGCAACAAAAGGCGAACGTAAGAGCACACAGAAAAGGTGGTGGCTACAGAAAGGCTGGAGCACCGAACTACTTCTGCACGCTACAGGCACTACGACAGCGATACGGACGTGTCGTTGCTTTCTCGTTCTTACTGAAAACTGGGAGAGGACGGAGGCGCTTTTCACGCTGGCTGCCGAGATTAACCTACTCCTTCCGAACTCGAAGACTTCTTGGGGCTGGGCTTTTTAGGCTTAGAAACCTTCTTGCGTCGTGGGGCGAGGTGGTCTCACCGATCGGAAGATGATGACGTGAAGGAGGGGCAGGGGACGTTGAGAAGAAGAGAGAGAGAGAGAGAGAAAGAGAAGGAAGAGACAAAGAATACACGAGACACAAGAGACGAGGGTAAGGACACAAGCGGGAAGCACGATGCGCAGGCATATTATTGGGCAGCTTTTGCCACGTGACACCCGGTGCCCATTTGTGTACAGGTTCTGGTCTTGGGAACCGGTAGCGGAATGACAACACGAAGAGAGCTACGCACAGCACTGTAAACGCCATTGCTAGAATACTGTGATCCTTTGTTTCTACGGTGTGTGTACGTGAATGCTTGCGGGTCTCTCATTTGAAATGATGTGGAAAACGGCGTTGTGTGCGCGATACCCACAGCACCACTTTAGAATAGCAAGCGCAACACCGCTTCGTTTGTGTCAGTGTGGTGTACGGAGTGCCACGAGTGAATTTCTAAGAGATGTGTTGCATGCTGGAAAGCACCTTTGTTCATCGACCAGAACGAAATAGAAGCGTTCGCACTGTAGATCATATTACTGTCTTCTTATCACCAAGATTTGCAGTACGTGTTTGATTGTTCTGTTCACAGCGCTCTTCTTCATTATATCTTCTTTACACTGCAATTTCTAACATGCAATAGCTTGTTATTTTGTCGTTATGTTGTGTAGCAGGAAATCGAGGTGGGGGGTTGGTGTTGCACTGTGAGCGTCGTTGTGAATCTGTCCATCGTTGAGCTTTAAAGTATTTACGGAAGTATTTTTTTGCGGGATAGCATGTTTAATGTGCATCGGCTCTCCTGCATAGCACATTTGTCTATCCTTTAATGTCATTCTGAGCGCAGTGTCTCCTTTTTCCCAGCTGGGGTTTCGCGTTTCATGTGCTGTACCTCGCCCCTACGTTTGTTCCTGCATGAACTAACGGTTCCAAAGTTCCAGTACCAGCTTACATAAATTTAGTCCTTTATTTGCAGGGTGAGGCGCCAACCTCATATCCGTTTAATTAAGGTCAAATTAGTTCTTACTTTGGGCACTATGCTCGCACGCATGTCGGTTCTGCTGGCATCGAGGGACAACATCTGCAGTGGGCCAAACAAGGCTGGTGGTAAGCGCAAGACTGAGGCTCTGCTTTCAATAAGAGCACTTCTCAGACCCACGTAAACGTAAGACTACCGTACAGCTGCACAGCCTTGGTCTCGAATTTTATACAGACATGTAGCCTGCATGGTACAGTGACCGAGCATAAACTGTGGTTGCCACTCGACGCAAGCGAGAGAAACAAGCGCACAATGTAGCAATGCACCACACAAGCTGGCGTGCTCTTTGATCAGCGACAAGATCAAGAAATATATCTCGTCACCCCAATCAGATTCATTTCCTGTTGTGAACTAGATCAAACACCATAAAGAAACGTGGTCAAAGTGGGCGTAAGGATGCCGTAGCAAGCCAATTTTTATGCCGAGACATTAGCGCTTGTGCTTGGCAAGTGAAAAATTGAGGTCTAACCAAAAGCAGCCACGTGTATCATTCACGCAGGAAATTTGGGCCGATTTCTTGCATTTCGTTGATCAAAAAACTGTATATTCCTGCCGGAAGGTTTGCACGAGTGACAGGGCTTGTTTCAACCAAATGACAATTTTGTAGAGCTGCAGCAACTCATTTTGTATTTTCACGTGACTGCTTTCAAATGCTTTATTATGTGGCTCGTTTTCCTATTTAGAAGCAAAGATGGCATTAAGTGACTGCTTCACAGCCAAGCACAGTACTTGAGCATGCAGGCAGTTAGCATATTTGTAAAGCAAAGATTATGTGCACTTCATGACACCAGAACATGGCTGTTGAAAGGACAACGGATATGTGCGAAAGACCACATCACGAACGACAAGGATAGAACACAAAATACATTGCTGGAGCCACTGAACTGTGCACCAGCCTAAGCAAAGACTCGATAAGACAACGAACATAAGGATAAGTCAGTGAACGAAACAACGTTCAATGAAGCGTCTGTCAAACACGTCGCGTACCTGAGATCCTCATGTGACTAACATGACACTACTGTGTGCCAGAAGTGTTTTACCATGTTACTGATATAAATGTCAGTGTGATAATCTCAGTAGGAGGGTTTTACTATAGTATTCACTTACCAGAAAGACTGTGAACACGTGGAAGGATCTAAAAAAAAATATTGACATAACACTTTCGATTTAATGAATCCCTTTGAATTGGAAGAGCACAGGATCGAGCCGCACGAACTAAGGTTTTGTGACTAGCCGCCACTGCAAACGCAAGACAAACATTCCTTTTGTTATTTTCCATTTTACCTTGAAAGTTTCTGAAACCCTCTCATCTTACCAAAACCCCTGAAATCCTGTTGAGCTACCTGACGTCGAGGATACAGATTTTCAAGTGAGGCAACTAGCACATTAACCACTCGAATCGAGGATGCGTTAGTGCCCAAGCATCTTCAGCGCACATTGTTTCTTTCTCTGCAGTTTAAATATCTGTATGTATGTACGTTGCGCAGTTGGCAACATGTATTAGGAGTGAGCATGCACATTGAAATTTGGCAGCTGTGTTTGTCAGACGTCAGTGCTTGCACAAGGAACCCATGAAATTTAGTCAGGGCACAGTACAGCAGCATTTTTCAGGCAGCACAATATGCACAGACGTATATGTATGGGCATGTTCAGTGGCTCCAGCTAAATTGTGCATACCTAGATGACAGAGTGCAGCAGCACAAACTGGGGAACAACACACATGACCACAAGGACAATTCGCGCAGATTTCGACAACGTGTACGTTAGACGTGATGGAGGGGAAATAAACTTAAACCTATTTTCTGTGGCACTTAACTGTGACGTTTTTTCTGTCTCAGTGACTAATGACATTTGCAGAAACATCAGCATTGCTTAAAACTTTAGACGTTGCGAGACCTGTGAACAGTCTGAACTGTATTATTGTTGTTGACGTTTTTTAAAAGTGCCTAGAAGTAAAGCACATTCGTGCACGGTCCACATCAGCTGTGACAGAAATGAATTACGATGAAAAACGTGAGTGTTAAGAAGAGAAGTGTATCAGTGTGTGCATTTTGCCATTCATGGTAGCACGCAAGTTCCAGAGGACAAGAAAACTTAGTTGAATGCAAAGTATTCTACTGCAGTGATAACTTAGTGCCGACTGCAGTTAAACCAGGCTATACACTCAGCTATGTTTACCAGGTTGTTGCCAAAAAAAGTGCAATTGTAGATAAGAGTAGATCTTCAAAGGTGATCTAATATTTTCTCGGCTGACTCTGCTACTATGCGATGCGCTGAAGCAACGCAGTCTATATCCTAATTTGGTCTTTTAGTCTACGTAAGCTACCAGTACTATAAGGAAATCCCACAAATAGTTTCGTGTTAACAAGGCTTTTCTCAATGCCATGTATTTCTTAGTCCACTCAAAATTCGATAGATACTCCGAGCACCGAGTAGCGAATGTGCAGTTATTTTACTAGAACACATCGGAACTGATACTGCATTTGTTTAAAGAGAGTTAGTGTTCAAAGAACTGCTGAAGGGACACCTTTGTCACTGGTTTACTACTTTTTGTAGTAAAGCTATCGACAATTCACTGTACTGAACAAGGCGTTAAGACTTTACATAAAAGACAAAAATGTCGCATTGCTTTGAAATGCTGGAATAAGTAATATGCGCATCGACGACTCAGTGGTAATTTTTTGTAAAGAGTTGAAAAAATAGAATAGGAGCAGATTGCTAAAGATTCCCTTAAGGCGATGTATGGCACAATCAAACTGCCGGAACGTGTAATAGTTGCGCCCATGTTCTGGACGAAATACGTCATGTTCCAGTTACTTTAAGCGTTGGGTGAGATGACAATTCCTTGCTTATGTTTACTGCACAGGGTGCCTGGGGCCGCATTTATGTAACACTTTCAGGAATATCACTATTACTGCACGTTGGTTGATTAAGCCATTGGCAGAATACCCGTCGCTATGGTGACCTATAAATTAAAAAAAAACATCGCCAGAAAACGATACACGAAGAGCAGACACACTCGTACGAGTATGACGCATCATGATGTGCAATAAGTCACCCAAAAATGAATCTATACCTCTGAAGGTGATCTACCGAGAATACCGGCACCGGCATAGCCGTTTAAGGAGCTACCGAAGAGGGCAAGAGCGGTCATATGACGATGGAAACTTGAATTCATCAACAGTGGACGAACTAGAGGGGCTTTAGCCAGGAGCCAACGTTTTGACAAAAGGACTTTTCTTTGTCTGCGCCAATGCTAATCCTGACGAATACAAGTTCTATTGCAGAAACGTTGGCACCGGGTCAAATATGCCGTTGTTTCGGAATGAGAATTTTGTTTCGTCGGGGCAAAGAAGACAACTGCTGTTGAAGACAACTGCTCCTGTTAAATATTGATTTCGGGTTAAGGCCTGGCCTCATTCCAGAAATGGGACTTGCCCTTGTATGAACTAAGAAAACGCCTGTTGGCGACAAGTCGCCCTTGACTAAACATGGGCAGCCTCGATGCACGAACTAGAGCCAATAATTCGACACTGGAACTTAGTCTTCGTCAGGGTTACAAGTCGTGACAAACTTCCCCTTTCGAGGGAAAGGTAGCCTCAGCCCTTTGCCAACGTTTCGGCAAGGGGACTTTAAGTTCCTCAGCACTCCTCGCATACCTGACGGAGACAGGTTCATTCGTCCGTACGCTGGATCCGGAATGGGGCCGCACGAGTTTGTCCTCTGTTGGTTAAACAACTGCTACTAGAAGAACTACTTAAACACAGTGACAGATGGGGACAATCAAGGTGGCCCAACACAGGCGACTGAACCAACTAGGCTAGACGTCAACAAAAAATGACGTACAGCGCGAAGGACAAGGACTGCGAGAGATGACATACACAGCGCTGACTTCCAACACTATTTTATTGCGTTGCCACATCATGTGTATATATATACAAGAGGGGGCATTCGTAGAAAATGAAAGGCAGTCATACCAGAAATGAAAGAGTCACACTGCGTTTCATTTTCTGCGCGTACCCCATCTTGTATACATACACATGATGTGGCAACGCAATAAAATAGTGTTGGAAGTCAGCACTGTGTATGTCATCTCTCGCAGTCCTTGTCCTTCGCGCTGTACGTCATATCTTTTGTCATGAATTACCAACTAGCCCAAGCAACCACCCTAGTAGACGTCAACGCTCGCTACCAGTGCTTTGTCATCTGTCACGAGAACTTTCGTATTGCGGTTTTCGAGCGTGTCTCGCCTTGTTCGAGGAGGCGTCCGCTTACCAGAGGACGACGGATGGTGCTGGTGCGAGGAGACAGTGAGCATGTGCGAAGAAGAGGAGGAGGCTGACGACGAGGCGTTCGAGCGGGGCCGGCGCTGCTGCAGTGACGCCACGCTGGACGAGACGCTACTGCTTCCGCCGCCGTCCCGGTCCGCGCCGGGTCCGAGCCGGGTGAGCGTCGAGGAGGCCTCCATTCCTCCTCCGCGATCCCGGCGGGACGAACCGCCCAGGTCGCCGGCCTGCTTCAGCAGCTGGTAGATGGGGTCCACAGCGTCCGGCGTGGCGCTGGGAGTCTCTGTGGGCGGGAGCGGGCAGTCATTCGAGAGTGCAAAAGTACTCTGTAAGGACAACTTACACTTCTTGAGGCGTATCTTTGTCTCACGATAATACTTGGGAAAATACTTTGTAATCGTCGATATTACACACCGACGATGGGCTTTCGGTGCGAAATTTGATCTTCATCTTCGATTTTAATATTCTGACTGTTACTGCTAAATTAATGAACACATAGTTTTAGACTACGTTATACGTCTAAACTGATCAAGCGTTTCTCTTTATCATACATCTAAAGTGTAGTTTTGCTGCTCAACAACAGTATCACAAGGCACCATAATCGATTTATGCAGCTCTTTAAGGGCTTCGAAGCTGGGGAGTCACAACTCAATAGTGGATGGTCTTGTGGTCCGTA